>NC_135941.1:5697500-6442541 GCF_964058835.1 Carex rostrata | reverse complement strand
ATCCGGATACCAACCACGAGGCCTACCCTAAGACTATACAACAAAATGTACTAAGGTCATGAGATGGTAAGCTACTATGGCCTACTACTCGCGTGCCTCTCCAGAATCAGTCTTACCCGTACCTGTAAAAATAACCGGGAGGGTGGGGGTGAGAATAAATTCTCAGTGCGAATTTGCCACAGTTTGAATTATTGGACTTGCAATCAAACTCCATATTCAACAATGAAACCCAAACAATAACAAAGCAAACAGATATATATAATAATAAATAACAGAATACCAATGCTCGACAACAATTAATCAACCTGAAACACAGTTCACGGAACTTCCAAGATGAATTTCAAAACACAACATATATTTGGCTTAACTTGATTTATTAGGGCTTGTAGCAACTACAGATGTTCTTTCGAGCTGGACCGTTATCAAACCCACATCTGTAGGGTTACAGGCGCCTACAGATGGCCAACCAAGCTGGACCCTTTATCTGACACCCATATGTAGCTGTTTGGCTTAACCATTTCCTAAGGTCTGGTTACAAGTCACCTATACAGGTCAACTTGACACAAATGCAAACACACGGAATCAAAGTCAGCCATACCGCTCAACCTTGCAATTTCATTCAAATAGAATCACAAACAACCATTAGCCTTGCACAATTCATTAAACAGGTCAACGGATAGGTCACCGTCACCTTATCCAGCCACTGTCACACCCCGCGGCCACGGGTAGTAACAGTCCCCCGCCGTAAGCATACAACGCCGTGTATGCTTACAAGGCTAATCAAAATTTAAACCAACAACACGCAATTCAAAACAAGTTTCTAATATATAAAATCAGAGTACACAGTCTGGACAGTAAATAATACAATCTAAGTATCTCATCCGGATACCAACCACGAGGCCTACCCTAAATCTATACAACAAAACATATCTAGGGTCGTATACTGGTAAGCTACTAAGGCCTACTACTCTCGTGCCTCTCCGGAATCCATCGCACCAATACCTGTAAAATAACGGGGAAGGTGGGGGTGAGAATAAATTCTCAGTGCGAATTTTGCCACATATGAATTATTGGACTTGCAATCAAACTCTATATTCAATAATGAAACCCAAACAATAACAATGCAACAGTATATAAGAAAACATAAATAACAGAATGCCACTACTCGACAACAGTTAATCAACCTGAAACACAGTTTACGGAATTTCAATATGGATTTCAAAACACAACATCTATTTTGGCTTAACTCGATTCCTAACTCAGTTCATTAGGGCTGGTAGCAATTACAGATGTTCTTTCGAGCTGAACCGTTATCAAACCCACATCTGTAGGGTTACAAGCGCCTACAGATGGCCAACCAAGCTGAACCTTTATCGGACACCCATCTGCAATTGCTGTTTGGCTTAACCATTTCCTAAGGTTCGGTTACAAGTCACCAATACAGGTCAACTTGACACAAATGCAACACACGGAATCAAAGTTACCTATACAGGTGAACTTTGCTAAATCTCAAGCAAATATATCTCAAAGCCACACATACAGGTTAGTCTCACAAAATCATAACACATGGTCAACGGATAGCTCACCGTCACCTTATCCAGCCACCTTAACAGGTCGGTCTGGCAAATCCATAACAGGTCAAACGCATAAGTCAGCAGCGTCACCCTATCCAGCCACCTAAACAGGTCGGTCTGGCAAATTCTAACAGGTCAAACGCATAAGTCAGCAGCGTCACCCTATCCAGCCACCTAAACAGGTCGGCCTGGCAAATTCATAAACACAGGTCAACGGATAGGTCACCGTTACCTTATCCAGCCACCTAAACAGGTCGGCCTGGCGGATTCATTCACATCAAGAACAATTAATAGAACTAATCAAATAATAACCATACCAACATGCCAAGTAATCTTAACCAAACAATTCAAATCATTCTCAGTTATGCAAGAATCAATCTACAACATGAATTCCAAAATATGCAATAATTAATCATTCAACATGACAAACGAATAAACAGTTTAATTCCTGAAAATAAAGTATCAAACAAGTCCAAGAATCCCGCACCTTTTTGACGAGCGTACCGCTTAAGCTAAGGATCGGACGTCTCGTATGGTCTCGCAAGTTCTTGCTCGACCGAGCCTACACCTATATCATACGTATACTAGGTTTAACATTGGTTCAGGGTCGAGAGGTTTACTCGAGTTACTTCTAGGGCTTATACCTTCCCTAATCAATTTCGATGTTTTTGGTATCAATTCGTTCGGTTCATTATTTCTTACCAAAATCCTCTAAAACCACACAAAATTCATCTAGGTCCTCGGGACCATACAAACTCCATTTGGTGACCATCAATCACCGTTTCACTACTTTGGTTCTTGGTTCAATTCAATCCACCGTTTGGTTAACCCTAATTTGGTCAAAACCTCAAATCGGCCGTTAAATGTTCTAAAAATTCACGATCAGGAGGCAACCCTACCGATTACAAGTCTAATTGGTCGGGTTAGGCAAATCAAATCACGATTATGCCAACTTTCAATTTTGGCACGAAACCCTAGAAATCAGATTTCATAAATCGGAAGAAATCGGGAAAAAGAATGACAAACAAACTAGTAAGAAGTGTAGAGGAACTAGTCCTCGAGCAATTCGAGCACAAATCTCGGGTTTAAAACGAGAATCCGAGAAATCGAGAAAATTCGAGGTTTCGAAAGTAAAAAGGAGAGAAAGAAATACCAAATAGAAGGGTTCTGAGAGATCCTCGGCTGCTTTCTCGGTTCCAAACTCGATTTCTCGCAACAATCGGGAGTCTGGAAGAAACGGAAACTCACGGGATCTTTTCCTTCTCTCTTAACCGAAAATAACTTAGAAATGGGGATAATGGTGAAGTGAGAGAGAGAGAAGGTTTAATTTGGGTTTTAGGGTTAAAATTACCCTGAATGCGGATTAGCCAATCCGCACTGCGGGTTACCTAATCCGCACTCGAGACTTAGTCGGTTGTCAGCCGAATCCAGGAAAAGTCCAAGCCTACTGCGGATGAACCTGATCCGCACTGCGGTTCACCCTCATCCGCACTCACTACTTAGCCGATTTCAGGAAAATTCAGTGCAATACAGAAATTCATGAGTGCGGCTAAACTCATCCGCACTGCGGATCCCTCACCCGCACTCACTACTTAGTCATTTTTTTGGCAAAATTCCAGAAAAAGCCTGAGCCACTGCGGATGGCTTCCACCCGCACTGCGGTCAACCTAATCCGCACTGGGGCTATAAAATTCCGAAATCTCGAAATTTCGACGCGGTTTCAATTCACAATTAACTTACTTATTTAGGGGAACCTTAATTAACGTTTAAACTTCCATTTTATTAACATGATTTATCGATTCTTTCTTTTAAATCATTCGAATTTAATTGTAAAAATTTCATAACGTAACATTTCTCCCCCCCCTTAAAATAGAGTTCAGTCCTCTGAACTAAATTGCGTACCTTGGTCGTTGAATAGTTCCGGGTACTTCTCACGAATGGTTTCCTCATGTTCCCACGTTGCTTCCTTAGTCGAATGGCGTCCCCATTTGACCAGGACAAGCTTAATCGTTTTGCTCCGAAGTTGCTGTTCTTTTCGGTCCAATATCTGCATTGGCTCTTCTTGATAGGACAAGTCACCTTGGACATGCAGGTCCGAGTGATCAATGCAATGAGATGGATCTCGTACGTATCGGCGCAATTGTGACACATGAAACACCGGATGAACTCGGTCCAATGCTGGTGGCAATGCAAGCTCATATGCCACCGGTCCCATTCGCCTCAAAATCTGAAACGGTCCAATGTACCTAGGACTCAACTTGCCGGATACGCCAAATCGATGTACACCCCTGACGGGTGACACTCGAAGCCACACATGATCCCCTTCTTGAAACTCCAACGGTCTTCTATGCACATCTGCATATTTCTTTTGTCGCTCTTGGGCCGACTTAAGCCGACTCAAAACGACTTTCTATGCACATCTGCATATTTCGACTTAAGCCAATTTCAGTTCAACACAGAAAATCATGAGTGCGGGTGGCCTCATCCGCACTCACAGAAATTTCAAAGGCAATTTAAGGAAAACAGAAGTCAGTGCGGGTCAGTCACCCGCAGTCACCTACCAGTGCGGACGCAGTGAGCCTGTAAAGTCTCAAATTCTCGAAATTTCGACGCGGTTTCGATTCACACTTAACTTACTTAATTAGAGGAACCTAAATTAAGGTTTTAACTTCCATTTTGCTAGCACAATTAACTTGATTCTTGCTTTTAATTCATTTGAATTTAATTGTAAAAATTTCGTAACGTAACAGGCTTCTGTACTTCTATTCCTATTTCTAATGCTACATGGTCTTCTACGATAAGTATGCTAAACCAAACTATGTGCTTCTATTTTTATTTGTGATTTATTCTCTCATTCTATATTGAGAAATATTCAAATATTAATTCTTCCTTTTAATTGCTCTTCACATAGTATTCATTTATAAAATTATTATCTTTCGTTTCAGTTGAAAGCTAATTTTAATTATTATTATAATATATAAAATGTTTAAATATGTATACTGACTTCCTTTACCTTATAAAATTAATTGCTATCTATTATAATATGTAATACTATGAATTATGAACTATTAAATAATGTTACTTTTTAGATTTTTTTTTTCCTTCTTATTTGCGTAATTGATAAAAAGTATAGACTCAGATTAGTTGTTATTTAGTTCTTATCTCAATTCACCAATATTGATTATGTTGATAATTAGTAAAAATATAGAATATAAAATTTGAAAAGAAAAAAATGCTATGTATGATAGCTTCCACTATAGCTACGCTATTCGCTTCAGAAACGAAAAAGAAAAAGAAAAAGAAAAAGAGAGCTAGGGTTAGGTCTGCCGTTTTGAGAGTCGGAGGCGCCACCCGCCACCCGCCTCCGGCCCGCTGCCCCTCACCCTGTCCACTTACTGAGGAGGTTCTCTTTTCGCACCGAGCTGACGAGGTCCTTCTTTCGAGCCAAGCCGACAACCTGACAAGGTTCTCCTTTCGAGGTGACGCTTCATAAACTACTGTCACCTCGTTTCCATTGAGCCGACGCTTCCACTTTGGATCTAGTCGTGGCTCATTTACTCCGCCTCGTTTTACTCCGTCGTCCTCATCACGATCCGTCGGCAGCGATATGGATTTCTCCTCTCCACTTCCTCCGACCTCGGATTGCGCTGGAGACCACCTTTCCCTGCTTCGTGACGATACTTGGTAGCATCGATCTCCTTCTTGTCTCTTCTCTTTATCTATTATAACTATATATATGTGAATAAGGTACATACTTTATGGTTGATGCCGATGATGAGATTGCAAAGAGTTGTCTCCTTCCTCCTCTCTTTCCTCTTCTTCTTTCTTTTTTTCTCCTCTCTGAGTGGTGACTATCCCGGTTCTGTTGATTCAGTTCTCGGTCCGGTTGATTCAGTTCTCGGTCCGGTTGATTCAGTTCTCGGTCCGGTTTGATTCAGTGCCTTTTTCAGCTGAGTGGTGACTGTCTCGGTCTGGTTTGATTCAATGCCCTCTCCTTCTTCCTCTCTGAGTGATGACCGTCCCGGTCTAATTTGATTCAGTGCCTCTCAGCTGCACATTCCTTTGGGCAGTGTCGATTTTGGAAAGAAGAAGATGTTTCGTCCTTAAGGAAGGGTTACATATCATATGCAACTCAAAAATTATTGTTGTGTCTACATTCCCAGAGAAGAAAATCGAAAGGCCCACCTACTTGCTAATCGGGCGCGAATAGACCAATTCGCATTCTCTGGCTTCACGTATTTATTATTTTCTGACATAGCAAATTAAATGATTTTACAAGTAGCTCAATGTATAGGTTTCATGCTTTTTAATTTAGACAACAAACCTATGTAATAGCTACCTTGTAAATCGTTGGATCAATGCAATCGCCTACGGACTTTCAACCCCCCCAAAAAAAAGTTCAAGATTAATATATATATATGAGGAGGGATCAAGTTACAATATTTTTGAGTTACAACAAGCATTTTCTACATTTTGAAAGTCTAAATCGTCAATCCAAACCGTTAGATGTGATCTCTACAATAAAATGTGCTTGGAGATCAAATTTTATATTTTTTGGATTTTTTTTTACTATTTATTAAGATGGGTACAAAATTTAATGGTCTGAATTTAACTAGTTTTTGTACCCATCTTAATAAATAGTAAAAAAATTCCAAAAAATGTAAAATTTGGTCTCCAAGCACATTTTATTGTAGATATCACATCTAACGATTTGGATCGACGATTTGGACTTTCAAAATGTAGAAAATGCTTGTTGTAACTTGTTGTAACTCAAAAAATGTTGTAACTTGATCCCTCCTCTATATATATATATAAATAAATATATATATATATATATATAGAGAGAGAGAGAGAGAGATGGGCTATGGTGAGCCATGGAGTAAAATGAGTTGGTGCTCCATGGCACTATATTTTTATTTTAAAACTCCAAACAACCGATCTGAACCGCTCAACATGATCTTCATATTGAAATGTGCTTGGAGACCAAATTTTATATTTTTTGGAAAATTTTTACTATTTATTAAGAAATTTTGAAAATCGCTGATCCGATGGTTTCAGAAATTTTTACTGTTTTTTTATTGTTCATAGCAAAACAGCAATTTTCAAAATTGCTTAATAAATAGTAAAAAAATTCCAAAAAATGTAAAATTTGGTCTCCAAGCACATTTCAATATGGAGATCACATCTAACGGTTCAAATCCCTCGTTTGGACTTTCAAAATGAAAATACGGCGTCAAGTACAAATGTATTTTACTTCATGGCTCATCGTAGCTCATCTCATATATCTCCATTCTATTATTAATCACGTTGGGTGTTTGATCCGCCAACGGCTACGATTGAAAGATGAAATTTCGGATATAATCTCAGCCCTCCAATCACATAATCTCTCTTCTTTTGATTAAATGTATCTTAATAATGTGTAGAAGTCTAAATTTAACTAAAAAAATACTCGTCACACGTACTGCCACACAATACATTACAATTAAAATTAAACATATTCTGAAATATAGCGATATAATTCTCTGTTTCCTTATTTCTTTCTTTCCTTATTTCTCCCTTTCCAATTGAACCGGCTCCACCTTCCATTTCTATCTAAATTCAAAATCTTTAATAAATATTCACTACCCAAAAACAATTAGATTGGCACTTTTATGGTAATAACTAATTAAGAAATATAATTTCCTATGGCCTTTCACGATTATGACTGCCAATATATTATTTGGCAAGCTAGGTAGTATTTCATTATTATATTTCAGTCTAAGTCAATTAATATTAATTTTAATTTTACAAAATTCATAATATTTTCACTTCGTAATTAAAATTGAATGACAATATAAGATATTATCACATAATCGTTTCAAAACTAAGACCAAATTTCATTCTAAAATTAACATAATAGCACCAAATAATTAATAATTTTATGTGTTAACCAAATGATTATGCAAACAAAATAATCTAAAATGCATTTGAATCTCATGTAGATATTTGCTGAGCGTTAAAAAAACCTCTTTTTAGACAAAAACTTGAGCATCGATCATTAATTAAATAAATATTTAGGTTATTTTAAATTTTGATTTTCTATTCATGGCTGATTGGTGACTAATAGTTGCTACTTGAAATTCATTTAGTTATATATGAAGTACAAGAAGCAATAAAACAATAAAAAAAAATATAGTTAGATCATAAATCTTGAACACACAAGTAATAAATCGAAAATAAAAATAAAAAATATCAATGTTAGTTTCTATTTATTATTAAATCATTTATTTACTGATGATGGATTCATCAAAAGTTCAAAACCGGAACTTAACAAATAAATGACGGTTCGAGCAAAGAACTTAATAATTAAAGTCACGCACATGAAGATGATTATGAAGTGTGCAATGCAAGATGCGAATGCAAGTTTTTTTTTTTAGATGTAAGCTTTTATATGTCAAAATAAAATAAAAAACACGCTATATGAATATGTTATAATTGAATTTGTTTTTTACATTTTATATGTGTAGGTTTAATTTAGTTTGTCAAAGTTGATTTTTTTTAATTTTTCAAACTTTTCTGAAGAAGAACTATAAATAATGTTTTGAATACTTGTGTGGTTTTTTTTAATATATATGAAAATTATCATCATAGTTATGGTTCAAGCAAAACAAAACTCATAATAAAAGTTAGGCATATGATCACAATTATAAATTATGCAGTGAGTTTAATGGTTTAACGGTTTGAGTACAAAGTTGGGAGGAAATGTAAATATCTTGATCCATATGCTATTCGTAATAAATTTTGATCTAAATAATATCAGTTAGATCTAGAAACTAATAAAAACATAACTTAGTGGAGGAATTAATTAATATAAATTAAATTAAAATGATTGGATTGCAAATGTGCAACTCGATCCACAGATCGGTGTGCAAATAAGAAATAATTATCAAATAGTTGTTATTTCAAATGTGCAAAAAGATAACAACACAGAGGGCTTGCCCTAGCTTTAGCCGAAATAATTAAGCAAGATGTAAGAAATTTAAGACAAAGATTTAGATCATATTCTTGACTTTCTCCACAAGTCGGAAAAGATAAATTACTTTCCATTCTCATGGTGGTGGGGTGATCTTTATAAGGATGACAAAGAAACAAAATTGAGAAACTTAACCCAAAACATTATACAATTTATATTATTTTCTTGATTTTCTCTAGAAAAGCTTGTAATTTATGAAAATGTAATTTGTCATTTTGTCTATTTTTTTTTTTTATGAAAATATGTCATTTTGTATGAAATTTTTTTCAATGTTCGTTTATAATATAACCCGTTGCAACGCACAGGCACGATACTAGTGTGTGTATATATATATATATATTAGTATATTTGACTCTAGGGGGCGTGCCATGATATTGAGCAAGTTGTGTCATGTCATGGATTAAGTTATTATTATTATTATTATTATTATTATTATTATTATTATTATTATTATTAAAAACATTTTATAGAAAATAATTGTTCTTGCATCTTATAATTTGTATCTTTTATCTACATTCTAAAAGTGTTTATACTTATAATAAAAATTAGTCATATCTGAACCCAAAAATGTCCATATATAAATACAAAGTGCCTATCATTTAAAAAAAATTATAAATAAATTAAGTTAAAACCTTTATTGATTGACAAAAATTAACATCTTTGAAACTTTTAATCCTAGTAATGTAAGATACTAATATTTTGTTAAGTATAATATTGTTTTTTTTTTTAAATAAAAAACATATGAATGTATAGGTGAAGAAAAAAAGTGTGAATAATGTGGAATTTTTTTATTATTTTTTAGATTAAATCGGACGATTGGTACCTAAATTCCATGCAAAGAGGGGCAATAATTACTTTTCAAGTTTTCGAAAATAACTTCTCTTTCAAAAAACAAAATTTTTTAAATTGCTTTCATAAATTTTTCTTTCACTAGGTGCGACTTTCGGATTCTATATCTATACGTAACCAAAAAATGTATTAATTTCTTGATGAAGTAAGATAAGCTTGCCAGGTGCCAACTACCAAATTAAAATTTATGCGAAAATACATCATAGAATGATTGACGAGTCAGATATTTTAGTGAAAAGAGAATGTTCCATGCAAACCGTTTGTTTAATAGTCCAATTTTCAAACTAAGGAAATATTATTTCCAAACTAAGAAAATTTAGTGGCACTTTTTGAATAATGAAGAATGAAGAATGAAAAATTATATACAAAAAGAAATTAACCTTTTTATTTGTTGTTTCATGTACTTTGTTATTTTTCTCTTTCTTTACTATTTTCTTTTTTGTTTTCTTGTTTGTTTTCTCTATTTTTTTTTTTATTCATATGTAAATCCACACTATGGTACCTTCTTAAAACCCTTTAAATGATTGTAACCAATTGCAGTTAATAAAATAGGAGCTTGACTCCTATTTCTTACTCAAATTTTTTTTGAAAGCTTAGATACAGAGAAAAGAAAATGTAAAATAGGGTTTCATATTTTGTATAATATTATTAATATATAATTATTGTTTTAGTTTATGAGAACTCATATTTATTCTGATATAAAAGACAATATTTTTTTATGAGAGATCGTAAATTAAAATTCTAAATAGAAATTGTTTTTATATATTAGATAATTGAATGGCTTGATTTTCATTCTCTTTAAAAAAAATATGGTCTAGCTAATATATGTTGTTTTGATTGAGGTGATGCTACTAACAAATTACCTATTTTAGTTTTTTAAAGTAAATTACTAAATTATTAGATTTTTTTTTTCAAATTTTTATTTATATTACAGAAAAAAAAATTTCACTTTATAAGTTTCGAACCCATAATCTTTTACATGAGAATCATATATCCTTGTCACTAGATCAAAGGTTGATCATCACTAAATTATTAGATATTAATTAATGATGTTGCATAGAACCAGCAAGCAATGAGAGGTTAAAAGAAAAGTTTTCGCTTAAAATAAACAAATATTCTCGTAAACAATATGTACAATTGTTTTGGAAGAAAGTTTATGTTGGAAAACAAATCATGGTAGAATTCACAAATTCAAAATGAAAGCATTAAATTGAGAGTTGTGTGGGAAGTCGTAAGTTTGAAATTCCGATACTAGATTCTTGTGGATAAAAATAGAGGCGGATCCAGGATTTTTATCAGGGAGAGGCAAAAAAATATCGAATCGGATTTAAACTCATTAACTAATTGGATACTCAATAAAAAAATAATGTTTTGACTTATATTTTCCAATATCCTGACTTATAATTTCTGATACTATAACTTATAATTAATATTACCAATCATAATTTAATAAATTTATTTTTTATTTTAACACTAAATTTAACCCGAATTACAAATCAAACATCTAGAGGGGGCAAAAAAAATTTCAGAGAGGGGCAAAGTCGATTGGTACCAATAGATCACCACTAAAACTCGAAATCCAGGGGAGCGGCTGCCCCCCATGTGCTACAGTAGATGCACCCCTGATTAGAAAGCATTAAAGAAAAGGAAATTATGTTTCTTAAATTGTCTTTTGATTTGGATCTGAAACCATAAAGGATTGTAGGCTGCTCCGAAGAAAGAACAATTTAATTGGCTAGTTCAATCGTAACGCCTTAATGTTGAAATTTAAATAATTTTTGTAGGTTAATTATATATGATGCGGTGATGCTTTATATAGATTATGAGGAGGATTCAAATGCCGGTCATTTTTATTAATACTCCAAAAGAAAAAGTTAATTTTAAAAATAATCCTGCATTCTATTTTTTTTTCAAAAATAAGCTAACCGCCTGGCCCACGGGCAGCCCAGTAAATAAACAAACCGCCTAGCCCACGGGCGGTCTCCTAGGGGACCAAACCCCCCCCACGGGCGGTCTCCTCTTTTTTTTTTTTTTTTTTAGAGATATGAGTATTTTGATTTAAATAATTTTGTGAAAAAAAAAGTTTTCTTGTTTAGAGTGTATGCCAAAAAAATAAGACATTTGATAAATTTATGAAGTGATGTCGTAACTCTTTATAACTTTGATTTTATTTGTCAGTTAGATATCACAAGTCTAAATATAACAATAATGAAAGACTTGGCCATTATTCAAAAATTTCCAAGCTCTGACAGTTTGTTGATCTTTTTCTTTTTTTCCGGTTTTTATAATATATGTATAATATATACATATATACATATACATATATATATATACATACATATACACATATACACATATACACATACATATACACATATACACATATACATATATACATATATACAGAGTAGAACTAGGGTGCTCTTAAGCTCACCAAAGTTTTGGTGAGCTTAACTCTAAAACTTATTAAATCGATTTCAAATGACAAATTCGAACCGTTGAAACCCGCCTACCTTACGTGTGATGCATCTACATGTGAAATTTTTAAACATTCGAATTAATTTAGTATAAAGTCAAGCAGTCAAAAAACGTTCAAAAATGAATGCACTAAAATTAATTTATTAACCTTCTAATTTTGACCGCTTGACTTTATACTAAATTAATTCGAATGTTTAAAAATTTCATATGTAGATGCATCACATATAAGGTAGGCGGGTTTCAACGGTTCAGATTCGTCATTTGAAATCGATTTGATAAGTTTTAGAGTTAAGCTCACCAAAACTTTGGTGAGCTTAAGAGCACCCTAGTTCTACTCCATATATACATACATACATACATATATACATATATACATATACATCTATACATATACATATATACATATACATATACACATATACACATATACACATAGACATATATACATATATACATATACATAGAGTTAGGCTGGGGTGTTATGGATAGCATAGTGGCATCTATGCTACGGCTCAATATTCGAGTTTTCAAAATCCAAACGGTCGATCCGAACCGTTCATCTTGTTCTCCATATTAATATCTGCTTGGAGACCAAATTTTATATTTTTTGAAATTTGTTTACTATTTTTTTAGATATTTAGAAAATCACTTGATCTGAAAATTCTGGACCATCCAAAAACAGTGATTTTCAATAAATCTAAAAAAATAGTAAACAAATTTCAAAAAATGTAAAATTTGGTCTCCAAACACATATTAATATGGAGAACAAGATGAACGGTTCGGATCGACCATTAGGATTTGAAAACTCGAATATAGAGCCGTAGCACGGTGCCAAATCGTAATATGCATAGTACCATAGACTCACTCTGTTTTGATTGTCACTTTTAAAATGTTCAAAAGCATATTATACCTTCTTCTTCTTCTTCTTTTTTATTAGATGCGATCAGACCACATTTGACCAAAATATTACTGCACCTAAATTATCAACATGTTTGACAACTTAATTAGGATCATAGACAAGAACGTGCACTCAATTTTCCGTTAATTTCTTACGAGGCAGGTAAATATTAAAGTTGAAATTAATTAGCTTTTCTAGAGGAGAGACCCCCTTCCCCCTCTTTTGACTAATTGGAATTCCAAGTTTCAAGTTACAAACCACAAGTTCTATATTATATGTTAACCTACCAGTTCCAACCGAATGCACAAAAATTATATATTATTATTTATTTTCTTCGTAACTATTCTATGCAGCACTTCTGAATTAACAAAAGATCTTGCGCGCATATATATATATATATATATATATATATAGAGGTTGGCTAAGATCAAAGTGGTAGTTCCTGAGCTTTGGTGCTACCAATTCGTTTTTCAATTTTCAAAGTTCAAAACATCGATCTGAACCGTTCAAGTTGTTCTTCATATTAAATTGTGTTTGGAGACCAAATTTTACATTTTTCTGATTTTTTTTACTATTTATTAAGCCACTTTGAAAATCGCTGATCCAACAGTGGCTTAACAAAACGGTAAAATCAAAAGTCACCGTTGGATCAGCTGTTTTCAAATTGGCTTAATAAATAGTAAAAATATTCAGAAAAATGTAAAATTTGGTCTCCAAGCACAATTTAATATGGAGAACAACTTGAACGGTTCAGATCGACGTTTTGAACTTTGAAAATTGAAAAACGAATTGGTAGCACCAAAGCTCAGGAACTACCACTTTAATCTTAGCCAACCTCTATATATATATATATATAAAGAGATTATTTGTACGAAAATGATATTTACCCACATACAGAGGCGGAGCTAGCATGGATCAGGGATAGGCAACTGCCTACCTCTAGATTTTGAAATTACCTATACATTTGTATAAAACTAGGTCTTGCCTACCTCTATTTCGGTCCATTGCCTACCCCTGCCGCAATTATCTTTTAGTTGTGGCTTGATTCGGTTTTTTTTGTGTCAATTTTGAATTTAACAAAACTGAGTTTTGTTGATTTGGAAGAAAAGTAAATGGAGGCTCTTTGGAGAAGAAAGATAATTTGATACTTCTTTATAAATAGACTGAGTGTATTAGCCCATTACGCATAAAAATAGAAAAAAATATTAGTTCATAGAGAACCAAGAGCATCTAGAAATTATTTGAACCCTAACATTCAATTTCAGAGTTTTAAACCATTGTGCCTTGCTATTTGACAATTTTAATATACAATGAATCCATTTTTTTTTCTAAACTATCATAAAAATTATCTTAATCACAAACTAAAGTAAAAAAATAATAATTTTAACCTGATTTTTGTATCAAATTATTTAGAAAAAAAATTGGTTCACATATAACCAGGAACATCTAGAAATTATTTGGGCCTTAACATTCAATTTCAGAATTTTAGACTATTATGCCTTGCTATTTGACAATTTTAGCATCCAATGAATCCATTTTTTTTTAACTATCATAAAAATTATCTTAATCACAAACTATAGTAAAAAAATAATAATTTTAACTTGATTTTTGTATCAAATTATTTAGAAAAAAAATTATTTTTAAAAAAGGGTGCATTGACAATTTTAAATTTTTATTAAAAAAAAAATTAATAACTATATTTTAATAATTTATTTTTTATTTATGTTTGATAAAAATCATGGCTACGCCACCCACGTATATCAATAATTGGGATGCTGTTATGATGCAATTAAAAAACCATGCTTATTAGACTTTGTAGAAGCAAACATGATTGATGGCCGCGGAAAAATATTTTGAAATTGTTTTCCTAGTAAAGTCAAAAAGATTTGAGGCGACACTTATCTTAGGTTGTGTCTGACATACGGTAGTTGGTTTGTCAGGGTTTAATTCCCTTTCGAAAATAACAAACATGACTTGAATTTTGTTCCTGTTGACTTGCCTCTATCCAAATTTAAACCTCAGTTTTGCATGAAACGGAAGCGCAAATGGTTTGTCTTGTCGGCCTTCTTATCATGAGTTTTTTTTTTTTGAGATATGCCCGTAGGCCCCACACACTCACATATCTTCCGGCCTTTGGCTGGGATCGAACCCACATCTCTCAAAGGAGAGTGGGGTGTCTTTACCAACTGCGCTACGCAGTGGTAACTTCTTATCATGAGTTGTTTATAGAGATGTCAATGGCATCTTTTTATTTGTTTATTCTATTTGTATGGTATCCGAAATCATAGTGACAAATGAATTATTCGGATTCGATTCGGCAAGATCAAAAATTCGTGATTCGGGTATAATTCGGGTATAATTCGGGTATAATTCGGGAATGATTCGGAATTATCCGGATCAGAAATCTCATTCCTGCAAGGGAGCAAAAAAAATAAAAAACCAAAAAAATAATTGTTCTTGGAAAAATTCAGGAAAAATTCGTGAATAATTCGTAAAATTCAGGAATTATTCGGGTTTAATTCGGTCAAAGTTCGGTCAACCGAATAATTCGGTGTTCGGTTCGGCATCACCCAAAAAAAGAATTAAACGGGTATAATTCGGGTATCTTGTCACTTTGTCCGAAATACGGTAAGATTAAGATTTTTTTTTTTTTTGGTTAACTTATCGGTATGAATAAGAGTAACGAAATTTTTTCGTTATTTTATCCGTTTTTGTATAAGATAATTTTTAAAAATAAAAATATAGATATAGATATATATTTGTATGAAGATGATACATGATACAATAAAATTTTGTATTTTATTAAATTTTCATAATACAAATGAGTTGTATTAATTATTATTTTTTTCTTTTTTTTCTTATTTTGAAAAATATTTTATCAAAAACACAAATCGAAATGTCAATAGCATTTTTTTATCTGTTTATCCGACCCGTGCCGTATTCGAAAATATGGATAAAGGTAAATTTTTTTTTTCATTATCATAACGGATACGGATATAAAAATGCCTCCATCCGACCCATATCGTAGCTGTTGACACCCCTAGTTGTGCATAATTTGCAAGTACTCAATATTCACTATAAAAATTAACATAAATTCTCCTGTAAAGTTTCAAACTTAATAACAACAGTTCTATAAAATTGAAATGATAATTGTGCTTCCTTAGCGGCATGCTTTACTTGCCCTCTATGCTCTATTTATATATATTTTTTAAAACATGTTTATATTTTATGTTATCTGATAGTTGCATGTATTACTTGTTGAACAAAGCATTCAAGTAAAAATTCCTTATTATTATCCAAAAACAGAGAAGTAATTAACACTTTGTATATGAGATATATTTTTTTGTATATTTAGATATAAAAAATTTACTTGTTTAGTATATATACTATCTTATGTAGAAAGAAATGCAAAAATACATGCAAGAATAACTTCTATAAAATAAAAAAAATTATGCTTCCCAGACAAAACTCCTAGAATACATTAACTACTTTTGAGGTAATAACACGATTATATTAACTGTTTGTTAGATAGCAAGTTTATAAAAGTGAGAAGAAAAAGAAAAGATGAATCCTGTCTAATGCCAACCAAGCAACGATATTTAAACAATTTGGTATACCAAAAGTCAGAGTCTGCAAGTGTGATTTGGCACACAGGCAATTTTCCACTTCAAAACAAGAATACCGAGAGAATGTAAACGGAACAAATTCCGGATAAAAATATTGACAATGTTGTTTTGACTTCGTACAAATTATACATATTTTCATTTTAGCTCTATATTTTGTGTCTTGCATGAAACATGAAGTCAAAACAACACTGATAATATCTATGCTCCAAATCTCTACCATGGTTCAAAGTCCGTTAAAAACTGGTCCAGACAGAAGGGAAGAAAGAACAAAGTATGAGCTGCAACAATAATAAAATTATGAAATACTCCACACTTTGATCTGCATCAATACTCCATGCATGCTTGATGCAGCAAGTTGATATTATTACTAATTTCCCAGTATTCATCATATAATAATTCGCAGAATCTAGTCACCAATTTTCCAGAATTATTAAATAGAAGAATTATGCACAAAAATCATCATTCAACCAATAAAAAAAACATAATAGAGATACTATTATGGGTTTAAAGTGCCAACAAACAAGAAGATGCATTGAAAAGAATGCTGCTCAAGTAAACAGAAACAATACTGCTTCCCCTAAACCATATCACCTAAGGTACATCACCATTTGAGTTTGTATCTGGTCCGTTCGCTATACATTACTACGGATTTTAAAGGCCCCGTGCATTACAAGATTGAGCTGGATTAGCCCGAAATCTAATCGGAGCCAGGTTCAAACTCAGATGGTGAGGTAATGCAGAGGATTTGGACTCCTGCTTTCCCTACTGTGATATTACTCAAAAAAGTTCAATTAGTCACAACAAAATACATGAAGTAGGAAAAAACCAACTTTGGTTATGGTCATGATCTTCTCTGATTTAAATATCACACATCATTAAAATACAACCTCAAATGTGCAGCATACTTCGCATTTGATGCATAATGCAGTCAATCCAAAATTTGTTTCCACACAAAACTTGGGTGTTGACTTGCACCCTCTATCTAGATGTACCATATGCACTTCTGCCAACCGCTCCCGCAAGAACTCAAGATTAACCTAAACACACCAATGTCAAACTCTATAAGGAAAACTTTCTACAATCCACCAGTAAAAGGAGATTCATCAACTAGGAAAATTTTAGGTATAGTTTTCACAAATACAGAAGATAATTGAAAGAATGTAATGCAAATGAAAGAATGAATGTAAAAGAAATTTAGTTTCATGAACAAAGCCTACCTTATCATCTCCAATGTCCAGTCGCATGTTGCAGCAGGTACAATAGATGAGATTATGCGCCTCTTTTAGCCCTCCTTTTTTACAGACAGGACACCATACTTTGTTTTCTACCCCCTAAAAGTTCAAGCAAATGAGGTTTGAACAATGCTTTGTAAAATTAAAGAAACTTTCAAAGCTCTTCAGACTATTAATCAGGAATTATTATGCCAGACTACTATACCGTGCAAGGATAAATTGGATGCCTTACCGATATCAACACTTAGGAACCATATATCAGATGGTTGAGTGGGTTACTGATAATAGTGCATGAAGTGGACTACTTTGCTTTTTATGTTTTGTCATAATCTTTCTTCAGCCCTGTTAAGTGGAGCTTGTTATCTCCTGCTAGCTTGTGTGTGCACAATGAATTGTTTGTGGTTGATTTTAGATGCTTTTATTTTGGTACTGTGGATCAAGCCATGTAGGCTTCAGTGTTAGGGTATTGACATATGCTGCTGAGTAGATAGCAGTTAAGAACAAATCCTGTTTTGTAATTCAACAGGTTTCAGTTTAATGAGGCCTAGACCTTTCTTTTTTTTTTTTTTTTAAAAAAAAAACACACACACACATCAATTTATGGACCCAATTATGGCAGTACACTATAATCTAAAGTTTCATCTGAGGCTGTACTCACAAGCTTCAGTACATAAAACTCGTTTTTAAGTTGAAATTTTGTCAACTTTTTTCTACCTGATTTTCATTTAATTGCATGTGCTCAAAAGCTTGTTCTTCCAGGTAGGCATCCACTTCTTCTAGAAACTCCAGCTCTTAAGAATACCAGTTAAAAGTTAGATATTTTACAAAGCAAACGAAGACTAACAAATAGTGTTGCTACTCAACCAATTTTCCCTTGTGTGTCTAATTACAAAACTGACATAAAAATCAGACTACCACTGATTGGAAACTTAGAAAAGAGATTAGAGGGTTGGAAGAAGAAATTGGTGTTAAATCGGTGCTCTCCGCAATCCCAATCTAATATATGGCATGTTTCACCTTGCCACAGTGGGTAATTACATGGATGGATCAGATTCGAAGATAATTTTTGTGGGGGGGAAATGAAACAGACAGACCCCAAAAGATCAAGCATCTGTTTCATTGGTGCACAAGATGGAAGATCGAACAGGGCACCACTATCTCATTTTGGTATGATACATGGGGGGATAGACCTCTTCGAACCACGGACAGGGGGGTGGCGCGGCCAACACATCAGAGAATATCATTTAGAGATGCCATGGAAATTTTGCATGATATCGCACCACAGGTTCAGCCTCTACCCCAATCTCATTTTACTTTGGATGAGGATCAGATTAATTGGATTTGGGAACAATCAGGGGTCTACTCCGCAAAATCAACATATGCCATGTTCTCAGGTGTAGGCAAAGTCAAATGGAGGCATAGATCGATTTGGAAACTCAAGTGCCCAGAGACAGTCAGGATTTTTATTTATCTGTTACTCAAAGGAAGATTTTTAACGTGTGATGTAATGGCACGTAGCAATTGTGATCATTGTCATCTGTGTGATCTATGTGATGCTTGTTCCCTGGAAACGGCAATGCATTTATTCTTTGAGTGTCCATATGCGTCTCAGGTTTGGTTTCATGCTAAAAGAACACAGAGGAGCAGGTTTCTGGTACTTGGAGATTCAATACAGAACACTGGGACCTCTCTACGCATAGGGCACAGGTCACAAATGCACCAGAAATAAGGGAGCATGCAGCTGGTATAGTTGCAATTTTCTGGGCTATATGGAAGCAACGCAATGCAAAGATCTTCGCAAGAGAATTTTTGAGGCCTGAGATGATAGCAGGATGGGCGATTCAAGAGGCAAAGTTATGGTGCAAATTATGTTAGGGGGCAAGGGGTATAGGCAGCAGCTTGAAGGCAAGAGGGATGTGGCAAGCAGATGTTTTATTTTGTTATTCTATAGTTTAGTTGTTGTGTTGACAAGATTAGCTTAGTGTCATTGTATGCAGAACTGAAAGCTGTACATGTTTGACAGCCACTGTCAGACTTTTTTTTTTTTTTTTTAGAAAAAAAAGACATAAAAATCAGACTTGACAATTGCATAGTTTCCCAATTAAGGATAAACTGAGGCACACTGACACAATTGCACACAATTGCACAGTGGAAGATGGATCCAGGGCTAAATTCACTGATATTACATGACAGGGGGTAAAATCGTAAATTGAGGAAAGACTAATTGAGGCTTAGTTTCTCGATCGGTGACATCCAAAATTTGCATCTCTCAAGATAAAAATCTATCTTTTTTTTAAATGCTAATTTATGGAGCTAGATACTACCAAGTCAACAGGACCAGAAAGTAACATAAAAATGGAGAAAAGATGTCTGACCTCTCCTGATCAATTCTTCTCTAAGCTCTTGATAAAGAAGTCTCTCCATTTCTATCAATGCCTCTTCACTCTCTGTTACATTCCCAAATTGATCCTCGTGTTCCCATATTTGGTCATTTTCTTTTTCATTTAATGGTAATGCTTCCATTTTCTGGATCTCTTCAGAAACTATATTTCGCACTGTTGAATCCATTTTATCCTGACAAATAATTTGTATTATTGGGGTTTTATTAGCTATAATATAAATTAAGCTATTATGGGGTTACAACTTCCCTAATGTGTCAGTTGGGATTTGTACTGGCCGGTATGATAACTAATAACAAAATAGGGAGCTTAACATAAATTAATTAATGACACTTTTGTGAGTTACCTCTTGTTGTAAAGGTAAAGGTTTATCACCTTGACCCCTAATTTTCTGTAGAAGTTTCTCTCTTTCTTTTTGTACTCTCTTAAGGCAGTTTTGCCGAAGCTGCAGAAATTAAGGTAAATATGATGTCACCTAATACATGTAAGCAACACAGTGTATCATATCATACAAAGAGGCCATATATCCAAACAAGAATATATTATGGAATCATAAACTAGTTTAGTCAAGAAAAAGGAAAACACAAACTAATTTAACTACAATAATTTGTTTTAAAGGCGAGGATAAAAAAATGACTAAGGTGGTTATATCTGACGGGAGTATTACTATGGGTATCCACACTATTAAGCAATTATATCGACACCAATGCATCACCAACTCTTGTTGGAAATTCAGAACTACACCTCTAGTTCTCTCTTAGTATAGGAAACTATATTAATTGCAGCTTTAATATCCCACTGCTGCTAATGACAACAGATTATACAGGGTTTCTGTGAATTGGGGGTATGAGATATTACTCACTTCAAAATACAGGGCCACAGTGGAAATAAAGGAAACGAAGCCTCTTCCTTCGGATCAAAAGCATTGGTACTTAAATAAGTACCAAATTGCTATCTTTGTATACCGATAATTCTTTGTTTGACAACCATCTTATGTCCTAGGTTTACAAAATTGAATACCAGTAATTCAAAATTACTGTTTCATCTTCATAATTTCCACTTAAATTACACCAAACAAGAACAGAAACACACTTTAAAGGTCAAATCAAAAAACTTTCTTCCTTCGCCAGCTTAAAAAATCTGAAGGGTCTAAACTAGGAATCGAAATACCACCTGCTCTTTCCATTTGGGATGGTGCGCCTTGAGAGATACTCTACGGTGCCGACTAGGATTCATTTCGATCGAAAATCTGTGGGTAGTCTACGATACTATGAGGATTAGTGATTCTCTCCTTGGGCTTTTTCGCGCGCTTTAGTATCTGCAAATTTGGTGGGAAAGGAAGAGAATTGCACATCAGGTCGACAAGGAAGGGTCGAGACGGCGAGACCTGATATTGAGAACAGAGTTAGATCCGCTGTGACCTAACGGGTTATTGACTCCGTGTGGTACCTTAAAATAGCGAGTGACTCGGTGACACAGAAGCACAGTTACGTGATATCCGAATTATATCCGAATAATTTTTTTTGGGTGATGTCTAACCAAATGTTAAATTATTCGGTTGACCGAACTTTGACCGAATTAAACCCGAATAATTCACGAATTTTACGAACTTTTCCTGAATTTTATGAATTATTCACAAATTTTTCTGAATTTTTCCCAGAACAATTATTATTATTATTTTTTATTTTTTGCTCCCTTGTAGAATTGAGATTTTTTATCCGAATAATTTCAAATCATTTCTGAATTATATTCAAATTATTTCTGAATCACAAATTTTTAATCTCGCCAAATCGAAACCGAATAATTTATATGTCACTCTGCACAGAAGGACGTAAACGTGGCTCCGTTGCACAGCTATGTTAAATATGATCTTGTATCCGTATCCTTTTAAAAATTATAGCGCACACACCGTATCCCCAATGTTGCTGATAGATAATAAAGCGAATACTCGTATTAGCTAAAAAAACAGTTTTGTAAATAACGGTGTGCGGTATAAGTACCATCAAGTAATTAATTGGGGTAAATTTCGCTGTAGGTCACTAAACTTTGGTATTTATCACGAATTGGTCACTCAAGTTTGATTTGTCCCTTTTGAGTCACTCAACTTTGTTATTTGTCCCAATCAAGTCCCTCTGTCCTTTTCCATCCAAAATTTTAACGGAATATGCTAATTCCGTTAGTATTTTGGATGGAATATGCTCATTCCGTTAATGTTTTGGATGGAATGAGTATATTCCGTTAATTTTTTGGACGGAATAGGAATATTCCGTTAAAATTTTGGATGGAAAATGACAAAGGGACTTGATTGGAACAAATAACAAAGTTGAGTGACTCAAAAGGGACAAATCAAACTTGAGTGACCAATTCGTGACAAATACCAAAGTTTAGGGACCTACAGCGAAATTTACCCAATTAATTGAGAATAATTCGAAATAATTGGTTATAATCGGAAATAATAAGCTGATTAATTGAGAAAAATTACGAAGGTTTGCTAATCACCAACAACTATTCGGCGAATTATACGTTTTTTACAACACTGGTTAAAAAGTTCTCAGTATCCCTTATTCCCTTTGTTCCAAATTATTAGCGAATACATATTTTCAAAAAAAAAAATTATTAGCGAATACTCATACGTAGAATTCTATTTTTCTTTCAGCTTCAAAATTTTAATGTATTATATACATTATAAGAAAATAAATAATTTTTAATTTATTTATAATTATATCCGAATTACAAATCCAAAATCTCGTAATTTCCAAATTTTGAAATCTCTTTTTGGGCTAAAATTACGTCATGTCTGGGTCTGGATTCCCTAAAGTAACCCAATTTTTGGGTTTCAGATTGGGACCGTCCGATTCAAATTCATTGCTTGAGCGAATCGGTCGCTCGAGATGTGTGCGCTCCACTTGAGATAGATTATCACGGATTCGAATCGGATGATCCCAATCTAAAACCCAAAAAATGGGTTACTTCACTGGATCTGAATTCGAAAACTTGTGCCAAGCTCCCTAATAACTTGCAAGAAACAAAAAAGAATGCCTTGCTTTATTTATATCCACCCCTTCAAAAGTATTGTTCATTGTTCTCATCAGAACTATCTAATATTCCAAACTTCCACACATAATGACAAGCTGAAGTGTAAACACATTACACTTCTAAAGGTACTTCAATCATAACTTATAAGAGCTTCCTATTCCAACTGTAAACGTTCAATTCTAGATAGAAAACTTCTCTTGAAACAAAAGCATATTGTATATACCAATTACAATCTAACATTTGTACAACTATTACACTGGCAGCAACAACAACAACCAAGTCTTTAGTCTCAAACAAGTTATGTATACTGACATTAAAGGAAAATCAAAATTGGCAATGAATCTAGCTTCCTATAAATACCGTGTCTTATGATAGTGATGGAATCTTTTCTTGGTTCTGACCGGCACTTTTGTCAAGGAATGAAGGCCTGCTCGCCTTGTAATAGAAAAAAGCCATCATTTCTGACCACTCTTGTGCAGTCCGTACCACTGAGTACCAGAATATCAAAAAGAAAGGTTAGCAGTTGATAAAGGTGGCTTGCAATTAAATTAGTTTGGAAGTTAATAAAGGTAGCTTGTAATTAGGCTAGTTAACAAAATTTTACAAATTCTACCCCTGTATAAGGATTTTTATATGAGACATGATGGTGTATGTACCAGTCAGATCATAAATAGTAAAACCAGACTTTAATGAGATAAAAAAACCCTCAACAGTTGTTTTATGCAGAAAAAGGTAAAAAAAAATTCAAGGGTGAGAAACAGCCTCATGTCATGAACTGGTAACTGAACAGACAATGTGTCCCCTTGAAGCGGTTGAACCTTTTCATTTACATGTCAAGTAAAAGTGGGAAGGATCAGATAGGTTTTCTCTTTTTAATGCAGCTTTGTTTAAAATAAAAGTTTGTGATTGAATCTGTTTTCTATTGACAGACTCTCAGAATTAGCCTACACATTATGTAAGTAAACACAAAAATATAGCACTTACTTTGCAATGATATAACAATGACATATACATAGATAGTAGTTAAATCAAAATGTAACCCGACTGAATCCATGACTGTCTGACTTAGTAGTTTGTAAAATGTACCTCCTATGTCCCGATGAAGTATCTTCCCATTTTTGGTGAAGATAATTTCAGGATAATTAGTTATTTTCAAAGCCTTCACCAGTTCGTCCTCCATAAAAGCATCTATTCCTACACACTGCCATGTCAAACCACAGATGCAAATAGAGTGAGTAAACTTACTTGACCAGAATAATAATGCCAACAGTGGCATACAACTGCTACGTACCAGTCAGAATACAGCTGATATGCAAGAGTTATATGAACCAAGGATATTCTACACTTTACATTATTTTAAATAATTTTATCCTATATTACTATCTACGTTATTTATTTATTTTTTGCCTGGCTTCAGATTGAGATATTGTGACTACTGGGTCAGATGCAGGTATTGAAGCCAAACCGTGTAGCAGGATTTCCTACTAATTGTATTGAAATTAAATAAAAATTGCGTACTCTTGGAGAAGGGAGACCAGACTGCCAGAACATTTCTATTGCTTTTACTATCTCCGTTCTTGCCTTGTCATTTTCTCTAGGCCTAAGACCAAGTATAGTTAGGTTAATCTACAGTTAAAAAACTGAAAGGGAAGTAAATATATTTAGGCACTCCAAAAAAAAAAAGGGTATTAGGCACTTGATAGGGTTTAGAATGTGGGTTCACTCAGTTTATTTGTACTTTCTCGAAAGTACAGGTGCTTTACCGGACCCCTTTGATGTCAGTACATATTTAAAATCTTTGGTTACAACTTGTAAAATATTAATGCGGTCAAACTCCTGTGCACCGACTGAAACAGTTAAATATTATAAACCTTGGTAACAAGAAATGTGAGCTCATACAGAACTTGGAAATTACCACCTTTACACAACAATATTTTCAAACTTAACCAAATTACACTTCTATCCCAACTTTATCTAACAAGGACCCAAAAAAAAATTTGGATCCACTCTTGTAATGCATTTGGATTCTCCCTTTTTTAGTAGAGGGTTAATTATACATGTGTTATGCTATTATTTGCAAGAATAAACATGATAATTTCCAAAAAGAGAACTAACACAGACCTTCTGTAACGGTTATGAACCAGTATAACAAGAGGGTTGAAATCAATAAAGACAGTAGCCTCCCATTCTTTGGCAGTGATCTCTTTTATCGGCTTTATATAATCATCATCCTGCCATTCTATGTCTTCATGACTATCATAACCTTCATCATCATCGTCCCTTTCATTATTCTTAATTTGAATTTTATTGAAACATTGGTCCAAACTAAAACCCCATCCCTCATCATGCTCTTCTGGCCAATTAGGATCCTCTTCATCCACCACAAGATTATAATCTTTAAGTAAGCTACTTATCTTTTGTTTTCTCTTTGCTTCATCGGTCTCTATGTTGACAGGTGGGGCCTGATCAAGCATTTCTCGTATTTTTGCCCTCATTTCTTCTCTTAATCTTTTGTCAGTTAACAATGGGCTTTCTTGGTCACTATCATTGTCTGAGTCGGTATCAGTATCTGAGTCCTCTTCATAGTTATTACCACGTACCAGGTCGAAGGCTTTTGATGCTTTTATACTGGTATTTATTCGAGACGAGTTCTGCCTGGATTTGAACGAACTAAACTTGAAGCTGCTTGATATTGAGTGGCCGGGTCTCCTTGGTCCAAAAGAAAGGATGGGTAGACAGATAGGAGAGGTTTTGAAATAGGTTCTCTCTGTTAAGCATTTTGTCGAACAGGTCATGGGCGTCTGTATGTGCAGCGCCATGTAAAATAAACAAAAGGTGAAATCACTGTGAAGGAAATTTATCTTTGTGGATATCCAATCAATCTAAAGATTAGAAACGAGAAACAAAACAAGGATTCAATCTAGTAAGATAATGATAGTATGAACTATGAAGAACTGAAGAGACCAAAGCTAAACTCTAAACTGCGAAAAAGGTAACACTAACACAGTACTCGAATACCCGGCTTCTTATCGGTGAGATTTTAAGAAATTGGGCCAGGCCTTATATGATCTGCGGTTGTAGATTAATAGGAGTCCATATCAAATGTGGTAACAGAACATTTCTCTTAGACTCTGGAATGTTTGATAAGAATTCAGGTTCGAAGTGAATCTAGTAAGAATTCAGGCTAATTCAGTTCGAAGCTGCGTTTTCCAAATCCCTTCCTCAATTTATTGCCATATCTCAGAGGATACGGATTGGATTTGGAACCTCTCACACCCTGCAGCCCACACACTGTTCTTTGATTAACATACTCTGTGATTCTTTACGAAACGAGTCGACCAAACCCGCTAGTATGTTACATATTATCTGTTACGCGTTGAGATGTGGAGCTCCGGACACATAAAATCTAGGGAAATATTCAGTTTTGGCAAAAAAATAAAAAAAAGAGATAATATTGCGTTGATTTTAAACAAAATAGTATAGTAACTAGGATTTTTTACTGACTTGAGCTAAAAATCTTTATAACATCTATTTTTTAAATTATGTTTTTCTAAATTATGTCAAGAAAAATTGTAAAAAATTATAAATTTATTATTTTTTGTTATAGATTTGTTGTGTTTTAATTTTCTCAAATGTTGTTAAATATGTACCGTTGTAGATTTTATGTTGTTTATTTGGTTCTAAAACTTGCATCAAATTTAACTATTTTCCACGTGTATGATGTGTACAAAATTATAAATTGCGTTTTACTTGTCTAATTTCAGAATTATAAATAGTACACCAAATAGAATTATTTGTCTATAATAATACTTATAGATACATCAAATAGTACACCAAACCTAATGAGTACCCAAAACTAGAGAGCACCAAAATTGAGTACACAAACTCTAACATGCAATAAAGCAACAAAACCCTCAATAGACAAGCAATATATGACTTGCTGTCTTTTCCAAACTTACCACTGCAACGCCTGTCTCTGGACCTTGGAATTCAGAGACGACTTGCGGCCCTTGTCTTTATAAGAATTTCTCGACGTGATAAGTTTTCTTCGGCCTTGAGCTGAGGCTATGGCCCGCTTTCTCTCTTTGTTCAGGCGTTTTGTCAGTTCTTCATCATTCTCGTCTTCTTCACTGCCATCGGATCCATCAGCAGTGCCCTCCTATGACCGAGAAAAATAAAAGTTATTCTAAGATGGGAGTTTAATTGGTCAAGTTTTTAAAGAAAAATGTGATGCCATCTGAGAAGAGAACATATCATAAATATTAACCAAAACTAACCTCATTTCCAGGTGCTAAAGGCTCCTTATCCCCAACAACATTACAACCGGAACTTTCTTCAGGCTAAATTAGAAAGAGAAGAAGAAAAAGTTAAATTCTTAAATACAAAAGAAAATGAATCATATCAGTGAAAATCATTATGAAGCAAAAATCAGACATCTGATATTTAATTATTATGCACAAATAATACAAACATACCTCGTCAGCCATTTTCAAAGAACTTATTTGAACACCCACAGGTTCGCTGTCAGATGCCTCATTATCCTCATCATCATCATCATCATCATCATCATCATCATACTCGTCATCACTGCCTTCCTTTTCTCCTTCTATATACTGCAATTAATAAGTAAACTCTCATTATCTAATGAAGCAATAATTCCAACGTAAAAAGCAAAATCATAATTCTGAGCACAATTTTTCATCTAAATTGAATTAAGATATACTGAAATCATGTAAACAATTTATTTGTTCCAACTAGCCATAAGATTATGTGCTTGGTCATCTTTCACAAATTCAACTTATTCACCAACAATTCAAAAATGGGCGTCATTTCAAAGTGGTAAAACCTTGGGCGCACTAGGCAAAACTATAATTATACTAATAGAAAAACAAGGTACCTTTTGAATATCTTCCTCATTCTTCCTTGTGAAGCCACTTGCTGCGAGTTCCTTATCTAAAAATCCAGCTGATTTCTCTATAGATGAGAAACGGAGTTTATCTCTCTCTTCACCAGCAACAGATGCTGAACCTTCATCCTGTTCCCGTTCCTCTTCATACGACAGATTATACCTAGATAACAGTAATAATAATTAGAGGAAAAATGTGAATACAAGGTAATGCTAATGTTTGCAAGCTATATTACTGAAGCAGAATGCCATGAGAAATGGCAGTCTTAACAGTTATTCCAGATGAAATCATTTCTGGAGTATTCTCTATTTTGAAAATAATGAAGTCCCTATGTCTTGTTGACTAGGATCAATAAAATGTTGCCATGTGTCCTAATAATATTTTCTGTTAATAACCCCATAACGGTCCTCATAAAAAAAAGCTTTACTTTAAACTTCATATATAAAAACCAACCTCTTCCTGAAGAACTTGAAAACACATTCGATGTCACGGTCAAAGTACCTGAAAAATTGATAACGATAATGTCTCTTAGATAAACTATGATGCATGCCTACTAAAATCTTAAAACTATCATGGATGCCATCTAAAAAAACTTCTATACCACACCCTTATATATATAGGAAATCTTTTGCAGGTGCACATTATTTGCACTTCCTTGGGTTATCCATGATAGTTTTAGACTTTGCTTCATTGTGTATATAACTTTCCCAAACTAAATCTGAAATAAAAAAATTTACATCTTTGCATTTCGGTGTGAAACAGAAACCATCTGAGGGAAATCAATCATGGTAACTTTTTCATTGTCATCAATCTGCAATTAGATAAAGAAGAACCTCTTAGAGAAATAACAGTCACGGTGCTAAAACAGTAAAAACCGAATAACAATAAGCAACATGCATACCATGATATTGAACTCATTGAAATCACAATGTATAAGCCCATGTTCAGCCAGACGAACAATAAGGCCAATAATCGTCTCAAAAACATCATCAGGATTTTGCAATTGCTTTACTTGTACCCTGAAGAAAAAAAATACAAGTCCATTATTGAGTTCATAAAAGAATTGCATTCTGATAAACTGACTAAATGTAAAATGTAATGATATATACTTGTAGAATATCCTGTCAGAACCTCCCCCCCCCCCCCCCCCCCCCCCCCTCCCACCCATTATCTATCTATACACAACTAAGTAAGATGAGATGGTAATTTGAGGAGCTTTACACAGTTATGGAGAGGTATCCTATGGCATCTACTATGCTTTCAAGGGCAATATATGGCTTTTTCCAGAAGTTCAGGCAGGGTATGGATGACATCTACCATAGTTTGAAAGGAAGTAGGATGTAAACACAATATTGGATATCTTATTGGGACACAGAATACCATGAAAAATAGTAAAAATAAAGGACCCATACTTACAGTGGATAGCCTTGGACAAGAGACATCACCACACAATGGCGGCTGCAATCTATAGCAGTTGGTACAGGAAATCCATGCTCTCCTAAAGCCTTGATACCAAAACAAAAAGGAAAAACAAGTTCTCAATAACTTTTATCAGAATAATTTCACATGATTGATTTTCACAAGCATTTTGCATCTAATTCACTCGGTCTCGGTCTCATCACAGGTTAGATTTTGGTAAATTCAATTACTGTACGGTATCAGTTTGACCGCACTTTCCACCCTTTTCAGTTGTGCATCTTTGTTTCTCTTGCTTTGCTTAATTATTATTGTAGAAGAATTGCACAATCAAGATGTTCCACAATCGACATAAAAAAATTTGGCACAAATACAACCTTAAAATTGGCATGCATAACCTTAAGAGAGGCAAAATCACTTTACACCAAGGCTTAGTTCAGGTTACAATTTCACACAATTGCAATTTCAGGGTATGTGTGCCACACCATAATGAAATCTGAAAAAAATACTAAAAAAACAGGGGAAGCAAACCTTCATAAAAGCATATTCCTTTAAAGCAGCAAGCCGGGACAGATACAACCAACTGTAACTACTCCTATGACATAGATAGTCACGCTTCGACTTCACAGCTCTGAAAGAAACCCTACCTAATCTATGTAGCTTCATCACTAAAATGGTACCATCTTCAGATAGCACCTCAAATATGTCTTTATTTGCACCAAAAGGAAAGAAAGGTATCAGATATCAGTACAAGTGTATAACTCCAATCTTATTTTTAATTGAACGATGTCATCCACATTTATCAAGTATAACAAAAGGTAATCTCCAATCCATTACAGGTGTGAAGCGTCCCAACATTGATAGCATACCAGATGACAACACAGAAACATAATGTTTGCATATTATAGTGTATTAATTGGATTCTGTCTATGTCCAATCCTATTATTTTAAACCAGGCAGATAATGCCTGAACAAGTAAACTAGGTTTTTAAAGGGTAAAGAAAATGCAGGTGTATACCTGACTCCTTTCCAACACCAATCTGACGGCCAACAGCAGAAAAAACACCACGGTTTAGTAGCGCTTTAATTGCGAGGAAATCATATCCAAGATATGTGAGCCGAAAACCATCATCTATACCAAATTGAAAACAACCACAGTTAAGGCTAGAAAATAGTCTGAAAATATATGATAGAAATACATTTTTGTATTTGAAATTACTCACATTTTGATGAATCATGATGCACAAGCTTGTGTTTCAGCAGATTTTTCAGTAACTTATAAGTTCCCCCATGCCTACAGCATAAAAAAAATTAGAATTACTCTTGTGCACAACTAAAAGTAACCAAGTTCTCTAGAAGAAGCTTTTCACTATTAAAAGGAATCAAGTTTTAAGAAAATACTAACTTCAAGCGGGCGATTCTATCCACAAGCTCTGCAGGAACAATTTCATGCTGAAAATTTAGAAAACAAAACAATATGGAAATATTATTTTACTAAATAAGGTAATTAAAAGAACAACACAAATCAAATTAATAAACTAAAGTTTGGTGCACAAAATACTAATGAAATGCAACAGCCTCAATTAAAAACCAATCTGACATCAATTAGGATTAACCAACAGAAACAACAGAAGTGATAACCAACCGGCTGTACTAAGATAGTAAATCAAACAGTTTCACATTCAATCAAACCTCGATTAGCCTCCAATTATTTTACCAGAGAAATAGGAAAACAAACACAAAGAAAATAAATAAAAGGGGAATACATTGCGCATGCCCAACTCTACAGCTGTGAGCACTCTGAAATCTTCTTTGGAAAGGTAGCGTAACGCGTTCACATCCAGCTTCATCTTTTCTCCTCCCTTTACTGGCGGTGGAGATAGTCAACGGCAGATGACAGTACAAAGTCGACGGTGGAAAGAGCTGACGGCAGGATTATGAGCATCAAAAAAAGGAAGTTATAAGTTCCTATGCTTATTCATTTTGCATAAAAACAAATAATTACCAATATATTAGTATCTTAAGATACTAATATATTGGTAATTATTTACAGTTTCTTCTTAAGATACTAAATACCTGTATAAAACATGATATAGAATTCTTTCAATTTTTTGCATAAAAACAAATAATTTCAAGTTTTGAGGGGCAAATTGCTTCTCCACAGCCAAAGAGAACATTGACTTCAATAGAATGATATTACCACAGTCAAAGAGAACTTTGATACTGATTTTTTTTGTTTCCATTTGAAATCTTTCTAACTAAAAAAAAAACAAACAATTTCAACTTTTGACGGGCGAGTTGCTTCAATTGACAACTCTAAACCCTGTACCATATATCCCAATTCCTAAACCCTAAACCCTCTATCATAAGCCCTAAATCAATGATTTTTTTAGCAACATTACCAAAGAAGAAAAATCTAAAGCAACGAAAAAGTCAAATAAATCAGTTTATCGCAAACCCTATATCACAAAACCTAAATCAATTAATTTTTGGCAACATGATCAAACAAAAATCTAAAGCAACGAAAAAGTAAAAGAAATCAGTTTGAAATGTTACCTGGAGAAGGGAAGAGAGATGGCGGAAGGAGAGGCCGAAGGGAAGAGAGATGGCGGAAGAGAGGAGAAGCCGAAAGGAAGGTGGAGGCGGACCGCTGAAAGGCGAATTTGGAGAGAAATGAAGATTTAGAGAATATTAGCAAACAGATCTGACCGTCGGATGGAAATGAGACAGATCTAACCATTAGTTATGGATCATAGGAAGGAGAGAAAGGAGGGTACTGTACAGATACAGTAACCGGCTCCATCCAAATCCAAAGTTAATTATACAATAATAAATATGTCCACTTTATTTTGATTTTCCTTTTGAGAATTAAAATAAGAACCGGTTATTAAATGGCCGGTTGGATTCCTTTGTTTTTAGAAAAAGTTATGATTTATCGATTTTTTAATATTAGAAATACTTTTTATATTTCTTCAAAAATATAAAGATGTTTTCCTATGTTAACCGGTTATTAAATGGTCGGTCAATTTTCATGATTTTTAAAGTTGGACTCAGAAGCACTTCTTCAGCAGTTCGGGCAATCTTTGAGTGATGATATCTCACGATCTGTTTCGAGATTTTGTATGAAACTTCACAGTTTTGTTCTACGATGTCAAGACTACATGTTAGTCAATTTTTATGATTTTTGAAGATGTTTTGTTATGTTAACCAGAGTTGCAAAGTTGGACTCAGAAGCACTCCTTCAGCAGTTCAGGCAATTTTTGAGTCTTGACATTGTAGAACAAGACTGAAGTTTTATACAAAATCTCCAAACAGATCGTGAGATATCATCACTCAAAAATTGTCCGAATTGCTGAAGGAGTGCTTCTGAGTCCAACTTTGTATCTCTAGTTAACATAGGAAAACATCTTCAAAAATCATAAAAATTGACGGACATGTAGTCTTAATATCGTAGAACAAGACTGTGAAGTTTTATACAAAATCTCTAAACAGATCGTGAGATATCATCACTCAAAAATTGCCTTGGCCATTTGAAAAAAGCAAAAAAAATAAAAAATTTCGGACCGCAAATATTCTATACGGTCTGAAATTTTAAATCAAAAAAAAAAAACCGGACCGCAAATATTTTATACAGTCTGGAATTTTAAATCCGGACCGCAAGTATTCTGTGCGGTTTGAATATTTTTATAAATTTTGCTAAACCATAATTATTTATAATAAAATATATATATATTTTTTGGATAAAAATAAAAATCTCGGAGTGTCAATCAATACTATTTATTAGCGGATATTGACGCAATAAACAGGTGTTCTTTCCAAGGTACGAGAAAAAAGTTTAGAGGGTGATTCCGTGAAGAGAATTATTAGGTATATTCTTTTAGGCGGTACTTCAGATTGAGGGATGCGGAAGAAAGAAAAGGGAAAAGGTATATTCTTTTAGGCGGTACTCCAGACTGATTCTGTTTTTTCACAAGAGAATAATCGGAGAGGAAGCGGAGGTGAAGAAGCATTGTTCAGAGGAAAGAATTGCTTCGCGTAGTGTTGATTTTTGACGAGTTCTGTCACTTCCAATTTGTGGTGTAAAAATTACTGTTCGGAGGTTGCCTCACCCCCGATCTCTTCCTTTCCTTCCCTTTAATAAGAAATTTACCCCTCTGATGTGGAGCACAGCTTTAGCATGTGTTTGGATGGAGGGGTGAGTTAGTGAGAATAGTAACTAATTCAAAAATGAAAAATAGTTTCTAATTTAATTTTTAGTTGAGCTAATTCATAAAAGACAAACAAACAAAAAAGTAGGTAGCTCTTCATTCAAACACCTAAATAGCTCAAAATGACAGTATTATTTCTAAATTAGTGCTATTCATGTCCCATCCAAACGCACTATTAATAAATTTAAATTACATAAGCATATATCTTGTTAATCAAATATTTATATTTCAAAATTGTGTATCTATTCGATAATTTAGATGTACAGATATCTATATCTAAATTTGCGGATACGAATATAATAATATCCTATCCGTTTTCATCTCTTACCAATTACCATAATATATTCAATTTGCATCAAATTCAATATCCAACCTAGTATAAATTATGTCTATAACGTTACAACAACAACAACAACAACAACCAAGTCTTTAGTTCTAAATAAGTTGAAGTAGTTTAGAAATGAAACCTAATCACAATTATAAAATCAAGATAAGTAATAAAACGATAGACCAATGGTCGAAAAACAATCATTTTCTCGTGAAATGAAATCCATAGAAATTATGTCTATAACATTGGATTCCAAAAAAAATTTATCAGGATTGTCAATATAAAAAAATTAAGTAATCATCTTTATTATAATCTTATTAATTAATTAAATATTTCATTTAGGGAGATGCTAATATTAGACTTCTTCGCTTCGGAGTCATGTTATTTTGTAAGAATGCCTTTGAAGTATAAAATCTACTTAAATTTATATTTATACGGGGAATTTCATGTATATTCCTCAAAAACTTGGAAATTATGTATTCCTCCGCAATCATGTTTGGTCATGCCATGACTATTAGTGTGAAGTGACTGTTTGTCATCATTTTAGTGAATGTGTATTCTATGAGATATCTCATATTTTATGTGACCTATGTGTCCGGTGTCTATTCGGAGATAGCACAGGGGCCAGTATTATTTTGAGTTTTGAGATTCGTGCATAATGCATTTTAACGTTTGAGATTTTCTAAAAGGTCACACAAAATATGAGATATCTCAGAGGATGCAATTGTATTAATTTTTTGTGTTTCATGTCACGTGGCTGAATCTAATCGGGTTTTTACTTCAACTAGATTTGCTACGGAAGGAACAATAGTTTTTGGGCTATATAATTTAATAGTCTTAAAAGTCATTAATCATTGATCGCTGTAAATTTTAAATCATTTGATTTAAACTCACAAAAATCAATCATCGGCGACAATTCTGAATAATTAACCTTGATCTACTTGACGAGACAAATGTTAAGGTCCAATTTTATTTTTTATTCTCTGAATTTGTTTGTATAAAATAAAGAAGTTAAATAATAATAAACTTTTATGTTAAAATAATGGTCCAAGAATCATAGTTTCTTATTTATATTATATGGGTACGTTTGGATGACACATGAATAGCGCTAACTCAGGAATAGCTGCTATTTCTAGCGAGCTATTCTCACTATTTCACGTTTGGAGTGAAAAAAACGCTATTCTCAACACAAGGAATAACTTGGGTTAGCTGCTATTCTGCTATTCTTATGAAATGTTGGATTAGCGGATATTTCAAATTTAGAGTTAGCGAGCTATTTTTTTTTTCATCCAAAGATATCAAAGATTTTAAAACTACGAAAATTATCCATTTTTAGTTTTCTGCAAAGTCATATATGCATAGGATGAAGTACTATAAGTCATGATGATTATTTCATATGAATATTTGAAACTTAGAAAAAAATATAGTAAAATTTCTTTTCTTTTTTTTAAATAAAAAAATATAGTAAAATTTCAAATAGCAAAAACTCATTTTGCTGACGAACTTACTTTTTTTTTTAATTTAAAATTGTTCGAGTTTGCAGAAATTAATGTTATAAGAAGCACATATATCTCAATCATAAATAATGACATGATAATTATAATTTCATTTATAAGAATATAGAATAAATTACTTATGAGTAAGCTTGCTTATTTACAATCTAGCTGAAATTTCCGCGCCATTATTTATAATTACTAATTAGAAAGATATAATATTAAAATATTTTTAATTATTGAATGAGTCATATAAATTGAAATTCAAAATGAACAAAGGGTGAAGATGTTTCATATTGTTTGACAGATAATACTTTTTGACGTAAATTTGAAATCTAATTGTAAAGTTACTTGAGCAAAGCTAAAGTGTGATGTGCTCATCAAGAAGGGTTGGTGAGTACATATCTAAAAGATTATCGGATTGACTTCGAACTACAAATTTAAACCGTTGAAATTCATGTACATGCAAAAATTCTATAGTTTCAGATTAATTTAATACATGGTCAAGTGGTACAAAAAATCTTGAAAAATGAATACATAAAACAATTTGAAAAATAACTTATAAAATGTTTATTATTTTGACCGCTTGATCATATTCTAAATAAAATCAAAAATTTAAATTTTTTGCATTTACATGCATCACTCACGAAGTACATGAATTTCAACGGTTTGAATTTATAGTTCAAAGTTAATCCAATAGTCTTTTGAAAATGTACTTCATCAATCTCTCTTGGTGAGTACATCACACCTTAGTTTTGCTCAAGTTACTTATACAATAATAAAAAAAAAATTCTTTTACATAGGAAATTAAAAGTACATCAGTACATGCTATATTGTCTCAATGAGAATGAACTACAAACTCGCCTCTTTTGTACCCTTCTTGGTCTATCATCTATACCACTACGAAGTCATGACTAGAATTCATAACATCTCATAGGAGACGTTTGATATACAATTGACTCTTGACAATTAAAAGATGCAAAATTGACTTCAGTTATTTAGAAATGTGTGAGGCATGAAATTAGAATGAACAAGCATACAATTTGAACCTCTTTTAATATGTATTTAAAAGTAACATTTTAATTATAAAATCGATATCTAATTTTAAATTGAAAGTGCAAAAACAAAGGCTAAAAGAAAAAGAAACAAAAATAGAAAAAAAACTTGTGAATGTAAGATGATGGAGGAAACCAAGGATATGTCTCTTTTATCAAGATACTGATATTTTATATTATAAATATTTTTGTTTCACACGTGATTAATGTGGAATGAAATTTTTTTTTGTAAGATTAGAGGGGTGAGTTGTGAGTTGTGTGTCAAATTCTAACTCTAGTGAACACTCTCGAGTCTCCTCTCTTTATTCAACAACACGGAAATAGAAAAACAGGCAACAATACAATAGATATAACCGATAGCAACGATAATAGACATGTACGGGATAGGGCTCGGCTAGAGTTTTTTGTTCGGGTGCAATTTTTAACAGCTCACTTTTTAATTCCTGGGAAGATTCTTTTCTTTACTATATTGTTTTTTTGGAAACCGTTGTTTTCAGTATTTTTAATTAGAAACAATTAGCAGTTCACATTGGTAGAAAGAATAGCAACTATAATGTGAATAAGCGGTTGATAGCTGTAAATTTTAATCATTTGATTTTAAGAATAATAAAATAATATAAAATTTTCATTATTTTTTATATTCATATTATGTATTTAAACTCACAAATATGGCTGTAAATTTTAATCATTTGATTTGATTAATAATAAAATAATATAAAATTTCAGTATTTTTTATATTCATATTATGTATTTAAACTCACAAATATCGTTCCATCCGCGCAATTCTGAATAATTAATCTTCATCTACTTAACGAGCCAAATGTCCCTTTTTTTTATTATCTGAAATTTTTTTATAAAACAAGAAGTTAAATAATAATAAACTTTTATCTTAATTCAAGAATAGACTATTTATATATAAAAATAAGAAAATAGCTAAGCCTTTTTAACTATGAAAAATATTTTTTCTGCGAATTCATATATGCGTGGGATGCAGTATAAGCCATGATGATTATAACTTAGAAAATTGTGATCAACTCAGCTAACTAATAATATGTCAACTTACTTGTTCACATAGTCTGATGATGGATTAATTCATGACATTTCTGCAAACAGACTCAGCATATATAGACAGCATAGGAACAAACAAAAGCATCTAAAATCAGATCAGACTGATAGGTCCGATACTGCACTGGTAGATTTGATCCTGCTGCTGTTCATGAAAAATTAAATTCTCTCCTATTACTAATGATGGTTATTCCGTAATCAAGATGGCAAAACTATACTATAGGTCTATAAATGGTATAGATCTCAACCCATCATATGATAGCATAAATGCAAAAGGGCATACTGGAAGCACGAATTGTGTCCTGAACCGTGTATTTGTGTTTAAAAAAAGAGATGACACATATGAAGTAATGAACTACGGATGTTCATACGACAAACGGATTAATCAATTTTTCAACATTACTATACAATATGTTTGCTTCATTAGGGTCGTGCATGTTACTAATCGTTTTCAAAATTTTAACCCGACATTAAGAACAACTACAAAAGCCACAAATTAGGCAATCGAATTACTAAAACGACATGGGACTGTTACCTATTAGAACCATGTTAAGGATGTCATAACACTACAAAAATTTCGCACTAGATATTTGGTGATGCACGGATCACATACATAGTACACTACACGCTAGTTAGATCTACACTAACAGGCTGAGAGGTGAGAGAGATAACAAAGAAAAACATGAACCTAACGCACTGAAAAGAATGCAATGCCTCGAGGTTCTTTCAACAAACATGCTATGAAACCTATGATGCGTCATTTTGTGGGCCATTCTTCTTTGCTAAAAGGTTCATCTCTATCTTAACTGATGACTCCACAGGTGGTTCCTCATTTGTATTTGAAGTTCCATTTCCGGCCTTCTGAGCAGTGCGCCTTTTGGCCTTCTGGGCCCAACCAACGAGGTCTTGGTGGACGTGCTCTTCAAATATTTCCTTCTTAAAGGAGCTCCCCATCTTGATTTGCATTATAGAGAAGTAAAAAAAAAATCATTTGAAAGGAAAAAGCTATTTGCTTCAGAAGCAGCAATAGAAACTATGTGTTTCCTTTAGCTTGCCAATATTGATACCTACAATGATTGGTACTTGCATCCATGGTTACTCTACAAGTTGACCATTTCTAAAATTATGCTGAAATCTAAAGCTATAAACAAAAGCGTGTTTTTGTATTATTGAAAATTGCAATGATGAACTGTTATTTTCAAAAATGGTTTTACCTGGGTGACAATAGCATAGAGCGGTAGAGTGCTGTAACTACAAAGGACTTGAATAATAAGCCTGAAAAGAAAATTAAAATTATCAAGAAAATCTGATACGCACCAGGATTTTACAATGGAATTGTAAGTACAAAAATTTAATGGCAGTACCCGATGACGAGCCTAGGGATGATATAGCGAACTTGCCCCATGATGCATGAATCAAAACCAAAAGCAGTCTGCAATGAAAGGAAGAATGTATCAAGCTTGTTACAATTTAGGTTTTGCCTATAGACATTCTAATCACACAAATAATTTGTATATAAACCATAGAAAAAAAATTTCGCTCAAATGGGACAATTCGTACTAATATAACAAGCAGATAATTATATGAAAGCATTTTTCCCTTAAGAGAACACACACACACACACACAATATAAGCAAATACATCAAATTTATATGTGAAAATCCACTAAGAGTGGCAATGTTTAATTTTAGTGTTGCATCGGGATCAATCAAATAATAAGCAAAACTCATTGTCAACTTCTATATTCAGTGGTAGATTACCAGTATCCAGAAGAAGAAAGCTATTTCGAATGCATTCTGAAAGAGGATGAAATGGATCAAATAAAGCACGATGTGGGGCCGATTGAACCAAAAATGTTCATCAGAAGGTTTTACAACCAAGTTCCCTTCTATGACTGAGTGCTTCTCTGCCACCTCATGTGCCAGCTGTGCTATTACCTTCTCCAGCTTGGTCCCCAGTGCTAACAGAAGCTGCAGGTGGACCCATGATACATAAGTTGCCACAATATTAAACAAATTCAGTTAAGAGGATTAACAGCTACTCATTCCTGGTTGAGGATCGATTAAGGCATCATAACTAATTTGAGAAGCACTATTGTTTAAGGCATAATAACTAATGCACAAATGAGGATTCATTGAGGCAAATGTCAGAATAATAGAGGCTTTGGCTTTGTTTGAGAATCAATTTATACAAAACTACACAAAAATAGTTGATTAAGGGTCAATTGGGTAAATAGCTGCAGACTGCAAATTATTTGGTCCCACAACTCCATTTGCTTGATCTGCATAGGCTCAGTAGCAGAGATAAATACTAAATAATTTGCAACATTAGCCAGCTATTTATAGATCCCACAAGCATAAAAGTGTGCAAAATTTAACATAGCGCAGCACAAGACTTACAAATAATGGAAAAAATGCAATCCAGAAATAGGTATGCCAACCTACAGAAAATATCAAAAGCAAACAGATATATAAGCATGTTGTGTTGCAAATATATAAAAAAATCCTTTATAATTCTGCGTAAAAAATTAGCTTACCATTGACATTCATCAACAAAAATATCACCACAAATATCCAGAGGTACCAACTGCAGTAAAATAGGAAACCTTCCAATTAATAAAAAGAAAAAAGAAAAACTATCTAAAGATGTACATGCATAATTGAGAATCACCTAACTAGGTTCCTTATGTTGAACCTCGGAAAAAATGAAGTACCGAGTAAGAAAATGAGCAACAGTATTCTAATATACCTTATGCCGACAACTTTTTTAAAATCAGCTTCAAGAGCTCTGACCATATACTTGTGAAAATCAAACTTTGGATTTCCCGGGCAATGTGTCTAAATAGCAAACCAGAAATGGTTAAATATATTCAGATAATTGGAAGAAAAAGGATGAATGTTGTTAAAAAATATAATTTACCATTATGAAACCAAGCCGCATGGTGATATAGTCTGATTTACTCACTGACCCATAAAATTGTTTCACAAACGAATGCTGAAATTAAGCAAAAATAAAACAAATCAGTGAAGTCTAATATATGCTACTCTAAGGTATGCTGAATAATGCAAAATTAGTGTCAGAACCCTAGTATCCATGTGACCAACAAGGTGTCTATTCTCGAAAGGCTATTTTATTTGATTAATTTTTGCTTAAATCTAGACAAGTGTTAGAGTCAGATATTACAATACATACCAGCCAGCTCAAAATTTGTGAATCTTTGTCAATGCCCTTGAATCGATCCCTTATAAATTCAATTTGATCCACATGCCGAACCTTTCTTGAATCTACCAGAATCAACAACATATATATAAATAAATAAAGTCATTTTGGAGAAGACTACTTGTTGACAAGTCATAAAATTGGAATAAGGGTTATCAAAGCAAACTGTACAGAGGATTTACTGGTTCTAATGTCATCTTTCTGTATTTCATCCTCCCAGTGCTTCCATTGCTTAATCTGAATACAAAAAATGGAAAGTTAGAATTGGAATTAGTATGAACCAAGTGCATGTACAAAATTTTAGTGGTCCCTTACTGATTTTTGTTCAGGTTCTCTGGGAGTTTAACCTTTTTATTTTATTATTTCCTTCTTTTGGGCCTACAAGATGGTTCAATAACTTCACTAAAACACTCTCTAGATCTACTGTATAAGTTGGTGATAAGAATATGAAAGGATGGAAATTTGAAAAGCTAAAGAACCTTAATTCCTCCTAAAACCATAGTCAAAACACTAAAGATGACATGAGTCAATGCCAACACAAATATGAAGATGTGCAAGTGGTGTAATGCTTCCAGAGACAACAATGGAACTTTTCCCTGCAACAATGTAAAAAATAAATATAAAAACAATAAGGTTAAAATTATAATAAATTAGTTTGCCTCAACTGAAGAGCACATAATTGGAGTATGCTGACTGATGCATTAATATCAGGTGCTTTCTACTGTTGAGCAAAATAACCTAATAGTACATGAAAGTTGGTGTGTACCCTTCTAAGAGTCAGACTTAGATATTGACCTCACTTGCAGTAGTTAATCATGTGCACCCCACTATTTAAAAAAAACAATAAAGATCAAGCAAAAAAAAAAACAATAAAGAAACAATTTCCACAACCCAAAATATTTCAGTATATCATAACTGAACTCAGAAAGCCTTATAAAAATGGAAAATAATCTGAAATCAAGCAAATGCCATGTAGGGCATCAATTATGGTATCAAATTCAATATACAACTCAAAAGTATCAAGACTAAATTATTCAAGGCTTGCTTCTATTTTAAGCTTAATAGTTAATAACAATAATTACTAGGCCGGCAGCAAGCCCGTGACAACAACAGTGAAAATAATCTGAAATCAAGCAAATGCCATGTAGGGCATCAATTATGGTATCAAATTCAATATACAACTCAAAAATATCAAGACTAAATTATTCAAGGCAACATGTGCTTGCTTCTATTTTAAGCTTAATAGTTAATAACAATAATTACAAGGCTGGCAGCAAGCCCATGACAATAACAGTGAAAATAATCTGAAATCAAGCAAATGCCATGTAGGGCATCAATTATGGTATCAAATTCGATATACAACTCAAAAGTATCAAGACTAAATTATTCAAGGCAACATGTGCTTGCTTCTATTTTAAGCTTAATAGTTAATAACAATAATTACAAGGCCGGCAGCAAGCCCGTGACAATAACAGTAAAAGAGTGTTCAGGTTAAGCTATGGCTTGCTCATTTTTTATTTTCCATTTTTCTTTATTTGTTTTGAGATCAAACTCCTATTTTCACCCAGCAATCAATTATTTCATATTAAATAATGCACACATGCGACATTGTGAAATGTGCAAAAGTTTCACAGAACCATTCAATTTAATATCACATTATGTCCATAACTCCATATTAACTGCCACTCCTGTTTATTTAATGGCAAAGCACATGCACTGTTTGTTTAAATCAGACTAACCACTTTAATTTTTCAAATATTGCATATTAGGAACCTAACCCAAAACATTTCAAAGATACCTAAAAATTATTACAGGCTCTAAAAGCGAAGTTAACCCTTAGATTTCAAAACGTTTCAACTTTAGTACTCGAAGATTGAAACACATCATTTTGGTCCGCGTAATTTGCTTGAAGGTGGACATGGCATATTTTGATAGCCTAGAAAATATTAGATGAGCATTTAATGGGATTTTGATAGCCTAATTTCCATAACCACCTATACTACAACAAGGACTATACCATCACTATCTTAAACCGAGGTTTGATAGGCTTCAATTTTTGACAGCCAAAATGAAAATTAGCTAAAACTTGAAGGAACATCTATGATATACTACAAAATGTTCATGCCAACAGCCAACTAACTGAAAGGTGCAGGTACACCCACCCCCCAACACCCCACATCTGATAATTGACTGTTTAGAAGTGTAAAAATAGCAAAAATATTTTCCAAGTATTTTTTGGATGTAAGCAGTTAGCCTAGTATATACAATTGTCAGTTTCTAAGGTTTTGAAAGGGTACAAAAGGAAATTGTCTCTAGGAAAAAATAAACAATAGAAAAGACCTTTTTTTGGCAATGCTCGATACCAAATTCACCAGATGCGAGTAGCCTCCTTCCACCATGGTTGAAAACTCCTACAAGGAACTGTGAGCTGAGATGCTCTTTGGTGGTCCCGCCTCCTTTGGCCGATGACTCCTCGAGCTTACATGGCAGCATGTGGTTGGCCCATCCCGGTGGAATGCATATTTGCTGGATTGCACCTTGGAATACAGTGAGGAGTAATGATATGAAACCCAGAAGCATCAACTCTGTAAAAGATAATTATAAAAAAAGATTAATGAAGTTGTAGAAAAAAAAAGAACAATTGGGATCACCAAAAAGACAAATTATGGATTTTTTTTGTTCCTCGAACCAATTTTATTTCCAGACCAAAAAAATAAAAAACTGATACTAGAGAGTTCGAAATTTTATTTTTACTCTTTTCGCTTAGCTTCTCCTACAGTAAAAACAACAGAAACAGAAAACCAACCTTCTTTCACTTTCTGGAGAGCTTCGAAAAGGGGTTTCTGATCGCGCTTCTTAAAGGTCTGCGCAAATTCAATGACAAAAATTCAACTAAAAACAAACCAAAAAGAGAAGAATAACAACAACGATTCGAAAGAAAAAAAAAAAAAAAATAAAGAGAATTGGGGAAAAAAATTCGACCTTTCCAAGGCGGTGGAGAAGTCGTTCAACGACGAGAGAAATAAGAACAATTACAGAACAAACGCCAGCGACGATCCAAGTAGGTGTATACTCCAGTTTCATCTGTTCTTCCGAGAAGCCTCCAGGCCCTCCACCCCCTTCCACCATTTTCGCTTCCGATTTTAGAAGGTATGCTTCAGCTTTTATTTTAGAGATCAACTACAAAGATTGTTTAAGGAAAAAACGAGGAAGAAAATAAATGCTTCAGTTGTGGATGTGACGATACGGTAGAGAAACGGAGAAACAGAGAGAGCAAATATAGTGGAGTGGGAGGCTCGAGGCTCCTAAAAAATTCGTATCCTCTGCCAAAAGGTAATCTTTTCAATTAATATATATGGACCGTCAGACTAGCTTTAAGTACGTGCTAATTAAATACGCACTAATATTAAAGACCCCTTACAATCAGACGGTGCAGATACATTAATTCAAAAGATGCTCTTTTGAGTTAATGCAGACGATGCGGACTCCCTTCTAGTCGTTTCTTATTCCTGCTCGCGAGTTCTGACAGAGATAACGCGTGACAGAGCCGTTGGATTTAGAGCGAACTACGGTAGAAAAAGGTTCTCGCGTCTCGCGTCCCGAATTGTTGTTTTGTCTGTCCTCTCCGCGTTTGTTTGATATAACTGGATTTCGTTCAAAGGGATATGGACAAATTTCATCCAAAAATAAATATAAGCCGTGCATATATATTAAGATTCACGCAAACGACCAGAACTTATAAATCTAAACGAATCCATGAATCCGCGTGAACTTTGACTTGAATCAGACGGTGTAGATACGGTTTTGGATAAAACTTAGTATAAAGCCCTTTGGACAAATGTGATGGTTTGTGGGATTGAGCCGGTGGCGGTGGATACAGTGAGATCTACTGATGACATTGACTTCCCATGACTTCACATGTCTGCGTGTTTACCGCGTTGGCTTTCAATTCGATCTAATTGACTCGGTTTCATTAAACTAGTCAAGTGCCCACGCGTTGCAGTGGGAAGTGACAATATTACATTAACTTTCTATCAAATTTAACTTGTGCTAGATTCATAAAAATATTACAATAAGAAATTAAATATAAAACACATTAATAACTTCCCTTGAATTAGTAACACGAACAATTCTTATGAGAAAGAGGATCCACATGAAAGAGGTATTTATTGAAAAATATATCTAATAAAATATATTTAGAAATAATACTGTAAGAAAATCCCACTGATTGTTGGTTCTCAATTTTTTATTCACATCTTTTTTGCAAAATATAAAGGAAAAACAATGAGTTTCGAGCACCAATTTTAAAAAATAATGAAAAGCATGAAAGTGATGGTATTATGCGATAATATGGTAATATATATTGAGTGTTCCAAAAGAAACCCAAATACTTAAGGGACCTTAATGCCAACAAAGAATGTAATTAAAAATATAAAAACTGATCATTTGGATTGGTTTTCAAAATGACAGCATAAGCTCTCTCTTCTTCAGCCCATGCTCCTTTTGCTTCCATGAGCATTCCTTCTAATCTTTCTAAAATAACAAAGATATAGGAAAACGTAACTGTGCTACATACATAGATGATTACTTGTAAATTGAATTAGCATGGTCATGATATAGGAAAATGTGAACTTCTTTTTAAGAATCTTGATACAATCCTACGGAGAACGCAAACTTATCTATTAGTCAATAATAAGAGAATGCATTGCCGTGAAAATTAAAAATTGATTGCATAATTAACTATTAGTCAATAATAAGAGCAAACCAAATGTAATTATTAAAAGAAGGCAGGAAATTAATTAGAGAAAAATATATAAAATAGAAAGACTTACAGGCCAATCTTATCTCCTTGAAATCCATCAGGATTCAACTCTTTTACTGCAACTTGGGTTGATTTAAAACCCGGTCTCACTGTCTCATCAATTACACCCGAAATGATTGCAAAATAACAAATCTCACTAAGATCTCCGACTGATTTAAAAGGAAAAGATACATCTAGCACAAACAGGAAGCATGAATGGACATAGTTTATGTTTGCAAATTATGTATCAAAGCATGACAAAATAACATATTCACACCCTTAGTGCACCTAGAAATGCCAAAATATCCCTCTTTTCTTCCTCAGTTATACAGAAGTAAACAGAAGATGAGGTAATTAAAACATTTTTCGAAATAAAAAGATCCAGTGGGGGCACTTTGGGGAAGTTAAACTTGGTCGAAAACCAACTTTCCTTCTTCGATGACAACTTTTGTACACAATTCAAAAAATTACACAAATAAAATATCAAATATTACAATTACTCAGAAAATTAAATGCAACAGGACTTGAGAGTTGAGACCTTTGTAGACAATTCCAAAACCACCCTCGCCTAGAATCTGGTCAGGCCTGAAGTTCATTATAGCTGCACATAACTCACTGTAAGTGAAGATGTTGACACTCCCGTACCCAGCAATCTGGTGCAAGTTCTCGACATCCTTAGGTGAAGCAAGCGCACTTGCAACAGCCCCTGTTGCTGTTGCCGATTTTGACTTGCTCTTTTTCATAGAATCTCCTTTGATTGAAAATATTATTTATGTCATCAAAGAGTTGTGTAGATAATATGGTACTTACTAAATTAGAATGGTTGGTGGTTATATACAGTATTGTTATACTTAATGCACCTCTAAATGAACAAAAACTGAAAATAAATTGCAATTGAAAGTAAAAGAGATGAGTTTAGAGAAATTGACACGCGGGATGATAACGGAGTTCGGCAAAACAATGACCTACGTCTCCGGGGCGTCGCAACCTCTTTCTAGGTGCGCCTTTCTATTACCCAATATGAAAGGATTACAATTGTGAACCGTGAGCCCTTACAAAACGGGAAGTCACGGCCAACGAGAGATGAGCGTCGGCGAGCCCTTACAACCAAGGGAAGTCACACGACCAACTCGAGAACAAGAGAAACACTCAATAGATCACTCTAACCTAATCTAACTAGAGATTAGTGAAGTGGATTTGAGGTTGTTTGAGATTGATTGAGAGATATTGAAGTTTTAAGCTCAATCAACAATGGTGAAACCAAGCTCTCAGAAAATCGCCTCTTTTGAAGTTTAGGGACGGCTAGGTTGATTTGAAAGTGATCCCTTCAATCTATTTATAGTGTCAGCTCAAAAATGAGCTGTTTGACATAAAACGTTACCAACGTTTTATAAAACGTTACAACGTTTTATTCAAATGCGATTTTAGGGTTTTAATTCTCTGACAGCTTAGCAAAACGTTTGTGTAACGTTTTTGTGAAGCTTTCGGACTTTTTGAAGTCTCACAAAACGTTACCAACGTTTAGAAAACGTTACAACGTTTAAATTTGAAATTTCAATCTTTGGTACAGCTGTACTTAAAATTCTGACATCTATAAAACGTTACAACGTTTGTAAAACGTTACATCGTTTGTAATTTGTTTCTTCTTTCGATCAGTTTGCTGTTTCTGACCAATATAAAATGTTATAACGTTTTGAAAACGTTACCAACGTTTTATCCCATTTTAATCAACCTCACACATACTTTACCAAGTTTCTGATTTTACAATTTGTATTCTTGATAAAAGTCTTCGTGATTTCTTCAGTCCAAGCATATTATACTGCAGTTCTTACTCTTCTTGGACCTACATATTCTCAAAATAGAAGAAATCGTAAAATTCAATAATTGTATGTTTTTGCAAATTAGTCAAATAGACGTAAAAGATTATTGTACGAACAACAAGTATACTATTACTGGGTCTGTACTTGTAGCACCAGGCAGGTAGTTACTGGTACCAGGTCTAACTATTATTATATGATTTCAAACACTAAAATAAGTGAAGTGGCTCAAATGCATCATCCAATGAAGGCAGTTATATACTTGTATAATCACTACTACAAAAAAAGAGATTGCACACGGACATAAATTGAGGAGCTACACGGATTATTACATAAACAGCCGTGTACAATTGATTGCCAGTGTCACTCTCCATATAACCGAGCTACACGGATATTCAGCTAAATATCCGTGTAGAATTTTTTTTTTTTTTCAATTTTTTTTGTTGTGCCGAAATACTAAATGGGCACAAAACTTTTTTTTTTGTGCCGAAATACTATCTCGGCCCGACGTTATATTAAGTTGATTTTATTGCAGGAAACTTATTTTATTTCGGCACAATAGTATTCTCTGAGAGTAATAGGTTTATAGAAGCAGCTTGACGACGAAAATTCAAATAATCCATTTTCTCGTTGTCTGAATGTCTGGTGAAGTGACTTATATATTCCATCTTTCTAGCTCACTTGAGTTTCCTGCAATAAAATCAACTTAATATAAATCATGGAATAGATGACCTTTGTTCGTAATATTAATGTGAGAATTTGGCATATAAAAAAAAATGTAAGAACTCAAACTTTTCATCAAATGATTTAGTGCCGGAAATAAAAAAAAAACAAAAAAAAAATTGTGCCTAACCTTAGCAAGTAGCAATAATAAGTAACAGAAAATTAGAAGAAGAAAAAAGAAATATATCTATACATGACTAACCTTAGCAAGATAGAGAGGAAAAAAGATACAAATTAACTTTCAAGATCTCAGATCTTGCCTCCTTGTGCGCAGAAATTAAACCAACAGAGATAGAGTATTAATTGATCAAAACGGCGCTAAAAGGAGAAGGCCTTTTATATAACCAAAACCCTAAAAAAACCTTTCTACACGGATTTTTAAGTATAAATCCGTGTAGCTCTCTCAAGGCTTTCTACACTGTTATTTAAACAATGTGCAGTGTACAATTCTTACCTTTTCTTCACGGTTATTTAATTAAATATCCGTGTAGCTCTCTCAAGGCTTTCTACACTGTTATTTAAACAATAAGCCGTGTATATTTCCTTATAAACGTCCGTGTAGCTCTCTCACGGCTTTCTACACTTATTCTTTAATAAATATCCGTGTAGAGATCCCACAGATATTTCAGGCTTTCAAAAAATTACAATTTCTACACGGTTTTTATATAAAATTGCCAAATCCGTGTTCAATGTGCAGTGTACAATGACCATTTCTGTAGTAGTGAATTATTGATTGTGATAGAGGGACAAAACCAATAGCAATTATTGATTTTGTTTCAACAAAGTTTAGTCCTAGACTCCTAGTTCTCCGAATTTAAAACAAAATCAATACCACAACGCTACTGGGGCTAATTCTATCTTATAAGGCTCATAATAGCAATTACTAAAAATATCAAATTTGTGAACTAAATTTAAGTCTATAAATCCAAACTTCCAAACAGGAACAAGTACTTGAAACCAAAAGGAAAAAATGGAAAAAAAACAAAAACAAAAAAACCTTTTATCTACCTGTTAAATTTGGTGGAAAATGATAAAAGAGCCTTCAGGTCTCGATGAACATCTTTCTAATCACCTAAAATGAGAAAATTAATTTATTCTAAAACAAATATGTTGACGAGAGATCTCACTTCATGAGAATATCATAATACTCAGGATCAAGGGAAGAGATCATGCCATCAGCATCCTCGATTGCCATCAAGGCTTGATGAACCACTATCCAATGTGCTGACTGCCTCATCAATCATTGACCATGCTTACTGTTCTCGAATACTAAGTTTTGCTATTAACCATTGACCATGCAGCTTACTGTTTAAATTAAATTCTCTATCTTAAGACACATATATCAACCCAATCTTTATATCTCAAGCTATAAAGTGTCATAAAAACCTTGTATATGGGTGTGCAAAATTGCAACGGGATTGAGATATCTCAAGTTATAAAATGCCATCAAACCCTAAACCCTTCTAAAATAAATCAGTGATATATGAGTGTGAAAAATTGAAAGAATTCTATAATTACCCTTTTGATCTCATTATGAGTGTGCAAAATATTATGCCTGAATAGGAATTTAATAATACAGTCAGGAAATTTACTTTGCTTAGTGCTAATTAATTGACCTCTTCTTTATCCTGGGGAACATATTTATTAAGATATTACTACAAATTTAGACATGCTATTGTTGCACTTAGGGGCACCTCTAATTGCTCAAAAACTGAAATTAAATTGCAATTGAAAGTAAAGAGATGAGTTTAGAGAAATTTGACACGCGGGGTGATAACGGAGTTCGGCAAAACAAATGCCTACGTCTCCGGGGCTTCGCAACCTTGTGAGGTGCGCCTTCCTATTACCCAATACGAAAGGATTACAACTTGTGAACCGTTGAGCCCTTACACACCAAGCGGGAAATCAAACGGCCAACTCAAAGAGATGAGAACAAGGTCTCGATTGTCTAGGAACACAAGAGAAACACTCAATAGATCACTCTAACCTAATCTATATCAAGATTGGTGAAGTAGGTTTGAGGTTGCTTGAGGGATTTTGAAGTTTTAGGCTCTCACAACAATGGAGTATGCTAAGCTCTCAGAAAATCACTTTTGAATTAATTAGGGTCGGCTGAGATAAGTGAGAAGAAAACCTCACTCATCTATTTATAGTGTCAGCTCAAAAATGAGCTGTTTGAACCAAAACGTTACAACGTTTTAGTTCAAATTGCGATTTAGGGTTTAGATTTCTGACAGCTCAGCAAAAAGGTTCAAAAAACGTTATAACGTTTTATAAACGTTACATAACGTTTTGTGCTGTAAAATCTTGATCAAAAACAGGAATTGTTTGAAGCTTAGATTTAATTAAAACGTTGTAACGTTTTATGAAAACGTTACAACGTTTTATATTTGAAATACTGACAATCCTAAAACGTTATAACGTTTAATAAAAAACGTTACAACGTTTTATTTGTTTTGTACACCAGTGCTTCTGCCGTTTTTAGTAATCCTAAAACGTTGCAACGTTTTGTAAAAACGTTATAACGTTTTAAGTTATTTCTGTGTTTTTAATCAATCTTTTACTTAAGTGTTTTTGGCAGAATTAAAACGTTACAACGTTTTATAAACGTTACTAACGTTTTACTTCTGCAAAAACATCCTCAAACTTATTTTACCACCTTTGATTTTACAATTTGTCTTCTTGATAAAAGTCTTCGTGATTTCTTCAGTCCAAGCGTATCATTCTGTAATTCCAACTCTTCTTGGACCTACATAATCTTAAAATAGAAGAAATCGTAAAATTCAATAATTGTATGTTTTTACAAATTAGTCAAATAGACGAAAATGATTATTGTACGAACAACAGCTATTACAACAAAGAAGTATCAATACATAATTAAAAAAAAAAGGCCAACATCATAACAGTGGAGGAGTTCATAGGAGAAAACTGTAGAATGAGATTGCTGGGAGAATTCAAACATAGTGTATCTATTAAATAAGATAGCCTTATAATTAAATTATGACTTACTGTGAAAAGGAATATGAAAATCTGAGATATAGTGTTTGAGGCAGCCAAAGAGTTTCCTGCATTAAACCCCAATAACAATATTATGACATGATATTATACCTTCATATAGAAAATTCTACCATTACTGTTTAAGAACAATAATAGATCATAGATCAAAATCTAGAAAGAACACGAAACAAAAAATAAATGTACTCCTAAGATCAAAGTAAAATTGTGTTGTTGTTATAAGTAAACAGCAAGGGGTTTGAACAATACCAGTGGTTTTGAGTGAAGAAAGGGAAATAGAGCAACTGCAATTTGAAAGAATAGACATTTCATTGATATATAGAGGTGGGTTATATTTGAAAAAAATTGAAATTCGAATGGGAGGGAACATTTACCTTTTTCATCCATGATGGAGGAGATATCAAAGAAGCACAACCAGCACCAAACAAGAGGTTTGATTTTGTCCTTTCAAACGATTTTGACCATGGCAGAAGGATTGAAAGAGGAGTAAAGGATACCTGTCCAAAAGACATATAAAAGTTAACTATAAAAAAATTCATCATATTGGAATCCTTTTATAGTTGTAAGATTTTTATGATAATATCGGCTGTCAAGTTTGTCACGGTAACAGTTCCGAGTTTCATTGGGAAAGTATCTAACGACTAACGGCCGGTCCAATATTAACTTGTTGAAAATAAGAAGCAAAATATTGACATTGGAAATGCAATGTTTGGAGATACTTAATTAGTGCATAATCATTTTATAAATCTTTCCATTATTCAATCTTCACCGCTATATGGCCTAAGTTTGTATTAATACTAATAGAGTAAGATTAGGACTTTGTAAATTATGAACAATTCAATTATAAAGTTTTAATCAATTAATTCAGTAAAAATAATGCTCAAAAATCCTAAAAAAAGATACAAGTCACCACAAAATATTCTCAAAGAAAATTACAAGACATGTTCTAACAATTAATATTCTTTGAACTCTATTAAAAAGTCATGATTCATCCATAATGACCTCAACAAATTGCCAATTGTTACTGATAAATATAAAAACCAGGCCTACAAATTAAATCTATATATAGAGAAATTGAGGACGTTCTAGACCTTGTCAGAAAATTTAAATAAAATTTGTCAATATAGTTTTAGTGATTTTATACCTTCTACTCCATCACCTGGATCTCGAAGAGAGAAAGAAAAGAGGGAGCCAAATCGAAGAGAGAAAACAGGATCCGAAGAGAAAAAGAGGGAGGAGATCATGGAAAAGAGAAAAGAACAAGGTTGATAGCTAGGTCTTTCGAGAGGGCATCTGGCGGAGGTTTCCTGGACAGCGCCAGCGAAGAGGATTCGGAGAGAGAAGGAAAAAGGGAGGAGATCGAAGAGGATTCGAAGAGAGAAAAAGGGAGGTGATCAAGACGGAGGAAGAGAGAAAAGAGGATCCGCATAGCGTCGCTGAGTGGCATTTTTAAGTTATAAATACAAACCAAGAGTTACCAAAGAAACTCTTTGCATCCAAGAATTGCAATAATTAAAAAGTTGTACTAATAAAAGGGAAAAAGAAAACATATAAGAAGCAAAAGCTATATCAAATATGAGGAGGGTTCAAATGCTTCCATGTTTTTGTGCCTCCATCATGCCTCCATCTTTCTCTATCATTTTCAAAGTTCAAACAGTTGATCCGAACTGCTCAATCTAACCTCCATACTAAAATATGTTTGGAGACCAAATTTTATATTTTTAGGAATTTTTTTACTATTTTTTTAGATAAGTACAAAAATACTGTTTTTAGATGGTTCAGATTTACTGATTTTGTACCTATCTAAAAAAATAGTAAAAAAATTCCTAAAAATATAAAATTTGGTCTCCAAACATATTTTAGTATGGAGGTTAGGTTGAACGGTTCGGATCGACTGTTTGAACTTTGAAAATAATGGAGAGAGATGGAGGCATGATGGAGGAACAAAAAAATGGAGGCATTTGAACCCTCCTCATCAAATATATAGTAATTTTATAGTACCAAATTATGAGCTATGCGGAGGAGAGGCATTTGGATTTACGCGGCGCCAGCGGAGAAGAGAGTAAAGAGGATTCGGAAGAGGACTCGAAAAAAGGATTCGGAAGTGTTACACTTAGGGGCACCTCTAATTGCTCAAAAACTGAAATTAAATTGCAATTGAAAGTAAGGAGATGAGTTTAGAGAAATTTGACACGCGGGGTGATAACGGAGTTCGGCAAAACAAAGGCCTACGTCTCCGGGGCTTCGCAACCTTGTGAGGTGCGCCTTCCTATTACCCAATACGAAAGGATTACAACTTGTGAACCGTTGAGCCCTTACACACCAAGCGGGAAGTCAAACGGCCAACTCAAAGAGGTGAGAACAAGGTCTCGATTATCTAGGAACACAAGAGAAACACTCAATAGCTTACTCTAACCTAATCTATAGCTAGATTGGTGAAGTAGGTTGAGGTTGCTTGAGGGATTTTGAAGTTATAGGCTCTCACAACAATGGTGGATTCTAAGCTCTCAGAAAATCACTTTTGAAATAATTAGGGTCGGCTAAGGTGCTTTTGAAAGTGATCCCCTCAATCTATTTATAGTGGCAGCTCAAAAATGAGCTGTTTGATATAAAACGTTACCAACGTTTTATTCAAATGCGATTTAGGGTTTTAATTCTCTGGCAGCTTAGTAAAACGTTGCTCAACGTTTTATAAAACGTTACAACGTTTTATAAACGTTATAACGTTTTCTAAACGTTCCAACGTTTATAGTTTATACTGAACACCTGTTCTTCAGTTGTTCTGAGCCTGTTAAACGTTACAACGTTTCATAACCGTTATAACGTTTGTAAAACGTTACAACGTTTTATAAAACGTTCTAATGTTATAACTTGGTTTTCTTTTGATATTTTTGAAGCTTCTGATCATTATAAAACGTTACCAACGTTTTGTAAACGTTCATAACGTTTTATCCCACTTTGATCAACCTCACACATACTTTATCAATCTTTTGAATTTACATTTTATATTCTTGATAAAAGTCTTCGTGATTTCTTCAGTCCAAGCATATTTCATCGCAGTTCTTTCTCTTCTTGGACCTATATGTTCTTAAAATAGAAGAAATCGTAAAATTCAATAATTGTATGTTTTTGCAAATTAGTCAAATAGACGTAAAAGATTATTGTACGAACAACAATCTCCCCCTTTTGGCGATTTGCAAAAACATACAATGTGAGTAAGTGCATAAATCGAAAATTTTCAGAAATTAGTTAATCCAGTTTTGATTTTGCATTTCAATCCATTTGTACCAATTTCTCCCCCTTTTGGAAATCGACGAAAGGGTTGAAAATTAGCACTAATTTAAAGTGCTCCCCCTCAAATTATGCACTCCCCCTCAATTTAGTAATATAGCAACAATAATTTACAAACAAAAATAAAGTTGAGGGCATAACTTTTACATGCAAAAACAATTCAATTTCAATTCACCATATCAAGTTGTATATATCCATGTGCATAGCTCATGCATATACAACATTTCAACTCATGCAATCCAAGTAATTCAATAAAACTTGTCAAGGCGCCAAGATATCCAATTTTTGCAATTTTGCAATGTAGCCCCTTACAAGTTAGCAATTCATACACCATTTTTAAGATATCAATATCTCATACATATCTACACCAAATTTCAAATACCACAATTCAATCAAATCATGCAATTCAATCAATTTAAACTAGTTGAAATTCACCAATTTAACAATTCAAAACATTTCAAAACAACAATTGAACTAACATAACAAAACAACAATTCAACTAACATAACCTAAATCAAAGCAATTCAAACAATTCAAATTAAACATGCAATCAACAAACAATTCATGCAAATAACACACAATTTAAGTTATAAAAAAATACGATCTATTCGTCATTCATGGGGTCGTTTGGTTCTTCGGCCATTTCTTCTTGACTTTCAACTGGGATGTCTTCTTCTTCATCATCAAGGTCTTCTTCCTCAACCAGACGCTCACGTGCTCGTGCCGGGCTTCCAGAGGGACCATATTGCTTGATAAAGCGATTGGAGAGGCTTGATTGTGCTTCATCAAGCGTATTGAGAGCTCGAGCATGTGCTCGCAGTTGTTGCCTTATCTTCATTTGCCCCTTTTCAAGCTTGTCGAACCTCCTAGTCATGGCTTGATGATTCTGTTGAATCTCAAGACGTTGGTTGTGCATTTGTTGACAAAGCCACATCATTTGTGCTTCTTGACCTTCTGGAGGGACAAACGCACCAGCTTGTGGCACAAATTGTGGTTGAGGTGGAGGTTGAGCCGGTGCAACTTGTTCTTCCGGATCCCAGTATTGATTGGGTAGTGCCTCTTGATGGTTTATCCATTGGTTGATGGCTCTTGCATCGGGTTCATAGCGCCTCAGACCCGATTCTGAATGACCATAGACCCACCCGATTCTTGTCAGGTGGTCAACCAAATTTGTCGGGAAGGATACTTCTGCATCTTCAGGTAGTTGGATACCGTTGAGACGGATGATTTTGTGAATGAGGTGGGCATAAGGCAGAGAGTGGACCGAGGTTGTAAATGCACCATTAATGTGACGAAGAAAGAAGTAGGGTATATTAATCCTCTTTTCATCCATTTGAATGAGATGACGAAGAAAGTACATGGGTCCCCACTCAAGATTGGTTTTGATTGTGGCTTTGGGCATAAGGATGTTGTTGATGAAGAGAAAGAGCAATCGATGTAGAGATGGAAGGTGAGAAGCATAGATTTTAGCCCCGGATATGTAGTTGCGGTCAAACCATTTCTTATAGTCAAGTGAAGTTTCATCGGCATAAAGAGGCCAACTTCTCAAGGGGTAGGTTTCCTCCCCGTCATTCTCAACCCCAAGCCATTGTGCCACAGTATCCAGAGATAGGACAATTTCTTTCCCACCTACCCAAGAGATGATCCTGAAGGGTTCATCACTAGTTTGGATGTTTGCATAGAACGTGCGGGTAAGAAGGTCATTGTAGGGTTCATAACAAGTGACAATAGGTTCCCATCCCCAATGATTCACATAAGCAATTATCTTGTCATCCTCGGGTTGGGAGAAGGTAACCGCGGCTTTGTTAAACCAGTAGCAATCGGTTATTTTCCTATTCATAAAAGAACCCACATAATTCTCATAGGCCACAATATCCCGGAATAGGTATCTATTTGACCGGTGAATGTTCCAATTTGGTTCCAAATTTCCCCCACTTCCTTGACCAACCTCCGAGTCCACACGTCTTTTCTTACTACCCTTAGGCACTGCATCTTTCTTTGGAGCCATTAGATTAGGGTTAAAGAGAAAGTTTACCGATTGAGAGGTGAAGTGCTAAACCGAGAAGAGGAGAGCCCTAGAAGTGCAGTGGTGAAGCCGGATCGTCAATCCAACGGTCGGATCGCCGGATTTGCTCCTAGGGTTTTGGCTAGGGTTTTGGAGAGAGAGAGATTGAGAGAGGGAAAGGAGATTTGGAGAAGAGAATTGAGTAGTGAGAAGAGAGGAGAAGAGAAATCAAGAAGAATTTCTTGATTTGGTGAAGTAGATGGCTAGAATGGGTAGAGAGAGAGAGAGAGAGTCGGAGTAGAGGAAGAAGGAGAGGTTTGAAGGAAGAAAGAAAGAATAGAGAGGAAGGGACGGGTTTGAAGGCTTTAAAACCATTTTTCGCTATAAAACGTTACCAACGTTTGTTTAAAATACATTGTTTTTACCTAAAACGTTATAACGTTTGTGTAACGTTTGTTCAACGTTTTTGTGAAGCTTTCGGACTTTTTGAAGTCTCATAAAACGTTACCAACGTTTGGAAAACGTTACAACGTTTTCACTTGTAATTTTTGCACTTTTGGTCCCTTGTCAGAAAAACGTTGCAACGTTTGTATAAACGTTGTGACGTTTTGAAAGCGTTGGAACGTTTGTGCAACGTTTGTCCAACGTTTTTGTGAAGCTTTCGGACTTTTTGAAGTCTAATAAAACGTTACCAACGTTTTCAAAACGTTTACAACGTTTATATTGTAATTTGTCAATATTTTGGCTAAGTATTTGAAGTAAAAACGTTTAGAACGTTTATAAAACGTTATGTAACGTTTTTATAATGCTTTCGGACTTTTTGAAGTTTCACAAAACGTTAGGAACGTTTTCAGAAACATTATAACGTTTTGTTTCTTTAAAACACTCCTTAAATGACCTATTTTGATTGCAAATAATAATTTTGAAATAAGTTATGATTATGACTATTCTCTAAGTTCAAGCATGCCTAATTTAAATCTCAATTCATTGTGTTGTTGTGTATTTAGGGGTTTTGTGAATATATCGGCAATTTGTTCTTTGGTGTCGATATGTATGAGTTCAATTTCACCTTTTTCTATATGATCCCTAATAAAATGATGCCTTATCTCTATGTGCTTGGTTCTAGAATGAAGGACCGGATTTTTGGATATCATAATGGCACTAGTATTGTCACACATAATTGGTACGTTGCGGAAGCGAATTTCATAATCATTTAGGGATTGAATCATCCAAAGAATTTGTGTGCAACAACTACCGGCCGCTACATACTCGGCTTCCGTTGTGGAAAGGGCAACCGAGGTTTGTTTGCGACTTGACCAAGATACAAGTGAACCACCAAGAAATTGGCATGTACCACTTGTGCTTTTTCTATCCATACGGTCTCCGGCAAAATCGGCATCGGCATATCCTATCAAGTCTAAATCCGATTGTTTGCCATACCATAATCCCAAATTTAAACTACCCTTGACATATTTAAGAATTCTTTTAACGGCTTTCAAGTGCAATTCTTTGGGATTTGCTTGATACCTAGCACATAGACATACCGCAAACATTATATCGGGTCTACTAGCAGTTAAATAGAGTAGGCTACCTATCATAGCTCGGTATTGAGTGATGTCCACCGATGTGCCATTTGGATCCGAGTCAAGATTTGCATTCGTAGCCATTGGAGTTTTGCTTGTATTGCTTTCGGTCATCCCAAATTTCTTGATCAATTCCTTCGCATACTTGGTTTGGCTCACAAATGTGCCATCCATGAGTTGCTTGATTTGAAGCCCCAAGAAGAAGTTCAATTCACCCATCATGCTCATCTCAAATTCACTACTCATAAGAGAAGAAAATTCCTCGGCAAGTGCCGCATTAGGTGAACCAAAAATTATGTCATCTACATAGATTTGCACCACCAAAAGTGATCCATCTCTTTTCTTAGTGAAAAGAGTTGTATCATTATTGCCTCTAATGAATTCATTGTCAATTAGAAAGGAACTTAATCTACCATACCATGCCCTAGGGGCTTGTTTGAGTCCATAGAGAGCTTTGGTGAGTCTATATACATGATTAGGAAATGTTGGATCAACAAAGCCTTGAGGTTGATTAACATACACCTCCTCATCTATGAATCCATTCAAAAATGCACTTTTAACATCCATTTGAAATAGTTTGAAATTTTTGTTTGAGGCATATGCTAAAAGCATTCTAATGGATTCAAGACGAGCTACAGGTGCAAAGGTTTCTTCAAAGTCAATACCCTCTTGTTGTTTGTACCCTTGAGCTACCAACCTAGCTTTGTTGCGAATTACATTTCCATCTTCATCCTTTTTATTTCTAAAGACCCATTTGGTTCCAATAATCATTCTATCATTTGGCTTAGGTACAAGTTCCCAAACTTTGTTCCTTTCAAATTGAGCAAGTTCATCTTGCATGGCACAAATCCAATTTGGGTCTATATTTGCATCTTTAAAATTTTTAGGTTCTATATGAGATACAAATGCACAATGACCAATCATTTGATTTAATTCGGATCTTGTTTTAACTCTTTCCCTATGATCACCAATTACATTAGAAAGAGGATGAGAAGATACTTCCCTTAGGTCTTGAGGAATTTGATACTCAATTCGTGAAGATTGCATCTCTTCGGTTTGCATTCCTTCAACTATTGGATCCATTTCGACAATGTTGGTTGCATCCATTTCGGGTTGAGTTTGCTCGGGTTGATCCTCAATTGTATCGGTTCTTGTCTCAATTTCATCTTGATCAAGAATTGGCACTTCAACACCTACAATCTCAATACCTTTCTCGACCTTTTGATTAGCATTTTCATCAAATTTAACATGCATGGATTCAATTACAATTCTTTGAGATGGAATGTAAATTCTATAGGCTTTACTTGAATTTGAATATCCTACAAACATTCCCTCAATAGATTTAGAATCAAATTTAGTTACTTTAGGAGATTCATCAAGAACAAAGCATTTTGAACCAAATACTCTAAAATGAGATATCTTAGGCTTGTACCCTTTCCATAACTCATAAGGTGTTTTATTCAATATGGTCCTTATGCTTACGCGATTTACCACGTAGCATGCCGTATTTACCGCTTCGGCCCACAAGTGTTTGGGTAAGGAGTATTCATTTAGCATGGTTCGGGCAAGCTCAACTAAGGTTCGGTTCTTCCTCTCAACTACCCCATTTTGTTGAGGTGTGCGAGGAGCCGAATACTCATGTTTGTATCCCCTTTTAGAGCAAAGTTGATCAAATTTTGCATTTTCAAATTCCCCCCCATGGTCGCTTCTAATCCTAATGATTTTTGACCCCTTTTCATTTTCAACACGTTTGCAAAATTCAATGAAGTTGCTAATTGCATCATCCTTGTGTTGTAGGAATAAAACCCAAGTAAAGCGACTATAGTCATCTACAATTACATATGCATATTTCTTTTTGGCCAAACTTGGTACACTAATTGGTCCGAATAAATCCATATGTAACAATTGCAAAGGTTGATCGGTTGAAACCATGTCTTTGGATTTAAAACTACTCTTGGTTTGTTTACCTTGAACACATGCATCACATAATCCTTCAAGTTCTAATTTATGTGTTGGTAAACCACGCACAAGGTCTAGTTTAATCAATTTCTTAATGGTATCTATTGAAACATGACCTAACCTACGATGCCATAACCATGATCCACTAGATACGGCACTTAGACAAGTTTCACCGGAATCAAAATGAGTAAAATACAAGTAATACACATTTTTCTTTCGTTTACCCGAATAGATTAGAGCATCATCCGAAGATCTAACTAAGTGACAAGCATTAGCATCAAATTTGGCATAGTATCCCGAATCACATAACTTACTTACACTAAGTAAGTTATAGTCTAATCCATCAACTAGATATACATTGGATATGGTCAAGTGTTGGTTACCAATTGAGCCTATACCAATAATAGAGATCTTCCTTTGATTGTTTCCAAAGGTAACCGTACCTCCATCATATGGTTCTAAGAATTTAAAGTTTGATTTGTCACCGGTCATATGGTGTGAGCATCCACTATCAATGATCCAAGCACTTTCCTTTTGAGATGAAATCAAACACACCTACAAAGTATATATTAGTTATTATTGAGTTAGTAACTAACATATACCTTGCTTTTAATCTCCCCCTTTGTATTTGGCAATTTTAAAACTTTTAGGGGAGATTAAGTGTGAACCTAAGATAGAATAGATTTAGGAACCCAAACAACATTATGTTTGTTGTTTACATTCCTAAATCCACATTCTAAGGAAGTGTGGCCAAATTTACAACAATAGTTGCATATTGTAGTCGATTGCTTAAGTGTAGTAGAACCTTGTTTGAGAATGGATTGGTACTTCACTTCACATACACTACTCTTATTACTATCATGTGACCTATTTGCAACTTTGAATGCAACACTTTTGATTTTGTTAGAATTAAATCTATTGTGATGTTGGGGAACATCTCTAGCTACACCATTTCTTTGAGTTTGGTTTTGTAAAGCATTTTTATTTTTAAGTTCATAAAACCATCCATCGGGTCCTTTGAAATAAGTTTTGTTTGACCCCTTTGGATTAAACATGTTCTTATCACTATTTTGAAAAGTATTTTTGTTCTTGAAATTTCTTTTATTATACTTATATCTAAATGCATAATTATGTGACTTTTTATCTTGATTAGCATTTGAGGCATGAGAGGACTTCAATTTGGATGACTCCTTGTTCAAGGGAGTCAAACCATTTTTGGTAAAGAATTGATAATTTGAATATTGTTCACAATTAAACTTTAGTTTTTCATTTGGAATACTTGAAGTTTGAGAATGTTCCCCTTTTTCTTTAGGGCTTAGCATGTGATTAGATTTAAGTGAGGATTTACCCTTCTCAAATCCAAGACCAACTCTATCATTTTTATAATAGGATTGATCATTTATCAATTTGCTCACATAGTAGGGATCTAGACTAGTGACTTTTGATAATTCACTAGGAGATTTCAATGCCCGAATTTCGGTTTCCAAAGTTTGAACTTTAACTTTTAAAATGCCTATTTCACCTAAGTGAGATACTTTTAATTTTTTATTTTCAAGTTCTAGCATGTCATTTTTTGCAATTAATTTTTGGATAATACCTTCCTTCTCAACCAAGGTTCTATTTGACTCATCAAGGAGTGATTTCAACCTAGATTCATTATCATAGTGCATTAGAATTTCACTATTGAAAGTGCTTGCATCATTGGTATCTAACCGATTCATATTCAAGTCATTATTGGTCTCATTTGTGATGATACAATTTTCAATATCAATTTCACCACTATATTCTTCACCACCTTCATTTACAAATTCAAGTTCGGTCTCATAACCATCAAGACTAAGAGTTGAATGTACCTCACTAGCAAAGTTTGTTGAGGTGTTGACTCCTTCATCTCCCTTCTTGGCATTCCTTGATTTAACAAGCTCCATGAGAAAGTTGATGGTTGTTTCATCGGTGATGTTCTTGCTAGCTATAATTGAGTCTATGTCAATCTTTGAGGAATCTTCATCTACACTTGCCATCAATGCAAGGTTGATCTCCTATTCATTATCCGATTCCGTGTCGGATTGTTCCGTCTCACTATCCGAGAACAAGGCTTGCAAAGCTTTGGCCTTCTTCTTCTTATACCCGTCATACTTTTGTCTTGGTTTTCTATCTTGTTGTGTTTCGCCATCCGTGTTCTTCAATTGTGGAAATAGCTTGAAACATGTTTGAATGGAATGCCCTTCTCTATGGCATGCGAAACACATTACCCTTTTGTTCTTCTCTTCTCGTTCCTTGTTGTATTTTCTTTCAAAATCAAGCATTCCTTGAAACATCTTGGATAAGAGAAGAGCATCCTTGGATGTTTCATGATCAATTTTGTTGATAAATTGATCATTTGAGAGACGGGTGTTTGAGGAGCTTGGAAAGTTTCGGTTTTGTGCCGGAAAAGCTACGGTTTTGGACTTTGAGCTTTGCTTCAAATCACCGGATTGTCGAAGTTTTTCTTCAAAACTCCTAAAATGAGCATAGAGGTCATCCGGTGTGAATGTGTCGTGCGTGCCTTGGATTGCCTCTAGAGCACTCACCAACCCGGACCATTTATCCCTCATGAGCATCACCCTTAATAGCTTACCTACAAGTTTATTGTTAGAAAGTGGTTCTCCCAATTCGGTAAACTCATTTTGGATATGCATAAGTCTATTATACATATCCTCAATGCTTTCACCATCTTCAACCTTAAAGGTTTCAAATTTTGCTTCTAAACCGGTTATTTTGGTTCGTTTGATTTGGGTATTCCCTTCATACCGGTTTACAAGAGCATCCCACATTTCTTTCGCACTTGATGCACTACCAAAGAGTGATGCTACCGATTCACTAACCAAATTGAATATGGCATTGGTTGCTAGATCATTGTCTTTCTTGGTTTGTTTGGAAACGATGGTCTCAATTTTGGCATCGGTTGAACCCTCGGTAGCTACACTTGTGTATGTTGGTGTATACCCTTGTTCAACCACATACCATACTTCAAGGATATTCAAGTAATTGATCATGGTTTTCTTCCAATGCATGAAATTTTTGGTAGTAGTACCAAAAATTAGGGGTTCTTTCACGGATCTATAAGGTGCCATTTGTCAAGTTGATCTAATCTCCAATTAAGTGTGTCTTAATTCGAGTAACTTGCTCTGATACCACTTTGTTACACTTAGGGGCACCTCTAATTGCTCAAAAACTGAAATTAAATTGCAATTGAAAGTAAGGAGATGAGTTTAGAGAAATTTGACACGCGGGGTGATAACGGAGTTCGGCAAAACAAAGGCCTACGTCTCCGGGGCTTCGCAACCTTGTGAGGTGCGCCTTCCTATTACCCAATACGAAAGGATTACAACTTGTGAACCGTTGAGCCCTTACACACCAAGCGGGAAGTCAAACGGCCAACTCAAAGAGGTGAGAACAAGGTCTCGATTATCTAGGAACACAAGAGAAACACTCAATAGCTTACTCTAACCTAATCTATAGCTAGATTGGTGAAGTAGGTTGAGGTTGCTTGAGGGATTTTGAAGTTATAGGCTCTCACAACAATGGTGGATTCTAAGCTCTCAGAAAATCACTTTTGAAATAATTAGGGTCGGCTAAGGTGCTTTTGAAAGTGATCCCCTCAATCTATTTATAGTGGCAGCTCAAAAATGAGCTGTTTGATATAAAACGTTACCAACGTTTTATAAAACGTTACCAACGTTTTATTCAAATGCGATTTAGGGTTTTAATTCTCTGGCAGCTTAGTAAAACGTTGCTCAACGTTTTATAAAACGTTACAACGTTTTATAAACGTTATAACGTTTTCTAAACGTTCCAATGTTTATAGTTTATACTGAACACCTGTTCTTCAGTTGTTCTGAGCCTGTTAAACGTTACAACGTTTCATAACCGTTATAACGTTTGTAAAACGTTACAACGTTTTATAAAACGTTCTAATGTTATAACTTGGTTTTCTTTTGATATTTTTGAAGCTTCTGATCATTATAAAACGTTACCAACGTTTTGTAAACGTTCATAACGTTTTATCCCACTTTGATCAACCTCACACATACTTTATCAATCTTTTGAATTTACATTTTATATTCTTGATAAAAGTCTTCGTGATTTCTTCAGTCCAAGCATATTTCATCGCAGTTCTTTCTCTTCTTGGACCTATATGTTCTTAAAATAGAAGAAATCGTAAAATTCAATAATTGTATGTTTTTGCAAATTAGTCAAATAGACGTAAAAGATTATTGTACGAACAACAGGAAGAGGATCGGCGCGGCGCCAGCGGAGAAGAGAGAAAAGAGGATTCGGCGCCAGGGGAGGAGAGAAAAGAGGATGCGGCGCCAGCCGAGAAGAGAGAAAAAATAATTCGAAAGAAGATCCGCGTCGCGTGTAAGAGAGGAGGATTCGCGAGTAAAGGAGAAACCATGTGGTTTTGTATGTTGCAGTTTGATTTATAATTAATTTCAAACTTGTACACAAATGGATACACAGAATACATATATAATATCTTATATTTAACGCAATGATTTAGAATGGTTGGATCTGATAAATGAAAGGCTAAGATCGTCTCTGGACAGATACACCATTCAGTCCCTTTTATACCAAGGTGCTATTATAGGAGTCCTGATTTTTAGCTAGCTAGACTTTAAGGTTGTTAGGTTGAGATTATTTTATTGATTGGTTCAAGTTCAATTTAAAATGGTTTAATATAAATAAGGGCGACTTTCATATATATCCGTCAAAAGTTTCAATATTACGTAATTATCTCTCTAAAATAAATAATTACATATTTATCCTTAAAAATTGTACAAAATTACATATTTATCCTTAAAAATTGTACAAAATTACATATTTGTCCAATCTAACTCTATAACATATCAAATATCTCCAAAAATAATTAAATAATATTTTTTTAAACTTCAAAATTTATTTTACAATATTAAGTAGTAATATATTGACCACCATTATATCCTTCGGTCTCTTTAGTCCGCCTGAGTTCTCTTTTCTGTAAGGCACCAAATCTCCCCCGCCACTCTCTCCAAATGCGCCAAATCACATATTTATCTCCGCTTTACCTAGTTGCCTCCCCTCTCACAGACTTTTGCGGCCCCTCGTTGTTTTAATTTTTCATTTTTGTTTGAAGAGAGAAGTGGGAGGTTTGACGTCTTAGAGAGAAGAGAACTCAAACAGGCTAAAGAAACAAAAACGAAGAGCATAATAGTCAACATATTTTTTTAAGTTCAAAAAATATATTATTTAATTATTTTTGCAGATATTTAATATGTTATAGAATAAGATTGAACAAATATGCGAGTTTGTATGATTTTCAAAGATAAATACGTCATTATTGGTTAGGAGGGATAAATATGTAATATTGAAATTTTTTAGGGATATACATGAAATTGCCCCTATTAATAAAGTATCTCATATTATTTCAGCGTTACGAGTTTTATTTCAAACTGATATTCTGAAATTATGTTTTGATCGTTAACTAAGAATTTAAGACAAGATTATCGAATTGGTAAAGTATATTTTTATTATCTGTGAATGTGAGTTGAGCATTTTGTTACATTTATGCTAAAAAAAAGTAATAGAATTTCCATCTGAAAATTTATATAAGAGTCTTGGGAAAAATAATAGTTAGAAAAAGTATTTAAACAAATGATGATTTGGTTATGAAAACGGACTGCAAGAATTGGACTACAAGAATGGGACAGTATCTACGAGTATACTGTCGCGGATACTACCGTTGCTAATATAAAAAACACCTTTATGTTGGTATACTCTCGCGGATACTGTCTCGTTCTTGTAAATGCAGGGCAACTATTTTATTATGGATCTTGAAAATTAATTTATAAATATGAGTTTTTGGGTTCTTGCCCTACATTGAAAACCAGGATTGCTTTATTCTTAACTCTGCCCAATCCGAAATACAACTTTAGAAGAAAAAAAATTATATAGGTGCAACCCATTTTATTTAGAAATTAAGTAAAACACAGTCCATTTTATTTAATATTGTTACGTTACCAAAATTTTTATAATTAATTTCAAATGAATTAAAAGCAAGAATCGAAAATCGTGCTAACAAAATAGGAGTTTAAAACCTTAATTAAGGTTCATCTAAGTAAGTAAGTTAAGTGTGAATCGAAACCGCGTTGAAATTTCGAGATTTTGAAATTTTATAGGCTGAGTGCGGATGGGTTGACCCGCACTGCGGGTGGGAGCACCCGCACTCATGCAATTCTGTGTTGGTCTGACATTTCCTAAGTGCTGAGTGCGGATGGGTTGACCCGCACGGCGGGTGGGTGCATCCGCACTCATGAATTTCTGTGTTGACCTGAACTTTTCTGAAATTCTTCTAAGTCCTCAGTGCGTATGGGTTGACCCGCACTGCGGGTGGAATGCATCCTCATTAGGCTCGGACTTTTCCTGAAATTATGTCGAAAATTTACCAAGTTCCGACTGCGGGTTAAGTGATCCGCACTGCGGGTGAAGCCACCCGCACTGCGGATGATTTCTGTGTTAAAGTTTATTTTCTGAAAACCGACTAAGTGCCGAGTGCGGATGAAGCCACCCGCACTGCGGATGGGTGCGTCCGCACTCAGGGTGATTTTAACCCTATAACTCAAATCCAATTTCTCTCTCTCTCCCACTTCATTTCTTTCCCCGTTTTTAAGTGATTTTCACCCGAGAGAGAGAAAAAGAGCGAGAGAGTTTCCCGTTCCTCTCAGACCCCCGATTGTTGCGAGAAATCGAAACTGGAACCGAGTAAGCACCCGTGAATCTCTCCCAACTCCCTGATTCGGTATTCTTTTCTCTCCTTTTCTCTTTCTAAACCTCAAATTTTCTCGATTTCTCAGATTCTCGTTTTAAACTCGAGATTTGTGTTCGAATTGCTCGAGGATTAGTTCCTCTACACTCCTTGCTTGTTTATTTGTCAATCTTTTTCCCGATTTCTTCCGATTTGTTGATTTTGGATTTCTAGGGTTTCGTGCCAAAATTGAAACTGGGCATAATCGTGAATTGATTTGCTTAACCCAACCAATTAGACTTGTAATCGGTAGGGTTGCCTCCTGATCTTGAATTTCTAGAACATTTCACGACTGATTTGAGATTTGACCAAATTAGGGTTTAACCAAACGGTAAATCAAACTGTTACGAGAACCAAAATAGAGAACTGGTACCTAAATTGTTACCAAATGGAGAGTTTGTATGGTCCAGAGGACCTAGATGAGATTATGTGCGGTTTTAGAGGATTTTGGTAAGAAATAATGAACCGAACGAATTGATACCAAAAACATAGGAATTGATTAAAGAAGGTATAAGCCCTAGAAGTAACTCGAGTAAACCTCTCGATCGTGAACCAATGTTAAACCTAGTATACGTGTAATATAGGTGTAGGCTCGGTCGAGCAAGACGTTGCGAGGCATTTCGAGACGCCTGAACCATAATTTAAGCGATACGCTCGTCGTATTCAGGTGCGGGATTCTTGGACTTGTTTGATACTTTATTTTCAGGAATTAAACTGTTTATTCGTTTGTCATGTTGAATGCTTAATTGTTGCATATTTTGAAATTCATGTTGTATATTGATGCTTGCATAAATGAGAATGATTTGAATTGTTCGGTTAAGGTTAATTGGCATGTTGGTATGGTTATTTATTGATTAGTTCTATTGGTTGTTCTATATGTGAATGAATCTGCCAGACCGACCTGTTTAGGTGGCTGGATAAGGTGACGGTGACCTATCCGTTGACCTGTTATGAATTTGCCAGACCGACCTGTTTAGGTGGCTGGATGAGGTGACGCTGCTGACTTATGCGTTGACCTGTGATGAATTTGCCAGACCGACCTGTTTAGGTGGCTGGATGAGGTGACGGTGACCTATTCGTTGACCTGTGATGAATTTGCCAGACCGACCTGTTTAGGTGGCTGGATATAGCTGACTTTGATTCTATTTGGATGAAATTGCAAAGTTGAGCAGTATGGCTGACTTTGATTCCGTGTGATTGCATTTTTGTCGAGTTGACCTGTATAGGTGACTTGTAACCAGACCTTAGGAAACAGTTAAGCCAAACAGCTACAGATGTGGGTTTGATAAATGGTCCAGCTCGAAAGAACATCTGTAGTTGCTACTAGCCCTAATGAATCGAGTTAAGCCAAAATATATGTTGTGTTTGAAATTCATCTTGAAAATTCCGTGAACTGTGTTTCAGGTTGATTAATTGTTGTCGAGCATTGGCATTCTGTTATTTATGATTATATATATCTGTTTGCATTGTTATTGTTTGGGTTTCATTTTTGAATATGGAGTTTGATTGCAAGTCCAATAATCTAAACTGTGGCAAATTTAGCACTGAGAATTTACAGGTACGGGTGTCATTGATTCCGGAGAGGCACGCGAGTAGTGGGCCTTATAGTTTACCTTCACTTGACCCTAGTTATGTTTTGTTGTGTAGTTTAGGGTAGACGCTCGTAATTTCTTTTCTCGTGGCTCCGCTGGCAAATTCATCCTGGGGTGATGCATTGTCGCATCCTCAACAGCTGCAATTTCTGCTCAGATGCTCAAGATCTCATGCTGTCAGGTGCTCCTCTTTCCTCCACTCAATCAATTTGGCAACACAACTTGATAGTTTCAATTTAAGCTTAATCGTGATTTAATTAGCTATTTAAAATGAATTTGATTGCTAATCATGATTTAATTAGCTATTTAAAATGAATTCAATTGTTAATCGTAATTTCATTAGAAAATTAGACGATTAGTTTCAATATAATGAATTTAAATCCGATTCAATTAACTATTTAAATCCAATTCAATAATTTGTTGCTATACTTTGGTGAAATCTTGCATCCACCTCTGCTCATACGTCTTGTGAGAAATTAACAAAACATCTTAAGAAGACATGATGATTGGAAGTCGATGAAAACTTTATAAAACATAAATATGTTAATCGTTACTTTATAGAACTTTTACAATTTTGTAATTTCTCAATTTTTTTTATTAACTAACGAAATAAAAATTCTCTGGATTTTACATAATTAATTAAGTTTTTTTTATCTCTATTTGCAGATAACAAGGTAGGAGGAAATTAAAACTTACAGATAATAAGGTACATCGCACTTTAAATTCAAACTAAATAAATTGAATCCTTAATTCTTATTTTCGAATTCATGTATCACAAATAGATACACATCAACATCTATGAAAATTTTCAGTAGACATTTTGGTGTTAAATAATTTCCAATTTATGAGAAGTGAATACGATGTCACACCAAATATTGCTATTTACCAGAATTAGATTCCACGCTTCGTACCGATTGAATTGCAATATTAATCATATTTTCAAGAGATTTGTCTAATATAATTTTTTTGAAGAAGAATTATGTCTAATATAATTATGAACTGTCGCCATCGGTTGTTGGCCAAAGTTAGCTTAGCTCCAAATAAATATGTTTATCTATAGTTTAATAAAGTTACTTTTTCTACAAACAAACATACAAAAGAAAAATCATATTTTTTATGACGATTTATTTTCTACTAATGTGTTGCATATTATTGTTGTTTTGTAATGATTTACTAGCACAGATGGAGGCAATGGATGGGATAGTATAGGAGCACAGGGTCCTTCTGCTTATAGATGGGTCCGACACAAGGGAGGACTGTGAAATATGATACTTGAGTGCAGCAATTTCATATTAGTTTAGGAGCAATTTCTTTTAGTGGTGTTTGATCAATTAGATGGATGTTGTTTTTGCCTCTTTGCTTTTGGTTATATGCTTTGTTATGTTGTAGGTTGGTTTAACTAAGTTCTATTATAGTTGCTTTATTATAAGACAAGATTGGTACCATTAGTACCAATACTTGCCAAATAGTGTATGGTTTCGCTTTATGAAATCGGTGTAGTCTACTATTATATAAAAAAAAAATTATACTTTTTAAGCGTATGTGTAATTTTGAGAATTAACTTTTTGTGTGATGGCCAAGACAAACAGTTTATGTGTGAGCGATCATAAGTTTGAAACCCACAAAATAGAAAAAAAATCTATCTAACTTATGATTTAAAAAAAATAAATGTATATATGCAATTTTATAATATAAAGATGCACGTTAAGAAGTTTTCTTTTTCCCGAAATCACGTCATGAGCATTAAGCAAACAATAATATTGTTTTTTTTTTCTCTTCTTAATTTAGTTTCTTCGAACCTAAAAAATGGAGGTAAGATATCCTATGAGTGCAATACGAGCAATGAAATTGTAAATAGCATTTCTATTTTTCTCAATATAAACAACACAAAACTTTCCGTGCATTCTTTATTCATATAAAAGTACATAAATGCATAGCCGCTTACATATTTGTTCTCTCTAATTTCGAACTTTATTTTTTAGAATACAACTTGGCAGAAAAAAAAATGATAAATCTATGGTAGAATATTTTTTGTCAATCAAAAGTAGCACCGAATGTCCTAAGGTCCTATTTAAAAATCTGAAATCTGAAAAATGCAAAAATTCTATTGATATATATAACGAGAAGGGTTGTCGTTAGATACAATAATTATCTAAAAAATATAGTAAATTTTTTAAAATTATATATATACAATTTTGATATCCAACTACATTTTAATACTAAGATCATGTTAAGTGGTTCAGATGAATAATTTGAATTTCAAAACAAAAATAAAAAAGTAAAATACTAAAAAAAATTAAATACCATAATTAAAAAAAAAAACCAAAACACTCTGTTCTGGAGAATTCCATATTTATTCAGGCTGCAGATAAGCTCTGCACTGTGCATGTTACAACAATCCAAAACACTCCCTGTGCCCACTAAGTGGGGCCGCATATTGGCTCTGCGTTCCCCCCTCCAAGTGGAGCCGCAGATTGTTTTTTTATGTTTTATTATGGTATATAAAAAATAAAAATTCGGTGTAAAATACGATAAAGCTTAAAGATCCAAGACAAACCCTCCTCGTAAGTAAATAATCACCTTTGTCTTAATCAAATGCTTCAGCATATTTGTAGAAAATGTTTCAGCAAGCTGCAAATCGTTGATTCCTGAAGATCCTCTGTGGAAATTTTGTCTGTAGCTACGAAATTATTTAGATTTAACGAACTGCAAAGAGACATCACCGAATGCTGTACAAATTTTTAATGACAAATCACGGAATAGAAATGCGAGCAGCAAACCCCAGTAAACTAAGAGTGCGTATCCTCTGACTAATGCAAAGAGCAGTCAGAGATTTAATAATAAACAAATGACAAAAAAAAAAAAAAACAGTTAGAGATGACTCCAAATCGGTAGAGCTGGCACGTCTTTCAGGTGGGTCTCAGAAAAATTGACGCCTTCTGTTTTGTTTCTCTGCTGCACTTCCCATTCATATCTCTGTGTAGGAAGGCAAAAAGGTCAGATCAAGAGCTTGCCTTACACAGGAAACACGGAAAAACATAAAAATAAAAATAAACACAACAATGCATCAAGAACGCATAACAGAAGCTGCCACTTGTCAACAACAGCTTGCACCGCGGATGGTGGTGCTCAGTTGGTCGAATTCACATCCTCTGAGATATTTCGTATTTTGCGTGACTTTTTGGAAAATCTCAACCGTTCAAATACGTTCTGCACGACTTTCAAAGCTCAAATAATACTGGCCCCTACGGTATCCCCGAATAGGCACCGGACACGTCGGTCACGCAAAATACGAGATATCTCAGTTGGTCACCCACGTGATCCATGCCATGGATGTGAATATTTTCTGTGGAAGAATCATCTTTAATGGGCGTTGTATGGACGTTTACAACCCGTTATACCGTTAAGATTCACTCGTTTCACATTTAAGTGTAAAATTTAAACTGCACACATATTTAGAAAAAAAAGGAAGATTTGAACCGTTCGAATTAGGTTTTAAAAAGACTATTGCATGCTCATTCGCGATTTGTTTTTTTAAATAGTATTCATTGAAATTATTTCAACGGAATAAGTCTTTTTTGAACGGATTTTCGAAAACTAGCCTCCACCGATCCCTAGAATCGGTGGAGCAAAAAAAACCTCATATACACCGGTCCTAGGGACCAGTGGAGTCAGTTTTACACCAACGGATAGCCTCGCCACAGAAGATCTCTCATCTATACCTCCACCGATCTCTAGGACCGGTGGAGCCTTGATTTCAAATTTTTAACACCACAGCTTTGAGATTTCTCCTTTGGGAAGTGTTTTTTTTTTTTTCTTCAGCTGAAACCTTTGGAAAGTATTGCTGACCATCAAATTAATCTATTTAATTTGTAAATAGATTTAATGCTTTAGAAAATCAATTATGGAGTAGATCTGTAAATGAATTAAATGAGGTTTTGATGCCGAAGGAATACTGAAGGTGGACCGCCTTGGAAGGTTTCCTGACATACCTCGTTTAATTTTTAGCTTAACTTAACCGTAAAATTTTTGTTTTACACACTTCCGCTGTTAAGCTAAACTAATGGGTTTGAACCGTTCCAAAACCCAACAGGAACTTTGCAGTATAAATGAAATGTCTTTTAACTGATAAATATCTCAAAAAATAATTAAATAATATTTGCTCACATATTTGCTCAATCTAACTCTATAACATATCAAATATCACCAAATATAATTAAATAATATTTTTTTAAACTTTAAAATTTATTTTACAATATTAAGTAATATTATGTTGACCATTATACCCTTCGGTATCTTTAGTCCGCCTGATTTATCTTCTCTGTGAGGCGTCAAACCTCTCCCGCCACTCTCTCCAAATGCGCCAAATCACATATTTATTCCTGCATTCCCTAGTCGTCTCCCCTCTCACAGATTTTTGCCACCCTCGCAGCTTTAATTTTTCATTTTCGTTTGAAGAGAGAAGCGGGAGGTTTGGTGTCTTAGAGAGAAGATAACTTAGAAGGATTAAAGAGATAAAAATGAAGAGCATAATAGTTAACATATTTTTTTAATTAATACTGTATTTTTTTTTAATTTTTAAAATATATTATTTAATTATTTTTGGAGATATTTGATATGTTATAGAATTAGATTGGATAAATATGTGAATTTGTATGAATTTAAAGATAAATATGTAATTAATGATTTTGGAGAAATAAATATATAATATTAAAACTTTTGAGGGATATTCATGATATTGCCCCTATTAATAAAGTATCTCACATTATGTCAGCGTTACGAGTTTTATTTCAAACTGATATTCTGAAATTATGTTTTGATCGTTAACTAAGAATTTAAGACAAGATTATCGAATTGGTAAAGTATATTTTTATTATATGTGAATGTGAGTTGAGCAATTTGTTAATTTATATTAAATAAGTAATATAATTTTATAGGTATATTTGATGCGACTTCCATCTGAAAATTTATATAAGAGTCTTGGAGAAAAATAATAGTTAGAAAAAGTTAGAAAAATATTCGGATGATTTGGTCATGACTCATATTCAGTGTCAGATCTAGCATAATGCAGGATAGGACAACTATTTTATTTTAGATCTTGAAAATTAATTTATAAATATGAGTTTTTGGGTTCTTGTCTTACATTGAAAATTAGGTTTGTTTTATCCTGAGCTCTGTCCAATCCGAAATGCAACTTTAGAAAAAAAAATATATTATGTAGGTGCAACCCATTTTATTTAAAAATTAAGTAAAACACAGTCAATTTTGTTTAATATTCACACATTTGGAAAAAAAAAAATTGCACAACCCACTATCATGATTTCCTTTCTCGTCTCCCAGTTTCGCTTGTGATTTCTTTTTTCTTGGCTTCACTGGCAAATTCATCCCGGGATGATGCATTGCTTCATCCTTAACAGCAGAAATTTCTGCTCAGATGTTCAAGATCTCAGGCTGTCGGGCGCTCCTCTTTTCTCTGCTCAATCAATTTGGCAACACAGCTCGGTAGTTTCAATTTTAAGCTTAATCGTGATTTAATTAGCTATTTAAAATGAATTTGACTGCTAATCATTATTTAATTAGCTATTTAAAATGGATTCAATTGCTAATCATGATTTCATTAGAAAATTTGAGGATTAGTTTCAGTATAATGGGTTTAAACCCTATTCAAATGAAACATCTATTGATTTTTTACAATTTTGTAATTTCTCAATTTTTTTTTTATTAACTAACGAAATAAAAATTCTCGACCATAAAAAAAAAAAAAAAAAATTCTCATCTTTTTTTTTTTCCCACATTTGGAGCTGCTGGATTTTACATAATAATTAAGTTTTTTATCTCTATCTGCAGATAACGAGGTAAGAGGAAATTAAAATTAGGACTTTATTTACATATAATGAGGTACATCGCACTTGAATTTATTTTTCAAATATTTGGACTTCGTTGCCAAAGTCGCGTCTCGACCATTCCTGTCACCGTTAAATAATTTCCAATTTATAAGAAGTGAATACGATGTCACACCAAATATTCCTATTGACCAGAATTAGATTCTTGTACGGATTGACACTATTAATCATATTTTCAAGATATTTGTCTAATATAATTTTTTTGAAGAAGAATATTGTCTAATATAATTATGAGCTGTCCCATCGGTTGTTGACCAAAGTTAGCTTAGCTCCAAAAAAAATATAGAGGGAATTTTTTTATATATTATCGAAAGTTTTAATTTTACGTATTTATCCCTCCAAAATCAGTAATTACATATTTATTCTTGAAAATTGTGCAAACTTACATATTTTCTCAATCTAACTCTATAACATATCAAATATATCAAAAAATAATTAAATAATTTGTTTTAACTTTAAAATTTATTTTACAATATTAAGGAATAATATCTTGACCATTATATCATTCGGTCTCTTTAGTCTGCCTGAGTTCTCTTATTTGTAAGGCGCCAAACCTCCCTCGCCACTCTCTCTAAAGGCACCAAATCACAGATTTATCCCCACCTTCCCTAGTCGCCTCTCCTCTTACAAATTTCTGCCGCCTCTCGCTGCTTTAGTTTTTCATTTTCGTTTGGAGAGAGAGGCGAGAGATTTGACGCCTTAGAGAGAAGAGAAAGAACTTAAACAGACTAAAAAGACAAAAATGAATAGCATAATAGTCAACATATTTTTTTAATTAATATTGTAAAATAATATTTTTAAGTTTTGAAAAAATTATTTAATTATTTTTGGAGATATTTGATATGTTATGTAGTTAGATTTAGACATTTGCTAACGGGTTACCCGTGACCCGTTCCGGGTTACCCGTTAGGGGTAACGGGTAGGACGGGTAAAGGGGTAGGTCGGGTACGGGTAAAACCCGTAACGGGTAGACGGGTAATTTTTTCAAAACCTCTATCCGGTCCGTTTATTACCCGTACCCGTTGCGGGTTGACGGGTACGGGTACCGCGGGTACGGATTCGGGTATCCGGGTACGGGTCCGGTCTGCCCGGTTTTTTTTTTTTTTTTTTTCTGTTTTTTCCCTTTTTTTCTGTTTTTTTCAAAAAATTCAAATTTTTTTGAAGTGAAACGGGTCGGGTACGGGTAACGGGTACGGGTATGCGGGTAAATGGGTACGGGTAGGCGGGTACGGGTATGCGGGTAGATGGGTACGGGTAGGCGAGTACGGGTAGGCGGGTAGACGGGTACGGGTATAACGGGTTTTTTTTCAAATTAGGTTGTCCGGTCCGTTTATTACCCGTCTACCCGTCTACCCGTTTGTACCCGGGCAACGGGTACGGGTAGCTCGGGTAACGGGTACGGACCGGGCAAAACGGGCTGAACCCGTTAGGAGTTTAGCAAACGTCTAGTTAGATTAAACAAATATGTGAGTTTGTATGATTTTTAAGGATAAGTATGTAATTATTGATTTTAGAGGGATAAATATTTAATATAAATTTTTTTGAGGGATATACATGAAATTTTCCCATAAATATATTTGTCTATAGTTTAATGAAGTTACTTTTTCTACGAGCAAACATACAAAGGGAAAAAATCATAGTTAAGTGTATATATAATTTTGAGAATCTAACTTTTGATTTAGTGGCAAAGACACACAACTTCCGTATGAGAGATCATAAGTTTGAAATTCACAAAATAGAAAAAACTTATGTAATATAAATAGATGTTTGAAAGTTAATTAAGTGGTTTGAGCATTAAGCAGACAATAATATTGTTTTTTTTTTCTCTTATAATTTAGTTTCTTCAAACCTAAAAAATAGAGGTAAGATATCCTATGAGTGGAATAGGAGCAATGAAATTGTAAATAGCATTTTTATTTTTCTCAATATATACAACACAAAACTTTCCATGCATTCTTTATTCGTAGAAAAAGAGATTGACTACTTTACTTACATAAACATGTGCGAGTATATGCTTATAAGTCATTTTTTCGTTTTCAAAATCCAAAAAGTCGATCTGAACCGTTAGATGTGATTTCTATATTGGTATTTGCTTGGAGACCAAATTTTACATTTTTCTTATTTTTTTTACTATTTATTAAACCACTTTGAAAATCGCTGATCCAACAGTGGCTTAACAAAACAGTAAAATCAGAAGCCACCTTGGATCAGTGATTTTCAAAGTGGCTTAATAAATAGTAAAAAAAATTCAAAAACATATAAAATTTGGTTTCCAACCACATTTCAATATAGAGATCAAATCTAACGTTCAGATCGACTTTTTAGATTTTGAAAACGAAAAAATAACTTATAAGCATATACCCTCATATGCTTATGCAAGTAGAGTAGCCAACTTCCGTAGAAAAGTATATAAATACAATACCGCTTACAGATTTGTTCTCTCTAATTTTGAACTTCATTTTTTAGAATAAAATGTGGCAGAAAAAAAAATGCTAAATCTATGGTAGAATATTTTATGTCAATCAAATTAGCACCGAATGATCTAATTAAAAATCTGAAAAATGCAAAAATTCTATTGATATATATAACTAGAAGGGTTGTCATTAGAAACAATAATTATCTAAAAAAATATAGTAATTTTTTTTAAAATATAAAATTTTGGTATCCAACTTCATTTTAATACTAAGACCATGTTAAGTGGTTCAAATAAATAATTTGAATTTTCAAAACAAAAAAAAAAATGTAAAATACGATAAAGGTTAAAGATCCAAGACAAACCCTCCTCGTACAGTAAATAATCACCAAGCTGCAAATCGTTGATTCCTAAAGATCCTCTGTGGAAATTTTGTCTGTAGCTACGAAAGTTTTTAGATTTAACGAACTGCCAAGAGACATCACCGAATGCTGTACAAATCACGGAATAGAAATGCGAGCAACCAGTAAACTAACATAAAGAGGGATTTTTTTGATAAACCATAATTAAGAAAATGTTTTTTACTGATCCAGCATGATTGTATTTTTTTTTTCAAAAACCAGAAGGACCGGAGCGCTCCTCCGGTCTCAAATTTTGCCTTTTCTCAAGACCGGAGGAGCCCTCCGGTCTTAACAATTTTTCATATTTTTCCACCTTTTTGATTGATAGTGGTGCAGCAGATCGTGCAGCGACTCATTTTTTTTCTTTTTTTTCACCTTTTTTTTTTCACCAAAAACCAGAACCAAAAACAAGAAGGACCGGAGCGCTCCTCCGGTCTCAAATTTTGCCTTTTCTCAAGACCGGAGTGCTCCTCCGGTCTTAACAATTTCTCACCAATTTTTTTTTTTTGGGTGCGTTGGTGCGGCAACTGTGCAGTCACGTTTTATTGTCTTTTCTTTTTGCTATAAATCATCTTCTCTCCCATCAGTCTAACATAAATTCAGAAAACTTAATCTTATAAAAATCTAATTAACTAGTAACATTCATTTTATTACTTTACATTATTCTACAATTACACTATAAAAATCTAAATTATACTAAAAAAATAAATCATTCAACAATTAATACATGCATGTACACTAAATAATTCTACAATTAATAGTCAAACTATATAAACTTAAATTACACTAGAAAAATAAATATGAATTACTACAATTACTACAAAAATCACTTATACTACAATTACTACATAATTAATTAATTTATACTACATGCAAATTACATACAAATGCTAAATAAAGTATTAAAAAAAAATAATTAAGACCAGACCAATCTGGACCATTCCTTTAACTTCGCTCCAATCTCAAAGCACAAATAATATTGGGCCCCCTGCAAAATCCCGAATAGGCACCGGCTGAGAGTAAATCTCAAACCACAAAGTGAAAGGAATCTTTTACACATAACGGAGAGGATATTCAAACTAAATTAGTTAAGACCGGACCGGCCCTCCGGTCTTGGTTATGAATTTTTGGAGAGACCGGACCGGCCATCCGGTCTTGATTTGTTTATAATTTTTCAGATCTTCTGTGACACATGCAATTGTAATGGATAAAACAGATTAAAATTTTGGGAGACCGGAGGAGCCCTCCGGTCTTGAGTAAAAAAAAATTTTAAGACCGGAGGAGCGCTCCGGTCCTTCTGATTTTTGAAAAAAAAAAAGTAATCATGCTGGATCAGTAAAAAACATTTTCTTAATTATGGTTTATCAAAAAAATCCCATAAAGAGTGCGTATCCTCTGAGATATCTCAACTTTTGCGTGACCGACGTGTTCGGTGCCTATTCGGGAGTGATGTATGGGGTCAGTGTCATGTCGGCTTTGAGATTCGTGCAGAACGTCTTTAAACGGTTAGGATTTTCCATAAAGTCACGCAAAGTTTGAGATATCTCAGACGATACGAATTCATAAACTAATGCAAAGAGCAGTTAGAGATTTAATAAATAAATAAGGAAAAAAAAAAAAAAAACAGTTAGCGATGACTCCAATTCGGTAGAGCTGGCACGTCTTCCTGAAGGTGGGTCTCAGAAAAATTGACGCTTTAAGGCAAAAAGGTCAGATCAAGAAGGCAAAAAAGTACGGAAAGACAAAAAAGGTCAGATCAGACATCATTAAAAAAAAAAGTTCAGATCAAGAGCTTGCCTTACACAGGAAAGACAAAAAAATAAACACATCAATGCATAAAGAAGACAAGAACACATAATAGAAGCTGCCACTTGTCAATAAGAGCTTGCACCACGGATGGTGGTGGTCGGTTTGTCACCCTCGTGATCCATGCCATGGATGATGGATGTGAATATTTTCTGTGGAAGAATCATCTTTAATGGGCGTTGTATGGACATTTACAACCCGTCATACCGTCAAGATTCACTCGTTTCACATTTAAGTGTAAAATTTGAACTGCACAGATATTTAGAAAAACAGAATAAAAGAGAGGAAGATTTGAATCGTTCGAATTAGGTTTTAAAAAGACTATTGCATACCCATTTGCATTAAACAAAAGCTTTAAACGTCATCTCACAGTTATCACCATTTACACCTGAAACCTAAAAAAAATAGTAGGTCAAAACAGACAAGGAATATTTAGTTATTTACATGTGCATAAATACGAAAAATATAAAACTATCATAAAAAATATCTTTAACGGCAACACGGCCATTTTTATTAATAACAAAAAAAAAATAGTTTTTTTATAAATATACCCTCAAAATATGAGTTTTTTCAAATATGCCCAAACCGCCCGGGATACGGGCGGTCTGCTTCTATAGCAAACCGCCAGGAACACGGGCGGTTTGCTCTTTTTTTTTTTTTTTTTTTAGAGATCTGATTTTTTCTTAATATTTTCATTTGTGAAGTTTTAGTTTTTTTTTGTTTAGGGTATTTGCCAAAAAATAAAACATTTGATATATTTATAAGTGGTGTCGTAACTTTTTATAACTTTGATTTGATTTGTCAGTTGAATATCACAAGTATAAAGATAACACTAATTAAGGACCACTGATTTGATTTGTCAGTTGAATATCATCAAGAATCTTAACTCATTTGAGAATTAAGAGAAATGAAAATTGAAGAGATTAAAGTCGGCCATTTTTATTAATACCCTTCAGAAAAAAGTTAATTTTAAAAATAACCATCAGTTCTGTTTTTTTTTCAAAACTAACATAACCGCCAGGCCCACGGGCGGCCCAATAGATAAGCAAACCGCCTGGCCCATGGGCGGTCTGCTAAGGGACCAAACCGCTACTTAACCTGATTTTTTCTCTCTCCTGCCCACTCCAACCATTCTGTAAACTACATTTCATATGCTGCGATTTTATTGTTTGAGAGAGAACTTAAGACGATTGTCGGGCGATTGAAAGGCGATTTTACTGTAGCAACAGGTTTTTTTAAATTTCTTGTTAATTATTTGCTAATTATTAATTAATACAAATGTTGCAATTACTGTTACTGTTGCAATTACTGTAGCAATATAAATTTTTTTAAACTTTTATTTTCTAATTATGCCAGTAATCCAGTTATAATTACTGTACAATTACTTTAATCCTTAGAAAATTATTTTTTAAATGTAGTTTGTCAAGGAAAAGATGTTAGTTGCACTGTATGTGGGCGGCAAGCTACAAAGAGGTGAAGATGGCGCGGAGTACATGCCAAAGGCAAATTTTTTTAATACAATTGTTTACTTACATTATTCTATTTCCTTATTTTTTATGTAGTACATGCCAAAGGCAAATCTCTACTTAATGAAGGTGGGCAAAAATAATCCCCGAGATGTCAATGAAGATCCAGCATACGAGAAAATATATCAATCCCGTGATGGAGGTTGGCGTTGGGGAATTATGACCACCAACGGATCCGAGTCGCTGAATGTAGTATTCAAGCAGAGCCGGATGTTGCCTGTGGCTGCAGTTGTAGAGGACACATTCTACAAGTTAAATGCCTGGTTTCAGGAACGGCGTGCTAAGGCCGCAGAATTAATAAGGATGAACCAGTCATTTTCAACAAGGGTGAAGGAGAAACTAAGACGACACAGGGACAAAGGTGCAACTATGACCGTGATCCCGATGGGTAATGATGGAACAGAATTCGAAGTGCAAAATCCAAATGAGTACGTTCCTACCAGCCGTAAACCAGATGGCAGGCACTATGGCGTTTGTCAAGAGGGCTTGCAAGTACGTGGTTAAATTCGGAGATGCCAGGGCGGTAACCTGTACATGCCAAGGACCCCAGCTAAGTCATATACCCTGCAGTCACGTGATAGCGGTATGCCGAGTGAGGAACTACTGTGAGGATCACTATGTTGCTGACATGTACCGTACTGATTACCTTGCTTCCACTTGGGGTGAATCTTTTCATTCTTATCCCGATCAGCATGAGTGACTTGCATATGTCGGTGATAGAATACTCCCTTCAGAAGGATGGATAAGAAAGGGGAGGAGGAGACACAAGCGTATTATAATGACCATGGACGAGATAAGTGGCAGGCGACCGTCGGGAAATCAGGCTCGCCGTTCTGTTTCTGACAGGCGCAGGGCAAGTATGAGTGGCAGGCGACCGTCGGGAAATCAGGCTCGCCGTTCTTATGTTCAGATGCCATAAACGAGCACAACGAAAGAGAAAATGCCAGAGTTGTTGCTGAAGCAACTGGTAGAACACAACCCCCTCTCCTTCGAGCCAATCATCTAGTTGCCAAGGCTCTAGAAGTAATGCCGCACCTGCAGCTGGTACCAGTAGAACTAGTCGTTTGTTAGGTCTATTGAGACGTGGTGGCAAGGGCTCATAAACCTACTATTTTGCTAGTGTGAACTTATTTCGATGTGTTATAATTATGTTGTAACTAATTAGTTATAATTTGCTAGTCTATAGAATTGCTTAGTTTTAAAACTTGCTTAGTTATAATCTGATATGTTTTAATTTGATTTGTTATAATTATGTTGTAACTAATAATTTGATTTGTTATAATCAGTGGTCCTTAATTAGTGTTATCTTTAGACTTGTGATATTCAACTAACAAATCAAATCAAAGTTATAAAAAGTTACGACACCACTTATAAATATATCAAATGTTTATTTTTTGGCAAATACCCTAAACAAAAAAAAAATAAAACTTCACAAATGAAAATATTAAGAAAAAATCAGATCTCTAAAAAAAAAAAAAAAAAAAAAGAGCAAACCGCCCGTGTTCCTGGCGGTTTGCTATAGAAGCAGACCGCCCGTGTCCCGGGCGGTTTGGGCATATTTGAAAAAACTCATATTTTGAGGGTATATTTATAAAAACTATTTTTTTGGGTTATTAATAAAAATGGCCGACGGCAACATGACAAGCACCGAATCCTGATCATATACTTGAGCATTTGTCTGAACTCAAAAAGTAAAAAAAAAAAAAACCGATAAGTGAATGATTCTTTTAGTGCAGTTTTAGCTTTAATTTTAGAGATTTATAATTGTTTTTTTATTTAAATTATATATTTCCGCAACTAAGTTTAGGAACAGATATATTTTATTAAAAAAATATTGTGAAATTACTTATATTATGCAGTACTAATAATCATTAATATCTTCATTTAAAACTTAAAAAAATTAATCTTGTTCGAAAAGAATTGCAAATAAAAATGCAATTACTTTCAAATCTCATGGATACATGTTAAGTTTACATGAATCATAATGTGTTGATGTGATTAGTTGTTGGATTAAAATAAATACGTGAAAATAATATTTTTGAGTAGTGAAATGTAGAAACTTCTGTGGCTACAGTTGGTAAATAATCAAGACGATTACTAAAGAGTTGTGTGAACGAATTCCATACACAATCCACATCACACAATTTAGTATTGTAGATATACATATGTGATAATATCAATTTCCTCCACTATCCTATATTTTGTAAACAAAATTAAAGCTATGTAATTTTGTAAAAATGTCATAACAATTTTAATCTTGTAATGTCGACCTCGTTTTATAAATCTTAAAAAAAAATATGATCAAATATATATAATAATATCAAATACTAATGTCACGTGCATGACATGACATTCACATAAACCAAATGAGTAATCTCATGTAAACTGAATGATTAACCTATTTTGTTTGTATGAATTACTTAACAAATTGAATGCGTGTCCTCTGCATTAACTCAAAAAGGGAATATTTTGAGTTAATGAATTTCAATTTTCTGATTTTAAACGTAATCAATGTGATCTCTACCTATAACATGGATGATTTTTAATATTAGTACGGATTTAGTCTGCACAAATTTTCAAAAAGATCGAATGATTAAAATTCATTAACTCAAAAAATTCCTTTTGAGTTAATGCAGAGGATACGAATTCGAACAAATTGACCCGTTGGAAAAAATAATGTATTGTTTTTATTTTTACAAGGCTCGGAGATCAAAACGGCGGGTGTTGTACTGAGGTAACTCTCATCTCAGCAGGAGCTGGCCCGTCTTATATATTTGAGAGTCTAGACTCTAGAATTAATTGACGCGGGCCTACGGGCCATCTAAAAAAAATAAAATAATAATAATAAATAATTTGACGCCTCCGGTATGGATTTTCTGATCGCTTCCCATTTTACATGATTGCAAACAGACAAATTTAACAGGCTGTAGATGGGAAACATGAACTAAAAACAACAATCAACAATGCATGCATTGCGGCAGTGGTCACCGACGTGATTCATGCCATGGTCCATGGATGTGAATGTTTTCTGCGGGAGAATTATCTTTAGTTTACGTTGTATGGCTGTTTACAACCCGTTATACAGTCAAGATTCACTCGTTTCATATTTAGGTGTAGAATTTGAACTGCGCGAATGTTTAGAAAAAAACAACGAACACTTTAACCGTTCAAATTAAGTTGTCTTTTTTTTTTTTTTTTTTTAAAACAGAGAGACTATTAGAGAATTCGTATTCTCTGCATTAACTGAAAAAAGAATCTTTTGAGTTAATGCATCTGGATCATCCGATTCACTGTAAGAACTGTACGGACTAGATCCACATTAATATTGAAGGGTCCTTAAATTATAGACTGTGACTGAATTGACTCTGTTTAAAATCAAACAGTCAAGATGGATTAACTCAAAAGATACTCTTTTGAGTTAATGCAGACGATGCGGACTCACTATTACACACCCATTTGCATTAAACAAAGGAGGTATAAACATTATCTCAGTCTTAATCATCATTTGGATATAAAATTCAAAGAAAGACATCAGGTGAGAGGGTTCAGGCAAAGACCTTTATATTTGTGTCCGAACATTTACCCCTAATTCAGCTGAAGCCAGAGCTCTACAAGCTGCTATGGAGCGTACGTGTGATCCAGGGTGGTATAATCCCCTACACGTTCAACATGGATTCTCAAATAGTGGTAAATGTTTGCAAGGTGTACCATCCCCTCACTGATGTCGACTGAAGGGCCTTTCAGGAGTTAGCTGTACCAGTGCAGGTTAAAATCAAAGATGAACAAAGATTTTGATTGTCAGTATGTACCTAGCCTAAATAGAAAATCTGATCATCTGGCATGCACGGATGGAGAAAGAATGGGGCTGGGATCACATAGGGTGGGTACTCTTAGCCCTTGCTCAAAGAGCAATTAGATTAGTGTTTATGCTGTGTCGTGTCAATTTCTTCAAAAGATGATCACAACACGTGGGACATGTCACGTAACCGACACTCGTATTGTACCGTAGATTTACTTGATATAATTAAATTAGAGAGAGGGACCTTTTTTAGATTTTTTTCATAAGCAGATAGCAATGTTTTAGGTTCAAATTAAATACTCTTTTAATTACAGAGAACATCCGATCTAGTTCATTCATTTTAATTTTTGAAATTTTGAATTATGAATTTATAATGGCAGAAAAATCTTACAAAGTACGAAGTATCTAAGCATGAATAGGAGCATATAGAGCAACAATCAGACCATACTAACAAAACCCAAAATGATATGTCTTGCTATACTTATTTACTACCTTATCTAAAAAAAATAAAAAAATAATATTCTGCATTATTCACTAATTTACGAATAATATATGTAAATTCTTGATTTATACAAAAATTTATGAAATTTACAATCTTTTTATTTTCATTATAGAAAACTATTGTCGAATTATATCTTTATTATACCTAAATCACAATCAATCTCATTTAGCCGATCAATGAATATATATGAAATATTCTTATGAGATCTCTAGAGCAAATATGTTTTAACTTTAATTTTATTCATATTGAAAGCCAGCCAATATATTGTTTGAAATTGTACGTTTAAAACCTGAAATTTGATCAAGACATACAAAAATAAATTTTATTAAATTAAAACTAATAAACCAAAGTTGTCAAAGAGTTGTTGTTAAGTGATAGGGGCAATTACTAATCCGGTTCCAAAAGAAGCTACTCGAAATACAATCACAATATATTATGAAAATTAAATTCAAGTTGAGAATTTAAAATACATGCAAATTCATTCTGCCGGTCGCGTCCGCCTCCGCCGTTGCCGCTTCACCATCAGCCCAGCCAGCCGTGTTTTCTTTGAACTTGATAGCCAACAGCAATATTTGTTCAGACTCGTCTTTATAGTGTACTAATTAAGTAATGTATCAACGATGTTTGTTATCTGCTCTTGCAATAAAATTCCAGTTGTTATATATATTCAAACATATTGGTATTTATATATCTATAGTCTAAAAGTTGGTTTTTGTTACATTTCTCAAATCATAATATTTTACTTTTTTTTTTAGCTATTTTGGTTCGGTTTACAAATTTTTATTATTTTGGTTCAGTTTAAATATACTATTTAATAAAAATTGGAAGAATGACATATACTTCACATTCTTTCTCTAAATAACTATTTTTTGTTAAAAAAAATGCAAAACTTAGAAAAAAAATATTAACTAAATATATCTCCTTTGTGAAACTATTAACTAAACATATAAATTTTGAAATAAATCAAGTTGTTGAGTTTGCAATTGAATCATTACTTCTCTTTAAAATCAAGTTACTTATAATTGTTTGAATATTTTGTTTCATACTTTGGGAATTATTAATTGATAGAAAATTTATATTTATCATTTATGAATTTCCTCCACTATTCTATATTTATCATTTTTGAATTTCCTCCACTATTCTATATTTTGTAATTTCTTAAAAATATTATAACAATCTAATCTTATTATTTCGACCCCATTTATAAGTCTAAAAAAAATGTGAACGAAGCTTTACGTCTTTTAATAATAACCATAAAATATATTATAATATCAAACACTAATGTCATATGGATGACATGATATTCACATAAACTGAATGAGAAATCTCACATAAATCAAATGATTAATATAGTATTATAATTGTTTTTTTCTTATATAAATTATATATTTCCGCAGCTAAGTTTAGGAACAGATGTATTTTATTTAAAAATATTGTGATATTATGCATTACAAATAATTATTAATATCTTCATGCCAAACTTTAAAAAAAGGTATATTGTTCGAAAATAATTGCAAATAAAAATGCAATTACTTTCAAAATCTGATGGATACATGTTAAGTATACATGAAATATGATGTGTTGATGTGATTAGTTGTTGGATTAAAATAAATATGTGAAAATGATATTTTTGAGTAATGAAATTTAATTTGATCTTCTACATAGAAAAATATATCAATGCGGCTCAAGAACGAATCAAATCGGATCCAAATTAAAAAAAAAAAAAACTATTAAATAGATTCCATTAGAGCACAAAATGTTAGATCTTTATCTAATTTGACAAATATAACATGTAATTCTCAAACAAGAAAACTATTTTTTTTTCTCATTTCTTAATTCTTATCCTATAAAAAATGACTAAATAAAGAAAACTTCAACATGATTTAGTGAATGCAGAAAGAAAAAAAAAATTATAGGACTTGCGATCATAAAAAAAAAATGACACATACACGTAGATGCAAGATATAACACACATAATCTCGATAATTGTTATAATTTGGAACTCGTCGCCTCAATAAAAAAAAATTTAGAAATATCACACCAACAATCACAAACTCTGTAGCTAAAATCACCCCAATTTTAAGTGCATTACAAAGTATTGGAATAGATATATTATGTTGGAACTCTGCGATATTAATGGAATATGTTTTTACAATATTATTCAGATAGTCATGCCTATGCTATATGAGCCGATAATTATAGGGTTGTGTGGATATAGTTCATAGATAATCCACATTACACAGTTCAGTATAGTAGATATACGTATATATATGATAATATCAATTTCCTCCACTATCGTATATTTTGTAAACAAAATAAAAGTTATGTAATTTCGTAAAAATATCAGAACAGTTATAATCTTGTAATGTCGATCTCATTTTATAAATCTTAAAAAGAAAAATATGAACCGAGCTAGAACAAATATATATAATAATATCAAATACTAATGTCACGTGCATGACATGACATTCACATAAACCAAATGAGTAATCTCACGTAAACCGAATGATTATCCTATTATTTTGTTTGTACGAATTACTTGAGCTCTTCGCTAAAATATACATCTACAAATTGAACCGTTGGAAAAAATAATGTATTGTTTTTATTTTTACAAGGCTCGAAGATAAGAATGGGGGTATTGTATTGAGGTAATTTTTTAATTCTCTCGGCAGGAACTAGCCCGTTTTATATTTGAGTCTAAAATAAATTGACGCGGGCCTACGGGTCATCTAAGAACCTAAAAATAGAGTAAATAATAATAAATAAATTGACGCCTGATATAGTGCTATGGATTCTCGCTCGCTTCTTATTTCACATCCTTGTGTAGGATTGCAAAAAGACAAATTTAACGGGCCGTAGATAGGAAACATGGGAAGCTATAAAACTAAAAACAACAATGCATTTAAAAGGGGTAATAGCAGTTGCCAGATGTCAATAGGTGTTTGCACTACGGCGGCGGTCACCGACGTGATCCATGCCGCGGATGTGAATATCTTCTGCGGAAGAATTATCTTTGGTTTACGTTGTATGGCTGTTTACAACCCGTTATACAGTCAAGATTCACTCGTTTCATATTTAGATGTTGAATTTAAACTGCGAATATTTAGAAAAAAATAATATTTGAACGTTCGAATTAAGTTGTATTTTTTTTTTAACAAAACAAGAAAACACTTACATACCCATCTGCATTAAACAAAAGAGGTAAAAATATTATCTCACAGTCTACCTTTAAATTTTTGTCCGAACATTTACCCCTAATTCAGCCGTGTGCTGGGCATAGTCACAAGATTCGCGAATTAAATCTGAATAATTCGTTTTTTTGGTGATGCCGAATCGAACGCCGAATTATTCAATTGATCGAATTAAATCCGAATAATTCATAAATTTTACGTATTTTTTCCAAATTTTACGAATTATTTGCGAAGTTTTTTCAGAATATTTTTTTTTTGCTCTCTTGCAGGATTGACATCTCTGATCCGGATAATTCCGATCATTTCCGAATTATACTTGAATTATTCCCGAATTACGAATTTAACCTCGCCGAACCGAACCTAATTTATTTGTCTCTATGATGCTGCCCCCTTAAAGCTGAAACCAGAGCTCTACAAGCTGCTATGGAGCATGTGATCAAGGGTGGTATACCCCCCTGCACGTTCAACATGGATACTCAAATACACTCCCCCCCATGTCGATTGAAGGGCCTATTAGGAGCTGTAACAGTGCTGGTTAAAATCAAAGGTGAACAAAGATTTTGAGATCAAGTGATTTTTTACTTATCTAAAAAACTATTAAAAAAATTCTAATAAATGTAAAATTTGGTTTACAAGTACATATTTATATGGACATCATGTTGAAAGGTTCGGATATATATATATATATATATATATATATATATATATATATATGGCAAATGCTTCTGTGCATACAAGGACCTATTTGTAAAATGAACATATTTTTATTTTCAAAGTTCAAACAGTCGATCCGAACCGTTCAACTTGTTCTCCATATTAATATGTGCTTGGAGACCAAATTTTACATTTTTCTGAATTTTTTTACTATTTATTAAGATGGGTACAAAATTCAATGGTCTGAATTTGATATTTTTTGTACTCATCTTAATAAATAGTAAAAAATTTCAGAAAAATATAAAATTTGGTCTCCAAGCACATATTAATATGGAGAACAAGATGAATGGTTCGGATCGACTGTTTGAACTTTGAAAATAAAAATATGTTCATTTTACAAATAGGTCCTTGTATGCACAGAAGCATCACTCTCTATATATATATATATAGAGAGAGAGAGAGATGGGCTATGGTGCATTGCAATGCATGAACCCCCTTATGCATTGCACTATAAATCACGGATTTAAAGTCCAAACGACCGATCCGAACCGTTAGATGTTTAATCCATATTGAAATGTGCTTGGAGACCAAATTTTACATTTTTTGGAATTTTTTTACTATTTATTAAGCATTTTTGAAAATTGCTGTTTTGCTGTGAACAGTAAAAAACAGTAAAATTTTCTGGACCATCAGATCAGCCACTTTCAAAATTGCTTAATAAATAGTAAAAAAATTTCAAAAAAATGTAAAATTTGGTCCCAAGCACATATTAATATGACGAACAAGATGAACGGTTCGGATCGATCGTTTGGACTTTAAATCCGTGATTTATAGTGCAATGCATAAGGGGGTTCATGCATTGCAATGCACCATAGCCCATCTCTCTCTCTCTCTCTCTATATATATATATATGAGTAGAACTAGGGTGCTCGTAAGCTCACCAAAGTTTTGGTGAGCTTAACTCTAAAACTCATCAAATCGATTTCAAATAACGAATCCGAACCGTTGCAACCCGCCTACCTTACGTGTGATGCATCTACATGTGAAATTTTTAAACATTCGAATTAATTTAGTATAAAGTCAAGCGGTCAAAAAACGCTCAAAAAATGAATGCACTAAAATTAATTTATTAACCTTCTAATTTTGATCGCTTGACTTTATACTAAATTAATTCGAATATTTAAAAATTTCACATGTAGATGCATCACACGTAAGGTAGGCGGGCTTCAACGGTTCGGATTCGTCATTTGAAATCGATTTGATGAGTTTTAGAGTTAAGCTCACCAAAACTTTGGTGAGCTTAAGAGCACCTTAGTTCTACTCATATATATAGAGTTAGGCTGGGGTGCTATGGATAGCATAGTGGCCTCTATGCTACGGCTCAATATTCGAGTTTTCAAAATCCAAACGGTCGATCCGAACCGTTCATCTTATTCTCCATATTAATATCTGCTTGGAGACCAAATTTTACATTTTTCTGATTTTTTTTACTATTTATTAAGTATTTTACAAAATTGTTGATCCAACGGTGGCTGCACAAAACAGTAAAACCGTTGGATTAGCGATTTTCAAAGTGGCTTAATAAATAGTAAAAAAATTCAGAAAATTATAAAATTTGGTCTCCAAGCAGATATTAATATGGAGAATAAGATGAACGGTTCAGATCGACCGTTTGGATTTTGAAAACTCGAATATTGAGCCGTAGCATAGAGGCCACTATGCTATCCATAGCACCCCAGCCTAACTCCATATATATATATATATATAGGAAAATGCTAGTATGCTAAGCGTAGCATAGAGGGCCTCCGTGCAACGGCTCAATATTCGACTTTTCAAAATCATAACGGTAGATCCAAACCATTCATCTTATTCTCCATATTAATATGTGTTTGGAGACCAAATTTTACATTTTTTGGAATTTATTTACTATTTTTTTTAGATTTATTGAAAATCGTTGTTTTTAGCAAATCTGGACCATAAAAAACTGCGATTTTCAATAAATCTAAAAAAATAGTAAACAAATTCCAAAAAATGTAAAATTTGGTCTCCAAACACATATTAATATGGAGAACAAGATGAATGGTTCGGATTGACCGTTAGGATTTTGAAAAGTCTAATATTGAACCGTTACATGGAGGGCCTTTATGCTACGCATAGCACCGTAGCAGGTTCCTATATATATATATATATGATGAGGGATCCAATTACACCATTTTTTGGTGACACCGAATTACACTCTCCATTTTGAAAGTTTTCAAATTCCAAACAATTGATCCAAACCGTTCAACATAATGGATATCTTAAAATGTGCCTGCAGATCAAATTTTACATTTTTTGGAAATTTTTACTATTTATTAAGTATTTAACAAAATCGCTATATTCAGGCTATTGAATTTTTGTACCTATCTTAATAAATAGTAAAAAAATTTAGAAAAATGTAAAATTTGATCTGCAAGCACATTTTAACTTATCCATCATGTTGAACGGTTTGGACTTTGAAAACATAGGTTGTAATTGGATCCCTTATATATATTTATAGAGAGAGAGAGAGAGATGGGCTATAGTACATTGCAATGTAACCTTCTTTGTACATTGGACTATATATCACGTGATTCAAAGTCCAAATAACCGATCCAAACCGTTCATATTGTTATCCATATTAATATGTGTTTGGACACCAAATTTTACATTTTTTGGAATTTTTTTACTATTTTTTTAGATTTATTGAAAATCGCTGTTTTCAGACAAATCTGGACCACAAAAAAATAACGATTTTCAATAAATAGTAAAAAAATAGTAAAAAAATTCCAAAAAATGTAAAATTTGGTCTCCAAACACATATTAATATGGATAACAAAATGAACAGTTTGGATCAGTTATTTGGACTTTGAATCATGTGATTTGTAGTGCAATGTACAAAGAAGGCTATATATTGCAATGTACCGTAGCCCATCTCTCTCTCTCTCTCTCTATATATATATATAGGATTTGGCTACGGTGCTATGGGTTGCATAGAGGGCCACAGTGCTACGGCACAATATTCGAGTTTTCAAAATCCTAACGGTCGATCGGAACCATTCATCTTGTTCTCCATATTAATATGTGTTTGGAGACCAAATTTTACATTTTTTGGAAATTTTTTACTATATTTTTATATTTATTGAAAATCGTTGTTTTTTAGACAAATCTGGACCATAAAAATAGTGATATTCAATAAATCTAAAAAAATAGTAAAAAATTTTCAAAAAAAATGTAAAATTTGGTCTCCAAACACATATTAATATGAAGAACAAGATGAATGTTTTGGATCCACCATTAGGATTTTGAAAACTTGAATATTGAGCTGTAGCACCGTAGCCCTCTCTGCAACCCATAACATCGTAGCCAAATCCTATATATAGAGTAAGGTTACCATACATTGCAATGCATTGGCATTTTTGTGCATTGAACAATAAATCGCCAGATTCAAAGTACAAATGACTGGATTTAAAGTGGCTTAATAAATAGTAAAATAATTTCAAAAAATTTAAAATTTGGTCTCCAAACACATATTAATATGGATAACAAAATGAATGGATTTTGAATCCGGTAATTTATAGTCCAATGCACAAAAATGCCAATGCATTGCAATGTATAGTAGCCTTACTCTCTCTATATATATAGAGAGATGGGCTACGGTGAGTTGCAAAGTAAAGCGACTATTTTACTTCACACTCATATTTTGTGATTTAATAATCCAAACGACCAATCCGAACTGCTCAACATGATCTCCATATTGAAATGTGCTTGGAGACCAAATTTTACATTTTTTGGAATTTTTTTACTATTTATTAAGCAATTTTGAAAATCGCTGATTCGGTAGTCCATAAATTTTTACTGTTCACAGCAAAACAACAGTTTTCAAAATTGCATAATAAATAGTAAAAAATTCCAAAAAAAGTAAAATTTGGTCTCCAAGCACATTTCAATATGGACATCACATCTAATGGTTCGGATCAGTCGTTTGGACTTTCAAAATGAAAATACGGCGTGAAGTAGAAACACATTTTACTGTGCAACTCACCGTATATATATAGAGTAAGGCTACTAGTATACTCCAAACACCTTCAATTGGAGTGTTGTAGCAGGGTTGTAAATGTCATATTATCATGCCATCTGGAGACACTACTAGAATGCTCCAAATATCTTCCATTGGAGTGTTGTAGGGTTATAAATGCTCTATTATCTAGCCATCTGGAGACACTAATAGAGTGATTCAAAAACCTTTAATTGGAGTGTTGTATTAGAGTTGTGAATGCGCTATTATCTTGCCATCTAGATACACTACTAGTGTGCTCCAAACACCTTAAATTGGAGTGTTGTATTAGGCTTGTAAATATCCTATTATCTTGCCATCGAGAGACACTACTAGAGTACTCCAAACACCTATAATGAGAGTGTTGTATTAGGGTGGTAAATGCCATCTTATCTTGCTATATAGAATCACTACTAGAGTGCTCCAAACACCTTCACTTGGAGTGTTGTATTAGAGTTGTAAATATCCTATTATCTTGCCATCAGGAGATATTACTAGAGTGCTCCAAACACTTTCAATTCGAGTGTTGTATTAGGATTGTAAACGCCCTTTTATCTTGCCATATAGAGATACTACTAGAGTGCACTAAACACCTTCAATTGGAGTGTTGTATTAGGGTTGTAAATGCCCTATTACCTTGCCATATAGAGACACTACTAGAGTGCGCCAAACACCTTTGAATTGGAGTGTTGTCTTAGGGTTGTAAATGCCCTATTATCTTGCTGTATAGACTGACTACTCGAGTGCTCCAAACACCTTTAATTGGAGTGTTGTATTAGGGTTGTCAATGCCCTATTATCTTACCATCTGGAGACACTACTAAAGTGCTCCAAACACCTTCAATTGGAGTGTTGTATTACGGTTGCAAATGTCCTATTATCTTGCCATCTGAAAACACTACTAGAGTGCTCAAAACACCTTTAATTAGAGTATTGTATTAGAGTTGTAAATGCCCTTATCTTGCTATATAGAGTAACTATTAGAGTGCTCCAAACACCTTTAATTGGAGTGTTGTATTAGGATTTAAAATGCCCTATTATCTTGCCATCACGAGACACACCTAGAGTGCTCCAAACACCTTCAGTTGGAGTGTTGTATTAGGGTTGTAAATGCCCAATTATCTCGCCATATAGAGACAGTACTCGAGTGCTCCAAATAGCTTCCATTCGAGTGTTGTATTAGGGTTGTAAATACCCTATTACCTTGCCTCATAGAGACACTACTAGAGTGCTCCAAACACCTTCAATCAGAGTGTTGTCTTAGGATTGTAAATGCCCTTTTATCTTGCCATAGACTGACTACTCGAGTGCTCCAAAAACCTTTAATTGGAGTGTTGTATTAGGGTTGTCAATGCCCTATAATCTTACCATCTGGAGACGCTACTAAAGTGCTCCAAACACTTTCAATTGGAGTGTTGTATTACGGATGTAAATGTCCTATTATCTTGCAATCTGGAGAAACTACTAGAGTGCTCGAAACACTTTCAATTGAAGTGTTGTATTAGGGTAGTAAATTCTCTATTAAATTGTCATCTGGAGAGCCAATTAAAGTGCTCCAAACACCTTCAATTGGAGTATTGTATTAGGGTTATAAATGCCCTATTATCTTTCCATCTAGAGACGCTACTAGAGTGCTCCAAACACCTTCAATTGGAGGGTTGTATTATTAGGGCAGCAAATGCCATATTACATAGCAATTTGGAGGCACTACTCGAGTGCTCCAAACACCATCAATTGGAGTGTTGTTTTAGGGTTGTAAATACCCTATTATCTTGCAATCTAAAGACACTACTTGAGAGCTCGAAACACCTTTAATTGGAGTGTTGTATTAGGTTGTAAAGTCCTATTATCTTGCCATATAAAATCACTACTCGAGTGCTCTAAACACCGTCAATTGGAGTGTTGTATTAGGGTTGTAAATGCCCTATTATCTTGCCATCTGGAGACACTACTAGAGTGCTTCAAACACCTTCAGTTGAAGTGTTGTATTTGGGTTGCAAATGCCCTATTATCTTTCCATATAGAGATACTACTCGAGTGCTCCAAACACCTTCAAATAGAGTATTGTATTAGGGTTGTAAATGCCCTATTATCTTTCGATCTGGAGACGCTACCCTTGAATTGGATTGTTGTATTAGGTTTGCAAATGCCCTATTACATAGCTATTTGGAGACACTACTAGAGTGCTCGAAACACTTTCAACTGGAGTGTTGTATTAGGGTAATAAATTCCATATTATCTTGCCATCTGAAGAGACAATTAGAGTGCTGCAAACACCTTCAATTGGAGTGTTGTATTAGAGTTGCAAATGCCCTCATATCTTGCCATCTAGAGACCTAGAGTGCTCCAAACACCATCAATTGGAGTGTTGTAGTAGGGTTGTAAATGTCGCTTTATCTTGCTATACAGAGTCACTACTTGAGTGCTCCAACCATCTTTAATTGGAGTATTGTATTAGGGTTGTAAATGCCCTATTATCTTGCCATCTGGAGAAACTACTAGAGTGCTCCAAGCACCTTCAATTCGAGTCTTGAATTAGTGTTGTAAATGTCCTATTATCTCTCCATATAGAGACATTACTCGAGTGTTCAATTGGAGTATTGTATTAGGGTTGTAAATGCCCTATTATCTTTCCATCTAGACACGCTACAAGAGTGCTCCAAACACCTTCAATTGGAGTGTTGTATTAGGGTTGCAAATGCCGTATTACATAGCTGTTTGGAGACACTACTCGAGTGCTCCAAACAACATCAATTGGAGTGTTGTTTTAGGGTTGTAAATACCGTATTATTATGCAATCTAAAGACACTACTTGAGAGCTCGAAACACCTTCAATTGGAGTGTTGTATTAGGTTGTAAATGCCATATTATCTTGCCATATAAAATCACTACTCGAGTGCTCCAAACACCTTCAATTGGAGTGTTGTATTAGGGTTGTAAATGCCCTATTATCTTGTCATCTCGAGACACTACTAGAGTGCTCCAAACACCTTCAGTTGGAGTGTTGTATTAGGGTTGCAAATATCCTATTATCTTTCCCTATAGAGATACTGCTCGAGTGCTCCAAACACCTACAATTAGAGTATTGTATTAGGGTTGTAAATACCCTATTATTTAGCTATATAGAGTAACTACTAGAGTGCTCCAAACACCTTTAATTGGAGTGTTGTATTAGGGTTGCATATGCCCTATTATCTTGCCATCTGGAGACACAACAAGAGTGCTCCAAACACCTTTAATTGGAGTGTGGTATTTGGATTGCATATGCCCTATTATCTTGCCATCTGAAGACGCAATTAGAGTGCTCCAACTTCTTCTGTTCGAGTGTTGTATTAGGGTTGCAAATGCCCTATTATCTTTCCATATAGAGACACTGTATTAGGTTAGTAAATTCCCTATTATCTTAGCATCTGGAGACACAATTAAAGTGTTCCAAACACCTTCAATTGGTATTAGAGTTGTAAATGCCCTCTTCTCTTGCCATCTAGAGACACTACTAGAGTGCTCCAAACACCTTCAATCAGAGTGTTGTCTTAGGGTTGTAAATGCCCTTTTATCTTGCCATTTGGAGACACTACTAGAGTGCTCCAAACACCTTCATTTCGAGTGTTGTATTGGGGTTGTAAATGGCCTATTATCATGCCATATAGAGACACTACTAGAGTGCTCCAAACACCTTCAATCAGAGTGTTGTCTTAGGGTTGTAAATGCCCTTTTATCTTGCCATTTGGAGACACTACTAGAGTGCTCCAAACACCTTCATTTCGAGTGTTGTATTGGGGTTGTAAATGGCCTATTATCATGCCATATAGAGACACTACTAGAGTGCCCCAAACACCTTTAATTGGAGTGTTGTATTAGGGTTGTAAATGCCCTATAATTTTGCTATATAGAGTAACTACTAGAGTGCTCCAAACATCGTTAATTGGAGTATTGTATTAGGGTTGCATATGCCCTATTATATTGCCATTTGAAGACACAACTAGAGTGCTCCAAACACCTTCAGTTGGAGTGTCGTATTGGAGTTGCAAATTATTATCTTTCCATATAGCGATACTAGTCGAGTGCTCCAAACACCTTAAATTAGAGTATTGTATTATGGTTGTAAATGCCCTATTATCTTTCCATCTGGAGACGCTACTAGAGTGCTCCAAAAACCTTCATTTGGATTGTTGTAGTAGGGTTGTAAATGCCGTTTTATCTTGCTATATAGAGTCACTACTTGAGTGCTCCAACCACCTTTAATTAGAATGTTGTATTAGGGTTGTAAATGTCTTATTATCTTGCCATTTGGAGACACTACTAGAATGCTCCAAACACCTTCAATTAGAGTGTTGAATTAGGGTTGTAAATGTCCTAATTCTCGCCATATAGAGACACTACTCGAGTGCTCCAAACACCTTCAATTGGAGTATTGTATTAGGGTTGTAAATGGCCTATTATCTTTCCATCTAGACACGCTACTAGAGTGCTCCAAACATCTTCAATTGGAGTGTTGTATTAGGGTTGCAAATGCCGTATTACATAGCTATTTGGACACACTACTCGAGTGCTCCAAACAACATCAATTGGAGTGTTGTTTTAGGGTTGTAAATACCCTATTATTATGCAATCTAAAGACACTACTTGAGAGCTCGAAACACCTTCAGTTGGAGTGTTGTATTAGGTTGTAAATGCCATATTATCTTGCCATATAAAATCACTACTCGAGTGCTCCAAACACCTTCAATTGGAGTGTTGTATTAGGGTTGTAAATGCCCGATTATCTTGTCATCTCGAGACACTACTAGAGTGCTCCAAACACCTTCAGTTGGAGTGTTGTATTAGGGTTGCAAATATCCTATTATCTTTCCCTATAGAGAAACTGCTCGAGTGCTCCAAACACCTACAATTAGAGTATTGTATTAGGGTTGTAAATACCCTATTATTTAGCTATATAGAGTAACTACTAGAGTGCTCCAAACACCTTTAATCGGAGTGTTGTATTAGGGTTGCATATGCCCTATTATCTTGCCATCTGGAGACACAACAAGAGTGCTCCAAACACCTTTAATTGGAGTGTTGTATTTGGATTGCATATGCCCTATTATCTTGCCATCTGAAGACGCAATTAGAGTGCTCCAACTTCTTCTGTTCGAGTGTTGTATTAGGGTTGCAAATGCCCTATTATCTTTCCATATAGAGACACTACTCGAGTGCTCCAAACACCTTCAATTGAAGTATTGTATTAGGGTTGTAAATGCCCTATTATCTTTCCATCTGGATACGATACTAGCGTGCTCCAAACACCTTCAATTGGAGTGTTGTATTAAGGTTGCAAATGCCCTATTACAGAGCTATTTGGAGACCCTACAAGAGTGCTCCAAACACTTTCAATTGGAGTGTTGTATTAGGTTAGTAAATTCCCTATTATCTTAGCATCTGGAGACACAATTAGAGTGTTCCAAACACCTTCAATTGGAGTGTTGTATTAGAGTTGTAAATGCCCTCTTCTCTTGCCATCTATAGACATTACTAGAGTGCTCCAAACACCTTCCATTGGACTGTTGTATTGGGGTTGTAAATGCCCTATTATCTTGCCATATAGAGACACTACTAGAGTGCTCCAAACACCTTCAATCAGAGTGTTGTCTTAGGGTTGTAAATGCCCTTTTATCTTGCCATTTGGAGACACTACTAGAGTGCTCCAAACACCTTCATTTCGAGTGTTGTATTGGGGTTGTAAATGGCCTATTATCATGCCATATAGAGACACTACTAGAGTGCTCCAAACACCTTCAATCAGAGTGTTGTCTTAGGGTTGTAAATGCCCTTTTATCTTGCCATTTGGAGACACTACTAGAGTGCTCCAAACACCTTCATTTCGAGTGTTGTATTGGGGTTGTAAATGGCCTATTATCATGCCATATAGAGACACTACTAGAGTGCCCCAAACACCTTTAATTGGAGTGTTGTATTAGGGTTGTAAATGCCCTATAATTTTGCTATATAGAGTAACTACTAGAGTGCTCCAAACATCGTTAATTGGAGTATTGTATTAGGGTTGCATATGCCCTATTATATTTCCATTTGAAGACACAACTAGAGTGCTCCAAACACCTTCAGTTGGAGTGTCGTATTGGAGTTGCAAATTATTATCTTTCCATATAGCGATACTCGAGTGCTCCAAACACCTTCAATTATAGTATTGTATTATGGTTGTAAATGCCCTATTATCTTTCCATCTGGAGACGCTACTAGAGTGCTCCAAAAATCTTCATTTGGATTGTTGTAGTAGGGTTGTAAATGCCGTTTTATCTTGCTATATAGAGTCACTACTTGAGTGCTCCAACCACCTTTAATTAGAGTGTTGTATTAGGGTTGTAAATGCCTTATTATCTTGCCATTTGGAGACACTACTAGAATGCTCCAAACACCTTCAATTAGAGTGTTGAATTAGGGTTGTAAATGTCCTAATTCTCGCCATATAGAGACACTACTCGAGTGCTCCAAACACCTTCAATTGGAGTATTGTATTAGGGTTGTAAATGGCCTATTATCTTTCCATCTAGACACGCTACTAGAGTGCTCCAAACATCTTCAATTGGAGTGTTGTATTAGGGTTGCAAATGCCGTATTACATAGCTATTTGGAGAAACTACTCGAGTGCTCCCAACAACATCAATTGGAGTGTTGTTTTAGGGTTGTAAATACCCTATTATTATGCAATCTAAAGACACTACTTGAGAGCTCGAAACACCTTCAATTGGAGTTATTATGTTGTAAATGCCCTATTATCTTGCCATATAAAATCACTTCTCGAGTGCTCCAAACACCTTCAGTTCGAGTGTTGTATTTGGGTTGTAAATATCCTATTATCTTGTCATCTGGCGACACTACAAGAATTCGCCAAACACCTTCCATTGGAGGGTTGCATTTGAGTTGTAAATGTCCTATTATCTTGTCATCGGGAGGCACTAATAGAGTGCTCCAAACACCTTTAATGGGAGTGTTGTATTAGGGTTGTAAATGCCCTATTATTTTGCTATACAGAGTAACTACTAGAGTGCTCTAATCACCTTTAATTGGAGTGTTGTATTTGTGTTGCGTATGCCCCATTATCTTGCCATCTGAAGACACAACTAGAGTGCTCCAAACTTCTTCAGTTGGAGTGTTGTATTGGGGTTGCAAATGCCCTATTATCTTGCCAAATATAGACACTACTCGAGTGCTCCAAACACTTTCAATTGGAGTGTTGTATTAGGGTTGCAAATGCCCTATTACCTAGCTATTTGGAGACACTACAAGAGTGCTCAAAACACTTTCAATTGGAGTGTTGTATTAGGTTAGTAAATTCCCTGTTATCTTACCATCTGGAGACACAATTAGAGTGTTCCAAACACCTTCAATTGGAATGTTGTATTAGAGTTGTAAATGCCCTCTTCTCTTGCCATCTATAGACATTACTATAGTGCTCAAAACACCTTCCATTGGAGTGTTGTGTTAGGGTTATAAATGCCCTATTATCATGCAATATAGAGGCACCACTAGAGTGCTCGAAGCCCCATCAATTGGACTCTTGTATTGGGGTTGTAAATTCCCTATTATCTTGCCATATATAGACACTACTAGAGTGCACCAAACTCCTTTAATTGAAGTGTTGTCTTAGGGTTGTAAATGCCGTATTATTTTGCAATATAGAGCAATTACTAGAGTGCTCCAAACACCTTTAATTGGAGTGTTGTATTAGGATTGCATATGCCCTTTTATCTTGCCATTTAGAGACACCACTAGCTAGTATGCGCCAAACACCATCAATTGGAGTGTTGTAGTAGGGTTGTAAATGCCGTTTTATCTTGCTATATAGAGTCACTACTTGAGTGCTCCAACCACCTTTAAATGGAGTGTTGTATTAGGGTTGGCAATGCCCTATTATCTTGCCATTTGGAGACACTACTAGAGTGTTCCAAACACCTTCAATTGGAGTATTAAATTAGGGAGGTAAATGTCATATGATCTCGCCATATAGAGACACTACTCGAGTGCTCCAAACACCTTCAATTGGAGTATTGTATTAGGGTTGTAAATGCCCTATTATCTTTCCATCTTAAGACACTACTAGAGTGCGCTAAACACCTTCAATTGGAGGGTTTTATTAGGGTTGTAAATGTCCTATTATCTTGCCATAAATGGACACTACTACTATGATCCAAACGCCATGAATTGGAGTGTTGTAGTAGTGTTGTAAATGTCTTATTATGTTGCCATATAGAGTTACTACCCGTGCTCCAAACACCTTCAATTGGACTTTTGTATTAGGGTTGTCAATGTCATATTATCTTACCATATGGAGACACTACTAGAATGCTCCAAACACTTTCAATTGGAGTGTTGTATTAGGGTTGCAAATGCCCTATTATCTTGCCATATAGAGACACTACTCGAGTGCTCCAAACACCTTCAATTGGAGTATTGTATTAGGGTTGTAAATGCTCTGTTATCTTTCCATCTGCATACGCTACGAGAGTGCTCCAATCACCTTCAATTCGAGTGTTGTATTAGGGTTGCAAATGCCCTATTACATAGCTATTTGGAAACACTACTAGAGTGCTCCAAACACTTTCAATTGGAGGGTTGTATTAGGGTTGTAAATGTCCTATTATCTTGCCATTTAGAGACACTACTAGCTAGTATGCTTCAAACACCATCAATTGGAGTATTGTATTAGAGTTGCAAATGCCCTCTTATCTTGCCATCTGGAGACGCTACTAGAGTGCTCCAAACACCTTAAATTGGAGTGTTGTATTGGGGTAGTAAATGCCGTATTATCTTGCCATATAGAGACACTGCTAGAGTGCTCCAAGCACCTTCAATTCAAGTGCTGTATTAGGGTTGTAAATGACATATTATCTTGTCATCTGGTGGCACTACTAGAGTGCTCCAAACACCTTCAATTGGTGTGTTTTATTAGGGTTGTAAATGTCATTTTATCTTGCTATCTAGAGACACTACTAGAGTGTTCAAACACTTTCAATTGGAGTGTTGTATTTGAGTTGTAAATGCCCTATTATCTTGCCGTGTGGAGTCACTACTAGAGTGCTCCAAACACCTTCGCCCTCTTATGTTGCCTTCTGGAGGCACTACAAGTGTGCTGCAAAGACCTTCAATTGAAGTATTGCATTTGGGTTTAAAGTACCCTCTTCTCTTGCAATATGGAGACATTAATAGAGTGGTGCAATCACCTTCAATTAGAGTTTTGTATTAGGGTTGAAGCTACCATCTTCTATTTCCATCGAGGGACACTATATGTGTGCTACAAAGACCATCAATTGGAGTGTTGTGATAGGGTTACAACTATGCCCTTCTATTGCCATTTATAGACTATAGTGCTCCAAAGACATCCAATATGCTTTCTTGTTTTTCTACTAGCATGTTATTGATTCTGGCTCGACTGGGCAAAACGAGAGACACTGTAACCTCAAAAACGAAAATGCTCAACCAAGTTTTTCCAATCAGGTCCTTTAAATTAATATGAAATTGTTAAAAGCTTTATATTTTGCTAGACGTAATATTTTTCTCCATTTTACAATACAACAATTACTACTGATAGTGAGCTAGTATTGAACGTGTACCAGTATTCCCACAAATAAGTTACACAATAAAATCCATATTCAACATAACATGAATCAAGGGATATGTGCTCTGATTGGCATATGTGCATGATTTTAGTATATATACTAATTTGCATATGTGCATGAAACCAGCATATGTGCATGATTGGCGTATGTGCTAATTTGCATATGTGCATGAGACCAGCATATGTGTTAGTTGTAGTAGCTAACACATGTTGTAGTAACATTAGTTTGTCTTGTGAATGGATCTTTAGCTCAAACATTTGGACATAGTCCCTGAATTTTCATGGGGGTGATGGTTCGAATCCATCAAGATCCTTAATAATCAGTAGTGGATTTTTTCAACTAGTACTCGATGCCTGTAGAAGAAACTTGTAACCAGTACCATTAAAATTTGATTTTTATCAATAGTCAACTACAAGGTTTGACTTTTATTTATTTATTTATTTTCAGATTGAGTTTAGTCTAGTTATTAATCCTAATATACTTATCTGAAAACTCATTAAAATCTAGAATATGTACATTAGAATATTCATTACAAGTTGTAGAAGTTTTAGAGCGAGACTAGAAACCCGCAGTGATTTATGATTTTCTTGTGTTTCTTCCATTTTTAACCTTGACAGAGGTGTTTAACATTTTTAATTTGTTTTTTCTACCTAAACTGTGTCTGTATACAAGTTGGCAAGAATACAGGCATGCTGCCCTCTCCAAGCTAAAGTGATCACACTGATGAAAGTTGTGCACTGTTCAATGCAAAGAGGCACTTCTTATTGCACCTTTATTACATATAGTTTGATTCTGGTACAGGTCAGTGCTGTCCCCCCCTGTAAATTCGCACTGGTGAGCTTTTATTGAAATTTTTGAGGTCTTGAAGTTATTCATACAAAACTAATCCTTCAAATGTGCTAATGTAAATTGCAGCCAAAATGACTTGGCTGATTACTTAGCAAGGAAGGGGACGTTTTGTGGTTGGGATTGTACTGGTTTTACTTATCCACTGTTTTAGACTGAGTAGGTTGCTTTGGGAAATAGTTTAAATTTAATAGAATAGGAAATTCTAAAGAGGTTATTGTCAAAGTTACCTTGGATAAATAGACTGAGTAGATTGCTTGAATTTCATGTTGGGTACGTAGAACTTACCAGGTACATTGCCTATCTACAATTGAGGATCAATTTCTAGGGAAATTGGTTGATGTAGATATGATACCTTTAGTGTATGTACTTGTAAGAGCAACCTTGGTAATGCATTATAAGAACCATAACTTCAGAAAAGTTCAGGTATTTGATTTTGACTCCTAAAGTTATTATTTTCTTGTTATATTAGCCATGCAGATTTTAGCGAAGAGCCAACATTTAGTTTGATGAAGAAATTACTTGAAAAAAAATTAGAAAAACAATTCCGAAATCAAAATTTTTATTTTGCAACAGATATGCCTTTGACGAACTACACCTCCATGTAATAGTCTCTTCAATTGAATGTGCAAGGAGTTCTGGCATAATTGTTTTCTTCGACCTTGGTTCACGTGGCAGTAATCTCTTTCATTGTACACTTGATGAGAGAAGAGCACTTGATCTCTCTCTTAGGCTTAATTGATGTTCTCCTTTTAACTTCTAATGAAGTTATTTTCTCAATCTTTATTATGTAGTTTTGTATTCAATTTTATTTTGTTGGTGATTCTGCAACTTTAGGAAGTAATTTTTCCTCATTGGATCCATTGTGGTTCCCAAAGCATAGCAAATTCTGGTAAGTGGTAATTTACTAGCCCTAGTACTGGTATGTATGTATGGTGGAACTCTGGAACGAGCATTTTGTTTTGCATTTTTTTATTTTGTTTGCATTCTGTTTCTTTGGAGTTCCTTAGTTTTTTTTTTGGGGTGTAATTACAAAGACTACTGATGTTTCTGAAAAATATCTTTTTAAAATAGGCCAATATTTACAACATGATAAGACATAAAAGCAATAAATATCAGCAATGCATGATAAGAAAAAAAACAACAACAAGTATCAACCAGTAAATGTGAAATATAGAGTAAGTTCTAAAAGGAAGCAACTTAATAGTCTAAACATATTATCACATGTGAAAAAAATAATACTAATTTTGCAACTTTAGGAAGTAATTTTTCCTCATTGGATCTATTGTGGCTCCCAAAGCATAGCAGATTTTGGTAAGTGGTAATTTATTAGCTTTAGTACTGGTATGTATGTATGATGGAACTCTGGAATGAGCATTTTGTTTTGCATTTTTTTATTTTGTTTGCATTGTGTTTCTTTTAGGAGTGTAAACAGATACGGATAACCAGCTCCGTATTCGCTCTGTATCCGGAGATTATTTGAATCTGAATTAAATGGATACGAATAATTGCGGATATAGATATGGATAATTTTTGCATATGGTGAAAAAATGGCGGATACGGATACGGATAATTTCATGAAGGTGAATATCCGTATCTGCAATTATCTGAATCCGAAATTACTCCAAACCAGCTTTAACTTTATTGCTCTGGATAAAAATTGTTATATATTATCCTATATTCATTGCAGTCTTGATTGTGGTATAAATGATAATATGATATGGTTTTTAATTTAATCTCTTTTTTACTGGCGATGGTGCTATAATAATGCAATTTCATTTCCTTTTTACCTCAATCTCTTTAGTCCATGAATGTAGTATATTTTTAGTCTATGCTAAATTAATTTTAGTCATTGTTTCAAGACAACAACAAGTCACTTTTTGTATCTTAAAGTGCATAACTCAATTATCCGACAATTATTCATTTTGTATCCGTATTCGAATCCATATCTGTTGATTATTTGCTCCGTATCCGTATCCATTTTAGGTGGATATGGTTTTAAATTTTGATATTTGTTTACTATCCGTATCCATATCTGCTCATTGAAAAACAGACACAGGTATGGTATTAGCATTATCCGCTCCGAATCCACTCCGTTTACACCCCTAGTTTCTTTGGAGTTTCTTAGTCTTTTTTTTTGGAGTAATTATAAAGCCTATTGGTTTTTGTGAAAAGTATATTTTTAAAATAGGAAAGCTTATTGGTTTTTGTGAAAAGTATATTTTTAAAATAGGCTAACATTTATAACATGATAAGACATAAAAGCAATAAGTATCAACAATGTATGATAAGAAAAAAGCAACAACAAGTAAATGTGAAATACATAGTAAGTTCTAAAATAAAGCAACTCAAAAGTCTAAACATAGTATCACATGTGAAACAAAAAAAATACTAATCCACCTAGGCCTCAGGTGCCTTGTGTTGGAGTTTATGGTGCTGTAACCAAAAACCCGTTTAGGCTTAAGTTGCGGAATGACCGTAGAACAAAAATTTCTACGGCCAACTTAAGCTCAGGATTAAACGGATGTCAGGAAACTTTCCAAGGCGGTCCACCTTCAGTATTCCTTTGGCATCAAAACCCAATTTAATCATTTTTACAGATCTACTCCACGATTGATTTCTAAAACTTTAATCTACTTACCAATTAAATAGATTAATATAGCATATTTATACCTTGTTTCCAAATCACAGTTGGAATGCAGACCGAGCGAGTAGAGCCTCACCAGGGAAGGAATCGACTCGGAGTATCACACGTGTGATACCTCTATCGGTTATCCACCAGGACTAACCGGAGAGCGGTTTATTTCTTCTGCTAGAAATACCGTAAATCGCGAAATTCTACAATTACACTATTCACGAAAAAAGATAAAAACTCGTAAACACGAATTTTCAGTTGCTCAGTTTCATCAATATGTAAAACTGACATATCGCGAAATTCGGTAAAACACTATTCATCGATCCCGTAAATATACTTCACAACAACCCGCAAGATTATACGTCAACTACGTATAACTTTCTTTTCTCAACCGAAACACTATTTGGGAGAGAAACCGAGAAAGAGAGAAAATACCGATCTGTTTCGACACGAAATGGTATGAGTGAATTACCGATTTTTCTCTCTACCCCTATTTATAGGGTTTAGGGTCGGTTGCCAAAAGACCAAAATGCCCTCCAAGTTCGGCCTATTTACAAGATATGCCATTGAATGGATAAGGATGACATGTCATGTGGATAAGATCGATGACGTGTCATCTGGATAGGATCGATGACATGTCATGCGGATAAGGACGAATCTGAAAAGACCCGAATGCCCTCGGCCCGAACACAAATAATGCTCGTATAATTATTCTGAACAATTATATATATTTTTCTTGCGGTTGTTTGTTTCAGTAATTTATACAACGTGTCCTGCACATTTATAAATTAACCGGTTAACTTTTATACAACGTGTCACACACGTTTATAAATTAACCAATGTTTTTGCTTGTTATTTTTACATAACATTTATAATTTATTATAACACGTATAATTAATTGAGTTAGGCTGGGGTGCTATGGATAGCATAGAGGCCTCTATGCTACGGCTCAATATTCGAGTTTTCAAAATCCAAACGGTTGATCCGAACCGTTCATCTTATTCTCCATATTAATATCTGCTTGGAGACCAAATTTTATAATTTTCTGAATTTTTTTACTATTTATTAAGCCACTTTGAAAATCGCTAATCCAACGGTTTTACTGTTTTGTGCAGCCACCGTTGGATCAACAATTTTGTAAAATACTTAATAAATAGTAAAAAAAATCAGAAAAATGTAAAATTTGGTCTCCAAGCAGATATTAATATGGAGAATAAGATGAACGGTTCGGATCGACCGTTTGGAGTTTGAAAACTCGAATATTGAGCCGTAGCATAGAGGCCTCTATGCTATCCATAGCACCCCAGCCTAACTCTAATTAATTATAACCATCTTACTATTGATCATAACCAATTTATAATCAATCACAATAAGATTCTCCGATTAACTCCTATATGGTGTGACCCAATAGGATCTGTGTTATGTTGGTAAACAGAGTTAAAACTGTTTTAACTTCTATAATCATGAGCGGCATCTGGCAACACATCATGACCATCCAATTACATAGATGATGCTGTACAGTACAATATCACGATCCAGTAAACAATTTACTTGTGTCTGTTCTTCTGTCTCATAGCTATCAGATTAGTTTCAAGGTAGATGTGTGTCATCCTTGCTAACTGAATCTTTTCTTGATCTTGAGCAGGTTATCAAATATAATTACTCTTGTAATTATACCGCTAGCAGATAATCTTACTCTATCAAGGGGCCCAGTGATGCTATAGCTCGTATAGAGATACGAGGGACAAATAGTATTCTTGGTAAACCATCACTACCTCAGCTAAGCCATGTATACCGAAGAGCTACCGTTATAACTGCATTTTACTGACAGCGTTTGATAACAATCACACATATACATTTCTTAGTAGGAAAGATGAATACCTCATACTGTAGAACTTGACACTGAATGAAAACATAAATGACACGAACACAATTCTATTTAATGTTTCATTCGGGGTCTGTCAAATACCATGTTCCTAGAACATGTATCTATGTGATTAAAATGACATCTCGTGTCAGGTGGTTTGTAAAACTTAACCATCTTTTAATCCACATACTAACCTTATCACGGTAATTAGTGTTCCTGCTAATTACCTTGGTCAGTGACTTTTTAAGAGTATATATTATCTATATTATGGAGTTTCACAATTTCAGTCATGAACTCGAAATGATCCATAAATTCAATAATACTCAAGGCAACAAAATGATATTAATCATCTAATTCATGAACAAAGCTTTATGATAAATTATCGTATTATTGACTTCTAGATTATTACACTAACACCTTGACCCCGCCTACTGCCGCCTCGGGCACCTCTGTCACCTCGTCCTCGCTTGCCGCTGCCTCCCTGACCACAGCAGGCACCTCCCTTATCTCTGTCATCTCAACCCCGCCCGTCACCGCCTCCCTGACCACAACATACGCCTAGGGCATCTCCCGCATGTCTGTCACCTCGGTCCACCCACAGTCTCCCCGGCCACAATAGCCGCCTCGAGCACCTCCCGCACCTCTGTCACCTCGGCCCGGCCTACTATCGCCTCCCGCACCTCTGTCACCTCGGTCCCACCTACCATCTCCCTGGTCACGGCGGTCGCCTCGAGCACTTCCTGCACCTCTATCACATCAACCCCACTTGCCACTGCCTGTCGCACCTCTATCACGTCAACCCTGCTCGCCACTGCCTGTCACACCTCTGTCACCTCAGCCCCGCCCGCCGTGTTCTCCTCATTGAGCCCAGCAATCCCGCCTGCCGCATTGGGCCCAGCAATCCCGCCTGCCGCATTGGGCCCAACAACCCCGCCCATTGCGTTCTCCTCATTGGTATCAGCAGCCCCACCCGCCACATTTTCTACATTGGTTCCAACAACCCTGCGTCTGTACATGAAGTATAGAATTAGCTGAACTATACTGAGTATCGTCCCAGCGCAATTTGCTATCTGTAATAAAATCTAGTTGTCAGTTGTGTGTATATATAGATAAAAGTTGTTTTTTCTTAATGTTCTCAAATAGGGGTGAAAACGGAGCGGATAATGCTGATACCATATCCGCATCCGTCGGATAATGAGCGAATACGAATACGGAACAGAACAGATAGTCCACAGATACGGATTCGAATATGGATACGAAACGAATAATGGTCGGATAATTTAATTATTTAAACTTTAAGATACAAATACTAATTAACAAAATTGAGATATGAAAATGAATGAATAACTTAAGTTGTTTATTTAAATTTGTAATTAAAATTTATGGAAAAATCAAATTAATATTGTAGATATAATTGAATACCGACTGATTTTAAAATGGAGAGAATTATTAACGAAAATTTATAAAAAGAAAAACTCCAAAGCGCAAGCTTAAATGGCTAACTGCCTTTATAATATATATATATATATATATATATATATATATATAGAGTTAGGCTGGGGTGCTATGGATAGCATAGTGGCTTCTATGCTACGGCTCAATATTCGAGTTTTCAAAATCCAAACGGTCGATCCGAACCGTTCATCTTATTCTCCATATTAATATCTGCTTGGAGACCAAATTTTACATTTTTCTGATTTTTTTTACTATTTATTAAGTATTTTACAAAATTGTTGATCCAACGGTGGCTGCACAAAACAGTAAAACCGTTGGATTAGCGATTTTCAAAGTGGCTTAATAAATAGTAAAAAAATTCAGAAAATTATAAAATTTGGTCTCCAAGCAGATATTAATATGAAGAATAAGATGAACGGTTCGGATCGACCGTTTGGATTTTGAAAACTCGAATATTGAGCCGTAGCATAGAGGCCACTATGCTATCCATAGCACCCCAGCCTAACTCATATATATATATATATATATATATATATATATATATATATATATATATATATATATATATGGTAGCAGGCTAGCAGCTGCCTTTTCGTCTAAAGTTAGATATCTAAGTATCTAACTGTGAAAAGTGAAAAGGGCTCCATGCTAGTCAAGACTTGCTCGACGTACGAGCCTAATAAAGTAGAGAAAAAGGAGCTCTAGCTGTCTCTTGTCCGAATGCTTCTTAATAGTATTAGTCCCACAACCAAAAAGGAACATAAATATGATTAAGAGTGAGTCTATGGTACTATGCATATTACGATTTGTTACCGTGTTACGGCTCTATATTTGAGTTTTCAAATCCTAATGGTCGATCCGAACCGTTCATCTTGTTCTCCATATTAATATGTGTTTGGAGACCAAATTTTATATTTTTTGAAATTTCTTTACTATTTTTTTAGATTTATTGAAAATCACTGTTTTTGGATGGTCCAGAATTTTCAGATCAAGTGATTTTCTAAATATCTAAAAAAATAGTAAAAAAATTTCAAAAAATGTAAAATTTGGTCTCCAAATACATATTAATATGGAGAACAAGATGAACGGTTCGGATCGACCGTTAGAATTTGAAAACTCGAATATAGAGCCGTAGCACAGTAACAACCCGTGATATGCATAGTACCGTAGACTCACTCTATGATTAATATATAAGCCTTTCCGACTTCGGAGAGTTGCGCTGCAAGATAGCAGAGATATAACGGGTTAGATGTGATCTGGATACATGCGGATATCCGATCGGTTTAAGCACCTCTATTTGAATCCGTATCCATATCCGGGTACTGTTCCTGCTATCTAAGAATTATTCGGATCCGAATCTGTTTTATCCGAATTCGGATCATACTCGAATACTGATCGGATTCGAAGCGGATAATCCGAATCCGTTTTTCACCCCTATTCTCAAACCATAATATTTTACCCTGATTTTTTGGGATTTGGTCGTGTTTTTGTAGGAATACCCAAATTGTGTGATTATTTTTGTTTTACTCATTTTGGAAATTGTTTATTTGCTGGTAGAAGGGTTTGACCAAATTTGATATGTTTTGATCAGTGAGGTTTGATTACTAGTACAAGGTCAAAAATGCACTTTTGGTACCATTTTGAGATTTATTTTGTTTTGCTTGTATTTTGTGCTGATACTTGCATGTACTTGACTCAATTGGCATGTAGCTGACCTAACTCTTATGTTTACAAGACTTAGTGACCATTGATAATCAAAATAACATCAAATCACACTAATTCTTTACCAGAAAACATGTTTTTGCAAGAAAAGACCTTGTAAGAGTGCATAATTATTGTCTCACATAACTTTATTCAAAATAGTGGCATGTGAGGTGCTCACGAGGCATCAATTCACTGGGTTTTAGCATAGTCCTCTCTCATTTGCCTTCCACCTTACAGTCATGCAATTAGGTCCAGTTTTAGGGGCTGTCAAGCTCCCGGTATTTAATTTAGATAACCTTTTACATACACCTATATGATTACATGTTGGGGTGGGGGTGGGGGGGCGTTAAGCATCAATGCAAAAGGGGTCCCTTTGTACACAGATTTGTTATTTCATTTAAAGGTCAAATAGAAAAATTAAATTGTCAGAAAGATGTAGCTAAACATCAAATTTTCACAATTTATTTCTTTTATATTCCTTTTAAGTATAAAGCCACTATTAATGCTGTTTATTATCTTCATTTACTAATTTTTACTAATGCAAAAAAGAAACAGTAAACAAGAAGGTCCAAGATCTCAGAGAAATAATAAAACAAAGATTTCACATTATGCACTTTTTTTTTAATATTCAAGCTTAATCAAAATCAGTAAAATACTTCCCTTTCACTTCATCTTTCAAGCATGAACATATTTTTATTCTATGTTTCGCTAAAATAAAGATGCAAGGAACTGGAAATAAACAAATCAGCATAGAAATATATATATATATATATAGAGAGAGAGATAGGCTAATGTGCTTCCATAAGCACTTGGCCCGAAGTGCTGCCACCCCATTTTCGATTTTTCAAAATCCAAACAGTCGATCCGAACCGTTCATCTTGTTCTCCATATTAATATCTGCTTGGAGACCAAATTTTACATTTTTTGGAATTTTTTTGCTATTTATTAAGCCACTTTGAAAATCGCTGATCCAACGGTGGCTTGCCAAACAGTAAAATCAGGGGTTCACCGTTGGATCAGCGATTTTCAATGTGGCTTAATAAATAGCAAAAAAATTCCAAAAAATGTAAAATTTGGTCTCCAAGCAGATATTAATATGGAGAACAAGATGAACGGTTCGGATCGACTGTTTGGATTTTGAAAAATCGAAAATGGGGTGGCAGCACTTCGGGCCAAGTGCTTATGGAAGCACATTAGCCTATCTCTATATATATATATATATATATATTAACAGTGGAAAAGAGAAGTGCATTTAGTTTAAATTTACAATGATTCTTACCAAACTATATATGTTATGTGCAAACACTGAGTTTACAATCCCAGCTATCCCATTGAGCAAACCGTTGAAAGACGAGAGAAACGGTAGATACTGGACATTTCTAGTCCAAATAACTATTCTCTGTAAAAAAAAAAAAATTAGGGATAACATGCAAATCTCAAACAACAAAACTATTAAATTCTCCAACATCATTATCCTTCCAAGGGAAGTCCTACATTCATTTAGTCGAAGGCAGTATAAAAATCCAGAATTTTGTTTAAAGGTGGATCTATCGAAAGCCTTTGATAGAATGGATTGGGACTTTTTGGAATCAATTCTACCGCACTATGGCTTTCCTCCAAAACTATTTTCAATGGAGTAAAAATCTTTCATTTCCAAAAAAATCAATTAGGATTTTTAATTGCATGTCATTTGGAGGTTTTTTTTAGTGTATTTGATGCACCAAATACACCCTTATTATATGCTCTTTGATATATATAGTGCAAGCGAAAGTGCAAGCGAATCTTGTTTTGCAAATTGATAAATTTCTAATGAGATTTTTCTTAGAGAATCTATTTATTAATTTGAAATCAAAATATTTCAATACGCATTTCCCTCTTGACACTTCCCTCTTGGCAGTGATATGTTTTTTATATGTAAATCCTAGAAAATAAGCATAATTCATCTACGAAAGAATTTAAAAACAGAAATCTATATGAAAAAAGAAAGAAACATTGACTGAACCTAAGAATGAACTCATTGAAATTGAATGAATAAAGGATTGAATAAGATTCAATCGCTTAGATCGTTAACTAAATAAAAAGTTATTTCCTTTTTATTTTTTATTGAATTAATTGATCAGCTTGTTATCGAATATTGCTTTTTGCTTTGGTACTATAAAAAAAACTGCAAAATACTTCATTTTTTTTATAATTATGAATCCTACTAATTCTAATCCTGTGGTTTCCACACAAAATATAGGGCATATTGTTCAAATTATTGGCCCAGTACTCGATATTGTCTTTCCTCCGGGCAAAATGCCTAATATTTATAATGCTCTGGTAGTTAAAGGTCCATATACGCAGCAGATTAATGTTACTTGTGAGGTGCAACAATTATTAGGAAATAATCGAGTTAGAGCTGTAGCTATGAGTGCTACAGATGGTTTAACGAGAGGAATGGAAGTGATTGACACAGGGGCTGCTCTAAGTGTTCCAGTTGGTGAAGCAACCCTCGGACGAATTTTCAACGTTCTTGGAGAGCCTGTTGATAATTTAGGCCCTTTAGACATTAGTAAAACATCTCCTATTCATAGATCTGCACCCGCCTTTGTAGAATTAGATACAAGATTATCAATCTTTGAAACAGGTATTAAAGTAGTAGATCTTTTAGCTCCTTACCGCCGTGGAGGAAAAATAGGATTATTTGGGGGAGCTGGAGTAGGTAAAACAGTACTGATCATGGAATTGATCAACAACATTGCTAAAGCTCACGGAGGTGTATCCGTATTTGGTGGAGTAGGGGAACGTACTCGTGAGGGAAATGATCTTTATATTGAAATGAAAGAATCCGGAGTGATTAATGAAAAAAATCTTTCCGAATCAAAAGTAGCTCTAGTCTATGGTCAAATGAATGAACCCCCGGGAGCTCGTACGAGAGTTGGTTTAACTGCCCTAACTATGGCAGAATATTTTCGAGATGTTAATAAACAAGATGTGCTTCTATTCATTGACAATATCTTTCGTTTCGTCCAAGCAGGATCAGAGGTATCCGCTTTATTAGGTAGAATGCCTTCCGCAGTTGGTTATCAACCCACCCTTAGCACAGAAATGGGTTCTTTGCAAGAAAGAATTACTTCTACGAAAAAGGGAGCTATAACTTCAATCCAAGCAGTTTACGTGCCTGCGGATGACTTGACTGACCCTGCTCCTGCTACAACATTTGCACATTTAGATGCTACTACCGTACTATCAAGACCATTAGCTGCCAAAGGTATTTATCCAGCAGTGAATCCCTTAGATTCAACGTCAACTATGTTACAACCAAAGATTGTTGGCAAAGAACATTATGAAACTGCGCAAAGAGTTAAGCAAACTTCACAACGTTACAAAGAACTTCAGGACATTATAGCAATTCTCGGATTGGATGAATTATCCGAGGAGGATCGTTTTTTTGACACGCTGCTATTTCTAATAATCCTCTTTAGCTTATTACCACTTGGGTAATGATGTGTGTGAGGTTTGCAATATTCTTAATAGTTTTGAATGATAAGAGCGATGAATTTTTTAGAGCCGAATGCGAGTTAAGGCAAGGTTGGGACACAAAAAAGCCACATGTGGTTTAGCTCGCAAATTGGTGAGGAGGTCCAATCTCAGGTGAAACTGTTAACTAAGCATATTTATTTTGTGAAACAATTAACTAAACTGATTTTTTCTGGCAGGTTATTACATTCAATTGCAAGTTATGACACAATGTTAGATCTTATCTAATTGATTTATTGAATTCGTTTTATAAAATCGTTAATCAACTAACTAATTAATAATAACAATTCATAAAATTAATAAAATAAAAACTTAAAAAATATCTTGGCTCATAAACACTGAACATTCACTGAACTAATTTAAAATATGATATAAAATTTAAATAAAATCTAACTTGTTGAAGAATGTATTTATAATTAACATTTATTTTACATGCTTAATTAAAATCAATTATCCCCAGAAAAACATGAAAAAAAACATAAATTATGAAATAAATCAAATTGCTGAGTTTGCAATTCAATTCATAATTATTTCTAAAATCAAGTTACTTACAATTTTTTGAATATTTTGTTTCATGATTTCGAAAGTATCACTAGATATATCATTTATCAATTTCCTCCTCTATCCTATATTTTGTAAATTTTCTTTTTGTAATTTTGTAAAACTCTCGTAACTGTCAAATTTGTTATCTCGTCATCGTTTTATAAATCTCAAAAAGAAATAAGAACGAAGATAGAGAAAACCATTAAACATATTATAATATCGGTCATTTTTATTAATATCCTTAAAAAAAACTAAATTTTAAAAATAACCAAACATTTAATTTTTTATTAAAAATGCCCCAACCGCCAGGCCCACGGGCGGCCCAAAACACAAGCGGAGCGCCCGTGGCTGGGGCGCTCCATGGTAACTAGCGGAGCGCCCTTGGCTGGGGCGCCCCATGGCCCTTTTTTTTTTTTTTTTTAGATCTTAGTATTTTGATTTGAATAATTTTATGAAAAAAAAGTTTTCTTATTTAGAGTGTATGCCAAAAAATAAAATATTTGATATATTTACGAAGTGATGTCGTAAATTTTTATAACTTTGATTTTATTTGTCAGTTGGATATCACAAATCTAAATATAACACTAATAAGGACTTGGCCTTTATTATGATTTTTATAATATATGTATAATATACACACATACACATACACATACACACACACACACACACACACATACACATACACATATACATATACATACACATATACACATATACATATACATATACATAGACATATACATCCACATACACGTATACACGTACACACGTACACACATACACATACACATACACATACACATACACATACACATACACATACACATACACATACACATACACATACACATACACATACACATACACATACACATACACATACACATACACATACACATACACATACACATATATTAGTAATCGTGCCCGTGCACAGCAACGGGAGCAAATTATGTAGTAGAAAACATTAAGGTCCTTAATAAGGAGGAGAGATAATTTAAATCAAATTTGTAGAGAAAAATAGTTAAATACTATATTTATCTAGAAGATAACACATGTGAACTCTAGTGTAGTGGTAAGAATTTTGGCACCAACAGAACCCAACTGGGTTCGAATCCCACCTTCAGCAGAAAAAAAGAAAAAGGGTGCACGGTGCACAAGCTCGGTCCGCAGGTGCCGTGCGTGGTTCAGAGGTGCGGTCCACGGGTGCGGCGCGCGGTCTACGGGCACTGGGATCATATGCGGCGCAGCACTGGGATCATATGCGACCAATGCATACTTAAGTGTTGAAGCTCATAATTTGAAAAATTCATCTATGTGCGATCTAGAAATTCAACGGCTGAGCATCATTACAAAAAAAAAACAGTAAATCAGGATCCTTGCAGGATCTATACATTAAGCTCCTTAATAAGAAGGAGAGATACATATACATACACGTACACATACACATACACATACACATACACATACACATACACATACACATACACATACACATACACATACACATACACATACACATACACATACACATACACATACACATATACATATACAAAGCTACATATATACACATACTATTTTAGTAGCTCTAAACTACTATTTTGAATAAAGGCCAAGTCCTTAATTAGTGTTATATTTAGACTTGAGATATCCAACTAACAAATAATATTAGTATACATATACACATACATTTTTGCTTTGGTCCATACTACAATTATAATTTGATATTAGTTAGTAACAAAAAAAGGTAGAAGATTTCAATTCATGCAACATATATACATATTGCCTTTTGTACACATGCAATCCCATGTGATAAAACATAACGTTTGGGATACAAATTTAGGGATTAAATATGATTCAGTAATTATTTTGAAGTTTAAGAATATTTACAAATCAACAAATTTGATGTCCATCTCTTTGCACAATTCATTGCATGCATGAGAGTACTCCTTGCATAGTTTATTTGTTCGATCTAATTTGCTAAGGATAGTACTGTTATACATGAAAATAAAATTAAAATATAGGTTTTTTTTTTTTTTGAAAAAAGTGGTATTGGACCACCTGTTTCATTAGAAACTGAATATTGTCTTACAGTCATAGTCTAATGGCAGCTTACGCAACATATTACAAAAGACCACACTAACTGTTAAGCAGTTAGGAGGTATCTAAACAGCACTAGCAGCAATAGTAAATGAAAGCTGATAAAAGCTAGGTAGATCTAGGAATTTATTCAGAGTTGAAGCCCAAATAGTGGCAGCATCAAGTAAGCTATGAAAGTCTAAGTAATAGAAGTAGCAGCAGAATTGGCATGAGAAGAAGAAGTGTGAACAGAAGGCTCCTCAGGGAGATTGTCTGCAGCCTCAATAGCTGCAAAGTCAGCCATGTCTCTAAGATATTCAGAGAGATTTGACCCCTCTAAACCAAGATAGGGATCGTCTTTTGAATCCCAAGAGTTGTTGCCCCCCTCTGACGTATCGGTCTCTGAGAGGATTATAAGAGGGCCTGCCTGAGACAAGTTCATAACATCCATAGGTAAAACTAAAGTCAGTTTAAGATAGGATTCATCACAGTTAGATTTACACCAGTAAGTAGTAAGTGAGATAATCTGAGATCCTATTGCAGCTAATGATGGAACTGTAGTGTTATTAAAGCAAATCTTGTTTCTTGTTAGCCAAATAACCCACAATGTTGCAGCCCTAATTAACTCAATTAACATACTATCTTTAAGTGGAATATATGCATCAAGTAACCAGAGGTCTGGTAAGGTCTGACAGTTGAAAACAAAGTTGTTATGGTGTGCTATCTAAGACCAAATTGCCGAGCTTAGGGGGCAGGTTACAAATAGATGGTCAATAGTTTCATCAGAGTCACAAAATTGGCAAGATTGGTTGCCAGTCCAACCTTTTCTTAATAGGTTGTCTTTGTTCAAGATTTTACCTTCTTTGACAAGCCACATAAAAAAAAATTATCTTAAGAGGGATTTTTGATTTCCAAAGGGTTTTAAAAGATTGGTTTTTCATTCCTCCATATTCTAACCATTGGTAAAGGGAACGTACACTAAATTGACTAGAGGAATGCCACCTCCAATGAATGGTATCAGGTTCAGAGGGGGTAGTGATAACATTTTGGTAATTTATGGATGAAATGAGATCATGCCATTCGGACAAGAGGGTACCAGTTAATTGCCTATTGAAATGAATATTGATTGTAGTAGAAGTAAGTGCATTGGCTACTGTGATTAAGGGATCTAAGGTAGCTTTAAACAGGTTTGGATATGTATAGTATAGTGCACATTCACTGTGCCATTTGTCTAACCAGAATGATGTGGTGGCACCATTTCTAACAGTTCTATTAGTGCCTAAATCAACTATGTGTCTGATTGATAAGATTCCTGACCAGAAATGAGAGCATCTCTGAATATCTAGTCTTGAGTAATTATATTTGGTTATTAGTATGTTTTTCCATTTGCCACTTGAGGTTGGATCTTTGAACCTGTACCACCATTTTGCTAATAGTGAAATATTCATTCTCTCTAAACTAAGAACACCTAATCCTCCCTGATTTTTCGGTAAACAAACTTGATCCCAAGATATTAAGTGGTATTTTTTTCCTATTAGGGTTGGAACCAGACCAAAGAAAGCTTCTCTTGATTTTGTCAATTTTTTTGTCTAATATTAACTGGCATCCTATAAATGGAGAGCCAGTATAAGGGAATTGCAGATAAAACTGAATTAAGCAGTGTAACCCTACCTCCTAATGATAATAGTGTGCCCTTCCATGTTTGTAATTTGTTACTAATTTTATTGATTAAGGGATCCTAGTCAGTACTGTTGAGCCTCTTCCAATGCAAAGGGACTCCAAGGTAAGTGATTGGTAAAGTAGTCAATTGACATCCTAATTGATCAGCTAACGAATTTGCCAAATTGGTAGAAATATTAAGTGGAACTAATACACTTTTATTGAAATTAATCCTAAGACCAGATAAGGACTCAAATCCTAATAGGAGGAATTTCAAGTTTTCGACCATCCTTGAATTGGCTTCTAGGAATATTAATGTGTCATCAGCAAAGTGCAGGTTCAGGATTTTTCTATTATTATCCCCTAATCCTGATATCAAGTTTGCAGATTGGGCTCTTTGTAAAATTTTATTTAAAGTGTCTGCTACTAGGTCAAATAAAAGAGGTGAGAGAGGATCTCCTTGTCGAAGTCCTCTTTTGCAAGGAAAATATGACCCTTGTGTGCCATTAAAAGAAACACAAATTCTACCACTATGTAAAATATCCCTAATCCAATTAATGAATAAGTCACCAAAGCCCCTAGCTGTTAAAACCTCTAGCAGGAATTTCTAGTGAACCCGGTCAAATGCTTTTTCGAAATCAAGTTTAAGGATGATGCCTGGTTGTTTGGTGTATTTGATTTGATGAAGGGTTTCATGTGCACTAACTATATTATCACCCATGAGTCTGCCTTTTATGAAGGCTGATTGAGAATCATCTATTAAAGGGTCTAAAACCTTAGCCAATCTATTTGATAGGAGTTTGGAAATTAGCTTAAAGCTATAGTTTATTAAACTAATGGGTCTATAGTTGTTGATAGTAGAGGCATCTGATTTCTTTGGTATAAGACAAATGGAAGCTAAGTTAAGATTTGAAAGCACTGAACATGCACACTGACAAATATCCAAATTAAATAGCTAGGAGACAACATCACCTTGTTGTATTACGAAGCATCTCCTCATTCAATGGAGGGAAACCGAGGAAAATAATGCGTATATTTTCAGACAGACTCTACATAGGAAGCAACTAGTTGTAGTAAAATTATTCACAAAAGCATATGAAAATACCAATAAACGTAAAACCTCAACCTTACTGCTACATTTAAGGGGGCGGGGGGAGTTTCATGTATATCCCTCAAAAACTTTGAAATTACATATTTTCCTCTTTAAAATTCATATACAACAACAGTGATAAATTTACCCTTCTAAATTTCAGAAACTCACAAATTTACCCATTTTATTGTCTTTTCTATTAAAACTCATTTTAAATTTATAAGTACCCATTTTACTATTTATTAAGAAAAATAAAAAATATGTAGCATGTCCAGAAAAATGACAATCTTCTAATTGGTCGGTTTTTGAGGGCAAATGAGTCATTTCTCCACTACTGACACTTACACAAGAAAATACCTAAAATGTTATAGTGCATGCGTCAGAAGTAGAGAAATAAATCATCCAAGCTATCTTATGGACCAATCTGATAGTAATTGTTAAAAGCAATTCAGTCTTCTATCAGCTAGTGCAGCTCTTGAAAATAAATTAAAGGGAAAGAAAATCAATACTTTTAGATGTAGTGCAATCTTTTTCATGTTCTCAATGTATTCCGTAAGAGGAACATGGGGACCAAGGCCAGACGGGAGAGGTCCCAATGAGTCATTGCCGCCAAAATATACAATTACCAACGAAGGCTGCACCGGTGCATCCTAAGACAAGTATGAAAATGAAAATCAGAACTGGTACATTTTTTAGAGGTTGCATGATCTAACCCCTCCCAAATCAGAACTCACCCTTTTTAAGTTTTTGAAAAACAATGACCCAAAACACAAACTGACCCAAGCAACCTAAACCAAACTATGCTTGTAACTCGAAAAGACCCAAAACCAAGCTGGTTTGAAACCAGAGCTGATGTCTAGCTGACTAGGTCCAAATCCAAACAGAACTACTCAACCCAACTTGTGACCCAATAAACCCAAAAAAAACCAACTGCGACTCCAAAATCAACTTATTTGAAAGCCATAATCCAAAGCTGTCAAATGAATAAGTTACTTTCCAAATTTTATTTGAATTTCAAAAATTAAACTTATTCATTTAACCGTGGTTCTACAAAATCCATTTAGATGACTATGGTAATTTAGCAGTTAACCTCCTAAAAGACCTCCATCAATTCTGGAAGTTTTAATTATCACTTGCAGTAAAGCATAATTTGCAGATCATCTCAGCACCATTCATTATTAATGGTACAGGACATGACAATATCAGCATATACACAATCAGGTCAAATTATTAATTTATTTGGTTGAAAACCCAAAATGCCTGATAGTAAGGTTTTAAGATGCTCAATCAAACCCGAAGGTTGTGGACTGCTTTATGCACAGTCAGATAGTAAAGCTATCCCTTGTCATTTTTATCTCTTAAATCCATATCATCCAATTGAAATCACAAGCACCCTATTTCAACAGCACGGTCCCGCTACAGTGATTGAAACAACAAACCTCAGCAATCCATTTTGGGAATATTAATGGTCCAGTTGTAACTTTACTATCTTAAACTATTTATCTAATATTCTGAAAAACTGAGCTTCCATCAATACTGAATTTGAAAACATTATAAAATGAGCTATGAACAAGTAATATTTACCAAAATAGATCAATTTAGGGACAAACCTTGGGAAAAACTTTGTCAAGGATCTGGACTGCTCGCCTTGAGTTCCATCCCTGGTATCCTCGTAGAATCACATCAGCCTGCACATAAAATATCATTTTATTCTTCTATAAATATTACTCAAGGAAATAAATTAGGTTGATAATAAAATTGAGTATAGACCTTGCGGGCATAAATGTCAGTAAGAATACCGCCCCATCCACCATTGCTGAAGCTGTACTACATAATAGACGATCGAAACAGCATAATCACTGGTCTTTCTGGCCACGCCATTCTTCCTTTTCTTCTTCACAAGCAATCTAGCACATTATAAAACTAAATGAAATCACTTCCAGTTGTATTTGAGCCCTGATCAAAAAGGAGGAGTAGAAAACTACTACAGAACTTTCTGTCAGCTCAATAACTACGGAGCGAAAAAGAGCAGATAGAAAAGAGAGAAGAAATAAAAAGAATCAAAAACAAAAAAGCAAATGATTGAGAAGAGACAGTCTTAATTAATTACCTTTCTACTACTGTCTACTGGTCTGACTCTTACCTACCTCCTTGCTGGTAATTAAATTATTATTATGATTATTTATGATAATAATAATAATAATAAAAACAATCGAGATTTTGTATAAAATTTAATGTGGGTAGAGTCAACCATAGAAGATGTTCACTGGCCAATATGTATTAAATTGGTTGGTGTTTCCGGGCTGTTACCCATCTAGGGAAGTGTCCACATCGTCTGCATTAATTCAAAAGATATTTCGAGGTAATAAATACCGGCCGTCCGATTGTAAACGGATTCCATTCAGTTTTCGTCTAAAAATATAGGGGTCTTCAATATTAGTGCGGATTTAATTCGCACAATTTTTAAAGCTGATCGGATGGTCCAGATGCATTAACTCAGGAGATTCCTTTTTGAGTTAATGCAGAGGATACGAATTCTCTAGGGAATGAATTGGGAATAGGGATTGCGCCATATCTTCATGCTTTTGAGGTTTTTTAAGTTATCTCCCAACTCCAGCGACGGCAGTTGAGCTGCTACTGAGGTATTAATTACGTTGATCTGAGTTTTGATTAGAGCTGCTATATGTGTCATTTGATCTATAGCGAGTTACTGACGCAATGGAAAAAGTACGAAACGAATCTATATCCTCTCCGGTACCGTAAAAAAGAATCTTTTACGACTACCATAATAACGGTCGGTCCAGATTACTCCTCAATCGGTGCCTATTTATGATGGCGCATGGGTCTAGTTAGAGGTGTAAACTGTCCGATACGGATTGGACAGTGGTCAAATCGTATTCTTATCTGTTATAAATTTTTGGATACGAATATGAATATGGATAGTCTCAAATATGAACAGTGGCGAGGCTAGAATTTGAGCTAGGGATAGACAAAAATTGGATTTGGGTTTGAATAAATTAACGGGTTCGGGTTCGGATTTAAGACACGATTCAAAAAAATAGCAAGAAATATATTAATGCAAGCAATTCAAACCTATTTGGCTATTCAATCAATTTACGAAGTTATCCAAAGTTTCAAGTTTCAATCAATATACCGAAGTTTCCATCAATCTGGGCATGCTTGTGATAGGCAATCACAGACTGACATATGCACAGTGGCGGCTGATATCTACCAGTACTTTACAATCCGTGTAAAGCATGTAACTTGCTTGCTCACCATTTAAGGCCCTGTTATGCATGAATACCAGTGCATGCATTGTTGCCGTTGCCTCTGCATGAAATGGATCATGTGTTGTTTCTATCGTACATTGTGCTTTCTTTCTTTCTCCTCGCTCATCATACATTATCATGGTTGTCCCAGTTGCATGCGATGGATCCCATGACGCATCAACCAAAATTACCTTTGTGTCCCTGGGTATAGTTGCAGGTGGTATGTGTACTTGACTGTTAGTGCTTGCTGGTTGCATGCTTGGCTTCTCCATTCTTCTGACTTGTGCCAATATGCCCTGTCATGTTGGTTTTTTGCCCGAGAAAATATCCTCATTTCTCGCTTTCCATAAACACCACATCATGTTACATACCTCTGTTAGTTCACCTGTTAGGTCTCTTGTGATCTCTATCAGCGTTTGTGTGATCACGGCTTGGTTTGTCTCATTGCAGTTTAGACTAAACCAAAGCACCGATTTTTCTGGGTTTACAAACAGCCTTGAGTAGTCTTCAAATTCCTGTAGAATGCTCTTTAAATGTCTCACCTCCTGCACTGTAGCTTCCCCCATTAACATCACATCGTCTGCATATAGGGCATGTGTTAGTACCGGCGCTTGCCTTGCTAGCCTAATCCCCCTAATGCATCCCGCATGCTGGGCTAACTGGATCCATTTTGAGAAAAACTCCATTGCAAGTATAAATAGATAGGGTGACAGGGGCATCCTTGTCTCAGCCTCCGGTTCGGTGTAATGAACCCGTCCCCTTCTCCATTTATGAGTAGTGTGACTTTACTTCCCTTTAAACAATTCATTATGATGTTTATCAATCTTGGTGGGAAGTTTGCCACTGACATTGCCGCAATGAGAAAGGGCCATCGGATTGTTTCAAAAGGAAAGCTGCACTAGAGATGTACTAGCGGGCCAAATACTTTTGCATATTAGAGATGTACCAGTTTTGACTACTATTGTAGTTCTAAAGGTGGGTCAATAATGGGTTAGGATTTTTTGATACTATGAATATAGGATAGGAGCTAAAGATGCACAAAAACTCTTTCTGGTATTTTTTGTTGCCTGTACCCATTCTACTGGTACATGGTAGCAAAAAACAGTGAAGAGATATTTTTGTACGTGGAAAAGCCTTGTGTTGCTGAGACCTAAGTAGTGCCAAAGTGTTCTAGTGATCTGGGTTTCTGTTGCTTTTGTGAAAATAATATACTTCAATGTTTTTGGTGACATCAACAAGTGGAAGTGGGAGAACAAAAATTTACAGTGGGACCGTTTTATCCAAGTAACTTTCTAAAACAGAATCCTAACAAGTAACTTTTCTAAAAGGTCTAAAGCCTGAAAACATTTTATGGCTCCATCTTTTGAACTCCAAGTTATCATTTTAGTCCTTACTAGAATCTGAATCCTTTGTGTCATCTTTAGTGAGGAATAATTATTATATATAAGCATGAGACTAAAATTAATTCTGTAAAGTTTGACATAAACAGCTGCAACAAAAAACTAGTCAAAAGCACACTAAAATTCCATAAAGATAATTTAACATCCACAATGTCGTTACTGACACATCATTGTTACATTAAGAAACCCTTAAGTTCTGAATAAGATGATTAATACAAACACAATAAGAGTACTCAAAAGCCAAAAACAACATCAGACCTAAGATAAAAGAAAGGAAAATTAATGCCATAAGAAGAGACCAACAAGACCGAGTACCCTTTACACATATCTGAAATGCTTGATGTCAGACATTGTCTATTGTCAGCATAAACCAAGCAATGGTTTCTTCCTTATGGAAAGGGCTATCGATAAATACTGTTTCACCATTTTCTATGTCATACATATTGATCGCATGATATGTCGAACATACCTCATTTGTAATGTAGATGCACTTTCCTTTGAACCCAGCAAATTTACTCGCTCTGAAACCAAAACCACGACCAATAACAAGATAAAAATCAAAGAACAATATTCGGTCTCCGATGCTCCTAAGCTTGACCCAACAAGGATTCCCTTCTCCATTGCCAAATTGGAGACGGTGAATACAAAATTTATAATCTGCCCTATTATGGGAATGACGATAATAAACAGCCAAAATCCCTCCACAAGCGTCGACAAGGAAAGGACCCGGAAAGGACATTTCTTCATCTTTGGATGGTGGTATGACATAGAGCTCTTTACAGCTACTAATGTCAATAATTTTTGTAACCCCAGTAGAATCCTCAGCCATGAAAAGCAAACCCTTCAAATAGAAACAGCGGCAATCAATCATGGGTTTAGGATCAAAATAATCCTCCCAACTGCCATTACCGCGAGCAAACACCTATTACGGAGCTTACTGCGAACCCATCTTTCATACTCAGTAAAGAGCACATAGTTGTCAATTTGAAAATTTGGCGGACTAAACCAAGAGAATTTTTTTGAAAAATGACATGGATCCATATCATAAAAATTAGGTAGAGGAACCACACTATTGTTAAGGGTTTCAGAAGAGAGAAGGTGTTGGAATAACTTCTTCGGCCAGTAAGCATGTAACTGCCGGCAGGCATAAAGAATATGTAGCCAAAGGAGATGGGAGCATAAATGGTGTATGCTTTGTTGGAAGCAATGGAGTAGAACTCCAGATCGGGCCCATTGCGGCGCTTAAGGATCCAAGGGAATTGTGGGGACAGGTCAGAGACAGAGGTAGAGAAACATCAAGACTTGCAAACTGCTCGGAATCAGACAAAATCACAGATCTCGGGGAGCTTTTTCAGGATAAGAGGGAAAAGTTGCAGCGGAAGGTCCGCCCTCATTCCTTTCCATTTCAATCGCCTCCTCCTTCTCCTCCATCGTACAATTACACCCCGAGGAAAATGGGAAAAGGGCTAAGAGTGAACTACTTTTTGCTTTTTTCTAGGGCTGAACAGAGGTTTTTGGTCTAAAATAAACCAAAAAGCCGATCCAAATTATCTGAACGAATTCAAGCCAATTCTCCAAAAATTCATTTTGAGAGAGAGTTACCCCTTTTCAAGGAGGAGAGTCTCACGACTGCTTGCATTAGCGTACAGCTTTCACGATAAAAATTATATATATATATTTTTTTTCTGATTAATGCCGACTCGAGGGGAAGCCCGGTTTTGAGTGAGAGAAAGGGAGAGAGATTGGCAAGCTCTAATTGGAAGTGATGCTCCAGGCCAACAGAGGTTTTACGTTTGGAGAAAACAAAAAAATGCATATCACAGAAAGATTTTTTTTTTTAGTTTAGATCAGGACTATCGGATCTACTTTAGCACAAATATTAAGGGCCTTGTATTAACCCGGATTCTGATCAAACGGTCCAAATCTAAACTAAGTTACTACATAGGGTCTGAACTCCCAATTTTTTCGCTTTTAGTTATGTTTCTTGGCAACGACCCCCTCACATTGAAAAATTGAAAATTTTGTAACAGCCCAAAAATTGAAATTGAATTTCCCATTTAGTTTGTTGCCAAAAGCCCAAATAGTGGGCCTAATATTCGTAATGATCCAACACTATATTGGGCCGAAGACTAAATTCAATATTAGTAAGAAAACATAATTTTATTTAACCTAACCTATGAGCATAATACCAATAATTCAAGCCCATCCTATAATCTTTAGAGCATCTATATTGATAATTTAATTTCAATTGCAAATTTTGGATGGTAATGTCATTTGTAACTTTTCGTATGTATGATAATTTCATAAATAAAAAGATTTTTTAATGAAATTGCTTTCAAAACTCCATGTTAACCAAAATATTAATTCTTCTCGTTCATTATCTCAGAAATTAATATTTGGAATGTATAAATTTTCTTTTTCAATTTCTGAGCACTAAATTAAAACAATCAAAATTAATTATTTGAGATTACTTTTGAAAATAACTTTTAGTTAATTTCAGTCATGAATGAATGTAGATGCTCTAACACCAAACCGAAATAATATGGAAATTTTTTTTATATGGCATCTCGCGTCCTTTAATCTGCCACGTCGACAGGGACACACAAGTCTTTTTTCTATAATGTGGCTTGTACCATTAAAAGAGATGAATTAAAATGATAAGGATTAATTAAGAAAATAATCTATATATTCCATCATTACAAAACGCATGAATTGCATTTATCTTATCTTAAACACGCAGAATGAGATGCATATCTTATGCAATGCCAGACTGCTATACCACTAAACCAGTGTAATTCACAGAAAAAGTTTTCACAAATGGACAATAGATCAATTAACAAACTCTTGTTGTCTCATGAGTTTCTTTTTCTAAATACAAGTAACTTTACTATCAACCAAAGCATTTCTTTCTTCTCACCTTAGAATCAAATCCCTTGATTATTATCTTGATATCTTCTCTCCATTTCATATAAGCAATGGAAACATCCATCAATTACGTTTGAAAGCAATGTCAGTTTAAAATCTACATACCATTTTAAGCCACTGATTTTATCCATTTGCAATAAAATGGACGTACAGCTTCTGAAGTTTGTCAATGCTTCACTTAATCACTTTACACTCTGATCCTGCCTGAAATTACCTTTGGTGACACGTGTACCGGTTCCTCTCTCTATAAAATCCTTGCTGCACCAATTCAATATCTCCAACCAAAAGATAAACACTGTAACATCGCTGCCACTAGTGGAAAAACTGGAATCAGGATCGGCCTATCTGGATCGGCTATAAGAAACAACCGATACTAATACCTATCTGAATCGTTTTTATTAATAAAACCGATCCTAAAAACTAATAATATCGGATTTTTTTGTCAACCGATCCTAATTAGCATATATTAGGATCGGTTGTTTATAAAAAATCGATCTGATACTATTACGATCAGTTATTTGAAACAACCGATCCTAATACTTTTTTTTTTCAAAGTTGGTTCTGCAAAGCAAAATAAAAAAGAAAAAAATAGTATTAGGATCGGTTTTTTATAAAAAACCGATCCTGATACTTTTTTTTTCAAAGTTGGTTCTGCAAAAAAAAAAAAAAATTATATCAGGATCGGTTTTTTATAAAAAACCGATCTTGATACTAATTTTTTTTTTTCAGAACCAACTTTGAAAAAAAAAATAGTATTAGAATCATTTGTTTCAAATAACCAATCCTAATACTATTTTTTTTTTTTGCAGAACCAACTTTGTGTGGTGCACTGTATGTAGTCTATATTCTTTTTTTTTTTGCAGAACCAATCAGTTGTTACATTAATTTTTTTTGATGAAAATTAATGTAATTTATATTATTAAAATTTATGTGATAATATAATTAATTATTTGACATTGATATTTCATTTTGAAGTCATTTTGACTATTGAATTTTTTTATACAATCATGCATGATGCACCAATGACTTGTGTCATATAATAATATACATAAGACTTGAATCCTTGTTGTGTGGGGTTGTGAAGGAACGGATACGAACATCAGCATTTGGTCAATCGGAACCGTTAAAATGAAAAAAATGTCATATTAATTTCACCATTATAAAATTTGATACAATTCGGGATTCATTTACTAGTTCATCAAAGCAAAATAATATAGCAACATCGCACGGCCGTAAATAGTTTACGTTGGATCAAGACTTACGGTTGTCGGGCCTTCGGCACTTTTACGTTATTAATGTTCCATGTTATATCTTGATCATTTTAAAAATTATTACATGTCATTTAATTACAGACCCACCGTTGGATGATCATGCAGAAATGAATGGTCTGCATTCCATTTAACAATTTGATGCCATTAATAATAATAAAATTGTGCAAAATTGATCATGGTAGAGTTGATTTGGCCATACAAACACAAATAAATAATTTTTATATTTTTCACATTTTTCTTAATATTTATCCGTGTACATGCATTACCAAACAGAAAAGAAAATAAATGGTAGCCGTTTGATGGTTGATAGACCATCAGTATGAGTGGGGTTTACCTCAGTGATTTTTCTCATATATAGTATCAAGATCGGTTTTTTTTATAAAAAACCGATCTTGATACTAATTTTTTTTTTGGCAGAACCAACTTTGAAAAAAAAATAGTATCAGGATCGAGACCTTGTTCTCATCTCTTTGAGTTGGCCGTTTGACTTCCCGCTTGGTGTGTAAGGGCTCAACGGTTCACAAGTTGTAATCCTTTCGTATTGGGTAATAGAAAGGCGCATTACGCAAGGTTGCGAAGCTCCGGAGACGTAGACCTTTGTTTTGCCGAACTCCGTTAACATCCCGCGTGTCAAATCTCTCTAAACTCATCTCTTTACTTTCAATTGCAATTTAATTTCAATTTTTGAGCAATTAGAGGTGCACTTAGTATAACACTCATTTTCTGTATTGTTGGCTTGGGTACGTACAACGGTCAACGGGGTCGCAGTATATACAACTAAAGGATAATTTTGATCTTCTTGAGCTACAAGTTTGGTATATATTGCTACCCAGTCAGAAAAGGATTTGATATATATGCGGCACCAGTAAAGCAATTATAATGATAAATAAATATATAATGGTAATAATATACAAATATTAGTAACAAATGTAGTAATTGTCATAACAACAATAATAAATTAATAATAATCACAATTGAGTTAGTTACCACTATTAACTCTTTACAATAATTGCGAAGATGTTCTGTTTATGTAGAATTTAGAAACAACAATTGATTCCAGATTTTCTGCATCATGTCTGTGTAACCAAATATGCAACACATCATAATTTTTAAATTTTATTTTTCAAGTAGTGAAAAATCCAAATGTCAACACATATGGCTCAATTTAATACCTTTCAAAAGTCGTTTTTTAAACGTGAAATTTAAGATATCAATAATTATAGAATTTAGTCAACTTACTATCTCTATTTTTTGTGAAATAAAATAATTCGAATATCCACAAAAAAACTAACAAACAACAACAACAACCAAACATTCTTATTTATGCCAACCCTTAAAAAAGAAAAGAAACTAAGCCTTCAATCTCATGCAAGTTAAGTTAGAATAAACTAGAAATAAAATAAAAAAATATTAAATTATAAACACTTATTTACTAACAGTTTAGAGAAATCGGAGGCATGAGACAATTGATATGAACTCTACTAATTACATTGTAACACTTGAAACACTGCGAACTTGATAACTTTTCTTGATAATGTAATTAAATTGTTTTTAGATAACTTGAATTCTTCATAGCTAGTACGTTTTAGTTCATCGTTTATTATATTGGTCAAAGAAAACCTCCCAAAAAAATAAAATAAAAAAAATAACATGCCTCGTTGAAACTTAGTTGGGGTTGTTTCCAGCTCATAATTGATTAAATTTATAGGCACCGACTTTATCTTGTTTCAAATAAAAATCAGAAAAATAATATTATCATTCTTGTGACTAATTAGAGATTATTAATATTGATTAAGATATTAAACATTTAGAAGAATGATATTATCATTTCGGAACAGTGACATAGCCACGTAGACTTTGACATAGATACTTATCAAGCGGAATATCATCCAAGGTAACTCAAATTTTGAGTTTGGATTCGACCCGTCCGATCTTTTAATAAAACTAATACATTCGGAATATAGCCCCTTGATATGTTAACAGTTCTTGATTTTTTTTAATGTAATATTGATTTAGTTATAGTGGTACCCTACTGAATTGTTGAATAAACTTCATGTGTTCTTATAATTGCTCATAATGGAAATCTTTATCGTGCGCATGTTTTCGAAAAAGAAATTAACAATTTGTGTTTATTTGTTGTGTAATTTTGGTAAAATGCTTTATAATTTTATTTTAGTTTGTAGACTTGTAGTTAGATCTTCTTTATTGGTTAATAAAATTTAGGATAATTCTATAAAAAATCTTGGGCAAATTAGTTTTACAACTCTATTGAAATATTCTCACAATTAAAATCGATTTCTACCCATTGTTGGTTCTTTGGTTGATTTTTTCTTTTAAACAAAATAGAAAAGCACTCAATAGTAATTGCATATATTTTTTGAGTCTGGTTAAATTGGTCATCTGACATTACTAGTTCAAACTGCGCCATTAACAAATTTGTGTGTTCTTTGTTTTTTCTCTCTTTAATTGCTTTTGTTTGTGAACTTATTTGTGCATCAATACTTGTTTGCTTGATCTTGGTTCTATTTTAAATCGCAAACTAAAAAAAAAAGAATTCAAATTTACATAAGTTCTCATACTTTTCAAATATAATATTCATTCTCATCAAATCTCATCTCATATAATCTCAAAATAAACAAACAAATTTTAAAACTATATTTATAACGTGCACAATAATAATATCCAAGGGAGGATGTGCCGCGGAGGGTAACGTGCTTTTAATAGTTTTTTTTTCTAGAAAATTAGAAATTGGATGTGCACGGCTCTAACATCAATGGAAAAACCAATTCCCTTTGTTTTATTTTTTTTTGGTTGAAAAATTCCCTTTGTTACGTGAATTATTATTTTTTTAAGGAAATGAGGTTGAGTATGACATTGAGGGGTTCAATTTGAATCTAATGGACATCATATTCAATTTGAATTTGATGCGTTTCTGCTTAAGTTTTGCGCGTTCCGTTTCAATATGTGTGCGTATCAGCTTTAATATTTTTGAGCATGGATTTTAATATACATCGGATGGACATGAAATTCATTGGACTCAAATATGAGTCTGATAAACAGGGATCAATTTGGGTTTATTCGGCACCAGATTTAATTTGAATCTAATGAATTTACGTCTATCTGATTTGCTTAAGTTTCGTGCCTTCCGCTTCAATATGTGTGCATCAACTTTAATATTTGTGAGCACGAATCTTAAAGTGCATCAGACGGACATATAATTCATTAGACTTAAATATGAGTTCGATGTCTATCAGATCCAAATTAGTTCTAACATTGAAATAAAATGAAAGATTAAATATTTATTTATTATCTTTTTTAATAAAGTTGGAATCAAGTTATCTATTAAGTTAATATATACAAAAAAAATATTTCATTTGAATTTATAACCTACAACCTCTTTGCACAAATGATATTATTTTTGCTATTAATCAAGAATTGGTTCTCCAAAACTTCTATTTTGAAATATCATTTATTAAAATAAATAGACTTCTAATTTAAATTTTGAGACGATAGTGTTTCACAAGTCACAAAATATTCCTCCTTTTGCATAAATTTTCGTAGACGCATGTTATATGTTATTATTTGATCCCCATGAGTAGCCTCAGATGATCATAATAATTTGGTCATAGATTCAATTCTTTTAGTTAACTTTTATGTTGCTTTTAAATTTCTAACGTAACATTTGTTAGCTCAGTTGGCATGTCAAGCAAAGTTATTCGTTAATTATACACCTCAAGGCATTTTAGAGCTGTTGGAATTAAAACCATAAATTGGAGATGTTAAGAATCTTTCTATATTTGATAAATTTCTGAAAGAGGAAAAGAACGCTCATGGGGTGTAATTTTCAAAATTTCCCCCAATTATGCTAATAAGTATCCACAACTCTTGCACCTCCAATGTGCATTTTGCTATTAATCTTCAACAGATTTGGATTAAAAGATGCGCATGTTGTGGTCTTATCATAATTTCGAACTCACGGCTGCAACTCGTCCTGATTTGTTTTTCTTTATAAATATCCAATAGTAAATAAAAAATATATATATAAAAATGCTTTAGTATTTTGGGTATTTTTTTATGAATGTCTAGACCGCTAGGAATCCTGGAGACTCTGGTTTTTCATCTTTTAAGATGTGTTTATTTTTTAAAATGAATTTGACAATATAGTCAACAAAAGTGGTAATTAATATCACATTGGAACCTACAAAAAAAATGGTTGTATCAAGTGAAGCATTGACGACACACATAAATCGTTTGATTCTATATCCCATAGAAATATATGAGCCCCACAAAAAACTCTGATAAAAAAAGTTTAATGCTGGTTCTATTGATGCTAAGAAGCATAGATGCCTCTTTGGTAATTAGTCAACCAAGGTTTGTGACTCTGTATATATGGCTAATAAGTAACATGTCTTGTTGACATAGGATTTGTGGTGTCAATTGGTTACAACTGTTAAACGAGAGCATGCTGCCATGAGTATATCGACCTCTTTATCAATTCAATATTGTTGAGAACTATTTTAAACTACATTTTCCTTATTTATACGAAGACATTTTAGACTAATTTCTCCATTGTCTTGGACTGATCATTCGCAAATGAAGGAGAGTTTTCTCTCTTTTCTCCCATTTTCTCTCTCTTATGTATTCAACACCAAATTTTCTAGTCTCACATTTTTTTTCATTCTTAATATTTAAAAAAAACCAGCATATTTTTATCTATATGAGTTTTAGCTTCCTTTTTTCTTATTATTGAACTGTCAATTCAGCTTTACAAATATAAACACATCTAGAAAAATAATAAAAAAATATACCAGGGCAGTCAAAAATATCAGAATTTCTAGCGGTCCTAAATTATAAAAAAAAAGAATATCTGGACATATTTGTAAATTTTTATTTACTTATGAATATTAATAAAAAAATCAGCAACTCGTCTGTTCCAATTTTCTCACAAGGCGATTCTAAATATGTTTTTTGGACTGCAGTTTGTGCTTGTCTTGCAACTTACAAGAGAAGCTTAGGAGTAATTCCTTTTTGCCCACATATTTCATAATTAAAAGCCTTGTGAGTCAGGCTGCAACCGAATCGAACTTACTCTAATTTGAGTTTGAATTTGAATAAGATTCGAATCGAACTGGCTTGATTTGCTTGAGAATGAGCTAATTTTGAATTGAATTAATTGCGAACTACAAATTTCTCTAATCGAAGTCAATCGAATTACAAACTACAAATTCTTTTGGCAGCCGGTAATTTATGCATTAGTTTTCTTCTTGTGGAACAAAATTCACACGGTTTTTTTTACCTTTTATGAATTCACACTGATGGATTTCGGCCAGCTTAAGATTTCCTTGCCTTTTACGCTGCTGGATTGATTAAAATCACGACATGGACCTAGTCAAATAGAACGTATTCCATTCATAATTTGTTACGTTGCTGAAACATTTTTCTATTATAAGTTATCATTATATTAACAATTTTGAGCTCTGATATAAGTTTGGCTCCTACATTATTAAAAAATTGATAGTTGATTCCATTAGTTGCATTATTTGAGATTCAAATTTAAATAGTTTGCGAATTAATTTCGAACAAATTATACCCAGTTTGATTTGAATAAGATTCGAACTGAACTGGTTTGATTTATTTCAGAATGAACTAATTTCGAATCGAATTAATTGAAAACTTTTTTCGAACCAAATTCAAATCGAAACTTTTTACAGCCCTAGTTGTGACTATTAATCGGTTTTCATTAAAAGTTCCAATGTTAACTCTGTTGGGTTTTGAGGCTACCCAATGCCATTAAGCTTAGCTGCGGAATGACCGTAAAATAAAATTTTTACGGCTAACTTAAACTGAGGATCTACTCCCACAATTGATTTCTAAAATTAATTCTATTTAATAATTAAATAAATTAATATAACATTTATACCTCGTTTTCAAATTCGGATTGGAATGAAGTCGGGCTCTCCTTGGGAGCACCAGAGGTCTGATGCCTCTATTGGTTATCCACCAGAAATAACCAGAGAGCGGTTTATTTCTTTTGCTAGAAGTACTATAAATCACGATTTTCTGCAAAAATGCTATTCACTAGAAAAGTGTAAAAACACTATTCATGGGAAAAGACGAAATAACACTATTCATGAGAAAAGGCGTAATAATATTATTCACGACCCGCAGTTATTCTGATTCACTAATAAGCAAAAAAATAAATACTGCGACTTTCGCAAAAACACTATTCACCATAATCCCGCAAACACTATTCAACAACCCGCAAAATTATACGTAAGATTATGTATAACTTTCGTTTCTAACCGCAACACTATTTGGAGAGAAAACGAGAAAGAGACGAAATGTTCAAACTGACTCGGTTTGAACTTTCAGAAATTAGTGAATATTTCTCTACCCCCACCCCTCTATTTATAGGCTTCAAAATGGCATGAAATTACCAAATTTCCCATGCCACCTTGCTTGCCACCTTGCATTGATGTCGGCCTAGGGGTGAAATGATAATTTTGCCCCTTGGCCCATTAATGCATGAATAGTTTGGGTTTTGACTTTGGGCTTTCAATTTTAATTAAGGCTTTGATTTTTAATGGACTTTAAACCCATAATTCAAATCCATAATTAATATTTGAAATCCAAATCAAATATATATAATTGTTCTAAATAATTATATTTCCTCCGGTTGTTGTTTCGGTAACTTTTATACAACGTGTCCTGCACATTTATAAATTAACCAATGTTTTTACTTGTCATCTTATATGACATTTATAATATAATTATATCAAGTATAATTAATTATAAACCATCTTACTATTGATCATAATCAATTTATAATCAATCAATAAGATTCTCCAATTAGCTCCTATACGGTGTGACCCAATAGGATCTGTGTTATGTTGGTAAATAGAATTAAAACTGTTTTACAAATCATCAGTGACACCTGGCTGATGTATGATGACTCTCCAATTACACAGATGATACTGTACTGTACAATATCACGATCCAGTAATCTATTTACTCATTTTTAATTTTTTTGCCTCATAGCTATCAGATTAGTTTTAAGGTAGGTGTGTGTCATTCTTGCAAATTTAATATTTTCTTGATCTTGAGCAGATTATCAAATATGATTACTCTTGTAATCATACCGCATGCAAATAATTTTACTCTACTAAGGGGCCCAGTGATGCTATTACTCGTATAAAAATACGAGGGACAATAGTACTTTTGGTAAACCATCTCTTCCTTCACATAATTTATGCATACCGAAGTGCTACCCTTATTGCTACTTTTTACGGATAGCGTTAGATAACATTCACACATATACATCTCTTATGTAGGAAAGATGAATACCTCATACTTTAGAACTTAACATTGAATGAAAATATTAATGACACGAACACAATTTCATTTAATGTTTTATTGGGGTCTGTCAAATATCACGTTCCTGGAACATGTATCTATGTGATTAAAATGACATCTCTTGTCTATAGTTTGTAAAACTTAAGCATCTTTTGATCCACACACTAACCTTATCACGGTGAATTAGTATTTCTGCTAATTACCTCAGTTAGATACTTTTAAGAGTATATATCATCTATATTATGAAGTTTCACAATTTCAGTCATGATCTCGAAATGATTCATAAATTCAATAATACTCAAGGCAACAAAATGATATTTTATTAATCATCCAAGTCATGAACAATATATATATATATATATATATATATATATAGAGAGAGAGAGAGAGAGAGATAGGCTAATGTGCTTTCGGTAGCATATGGGCCAAATACACACGGTCAAAATTTGAAATTTTAAAATCCAAAAAGTCGATCTGAACAGTTCATCTTGTTCTCTATATTAATATGTGCTTGGAGACCAAATTTTACATTGTTCTGAATTTTTTTACTATTTATTAAGCCACTTTGAAAATCGTTGATCCAACAGTTTTACTGTTTCGTTAAGCCACCGTTGGATCAGCAATTTTCAAAGTGACTTAATAAATAGTAAATAAATTCAGAAAAATGTAAAATTTGGTCTCCAAGCACATATTAATATGGAGAACAAGATGAACGGTTCATATCGACTTTTTGGATTTTGAAATTTCAAATTTTGACCGTGTGTATTTCGGCCCATATGCTACCGAAAGCACATTAGCCTATCTCTCTCTCTCTATATATATATATATGTCACGTCCAAAGGGTATGGTAAAAAGCTTTTTCCTCAAATACACTTTCGACTTAGATTGCAAGTATACAATCCTACCGTGTAGTATATTATCGGGTATCAAACCACAAGGAGTATGGTAAATACTATGCTTAAACTTTAAATAATAAATTTCAGAAAAGGAAGAAAGTAAAGTGCAATAAAGTAAATGGGGGGGGGGGGGGGGGGGTTATTCTAACGATTCATAAGGTTGGTTTCAATACCCAAAAGAAAGGAGTTTGAAACAATAATTGTAAATAAAAGTAAAAGAAAGGAATTGGTTTGCTTTCAAGATTTAGAGATCTAGGAGTCTTTGGTCTACAATCCCTTGCTAACTCTATTTATTCGGTATTTGTTTGAATTCATGTATGATTTGACGAGGTTTCTTACCTAATATGTTATTAAGGGTTACTTTCGTAAATTAATAACGTGCCTAGGTAATTCGGGCTTCTCGATTAGGTCCCTCACCATAGCTACCTAGACCATAAGCTCTTGTTAGTCTCTCCTCCCCTCAAATATTGGTACTTCTCAATTAAGTTCATGATACCAATATTCGATTCGATTTGAGATGTCCTAATTAGGGTTTGACTTCACGGTTAGGTTCTTCGCCAAGTCCCTAACCTTAATTTCTATAGTTCCGGCTTAGATTAAATTGGTTACAATCTTAATCTAAACCTAGAGTATTTGCATTCATAATTTGGTACTATCCTATTGATCACAGTCAATTTTGGTTCTTTCGAATCCAAAACGGGATACTACAATTCAAGTACTAACTATGTAATTAACACAAATGATTAAATTACAGAAATTAACAATCAAATCCCATAAAACAATCATAATAAAAACAAATAACCGAATAAAATAGAATTAAACAAGTTCATGCATTGACCTAAACCCCTAGAGAAAGAACTACTCTCTCTTAGAGAGATCTATTACAAAAAGTTGGCAAAGTAAGAAGAAATGAAATAAAAGAAGTAATTACACCCTTTAACAAATCAAAAACCTCTATCTTGCTGAATCTTACTCTGGAAACCTTTCTTCTCCTTGCTTGAAAGCTTTCCTTACTTCAGAATTTATCGCTAAGTCTTGTGTGTGTAAAGAGAGAGAGAATGAGATAATGAATGTTTTTCCAATGGGAAATAACCCCTCCTTTTATAGCTAGAGACTATGCCCAATCAAGAGACATAGTTGTGGGGTGAGTGGGTGCTATTTTTGGATTGTTTCCCAGGATGCATTGTCCATGTTTGACTGTCAAAACGCGTCCATGATGCGCCAAAAATAGAAAAACTGTCAAAAACGTGCAATTTTGGCTTTCTGCGGGTCCAGTGCGGATGGCCTCATCCGCACTGCGTGTGATCTCACCCGCACTGAGGCTAAGTTTCCTTATTTAACTTCTGCGAATTTTTTGAGTGCGGGTGGAACTGCGAATGGCTGACCCGCACTGCGTGTGGATACTGCTTTTCTGAAGTTTCTGAAATCGGCTAAGTATTGAGTGCGGCTGGGCTCATCCACAGTGCGGGTGGAACTGCGTCTGCACTAGGCTCGGAAAAAATTCCTGTATAGTGCTTGGATGTTGGAAATGCGGCTAAGTACCCAGTGCGGCTGCACTGATCCGCAGTGCGTGTGCTTGATCCGCACTGAGAGGTATTTTCGCCATTTTTCATCATTTCCTGCAATGAAAAGCCAAATAACCGCCGTAACTTGATTCCAGGTGTATTTTAATCACTTTATATTATAAATACAAGATATTTGAGGTTGTTTTATGATAAAATCTAGATCAAATGTGTATATAATTTATGCTTATCAATATATAATATAATTATTGTATTATTGACTTATAGATTATTACTTACTAACAAACTCATCGAAGGCATGACTTGAATTGCTGTCGATACAATTACTCGATAGCGACAATGGAACAATTGTGGAAGTCATTGTCATAACTACATGGAACCTTCTTCATTTCGTCATGAAAGCTGAGCTTTTCATATATACACAGCCATGTCACTAATTCTGATTTTCCTAGCAAAATATATCTTATCGGTTTCTAAAAAAATCATGAAATTTCCCTAATTTGCATAGGTATTGCGCAAACATCCAAATTTAAGAGGATAATAAAATGAACTGGCCAAGTTTGTAGAAAAGAAGATCAGCAAACGACCTAGCATACATGGCCGATTTTAAAGATTTTGGAGCTCGGGATGGGAGAAAATTTTGGGTCCTTTATATATACAATATTTTATGAAACTTTATGTCTATTAAGTCATTTTTGCATTTTCAAAGTCCAAACAGTCGGTCTGAACTGTTCAATATGATATCCACATTAAAATGTGCTTGGAGACCAAATTTTACATTTTTTTTGAAACTTTTTTATTATTTTTTAAGATAGGTAGAAAATTTATTGATCAGAAGATTCTGAACCATAGAAAATAATAATTTTCTACCTACCTTAAAAATTGTAAAAAAAAATGTAAAATTTGGTCTCCAAGCACGTTTTAATATGGATATTATGTTGAACGGTTTGGATCGACTGTTTGAACTTTTAAAACGCAAAAATGACTTATAAGCATATAGTGTTAAAGTACTTATGGAAGCGATTAACCGGTCTAATTATCTATTGATATGCTAATAAATCATACCTATTTATAAAAAAAATTGAGCCTTTATACATAAAAAATTTGGGTCTTAATATTTTATTTATTTTTAATATATACAAATTAATTATTTTTTATATATATACAAACATTTTTATTTTTGGAGGCCCTTGGATCTTGGGGCCCGGAGCGGTCGCCCTGGCTGCCCAGCACCAGGGCCGGCCATGTTCTTGATCTTGTTTGTGTGTGGGTGTCAGATGTGTGCACTAAAAGCAATTGCGTCTATACCAGTAAAAGCAATTGCGTCTATACCAGTATTCACATGAACAATTAAGTTAAAAATCATGAATTAATTTGCTAGCAAACTTATGTCCCCCAGTTTTTCTTGTCTCTCTCGGTTTTTGGAAATATATGATTTATGCACCGATTTTTTTATAGATATCTAAAAAAATATTTAAATTTCAAAAACTAACAAAAGTTGCGCAGGATTTCAAAATCTATCCAAACAGCAAAATTTTTCTACGGTAATTCAGTTTAAAACAACAACAAAAATTTGTGGTTTTAAAAAAAAATCGCAAAACTTTTTTGCGGTTTCAATTTTTTTCATTTTTCATATATTTTTATTTAAATAGAAATATTTATAATATTTATTTTTGGTATTGAAATATTAGAAATATTCAATATATTTCTTTGAAAATAGATGAAATACTATATAATTTGATTTATTAGAAAGCCTGCTACAAATAACCCGGATCAACATTTTTCATGCCATATTTTTTGCGGTTATAAGAAAAATTAATATATTTCTTTGTGTTATTGAAAAAAAAAAATGCTTGGATTCTCAGTTATTGATCCCGGTTCAAAAGTCACTTATAAGTAAATACATAAAATATTGTCATTATTCTAGTACATTTAATTTCTAAAAAGTTGTATCTATTTTTGAAAAAAAAATTTATGTTATTTAACGATTGTTATTAAAAAGAATTCTCAAAATAGATACAACTTTTTATAAATTAAATGTACTTGAAGAATCACAATATTTTCTGTATTACTTAGAAATGACTTTTAAACCGGGATCAATAACTCAGAATCTAAGCATTTTTATTTTTTTCATGTATAACTCATAAATAAATATATTAATTTTTCTTACAGCCGCAAAAAATCCGGCATGAAAAATGTTGATCCGGGTTATTTGTAGCAGTCTTTCGAATAAATCAAATTATATAGTATTCCATCTATTTTCAAAGAAATATATTAAATATTTCTAATATTTCAATTAAAAAATAAATAAATTATAAATATTTCTATTTAAATAAAAAAATCGCAAAAATGAAAATCGCAAATTTTTTTTTGCGGTTTTAGACTGAATTACCGCAAAATATTTTTGCAGTTTAGGTAGATTTCAAAATTCTGTACAAATTTAGTTAGTTTTTAAAATTTGATTATTTTTTTGAATATTTATAAAAAATTCGGATTTATGCATGTATTCATATTGAACCTCAATTCGAAATATTACGTGTGTATATATAATCCTATAATCTGGTATCTCAAAAATTGTAACTTTTCAGTGGCCGTATATATCTAAGTTTCTCTTTTCTTTAAATTTGTTTTTCCGGTTTTTTCCGTCTATCCACAAACCGTCTCTCCCCTTTCTCTCTCTCCGAGCTAGGGTTTGAATCTCTCTCTTTGAAAATCTTGACAGCGGCTGCCAAGCGGGGTTTGAATCTCTCTCTCTCTCTCTCAAAAGGCTTTAAGACGACAACCATAGCTTTTGCAGTATTTTGTTTCCCTTTTTCACCTTTTTTGGGTTCTCTTAAATCCGTCATCAATGGTTAAGTTGATTTCTTAGAACAACGAAAAGGTAACTGTAGAGGGTGTAGAAAGGTTAAAGATTCTTTCTTTCTGCTTATGCCAGTTGGTACCGCACCTGGGTAAGGATGCAGGTACGGGGTTGAACCCGAACCTGGTATCGGCCTCAAATAGCGTTGTACCATACCAGTGCTTTGCTTCTCTTGTGATATTGTGGATGTTGTTCTTAGCCACTATTATGGTTCTTGGGACCGATTTGTAAGAATAGAAAGAAAGGCGGGAATAACTTATAAAATTCCCGTTCATTGGTAATATGCCCTTGTCAAAGGGGGTAATTTGTAAAATTGTGAGCATTTTAAACCTGGCTGGAAACTAAGAAAATGAAAATATGATTTGAACTGTAGGTAGTATGCTGTAAGTTGTCAATCGTTGGTAATATGCTTGATGTTTCCATTTGGATGTAACTGAATAACAAAAATAGCCGCATAAAAAAATTGAAGTCATAGTCCTGTTGATCTCTAGATTAACCAAATATTATTAAAAGCTGCCAATATATGGATTTTAACTGAATATCAGAATAGATGTATTAAACAAAGCAGCTGATTATTTGGGGAATATATCAGGATGAGTTTACAATCCTTAATTTTTGTTTTTGATCAACAAGTCAACAATTTAATTACTCTCGACAATAATTAAAGCTGTTTTTACATATGTGACATTTTACCTGTGAAATTATTTTTATTCTGGAAAGGATTTTGTAGTAGTTTTCTACTCCTTTTTTTATCAGGGCTCAAATACAACTGGAAGTGATTTCATTTAGTTTTATAATGTGCTAGATTGCTTGTGAAGAAGAAAAGGAAGAATGGCGTGGCCAGAAAGACCAGTGATTATGCTGTTTGGATCATCTATTGTGCAGTACAGCTTTAGCAATGGTGGATGGGGTGGTATTCTTACTGACATTTATGCCCGCAAGGTCTATACTCAATTTTATTATCAACCTAATTTATTTCCTCGAGGAATATTTATAGAAGAAGAAAATGATATTTTCTGTGCAGGCTGATGTGATTCTACGAGGATACCAGGGATGGAACTCAAGGCGAGCAGTCCAGATCCTTGACAAAGTTTTTCCCAAGGTTTGTCCCTAAATTGATCTATTTTGGTACATATTACTTGTTCATAGCTCATTTTATAATGTTTTCAAATTCAGTATTGATGGAAGCTCAGTTTTTGAGAATATTAGAACATAAACCATATACTTAGAAATTCATGTGCATTAAATAATTAATAGTTTAAGATAGTAAAGATACAACTGGACCATTAATATCCCCAAAATGGATTACTGAGGTTTGCTGTTTCAATCACTATAGCGGGACTGTGCTGTTGAAATAGGGTGCTTGTGATTTCAATTGGATGATACGGATTTAAGAGATAAAATGACAAGGGATAGCTTTACTATCTGACTGTGCATAAAGCAGTCCACGACCTTCAGGTTTGATTGAGCATCTTAAAACCTTACTATCAGGCATTTTGGGTTTTCAACCAAATAAATTAATAATTTGACCTGATTGTGTATATGCTGATATTGTCATGTCCTGTACCATTAATAATGAATGGTGCTGAGATGATCTGCAAATTATGCTTTACTGCAAGTGATAATTGAAACTTCCAGAATTGATGGAGGTCTTTTAGGAGGTTAACTGCTAAATTACCATAGTCATCTAAATGGATTTTGTAGAACCACGGTTAAATGAATAAGTTTAATTTTTGAAATTCAAATAAAATTTGGAAAATAACTTATTCATTTGACAGCTTTGGATTATGGCTTTCAAATAAGTTGATTTTGGTGTCGCAGTTGGTTTTTTTTTTGGGTTTATTAGGTCACAAGTTGGGTTGAGTAGTTCTGTTTGGATTTGGACCTAGTCAGCTAGACATCAGCTCTGGTGTCAAACCAGCTTGGTTTTGGGTCTTTTCGAGTTACAGGCATAGTTTGGTTTAGGTTGCTTGGGTCAGTTTGTGTTTTGGGTCATTGTTTTTCAAAAACTTAAAAAGGGTGAGTTCTGATTTGGGACGGGTTAGATCTTGCAACCTCTAAAAAATGTACCAGTTCTGATTTTCATTTTCATACTTGTCTTAGGATGCACCGGTGCAGCCTTCGTTGGTAATTGTATATTTTGGCGGCAATGACTCGATGGGACCTCACCCGTCTGGCCTTGGTCCCCATGTTCCTCTTACGGAATACATTGAGAACATGAAAAAGATTGCACTACATCTAAAAGTATTGATTTTCTTTCCCTTTAATTTATTTTCAAGAGCTGCACTAGCTAATATAAGACTGAACTGCTTTTAACAATTACTATCAAATTGGTCCATGAGATAGCTTGGATGATTTATTTCTCTACTTCTGACGCATGCACTGTAACATTTTAGGTATATGCTTGTGTAAGTGTCAGTAGTGGAGAAATGGCTCATTTGCCCTCAAAAACCAACCAATTAGAAGATTGTCATTTTTCTGGACATGGTACATATTTTTTATTTTTCTTAATAAATAGTAAAATGGTTTCTTTATAAATTTAAAATGAGTTTTAATAGAAAAGACAATAAAATGGGTAAATTTGTGAGTTTCTGAAATTTAGAAGGTTAAATTTATCATTGTTGTTGTATATGAATTTTAGAGAGGAAAATATGTAATTTCAAAGTTTTTGAGGGATATACATGAAACTCCCCCCCTTAAATGTAGCAGTAAAGTTGAGGTTTTACGTTTATTGGTATTTTCATATGCTTTTGTGAATAATTTTACCACAACTAGTTGCTTCCTCTGTAGAGTCTGTCCGAAAATATACGCATTATTTTCCTCGGTTGCCCTCCATTGAATGAGGAGATGCTTCGTAATGCAACAAGGTGATGTTGTCTCCTAGCTATTTAATTTGGATATTTATCAGTGTGCATGTTCAGTGCTTTTAACCTGTATTTTTATTTTATTTTCATGTATAACAGTACTATCGTTAGCAAATTAGATCGAACAAATAAACTATGCAAGGAGTACTCTGATGCATGCAGTGAATTGTGCAAAGAGATGGACATCAAATTTGTTGATTTGTTCAAGTCAATACAGAAGGGAGATGACTGGGCCACCGTTTGCTTTACGTAAGTACATCATGCACAGATCATGAATACACAAGTACTGTCATGTGAAAATGTTAATGGATTGATGATGCAGGGATGGGGTACACCTGTCAGAGGAAGGGAGCAAGAGAGTGGTGGCGGATATATTGGAGGTTATAAAGGAAGCTGAGTGGAAACCATCCCTATACTGGAAGGATCTTCCAACTGAGTTTGGAGATGATTCACAGTATGATCTGGTTGCAGTTGATGGTACATCTACTATTAACATTTCTGAATGCACTTTTCATCGCCAGATTCGATGGGACTAGATCCAGCTACTCTTCATTTTGTCATTCAACTTTTTCTTTAGCTGTTTCATTTCAATGGGGGGTATAATTGTCTGTTTGATTTTTGATTTTCTTGCCTTACATTGCTGCTTGACTGATTGCTTTTTAGTTATATTATGAAATTCTTGTATTTGTCAGGTGCAATTGGCACATGAAAATTCTAGTTGCCTCATCATAGTGGGATGAAAATAATGTAACTTAGATGCAGTGTTATTATGTTCAAAATTATAATCTAGTCCCTTTGAGAGTTATGTTTGATTTTTAAATCTTTGAAAAATTCTTTGATTTTGATTTTTAATTCACATTAGTAGTTTAAATCTTTTTGAAAGCAATTAGTAGTTAAATATATCAGAGATTACTTCTTAAATCAGGTAATCCAATTCTAGAGAAAAGTTCAAGCTCTTTATCAGAAAGACATCTGTTTTTCCTCTTGTGCTTCATGGACCGCTAATTCATACTAGTAATATTGCATTGAGCTGATCATTTCTAGCAAGATATTTCGTGGGCCTAGGTGGATATTTCATTCATTTTGAAAGGGGGTCTTCCATTTTGTTTTTGTTTTATGGGTGGTTTCAAAGACAGTTAAGTGTTGGCCCGACCCCCTATGAAAATATTATAATCAGAGATTATCCAACATACTGAAATTAAGGCCACCGCCGTAGTTCTCTCCAATGAAGCACCAACCATCGATATCTTCTCCGTCTGATTCCCTGACAAATTCAACAAAATATAAACCCAAACCCAATCCATTCTCATCATGATTTCCTCCTGCCCCAAACTCATCCAAATACATGATTTCATAATCCTCATCAAACTCATCATCACAATTGATATCAAGATCATCAGTCAATTGACTGAGAAGCCAATTCGCATGATCAAACCGGACCCAATGTGCCCGGTTTGCCGATCCAACGAGCAAATGATGGACCGCAACATCAGTACTGTAATGGTGGAACTTGTGGGTCCCCTTGGCTTGGCCTCGTGATTTGTCACTGCACAGAGGGCACCTACAGCTATAAGACCCCCCAGCCGGTGTAGCGAGAGTGGTTTGTCGGTTTAGACGAGACTCGGGTCATGAACTTGGTTGTGGGTACAGTTTTTAACTCGTTCACTAATCTGGTTTTTGGTTTGTTTATATCAGGATCAGGATAGAAGATCGATCTCTCTTCTCATTTTCTGTATTGTTGGCTTGGGTACGTACAACGGTCAACGGGGTCGCAATATATACAACTAAAGGATAATTTTGATCTTCTTGAGCTACAAGTTTGGTGCTTTCAATAATTAATTAACATGGTCGGATATTCCTTTTTCTTGTTTACATTAATTGCAACTTTTTCAAAGAAAAATTATGTATATATTGCTATATATATGGTCCGATGTTACTTCAATTTCTTCATCAAAAGATAAAAACAAGGGTAATACAATTAATTAGTTGAAAAGAACATCAGATAGTTATACCAAAAATGAAGATCACTTTCTTCATCATACTGTTTACACTTGCAACTGCCATGGCAAGGGAAACTCCACTTACCAGTAAAAATAAAACCCCTGTTTATACAAGTCTAGGTCAGGAACTGAGAGGCCTTCTCGCTAAGGCCAGAAGAATGTGGAGTTCCAGTAGAAGTGTAAATGCAACTACACATCATGCAACCAAGCATAGATCCTCTAAAATGAGAGTCCATGGAGGAGGCAAATCGGGTGCGAGAAGTTCAGTGAATTGCATCAGTGCCTCATTGTGCAACAAAAAGAAGATGATCTGTACCAAATTATGCAACAAGGCCGCGCGTGTTAATACGAATCACATTACCAACAAATACTACCTCAAGTGCAGCAAATGCAAACCAACTTGCTAGAGCCACAAGTTATTAATTATTTACCTCTAGTAGTTTAATTATATTGCAAAATAAATGATAGGTGTTTTAATTAATTAGGTCCTTGATGGTTAGCAACACTAGTTCCTTGTTTTGGTGTAAGTGAGAATAATAGTTCATTTTCAGAGATTGTTTCTTTTATAATTGGATTTACAAAAAGATAATTATATTTGCTTGTTTTTATATATCTTGTGTATCTTGTGTTCATGGTCATGCAATCACTTATATTTTTTTATCCCCTTTATAAACTAAAATTATATTACAATAATTATTCAAAATTCTTTATCTAATTTATTCTCTAGTTATGTTCATACCATTGCCTAATTGTTGTGATGTTGATCTATATGTCTCTATACAAAACGATGTAAGATACCGACACAAGAAAATAGTTATCCAAAATTAAATGGCCAATTAATAGCTTTAAATTTTTACGATTTTCAGGACGACAATTAATAATAAGGTTTCAAGTCTGCTCAGCTGTATTGTACTAAGATCAAAGTGCACTGCGTTCACACTTTTAAAAGCAAAATTGTGACGCAATGAGCAGTTTAAGTGCAAACCCTTGTTGCATCAAGAATCGTGTAATAGTACTAGTTATGTCACTGGTCAATGCCAAATCATATTTCTGTCCAGCGGCAACTACGCATGTACAAATCTGACACACAACACTGGCATGTGGTACCATTTTAGTGGTGAACGAAAGAGAGAGGAATTGCTAGTGCCAAAGCATTTCCATTTTTTTTTATCATAGCAACTTTTTTTTTTTTTTTTCCCTCCTTAAAACCGAATTCATATCCCCTCAGGTTACCTGAGTACAATTAAATTGGACGGTCAAAGATTGAAATTTTTAACTTGACACGAATCCCAGAGCACGAATAATACTGTCCCCTCTGTCATTCCGAGCAGGTACCGGCTGATATTAAATCTGGGCCGTCCGTTTCAATTTTGTTGAGTCAGGTACCTGGGAGGATACGGATCCCTTAAAACCAGGACAAGTATTTGTTCTGTTAAGATTTTTCCCACCTTTTCAAGCGCAATTTTTATTACAGTATTTTGCTAAAAAAAAAATTTAGTGTTCATCTCACTTTTGTAATGCATCCCTTTTATATATTAAAATTTAGTTTAAATTGTAAATATGTTATCTATTATTTAGATAGAATGTGTATTAAATTTCAGTAAATTTAAAATTTATTATAAAATCAATAGAACTCCCGTCGTACCAGATTTAAAATTATTTGGTGCAAGACTAAATATTTTTTGAAATAGAAATTATTTGAACTCCATATATTTCACCCCCTTATCTGCACCTCTTAAAAGTGTTTAGTTATACTTAATATAGACGTTATTTATATTATTTTTCTCTCTTTTATTTTTAATAATCATAAGAAAATCCAAGTTAGATTAGTTTTTGGTAGTGTTTGGTAAACGGTCCGGTCCGGGCGGTCCGGGAAAAATCCGGGCACGGGCACGGATAGCCACGGTCACGGGCGTCACGGGTACAACGGGCCGAGCATCACGGTTTTTTTTTTTTCAAAAATCCTGCCCTGCTCGTTTAATACCCGTGCCCATCACGGGTTCGGGGGCAGGACGGTCCGGGTACGGGGGTCCGGGTCCGGTTTTTTTTTTTTTTAAAACCAATAAATTATAAATTCAAATTCATACCTATTAAAATTCATTTGACACGGTAATTATATTCGTTAAAAATAGGTTATAACCTATTTTTATAACCTATAAAAATTCGGATTTATTTGTTCACTCTCCATTTGAAATATAAGTAATTATATTTGTTTTTGAACTCAATAATTTTTGTTATAATTAACACATTTTAATTGCTTATGTAATTATATCTTTCATATAAAAATAAATAATACATATATACAAAACAAAATAAGAAAATCAAAAGATAAAGATTTCATTTGTTGTGAATTAAAGTCATAAATACTCAATTTTGAAAGTAAAAAACTAATTGAGATAAATGAAGAAAAAATAACATTGAAGTAAAGGAAATTACAACTAGCAACTGATAGCTCGCGTTTGAAAGTAAAAATAATACAACGTTGAGATAATCCTAATCAGAATCAGAGTTCCACTGCTTCTTTCGTTTTCTCTTTTGCCTGCTTCGCTTAGACTTGTCTAAGGCGCAGAGTGGGCATATAAAATGCTTGAACCTTATATCCTCCCTTGTGCGTGTCGGGTAGGCGCTAATGCAGGAAGGGTGGAAAGCTTGCAAACATTCCGTGTTATACTAAGTGCACCTCTAATTGAACAAAAACTGAAATTAAATTGCAATTGAAAGTAAATAGATGAGTTTAGAGAAATATGACACGCGGGATGTTAACGGAGTTCGGCAAAACAAAGGCCTACGTCTCCGGGGCTTCGCAACCTTGAGTGGTGCGCCTTTCTATTACCCAATACGAAATGATTATAACTTGTGAACCGTTGAGCCCTTACACACCAAGCGGGAAGTCAAACGGCCAACTCAAAGAGATGAGAACAAGATCTCTTAGTTCAAGCTACTCAAGAGAAACACTCAATAGATCACTCTAACCTAATCTAAGTTGAGATTAGTGAAGTGTGTTTGAGGTTGTTTAATGGATTTTGAAATTTTAAGCTCTCACAACAATGGAGTAGGCTAAGCTCTCAGAAAATCGTTTTTTAGAAGATTAGGGTCGTCTAAGATAATTTGGGAAGAAAACTCAATGCCCTATTTATAGAGGCAGCTCAGAAATGAGTTAATTGAGCTAAAATGTTACAACGTTTTCCCTTTGCGATTTTAGGTTTTCAAATTGTCTGACAGCTTAGCTTAATTACTACAAAAACGTTACAACGTTTATAAAACGTTACATAACGTTTGGCTCTGTAAAATCTTGATCAAAACAGGAATTGTTTGAAGCTCAATTTTAATTAAATCGTTACAACGTTTTGTGAAAATGTTGCAACGTTTTGTGAAAATGTTGCAACGTTTTGTGAAAATGTTGCAACGTTTATAACTTGAATTACAATATTTCTTCAGCAAATCTGACAATCCTAAAACGTTATAAAGTTTTTGTGAAAACGTTACAACGTTTCAAGTTGTTTCTGTAGTGGTGCTTCAGCAGTTTTGACAATCCTAAAACGTTATAACGTTTTGTGAAAACGTTACAACGTTTTAAGTTGTTTCTGAGTTTGATCAAGTTATTACTTTACCGTTTCTGACAGGTTTAAAACGTTACAACGTTTTACAAACGTTACAAATGTTTTCCCTCTGTAAAAACAGTCTCAAACATGCTTTACCAAGTATTTGATTTTACAATTTATATTCTTGATAAAGGTCTTCATGATTTCTTCAGTCCAAGCACTCCATAATGCAATTCCATTAGACTTGAACCTACATATCTTTCAGGAAAATAAAAGAAATCGTAAAATTCAATAATTGTATGTTTTTCCAAATTAGTCAAATAGACTAAAAAAAAATTATTGCTCGAACAACAATCTCCCCCTTTTGACGATTTGCAAAAACATACAATGCGAGTAAGTGCATAAATCGAAAATTGTCCAATTTGGTTTACCCAATTTTGATTTTGTATGTCTAGCAATTGGTCCCAATTTCTCCCCCTTTTGGAAATCGATAAAAGGGATAAAAATTAGCACTTATTGAAGTGCTCCCTCTCAAAATATGCACTCCCCCTCAATTTAGCAATATAAGACCGATAAATCACAAAGGAAATATAATTGAGGGTATTATTCTAATAGTCAAGACAATTCACAATTCCATTTTAATTCACAAATCTAAAGAGGACATGGATTGTCAATCAATAATTTAAGTCATGCATATCACAATGCACATATGTCAATTCATTTCATGCATTTCAACAATTTTGCAATTTAACCCTTGACAAGTTATCAATTCATACAATTCACATAAATTCCTGCATATCATACATATCAATCATCAATAAACAAATTTCCGAGATATAGCAATTCAAACAGGTCAAGCAATTGATATTTTTGCATTTAAAACCCCAGATTTTTGATCATTTCAATCAATTCAATAATTTTTGCAATTTAAACCATAACGAACTAATAATTGCAAGAATTCAACTAACACAATCAATTAAACCAATTTAGAGCACGAAATTAATCCTAATTAAAATTCAAGTTTAAACATGCACCAAAAGAGAATTGTTCACGCAATCAAACAAAGCAACCAAATTAGTTAATTTGTAAAAATCAAGTTTGACTAGAAATTAGAGTTCATTACGCGATATGATTTTAGTCATGACCATCTTCTTCCTCATTAACCGCATCAAGATTGGCTTCTTCTTCTTCTTCGTCTTCTTCTTCATTGGATGGTACCGATCCACATGAGGCGCCAAATTGCTTCACGAATCTTCTGGATAGGCTTTGTTGGCGTTCATCAAGTGTCTTGAGGGCTTTTGTGTGATATCGCAATTGCCCTTCCATTTTTGTCATCCCCGATTGCATCATCCTCATTGACAGGTGTTGTTCTTGCAGGCGTTGACACATCCACATCATTTGTTGATTGGGGTTTTGGGGAATTGGAGGAAATGGTACCGATGAACCCTCTTGAGGCATTGATGGATAAGGAAATTGGGGTTGGTTTTCAGGAGGGTTTTGGACCGGTGGTTCTTCATCCATCTCCTCCGGATCCCAATATTGGTTTGGCAAGGCTTCTGCATGGAATATCCACGTATTTATGTCCCGCTTATCGGGGGCAAACCTCATCAATCCTGAGTCAGAGTAATCCTGAGTCCATCGAATTCTTGTTAGTTGATCTACCAAATTCTGTGGGTTAAGATAGGTTAGTCCCGTTGGTAGGATGATGCCACTCGACCTGATTATTCTGTGGATGACATGAGCATACGGCAAATTGGCTACCGTGCTTCTAAATGCACTTTGTATATGACAAAAGATGATGTAGGGAATGTTGATTGATATGTCATCCAATTGAATGGGATGGCGAAGATAGTACATGGCACCGTATTCAATGTTGGTTTTGATTTTGGATTTTGGTGTGAGGATGTTGTTGACAAAGAGAAATGCCAATCGGTGTAAGGATGGAAGAGGGGTTGCATAAAGGGATGCACCAGCAACATTATTCCTATCAAACCATTTCTTATAGGAGTCGACCGATTCTGTGGCACCCCTTGGCCAATTTCTTAACAAGTAGGTTTCATCCCCGTCATTCGGGACACCAAGCCATTCGGCAACATTGGTAAGGTTCATGCAGATTTCTCTCCCTCCTACCCATGAATTCATTACAAATGGACTATCGGTGAAGGTCAGATTGGCATAGAAGGTACGGGTAGTGAGTATCGCAAACGATTCCTGGAGTTTGATGAGGGGTTCCCAATTCCAATGGTTTAAATAGTCAATTGTTTTGGCATCCTCTGGTGGGGGGAAGGTAACCGTTGCTTTGTCAAAATAGTAACAGTTGCACAATTTTCGGTCTTCGAATTGACCGATAAAGTTCTTATATGCCTCTAAATTCCGAAAGAGGTACCGGTTTTCATGGTTTATTTGAAAGTTTGGTTCTATATTACTTCCCCCAGATTCATCCCAAATACGGGCTCTTTTCTTGCCCCTATCAGCAGTTACCTTCTTTGGAGCCATTGATTTGAGAAAAGTTTTAAAGATTACCGATTGAAGAAGCAAGTGACAAATCGAGAAGAGCGAAGCAAGAGAAGTGCATGGATGAACTCGGATCGTCAATCCAATGGTCGGATCGCCGGATTTGAAACTAGGGTTCTGGCTAGGGTTTTGGAGAAGAGGTGAGAGAGAGAGAGAATGGAGATTTGATTGAAGAAATGGGTAGACAGAAGAGATGAGAGGAGAATGGTGTAATTTGTTCTAAAAAATATCAAGTTTTGATGGCCGGAGTAGAGAGAGAGAGAAGAAACGGCGGAGAGAGAGAGAGAGGAAGAGACGGCTTGGAGAAGAAGGAAGAAGAAAAGGTGGGTCGGATCTGCACTTAAACACTTTTTCGGCCTAAAACGTTACAACGTTTTGTGAATTTACTGCGTTATTGTCCTAAAACGTTATAACGATTTTAAAACGTTACGTAACGTTTTCTTCTGTCTCAAAATAACCAAATTTGTAAATTTTGAGTTTGAACCATTTATTTAAATCGTTACAACGGTTTGTGAAAACGTTATAACGTTTTGAATAGGAAAACTGTTCTTGGAAATGGCTAAGTACCGGATGGGAAACGTTACAACGTTTTATAAAAACGTTATAACGGTTTAGATAGTAAATCTTCCCTGAAAAATGGTTAAGTATCAGTTGAGAAACGTTGTAACGTTTTAGATTGGAAGTTATGATTTTTACTCAGGAAATTGTATAAAACGGCATAACGTTTATAAAACGTTACACAACGTTTTATACTGTAAAATTGAGGACAATTTGAACTGTTTTGATTCGTATGAATTATTTTTAAACGAAATTTTGTATGCCTTAATCTCTAAGTTCAAGCATGCCTAATTTAAATCTTAATTCATTGTGTTATTGAGTATTTAAGGGTTTTGTGAATATATCGGCAATTTGTTCTTTGGTGTCGATATGTATGAGTTCTATTTCACCTTTCTCTATGTGATCCCTAATAAAATGATGTCTTATTTCTATGTGCTTGGTTCTAGAATGAAGAACCAGATTTTTGGATATCATAATGGCACTAGTATTGTCACACATAATTGGTACGTTGCGGAAGCGAATTTCATAATCATTTAAGGATTGGATCATCCAAAGAATTTGTGTGCAACAACTACCGGCCGCTACATACTCGGCTTCCGTTGTGGATAGGGCAACCGAGGTTTATTTGCGACTCGACCAAGATACAAGTGAACCACCAAGAAATTAGCATGTTCCACTTGTGCTTTTTCTATCCATATGGTCCCCGGCAAAATCGGCATCGGCATATCCTATCAAGTCTAAATCCGATTGTTTGCCATACCATAATCCCAAATTTAAACTACCATTGACATATTTAAGAATTCTTTTAACGGCTTTCAAGTGCAATTCTTTGGGATTTGCTTGATACCTAGCACATAGACATAGTGCAAACATTATATCGGGTCTACTAGCGGTTAAATAGAGTAGGCTACCTATGATAGCTCGGTATTGAGTGATGTCCACCGATGTGCCATTCGGATCCGAGTCAAGATTTGCATTCGCAGCCATTGGAGTCTTGCTCGTATTGCTTTCGGTCATTCCAAACTTCTTGATCAACTCCTTTGCATACTTGGTTTGGCTCACAAATGTGTCATCCATGAGTTGCTTGATTTGGAGTCCCAACAAAAAGTTCAACTCACCCATCATGCTCATCTCGAATTCACTACTCATAAGAGAAGAAAATTCCTCGGCAAGTGCCGTATTAGGTGAACCAAAAATTATGTTAACTACATAAATTTGCACCACCAAAAGTGATCCATCTCTTTTCTTGGTGAAGAGAGTTGTATAATTTTTGCCTCTAATGAATTCATTGTCAATTATAAAGGAATTTAATCTACCATACCATGCCCTAGGGGCTTGTTTAATCTACCATATAGTGCTTTGGTGAGTCTATACACATGGTTAGGAAATGTTGGATCGACAAAGTCTTGAGGTTGATTAACATACACCTCCTCATCTATGAATCCATTCAAGAATGCACTTTTAACATCCATTTGAAATAGTTTGAAATTTTTGTTTGAGGCATATGCTAAAAGCATTCTAATGGATTCAAGACGAGCTACGGGTGCAAAGGTTTCTTCAAAGTCAATACCCTCTTGTTGTTTGTACCCTTGAGCTACCAACCTAGCTTTGTTGCGAATTACATTTCCATCTTCATCTTTTTTCTTTCTAAAGACCCATTTGGTTCCAATAATCATTATATCATTTGGCTTAGGTACGAGTTCCCAAACTTTGTTCCTTTCAAATTGAGCAAGTTCTTCTTGCATGGAACAAATCCAATTAGGGTCTACATTTGCATCTTTGAAATTTTTGAGTTCAATATGAGATACAAATGCACAATGGCCTATCATTTGATTCAATTCGGACCTAGTTTTAACCCTTTCCCGAGGATCCCCAATTACATTAGAAAGAGGATAAGAGGATACTTCCCTTAGATCTTGAGGAACTTGATACTCAATTCGTGGAGGTTGTATCTCTTCGGTTTGCATTCCATCAACTATTGGATCCATCTCATTATTGGTTGCATCTTCAATTATTTGATTCGTCTCAACATTATTGGTTGTATCCATTTCGGGTTGAGTTTTCTCGGTTTGATCTTCAAATGTGTCGGTTCTTGTCTCGGCTTCATCTTGATCAAGAATTGACACTTCAACACCTACAATTTCAATATCTTTCTCGACATTTTGATTAGTACTTTCATCAAATCTAACATGCACGGATTCGATTACAATTCTTTGAGATTGAATGTAAATTATATAGGCTTTACTTGAATTTGAGTATCCTACAAACATTCCCTCAATAGATTTAGAGTCAAATTTTGTTACTTTGGGAGATTCATCAAGAACAAAACATTTAGAACCAAATACCCTAAAATGACATATCTTTGGCTTTCCATAACTCATATGGTGTTTTATTCAATATGGTCCTTATGCTTACGCGATTTACCACGTAGCATGCCGTATTTACCGCCTCGGTCCACAAGTGTTTAGGTAAGGAGTATTCGTTTAGCATGGTTCGGGCAAGCTCAACTAAGGTTCGGTTCTTCCTCTCAACTACTTCATTTTGTTGAGGTGTGCGAGGAGACGAATACTCATGTTTATATCCCCTTTTAGAACAAAGTTGATCAAATTTTGCATTTTCAAATTCCCCCCATGGTCACTTCTAATCCTAATGATTTTTTATCCCTTTTCATTTTCAACACATTTGCAAAATTCAATGAAGTTGCTAATTGCTTCGTCCTTGTGTTGTAGGAACAAAACCCAAGTAAAGCGACTATAGTCATCTACAATTACATATGCATATTTCTTTTTGGCTAAACTTGGAACACTTATTGGTCCAAATAAGTCCATATGTAGTAATTGCAAAGGTTGATCGGTTGAAACCATATCCTTGGATTTAAATCTACTTTTGGTTTGTTTACCTTGAACACATGCCTCACATAGTCCTTCAAGTTATAGTTTATGTGTTGGTAAACCATGCACAAGGTCTAATTTCACTAATTTCCTAATGGTATCAATTGAAACATGACCTAATCTACGATGCCATAACCATGATCCGTTAGATATGGCACTTAGACATGTTTCACCGGACTCAAAATGGGTAAAATACAAGTAATACACATTTTTCTTTCTTTTACCCGAATATATTAAAGCATCATCCGAAGATCTAACTATATGACAAGCATTAATATCAAATTTAGCATAGTATCCCGAGTCACATAGCTTACTTACACTAAGTAAGTTATAATCTAATCCATCAACAAGGTATACATTAGATATGGTCAAGTGTTTGTTACCGATTGAGCCTATTCCAATAATAGAGCTCTTTCTTTGATTATTACCAAAGGTAACCGTACCTCCATCATATGGTTCTAAGAATTTAAAATTAGATTTGTCACCGGTCATATGGTGTGAGCATCCACTATCAATGATCCAAGCACTTTCCTTTTGAGATGAAATCAAACACACCTACAAAGTATATATTATTTACTGTTGAGTTAGTAACTAACTTATACCTTGTTTTTAATCTCCCCCTTTATGTTTGGCAATTATAATACTTTTAGAGGAGATTAAGTGTGAGCCTAAGCTGGTATGGCTTTAGGAACCCAAACAACACTTTGTTTGTTGTTTACATTCCTAAATCTACATTCTAGGGAAGTGTGGCCAAGTTTGCAACAATAATTGCACATTGTAGTTGATTGATAAGCATAAATTATGTACACATTTGATCTAAATTTTATCATAAAACAACCTCAAATATCTTGTATTTTTAATATAAAGTGATTAAAATACACCTGGAATCAAGTTACTGCGGTTATTTGACTTTTCATTCCAGGAAATGATGAAAAATGGCGAGAATACCTCTCAGTGCGGATCATCCACACGCAATGCGGATCAGTGCAGCCGCACTGGGTACTTAGCCGCATTTCCAACATCCAAACTCTGCACAGGAAATTTTCCCGAGCCTAGTGCGGCTGAAGTTCAACCCGCAGTGCGGATGAACCCAGACGCACTCAATACTTAGCCGATTTCAGAAACTTCAGAAAAGCAGTATCCACCCGCAGTGCGGGTCATCCATCCGTATTTCCATCCGCACTCAAATAATTCGCAGTAGTTAATTAAGGAAACTTAGACTCAGTGCGGGTGAGACCATACGCAGTGCGCATCAGCCATCCGTACTGGAACCGCAAAAAGCCAAATTTACACAGTTTCAACACGGTTTTTATTTTTGGCGCTTCATGGACGTGTTTTGACAGCCAAATGTGGACAAGGCATCCGGGAAACAATCCAAATATAGCATCCACTAACTCCACTTCCTAGCCTCTTAATTGGGCATAGCCCTTCGCTATAAAAGAGGGGGTTAATTCTCATTCAAACAAGATCCATTCCCATCTCTCTCTCCCTTAGTGCATGTTCATTTCCATCAAACTTAGCGATAAATTCTGAAGTAAGGAAAGCTTTCAAGCAAGGAGAAGAAGGGTTTCCTGAGCAAGATTCGGCAAGATAGAGGTTTTTGATTTGTTAAAGGGTGTAATTACTTCTTTTATTTCATTTCTTCTTACTTTGCCAACTTTTTGTAATGGGTCTCTCTAAGAGAGAGTAGCTCTCTCTCTAGGGGTTTAGGTCAATGCATGAACTTGTTTAATTCTATATTATTCGGTTATTTGTTTTTATTATGATTGTTTTATGGGATTTGATTGTTAATTTCTGTGATTTAATCATTTGTGTTAATTACATAGTTAGTACTTGAATTGTAGTATCCCGTTTTGGATTCGAAAGAACCAAAATTGACTGTGATCAATAGGATAGTACCAAATTATGAATGAAAATACCCTAGGTTTAGATTAAGATTGTAACCAATTTAATCTAAGCCAGAACTATAGAAATTAAGGTTAGGAACTTGGTGAAGGACCTAACCGTGAAGCCAAACCCTAATTAGGACATCTCAATTCGAATCAGGTATTAGTATGATGGACTTAATTGTGAAGTACCAATATTCGAGGAGAGGAGAGACTACAAGAGCTCAATGGATCTAGGTAGCTAGGGTGAGGGACCTAATCGAGAAGTCCGAATTACCTACGCACGTTATTAATTTACGAAAGTAACCCTTAATAACATATTAGGTTAGAAACCTCGTCAAATCATACATGAATTCAAACAAATACCGAATAGATAGAATTAGCAAGGGATTGTAGACCGAATACCCCTAGATCTCCTCATCTAGAAAGCAAACCAATCTTTCTTTCATTTATTTACTTTTATTGATTAAAACTTTCTTTTTCGTGTATTGAACCCAAACTTAGGAATCATTAGAATAAATTCCCCCCCAATTTACTTTTATTGCACTTTACTTTATTTTATTTTCTGAAATTTATTACTAAAGTTTAAGCATAGTAATTAAACATACTCTCTGTGGATCGATACCCGACAATATACTACACGGTAGGATTGTATACTTGCAATCTGAACCAAAAGTGTATTTAGGGATAAAAGGTACATCTTGATTGTACTGAAACTTTTTACCATACCCTTTGGACGTATCAAGTTTTTGGCACCGTTGCTGGGGAGTTTAGTTTAATTCTAAGTTTTTACTTTACAAATTTATTTCAGATTTTTGTTTAAGAACTGACCATACTTCTTTTTCAGCTTTCTATGAGCTTTGGGAGAACCCCTTTAGGAATGCTTTATTTCGAAGAAGAATAATACTCAAGCATGGCGACCCGATCCTTACCCATCAACTTCAATAACCACGTAGAGAATCTGATTTTCGAACGAGACGACCAAAACGCGCAAGACGATCGAGATGATCTATCCGTTCATGACGATAGTTCCCGCGTACGAGGAGTAACACTATCTCCTAACGGGAACCATAATAACAACAATGGAAACAGAAATGGCCGTAACCGTCAACAAGGACACCGCTTCGGTTTCATTCCTCATGGCCAAGATCCACGCGACATCAAGCCCTCTCTTATCCACCTACTTGGCCAAAATCAATTTGGGAGAGCCCAAAATGAAGATCCACACGCCCATTTGGCGGTTTTTGAAGAACATTGCGGCACTTTTGCGCGAGAAGGGGATGAGCAAGACAACCTCAAACTCAAATGCTTCCACTTGTCCCTTCGAGACAATGCAAGAACATGGTTACGAACCGTCAACCGGGACCATATCGAAACATGGGACGACATGGAGAAGTTATTCTTAGGAAAAGATTTTCCTCCATCCAAAACCCAGCATTTCCGGATGAAGATCACGATGTTCAAGCAAACCGAGAGGGAGTCTCTGACTGAGGCATGAGATCGATGGGCGGAACTCCAACGCTTATGCCCTAACCATGGCCTTGACATGTGGTTGCTCTTTCAATTCTTCTATGGGGGTTGCACAATAACTACTAAAACTCATTTAAATTCAGCTACAGGGGGAAACATGTCACGAATGGATCCAGCACAAGCTATGGCAATGATTGAAGATATGGCGATCAACCAAAGGGAGTGGACTGCCAAGCGAGGGGGACGAGCCCAAACCACACCGGGAATCATGAAGGTTGACGAGGTTACCGCCCTGAGAGCACAAATGGAGGCCTTACAACACCAAATAGCACAAATGCATAACGTCAAATCCGTGATGAAGAAGGCTCCATGTGGCATATGCGGAGAGGCGACTCATATCACCGCCGAGTGCCAAGTCCTTATTGAAGGCGACGAGGTAGAACAAGCAAACGCCATGTTCTATAATCAAGGCGATAAGAGGAACGACCCGATCTATAACAAGGTTAGGCACAATGATAATTTCAATTCAAACTCTTACAACCCTAACAATAGGTGGAACCATCCGAATTTCAAATGGAGGACCGAGAATGACAACTCCAACCAATTCCAAGGTAATTCTAACCAATACCGGTCGAACCAAAACTCATACCAAGGTCCTCCCCAAAACTCCAAATTAGAAAAGATGATTGAAGACCTTGTACTCTCTCAAAAAGAGATCATGAACAAACAACACGAGTATATCAATTACCAAAGAAACACCAATACGGATGTTTCGGATTCCTTGAGGGAATTGAAGAAGAAGATTGAGTTCTTAGACAACAAGACCTCAATGCTAGAAACACAAGTTGCACAACAAGCATCTTCATCCTTCCGACAACAAGGCACACTACCAGGCAAGTCGGACATCAACCCTAGGGAGCAAGCAAAGGCAATAACCTTGAGGAGTGGCACGGGATACGAAGGACCCAAGATGCCTATCATTGAAGAGCAACAACCACCAAAGGAAGCACAACAACCTCCAGCACCTCTCAATGTGCAAACACCGGCATCGAAAGAATCTCAAAAACCGGGTAATTCTATCCTGGCCAAGGTAAAACCTACTGAAACTCCTAAGTATATTCCACCACATAGGTTTATACCATTTCCTCAAAGGTTGGTAAAGCACAAACTTGACCAACAATATGCCAAATTAGTAGAACACCTCAAGAAATTGAATATCACCATTCCTTTTACCGAGACAATTACTCACATGCCCACTTATGCAAAATTCTTGAAAGACATACTATCTAACAAAAGATCTGTTACGTATGAAGCCAAAACTTAAATGGGCCAAGGCCCATGTTGCTAATTTCACGGAATGAATTTCCGAATGGAAATAAAAGTGAAGAAGCGGAGACAGGGAGAGATAGCGCGGTAGACAGAACCCAAGCCAAACCGTTCCCTTTCCTCTCCAAAAGCTCATTTCTAGGGTTTTGCTCTCTTGATTAAATCCACCTAAATACACTAACAAATCTCAAATTAGTGTATGATATTGTAAGAGAGTGTTAGAGTGAGTGCTATTGGCTTGTTAATCTCCTTGTACTTGTAAAACTTTTGATCTAGTGAAGTTTGCGCCGTGTGCTCCCGTGGTTTTTTCCCGCAAGGGTTTCCACGTAAATCTTGTGTCTCTATTTTATATTTTCTGTGCTTAATAAGTATAGTTTGAATTGGCTTCTTGTTTAACTTTCATATTTCTCCATTTTATTGGTTATTGGTGTATGCCCGCCACGTGCTCGACAAAATTACTCCTTGGGCTAAGAGCAACAATTGGTATCAGAGCAGAGTTGGGCTTTGGCGTAGGAGTGATTGAAGCTTGAGTTGGTTTAATTTGAGCTTGTGTCATGATTGCACGTGAAGAATGGAGAAGGCTATGGAATTTGAGAAGTTGAATGGTAGCAATTGGGCTATTTGGAAAATATTGATGGAGGATTACTTGGTGTCAAGGGAGTTGGATTTACCATTGATTGGTGGTAGTGCGCAACCCATGCATATGGAGGATCATGAATGGGAGAAGCTTGATCGGAAATGTTTGGCGGCTATAAGGCCGTGTATTTCACCATCGATCTTGTTTGATGTCTATCAATGTAAGACCGCTCATGAGCTCTGGACCACAATGGAGCAATCATATGAGCAACCTTCGGGTGTAAACAAGATGCATGCTATGAAACGATTATTTCTCTTGAAAATGAAGGATGGCATATCAATGAGAACGCATGTGAGGGAGTTCAATTCGATTGCGGCTCAATTGAAGTCCTTGAAGGTAAATCTTGATGAAGAGGTATTATGCTTATTACTTTTGAGTTCTTTGCCTACTAGTTGGGATACTCTTGTTACTACCGTTGCGAACACAATGGGCAACCAATTCAAGTTGAGTGATGTTGTTGCTTCATTGTTGAATGAGGAAACTAGGAAGGCTACAACCCAATTAGAAACCGGGCCTAGTGAGGCATTGAGGGTTAGTGAAAGGGGGAGGCCGGTTACTAGGGACAATTTCTCGGGTAGAAAGGGTGTATCTCAAAGTAAGGGACGATCAAAATCTCGAGGTCGAAAATATTCTTGTTGGCATTGCAAGGAGGGCCACATGAAAAAGGATTGTTATCTCTTGAAAGGCAACCAAAAGGATAAAAAGCATGATGGTGAAGCAAGTATAGTTTCCGATGAAAAAGGAGATGCGGTGACATTAAGTGTTGCTTGTACCGCAAGTTCAAACATGGATGTTTGGGTGTTGGATTCGGGTGCCTCATTCCACATATGCTCGGATCGTTCTTATTTTGTCAATTATAAAGAGGTAGATGGTGGAAATGTTTATCTTGGTGATGATCGACCATGTAAGATTGTTGGAATTGGCGATGTTGAGCTTGAGCAAGCCGATGCGAGGCGATATAAGTTGAGCAATGTGAGGCATGTACCCGAAATTACCAAGAATTTAATCTCGACGGGTCAACTTGATGACGGCGGTTTTGTTGTGACTTTTGGCAAGGGATCATGGAAGATATCAAAAGGTTGCATGACATTAATGAAAGGGCAAAAGGATGGGAGTTTGTACATTCTTCATGGAGCACCTCGAAGAAGTGTTGTGGCTACGGCAAGTGAGCATGTGGATATGCAAGTGTGGCACAACCGACTTGGTCATCTAAGTGAAAGAGGTATGAAAGTGTTACAAAATGAAAATTTTATTCCTTCTTTTGATTGTTCATCTCTTGAATTTTGTGTTCATTGTATTATGGGAAAACAAAAGAGAGTGAATTTTAAGAGGAATGAATCCCATAGAAAATTGAAATCATTGGAATTAGTTTATTCCGATGTGTGTGGCCCATTTAATGTCAAATCTCTTGGTGGAGCATCTTACTTTGTTACATTTCTAGATGATTTTTCTAAAAAGTGTTGGATTTATCCCTTGGCCTCAAAAGATCAAGTCTTTGAGACTTTTAAGAAGTTTAAAACCCGTGTTGAAAATGAGATTGAAAAGACCATCAAATGTTTACAAACGGATAATGGTGGTGAATTTTGCTCTAATGAATTTGATAATTTTTGTGCGAGACATGGCATTCGGAGAGTGAAGACGGTTCCATATACACCGCAAGAAAATGGGGTCATTGAAAGAATGAACCGGACCATTGTGGAGCGGATTAGAAGTATGTTGTCTCACTCGGGTCTTCCAAAATCATTTTGGGCCGAGGCGGCCAACACCGCGGTTTATCTAATTAACCGATCACCAAGCGTGGCATTAGATGGAGGCATACCGGAAGTGGTGTGGAGTGGTAAGAAACTTTCTTATGATCACTTGCGAATTTTTGGTTGCGAAGCTTATGTAAAAATTCCAAATGTGAAGAGGAATAAGCTTGATTTCAAGTCACGGAGGTGTGTATTTGTTGGTTATGGCGGTGATGATTTGGGTTATAGGGTTTGGGATCCTATTGAAAAGAAGACAATTAGAAGCCGAGATGTCATATTCCGTGAAAATATGATGTTCATGGAAAATCAAGAGAATGAGCAAAATGAAGATCGACATGTGGAGGAGCATGTTGATGCAAGTGTTGCACCTAGAATGGTGACACGTCCTCAAGATGATGGTGATGATCATGAGGATGAGAGTGAGCCGGTGGAGGCGCATGAAGATGAAGGCATAAGCGAAAGTGAGCACACTAGTACCCCGGAACAAGAGTTGAGGAGATCAAGTCGAGTTTCTCAACCTATACAAAGGTATTCCCCTTCTCTATATTATGCTTTGTTTACGGATGCGGGTGAACCCGAGTCATTTCATGAGGCTATTAATTGCCCGGATAAAGCCAAGTGGCTAGGAGCAATGGAAGATGAAATGAATTCGTTGCATTTAAATGAAACTTGGGAGTTGGTGGAACTTCCAAAGGGAAAGAAAGCATTGAAAAATAGGTGGGTATTTGTGTTGAAAAATGAAGCCGATGGTTCAAAGCGGCATAAGGCTAGGTTGGTAGTGAAGGGTTATGGACAAAAACATGGTATTGACTTTAATGAAATTTTTTCTCCCGTTGTGAAGCATAGTTCAATAAGAGTTGTTTTATCTTTGGTGGCTAATTTGGATTTGGAGCTAGTGCAACTTGATATTAAAACCGCTTTTTTGCATGGTGACTTGGATGAAGAGATTTACATGTCACAACCGGAGGGTTTTGTTGAAGAATCAAATCCTAATCTTGTGTGTAGATTGAAAAAGGGATTGTATGGTTTGAAGCAAGCCTCTCGACAATGGTACAAGAAGTTTGATACCTTTATGCAAGAAGAGGGTTATAAAAGAAGCGACTTTGATCATTGTGTCTACATGAAAGGTAATGCAAATGAAACTTTTACCTTGTTATTGTTTTATGTTGATGACATGTTGATAGCAAGCAATGATCATGATGAGATCAAATCTCTTAAGCTTGACATGTCTAAAAGGTTTGCCACTAAAGATCTTGGTGAAGCAAGGAAAATATTGGGTATGCGGATTCAAAGGAATCGGGAGAAAGGAAAGCTTTGGTTAAGTCAAACGGAGTATGTTGAGAAAGTCCTTGAAAGATTTGACATGACCGGTTGCAAACCGGTGACTACACCTCTAGCCGGGCATTTTAAATTGTCTAAAGATAATTCTCCAAAGAATGAAGAAGAGAGCACGAGAATGAAAAATGTCCCATATCTATCGGCCGTTGGTAGCTTGATGTATGCTATGGTGTGCACGCGGCCGGACATTGCACAAGCAGTGGGAGTCGTCTCTCGGTATATGTCTAACCCGGGATGGGAACATTGGCAAGCGGTGAAGTGGATACTTAGGTATTTGAAAGGCACTCAAAGCTTGCAACTTTGTTTTGGAGGATCTCATTTAGCAATTGAAGGGTATGTTGATGCCGATCATGCGGGTTGTAAAGAGACAAGGAAATCTACAACGGGTTATGTTTTTACTATCGGTGGTGGAGCCGTTAGTTGGATGTCTCGTTTGCAAGACATTGTTGCCTTGTCTTCCACCGAGGCGGAATACGTTGCATTGACCGAAGCGGCCAAAGAGATGATTTGGTTGAAGGGTTTGCTTGGGCAATTTGGATTGAAGCAAAATGAGTATGTGGTGCATTGTGACAATCAAGGCGCCATACATCTTGCAAAGAATGCGGCGTATCACTCAAGAACGAAGCACATAGATGTGCGATACCACTTTATTCGTGATGTACTCGATCGTTTGCAATTGATCGTGGAGAAGGTTCACACAAAGGAACATATTGCGGATATGTTCACGAAGGTGGTGCCTCCGGATAAGGTAGTCTTTTGCCGGAGGAGTTCCGGGTTGGTTGAGTAACTCGGATGTTGGAGCGCGGTGTGGTACTTGTGAGGTCAAGTGGGAGCTTTGTCTTCAAGTGGGAGATTGTTACGTATGAAGCCAAAACTTAAATGGGCCAAGGCCCATGTTGCTAATTTCACGGAATGAATTTCCGAATGGAAATAAAAGTGAAGAAGCGGAGACAGAGAGAGATAGCGCGGTAGACAGAACCCAAGCCAAACCGTTCCCTTTCCTCTCCAAAAGCTCATTTCTAGGGTTTTGCTCTCTTGATTAAATCCACCTAAATACACTAACAAATCTCAAATTAGTGTATGATATTGTAAGAGAGTGTTAGAGTGAGTGCTATTGGCTTGTTAATCTCCTTGTACTTGTAAAACTTTTGATCTAGTGAAGTTTGCGCCGTGTGCTCCCGTGGTTTTTTCCCGCAAGGGTTTCCACGTAAATCTTGTGTCTCTATTTTATATTTTCTGTGCTTAATAAGTATAGTTTGAATTGGCTTCTTGTTTAACTTTCATATTTCTCCATTTTATTGGTTATTGGTGTATGCCCGCCACGTGCTCGACAAAATTACTCCTTGGGCTAAGAGCAACAAGATCAATTGAGGAAGTAGGCACGGTATCCCTTAATGAGGAGTGTAGCGCTCTTTTCTTAAACAAGCTACCTCCGAAATTGAAGGACCCCGGGAGTTTTGCAATTCCATGTATAATTGGTGATACCAAGTTCGAGAGGTGCCTATGTGATTTGGGTGCAAATGTGAGCCTTATGCCAAAGACCGTCTATCAAAGGCTCAATCTTGTTGATTTGAAACCCACAAGAATGTCACTACAACTAGCCGTCACATTTATTAAAAAGTAACTTATCATATAAATCAGCAGGATTATTATATTAGAATACATATGCCTTATCTAGTTTGTTCATTTCAAAATAATTTAGTAGCTAATAAATATTACTAATTACTAAAATATTTTATGTAAAGACAACATTTAGATCCCACCAAGACCAGTAAATTGTCTCTTCTAAAAATTTATTAAGCGTGATATTAAAAAATTATGTCACGTTAGTATTTAGTAGTATGATATAGAAATAACAAGTAATTATTTAATAAATCAACTGGAGCTTTTGCACCCATGCAACAGAGGATGAATTGTATGTGCACTATGTCAAAATAGATTATTTGTAATTGAAAAACAATTAGTTGTACTAAATTAATGATTTTGCAATGAAAATAATTATTCATTATTCACTAATTTACGAATAATATATGTACTATTCCTGATTTATACAAAAAATTATGAATTTTACGACATTTTTGTTATTTTTTTTTCATTATAGAAAACTATCTTGGAATTGTATCTTTTCTTCTTCTTTTTTTCTTTTTTTTTTAAATGCTTGATGGTGACTATCAAGTTAATGATTACAGTCATTTACATTCACCTATTTCATGAAAATTCATACATATATACTACTCCCTACCCCTTTTATTACAACTATATCAGCTAGCCTATTCCTTCTCTACTTCTTGGCCCTGCAGAACATTGCCGCCAAAGTGTTGCTTCCTCATGTATTCTCAACGCTAGTACATCAGGTGGCATCGACTTCCATAAATGCCACATTGCTGCTATAAATGCCACATCTAACTTTGCCTTCTTTTGTGAGTTTAGCCACTCTCCTCTCAAAGTTATACCATGTGTTCTCCACAGTGTCGCCTAATCTCATGAACTGGTTATGTGAGTCTAGAGCAGCCCACATCCTTCTTGCATATGAGCACGTAAAAAATAAGTGATATATATGCAGTTTCAAAGTTACATGCATCACATAGCACGCACTTCATTTCACATGTCATTCCTCTTCTTTTCAAAATTTCATGCGTTAGTATCCTATATTTAGCCGAACAAAAATGTTTTTAATTTTTATTCAGATTGAAAGACAGCCAATATATTTTTTGAAATTTTACGTTTAAGACCTAAAATTTGATCAAGACATACAAAAATAAATTTTATTAAAATAAAACTAATACACCAAAGTTGTCAAGAGTTTCTGAAGTGATTTCCCTTGATTCATGTATCAACGGTTAAGTAAAGAATTGTACCATCTATTCTTGAAAAAAGGTTGTACGTTGGACGTAATATAACTTAATTATCAATGAAATTACGGTTCATGAATTAGTTTTATTTAAAAATTATATTGAATTTTTTTTTTTTTATAATTTCTACCCTATGCATCGTCCATTCTCAAATGATAATTGATTTGTATTTTGAGATATAACATATTATTTTTAGTACATTTTGCTAATCAATTAAAAATTTAATGGTTTAATTGTATCTACACTTGATTGATGACAAGATCATTTTGAAATTTTGTCAAATTTAATACACAATATGTCTAAACTATCAAGAATATACCAATAAATTGAGTATTAAAGTAATATAAATAGTTAAATACTTTAAATTCAATAATATAACTATATATAAATCTGGTTAAACTAATAAAAATATAAAGATCTACTGTGCAGACGGCCATAGAATCTGATATGATAATGATCTTAAATGAACAAAGATTTAAAAATTCCTTACTTCCCTAATTAGCTTAAACGATTCACACATTCATCTTTGAAGTATGAACTGACAATCACTACTCTAAATAATTCAATTCAGAGGTAGCTAGAATCGAATTCAGAGGTAGACAAGACTCATTGAAGAACTTAGTTCAAAAAAAGAAAAAAAATTACAAGGGTAGGCAAATACTTACCACTGTTATTAAAACTGAACCGGACTGGACAAGTGAACCGGAATAAACCAGATTTGAAACCAAGTCAGGTTCGGTTCGAATAAAGAATCGATCGAATATTCATATAGACCGAAAAAAGTAGAAAAACCAACCGTTTTTCACAAAAACCAGTGAACCGATTGGTTCTTTCATATTTTTTATTTTTAAAGTACCTACCCCTGCTGCACTAGCACTGTAGCTCCGCTTATATCCATATCTTGGATGCATGAGACTCATCACGTCTTATATGGAGTATTACCGTCGCAAAATATTTAGACACATTTAGCATGCATCATATATAAAGTATGATTAAATAAAATTTTCATTGCATGGCTAACTAGACATTTGTAAATATAAATGGTGTCATTGAATTCACTGGTTGAATATTCAAGGCCAGGACAGGTTAGTGTGGCGTTGGAAACTGATCGAGTGGACTCTAATTCGAGCTAGGCAAACGACATTTAAATCGTTGGTGGGAGGATTCGATGATTTTTAATTAAACATATTTGTTGAAAATCTAACTTGATGAAAAATGTATCTATAATTAAGATTTATTTAATATGCTGATTAAAATCAATCATCATGCCCATGCACCAATTCCAATACCAAAGCTTTGTATGATTGTATAGCTCTAATAGCATACATTAATTTGATCTATGTATATATTGTCAATTAGCAGAGAGTGTGTTGTTAATAGCATACATATACGAATTAATGTATATAAACAATCTGATAGATATATAGAGACTATGTCTATAATATAATACTTTTATTTTGATAATTTTGAAGCCAATTTTAGAGTGATATTTTTTATATATTCAATCTTTCTTTATATTTTATTATCGATTTAGTTATATTAATTCGTTGTTCCTTATTTGTATTCTAGTTTATGAAAGTCATTTTGTTTTTAGTTTTCCCTTTTTTAATACATATCCTATAAAAAATGACGGAATTAGAAATTTTCAATATGATTCTTAAAAATATTCATGTTTTTTTTTATGATTCAGCATTTATATTGAACTATTAATTTGTTGTATCTTTATTCATTGGATTTTTCAGTCAATATAATATTTCCTATGAAGTTTTATTTTTCTGCTTTTGTATGACGTTAAGTTCCACAATATTTAAATAATTGCACAGATTCAGTTCCATAATATTCACTTTATTATAAAAGGGCTTACGATTATAAAAAGAGATAATACATTCATGCAAATAGAAGAAATGACATAAATAATTCCAATAAATGTTTTAATTTGAGATTCGTCGCCTTCTCAAATAAATATAAAAAAAAACTGCCTCAAGAATCACAGCCTCCATAGTTAAAAACCAATTTTGTTTGATTCTTTTGAAAAATGTTAATAAATATATTATATAGATATATACTTTATCAATTTCCTCCACTATCTTATATTTAAAAAAATAAAATTATTCGCAATTTCATATAAATATCATAACAGTCGAATCTTATTCTTTCGGTATCGTTTTACAAGTCTAATAAAAAAAAATATGTGAATGAAGCTAAGAGGAAACACCATGACTTTTAATAATAACCATAAAACATATTAGAATATCAAATACTAATGTCATGTGCATGACATGATATAATATGATATTATATATATGATATTCATATAAACCGGATGAGTAATCTCATGTAAACCGAATGATTAATATAGTTTTTGTTGTACGAATTACATCTCTACAATGTTAGAACAGGGAGAAATATATATATTTTTTATTTTATTTTGAGAAAGAAGTCCGTAGGTTAAAAAAGAAAAGGAAAAAGAATACTCTTGGTCGCTTTGTCGGATCATAGGCAAAACGGGCCATTTTTCATGAAATTTGGTAACAATTTTATTTGAAATATAATTAACGGGCCTGAAATGTTGCACTTCATATTAAGCCCGTTTATAGTTTCGTTAACACAAAAAGTCTTACCCCTGGTGGTATTTCGTAACTAGTTACGTCATGACTCACGAGCTTATGACTTGGGTTGGGTTATATATTGTGCTGTGTTGTAATTAAATCAAGTTTTTAATGTTATATTGTATTGTGGTTGCATGTTAGTCGTACTATAACTAAATACGTTTGGTCGCATTTAATTATATGTGATTATAAATATTTAGTTACAATTAACTATTTTTTTTATTTGAAAGTATGTCTAACAAATAAATAATCAGAAATATAGAAAAAATGTGAAGAAAATTATAAATAATTATAAAATTAAGAAACTATATATATGTGTTGTGAAAAAAATATTTATGCATACAAAATAACTGTATTGCATTTAAGAAATTTGAATTATTGTTTGAAATAATTAATGACATAAATTTTATGTTAGTTAGTTACATGTTGTGTTTGTCGTTTTTTTTTCGGAGAATAATTACAGTACGTGACAGTGCAACACATGAGACATATTATATAGCTGACGCTCATAGTACCGTACCGTGTCACAAATCACAATAAAATCGTAGTGTGCCATAAAATGTGGCGGCGCGCACTTGTTTACATCCATATAGTCACAAGCGACAGGCCATTTGCTTCTCTTCGTGCTAGTAATTTTGAAACCAAAATTCAAATGTTGATGAGGATCATACGCTAAAACATTATTAGTGTCATTTCAACCTATATAACATCAACTCTAAAACCTATCAAATCGACTTCAAACAGTGAATCCAAACTGTTCAGACCGATCTACTTTATTAGTTGTGCGTTTACATGCAAAATTTATAACTTTTCGAATTTATTTAGTTTTAAGTCAAGCGGTCAAATATGTGAGTTTTAAGTTAATTTTAATACATTCATTTTTTCAATATTTTTACCGCTTAATTTGATACTAAAATAACTCGAAAATATAAAAAAATTGTATGTAAACGCATCACTCATAATGTAAATCGGTTTGAACAGTTTGGATTAATCGTTCGAAGTCGATTTGATAGGTTTTAGAGTTGGTGTTATATAGGCAAAAATGACAATGATGTTATATTAGCCAAACTCGCTATTGATTATTGAACAATAGATTTACCTGATGAGTAGGACTATGGTACTTTGTAATGCATGGATTATTTTGTGCGTTTGATTTATATCTTTATTTTTAAAGTCCAAGTAATCGATCCGAACCGTTTAACATTATTATTATATGAAAATGTATTTGGAGACTAAATTTTACATTTTTTTTTTAACTATTTTATAAGACAATTAGAAAATCACTTGATCTCAAAATTTTGGACCATCCAAAAGTAGTGATTTTCCACCTACCAAAAATAATAGTAAAGAAATTCCAAACAATATAAAATTTGGTCTCCAATTATACTTTCATATGATAATATTAAGGGTTCAGATTACCTATTTAAAATTTGAAGATGGAGATATGAACTTAATGCACGGAACGATTTGTGCATTGCTAAGTACCATAGCTTCACTCTTACCTGATATAATTAAATTAAAGAGAGGAACCTTTTTTAGATTATTTTCACAAACAGATAGCAGTGTTTTTGTAAAATTAAATACTCTTTTAATTAAAGACAGCATCCGATCTGGCTCATACATTTTGATTTTTAAATTTTAAATTTTGATAGCAAACAAATCTTACAAAGTACAAAGTATCTTAGCATGAACAGGAGCATATAGAGCAACAATCATACCATACTAACAAAACCCATAATGATACATGTATTGCTATACTTATTGGAAGCTGATAATTGTATCCCAAACAAAATATCCACATGCGTCTCTCAGCTTTCTAGAATGTCAGCAACAAACCGAACAGGTTTTACTTCATACAGCGCAATAACAGTACGAATATTTCTTTATTGTATAGCCTTTCGCTGCATGAAGGGAAAAATACTATGTTCAAAAAGTTAACCAAAGTAGTGCCAAATGCAGTGAAACAATCGTATAATTTAAACATGTAAACGAAAGCGTTTAATTAACTACGTTCCAGTGTTTAACTTTCATTGTAAATGAGTTAAATTTTAATTTAAAAAAAAAGACGAATCCCCGAATTCGTCCCCAAGCGCAGATTTTTTATTACAGCTTTGAATTTTTACCAATTCCCGAGTGCATCCCCATTGCCAAAGAGATCTAAACATATTTATAATCACTTAAACCTCAATTTTAAACAATAGAAAGTAGTAAGTTTAAGATTTCAAAATGATAAGATCATTTTTTTTTATAAAATTTTGAAGTACTTCAAATATTTGCAAGAGTCGTACCATTGAAACGCTAATATTGAAGCACTCAAACCTCAGTTTTATACCATACAAAATAGTACGTATAAGTTCATTTATTTTGATAAAATTTGAAGTATTGATGTTGTAAAACTAGTACAAATGAAACCAAAATATATTGAACAAGTTAGAGCACAATTATTTACCATTGAAATTAGTGTGTTCAAAATTTCAATCACAGAAACTTAAGTTTTATTTTTAAAAGCATCATGCTTCGAAGAGTTACAATTATTTTATGTTGTCAAAATTATAACTTTTCACAACAATGACAATTTCTAACCATGCAAACCTCTATTAAATAACAATGAAACTACTACTTCGAAACAATCATTGTTAACATACTCATCAATTATTTTATGTTGTCAAAATTAAAAAACAATGACAATTTCTAACCATCCAAACCTCTATTAAATAACAATGAAACTACTACTTCGATACAATCATTGTTAGCAGACTCATCAATTATTTTATGTTGTCAAAATTAGAATTTTTCACAATAATGACAATTTGTAATCAAACAAACCTCTATTAAATAAAAATGAAACTACTACTTCGAAACAATCATTGTTAGTATACTTATCAATTATTTTAAAACAAGCAAATACAAACAAAACATAATTGGAATACCAAAAAAAACATTATCTACAACTCTTCACAAATCAACCATTGTTCACATATTAGAACCAATTAACAAATGTTCACACATCTTTCAATTCCCCCTTAAACTCATTTTTGTCAGAAGTCAAAATTTTGTATAAAATAACGAGGCGTTCCTTGTTTATATCAGCCTAAAAAATTGGGGAACAAAAAGAGAACAAACAACATTATGAATGGTCAAATAAAACAAAATTAAAGTTTAGCAAATGAAAGACATCATACCTGATTGAAACACATAACATCAGATCCTGTGATCATATTGTAAATATAACGTAGAACAAAAATGACATAGTCATTTGAACCATCTTGCTTTGGGCAATTAATGACTGACAGGTCAACACTGAGCCAAGTATTATAATCTAAACACACAAAAATTACAATGATTACACATATGATACATGATTTGAAAATACATGTAAAACAAACCTAATTACTCAACAAAAAAGTAGAGAAACTCACCAAATCTCCAAGACAGAAAATGTTTCACCCACTTTAATTTGGATTGAATAGCTTGTAGATACTTCCCATCTGACCCCATTGAGTTGTACCAATGAATTTGCTTGTTGGGAAGATTGATAGCAAACAAAACTCAATGCCCACCTTCACAAATGGGAACAAAGAACCACTTCGCTTGAGAAAACTGGGAACCTAAAAGCAATGGCTCTCCATTTACAAGCCTTTTGGTACTTACCCTTTGCTCACTTGAAAACAATTTCTGCATTAAAAAAAATAATTTAGAAGCATTAAAAGTTAAAGTACATATCATTGAAAGCTAACTCATAATCCCCTATTTAAACCATTAACTATAACAAATTAGAAGCATTGAAAGCTAACGTACAGACCATGTAAATCTATTCACTTCAGAATTTAAACATCAATTAACAAACAAAAGTGAGGAATAAAAGTATTCAGTAAAATATGCTAAAACTAATTTAAAATATGATAGAAAATTTAATTAGAATCACTAAACTAATTTAAAATATGATATAAAATTTAATTAAAATCTAACTTGTTGAAGAATGTATCTATTAATAACATTTAATTTTATGCTTGATTAAAATTAATCATGCAAAAAAAAACATGACACAAAACATAAATTATGAAATAAATCAAGTTATTGAGTTTGCAATTCACAATCCATACTTCTTTCTAAAATCAAGTTACTTACAATTTGCATATATCATGCTTTTGAAAGTATTAATAGAATATATCTTTTATCAGTTTCCTCCACTATCCTATATTTTGTAAATTTATTTTTTCTAATTTTGTAAAATTTTCATAACAGTCAAATTTTGTTATTTCGCCATCGTTTTATAAATCTAAAAAAGAAATAAAAATGAAGATAGAGAAAAACATTAAACATATTATAATATCATATACTAATGTCACGTACATTACATGACATTCACACAAATCGAATGAGTAATCTCAGATATACCGAATGATTAGTAGTATTTGTGTGTACGAATTACACACCCATTCACAAATGTTAGAACAGTTGGAGAGGATCCGAATTCGACAGGATATTTGAGTCACAAAATAAATCGACACCTCTGGTTTGGATGCTCTGCTCGCTTCCGATTTTACATCCATGTGTAGAAATGCAAAAAGTCAAATCTAACGGACCGTAGATAGAAAATATGGAAAGCCATAAAATTAAAAACAACAATGCATTAAGACGGGTAATAATTAACGTCTGCCACGTGTCAAGAGACGCTTGCACCGCGGTTGTGGTGGTCACGTACGTGATTATTTTATGTGGAAGAATTATCTTTTATTTGGCGTTGGTTGCATGGACGTTTACAACCCGTTATACAGTCAAGATCCACTCGTTTCAAATTTCAGTGTAGAATTTGAACTGCATGCGGATATGTAGAAAAAAAACAACCAACATTTGTAGCGTTTGAATTAAGATTTAAAAAAAAAAAAAAAAAAAGACACTATCACATACACATTTGCATTAAACAAAAGAGTTTTAAATATTATCTCACAGCCATCATCATTAATATTTAAAATTCAAAAGAGAACACAGGGGTGAAGACTAATTAATCTGTCGTTTTGGTTTCCACTAATAATAAACCTATGTCACTTGGTACTAGAGTTAATCTCCAAAATCACTGGTACCACGTATCGGTACCCTTCGTCACTACCACTAGTAGTTAGAAGTTCGAATTAGGTTGTGCACGAATCTAATAATTTAGTTAGACAATTCTTATTAGATGTAAAGGCAGACGTACAACTCAGGGGCGGACCCAGTGTATACCAGGGGACAGTCGCCCTCCCTGAATTTTGAGTTTTAGTGGTGATCTATCGGTACTTATCGACTTTACTCTCTCTGAAATTTTTTTTGCCCCCCTCCCCCTCACTCTGGATGTTTGATTTGTAATTCAGGTTAATTTTAGTATTAAAATCAAAATAAATTTCTTGAATTATGATTGGTAATTATAATTATAACTTAACATTATAAATTACAAGTCAGGGCATTGAAAAATGGAAGCAGCTAACAGTCCCCAAAAAATCTCCAGATATTTTCAACTAATTCTGTAAACATCAATACTAAATCCTGTAAACATCAATACTAAATCATATAAACTAATTCAACAAATCCTGTCATGTTAAAAACGCGTGACAGCTGTTGGGGACCACCTTCTGTAAACATACACATAGTATCCTGTGAACATACACATATTATCCTGTAAACATACACATATTATCATATAAACATACACATATTATCCTGTAAACATACATATTGTACTTGAAATTATGGCAGTTGAAAGCGCGTCAGAACTAAGCTAAAAAGGGAAGGTTTTTATACACGAGGATTTTCAGGGGACTGTAGCCCGGGGGACATTACCTTTTCTCTTGAAAAATATAAGTCAAAGCAATGTGTTTTTAATTTTTTTTTAATTTTATCGAGTACCCAATTAGTTAATGGATTTAAGTTATTTAAATCCGATTTGGTATTTTTTTTGCCCTCCTCCCCTCCTGACAAAAATTCTGGATCCGCCCCTGTATATATTGCCGTACTATTGGAATGCACCAACATATTTTCAGTGCTTTGTCGATTGCGCATAGGAGGGTTTCAAATCCATAACTTTTTATATAGGAGTTATGTGACTTTGTCACTATAACAAATATAGATTCTTTGATGAGGTTTATTTTATTTTATTTTATTTCAGAGCGGATAGGTCTATGATTCTTTCATATTATTTTATTTTCACTCTATTACCAGTTGTCAGCAAGAGCGGATAGGTCTAGAGATAGTCAAGTGTCTATTCCTAAATTTGAAATATTTATTACACCCATTACAATTTAATATCTGTGCCTACCTGATTTAACATAATGCCTATCCATGATTCAGTCCATGAACCTTTTTGATAGTTTTAAGACCTGAACGGGTAAGTGCTTTTAAAGACTGCACCTAGGGGTTTAATGGGCGAGCGGGTACGGGTACCCCGGGACGGGTACGGGTACGTCTCGGGTACCGGTAGGACAGGTACAAGGGTATACGGGTACGGGTATGGTCGGGTATATTTTTCAAAAATCATATCCTACCCGTCCTATACCCGTACCCGTGTATCCTTGACGGGTAGGGCGGGTACGGTTTTTTTTTTTTTTTGCTGTTTTTTTCTGGTTTTTTTGTTGGTTTTTTTTTTTTTTTTTTTTGCTGTTTTTTTTCTGATTTTTTGTTGGTTTTTTTTTTTTTTGCTGTTTTTTTTCTTGTTTTTTTGTGGGAGGGAAAAACCGAATTTTTGAATTTTGAATTCCAATGAACAGTGGTCGGGTATCGGGTACGGGTACTCGGGTACTAGGGTACGGGTATAGTCGGGTGCGGGTATGGTCGGGTAGGGTATGGTCGGGTATTGGTTCAAAAAAACGGGTCCGGTCCGGTTTTTGCCCGTACCCGCGTACCCAAGTACCCGACCCATACCCGGGCTCGGGCACGGGTACCCCGGGCGGCGGGCACGGGCGGGTATGGTCGGGTATACCCGACCCGGGTATTATTAATACTCTAACTGCACCTATCAACTTTTTTATAGCCTTTGCATCTGTTTCAGCGCTTTTTAATTTTGTTGTGGTATTAAGCCAGCGATACTTGTATATAACAATCCGGATGCTGTGTTCATAAGGGACTAATTGGACTCCCTTTTTGGGCTGCTTCCATGACCAATAATGAATGATAACTAAGTTTCTTCAACAGTGAACTTCAACTTTTTTTTATGTTATTACTGCCAAATGATTGATTGGATATAATACTCTATTTATTGGTTCTAACTTCCAACAAAAAAATATAGGTAAGGCTACGGTGTTACGGTTCAATATTCGAGTTTTCAAAATTCTAACGGTTGATTCGAACTGTTCATCTTATTCTCCATATTAATATGTGTTTGGAAACCAAATTTATATTTTTTGGAAATTTTTTATTATTTTTTTAGATAGGTAGAAAATCAGTTGATCTAAACAATTATGCACCATTCAGATATTTGATTTTCTACCTATCTAAAAAAATAGTAATTTTTTTTCAAAAAATGTAAAATTTGGTCTCCAAACACATATTAATATGGAGAACAAGATGAATGATTCGGATCGACCGTTAGGGTTTTGAAAACTCGAATATTTAGCCGTAGCACCGTAGCACCGTAGCCTTACCCAAAAATATATTTCACATAAATTATTATGACTCAAACTTTTATTAATTTTCAATTTTATTTAAACTCATGAAAAATTGTTTGTTGTGTTTATCATGTTGATTGTATTTTATTTAGTATTCGATTAGTTAACGGGTATAAATCCAATTAGTGTCCTATCCTGATGGAAATGCTGATCCGCCCCCTGGTTGTCAGACTTTTTGCGTTTGCCTATTCGGTTCTGGTGTGAAATTTAATCTGCGTAACATTATTTGGTGACGGCCTATCCGTACTAGATGCACCTTTACTAATTCCAGTACACAATGAATTTTATGAAACTTACCTACCAACATTAGCCTACGGCCTGAGACTGTTTTTGAATTTCCACTTTAGGTTCCACATAAATTTCACTATACAGGCTTTGCTTGGGAAAATTGGTTCCATTGTTTTTTGGAAATTATTTCAGATCTTAATAACTTTGAGCCTTAAAAATAAACATTGTTGAAATTACAAAAAATATCAATCTGCAACCCGTAGGCCCTGTAACTCCATTTGCCAATTTTACTTTTGAAATGTATTGCCAAGCTGAGTTGCCTATGTTGCGTTTGTCAAATTTATCTTTTTATTTTTTTTAAACTCGCGTTTGTCAAATTTATCAACATGATATTTTTGGGCTTTATTTGCTTATAACCAAACTAAATTAGTGTTATGCACAAATATGATATATCTAATTACAACAAAGGTTAATGAGGATGGCAAATGCACTATAGTTTTGTGCTCTAATAATTATACTCTACATCTTCGGAATTTTTTTTTAATACCTAATAAAAAAAATAACCAAAACGCCCATGTTTTGGGGGATTTCGATATTTACTCGGGCAGCACAGCCAATCCACGGCCCATTTATAGAGGATTGCAAATTGGCTGTGCAGCCCAGGTAAATGTGGAAATCCGCCAAAACGGAGGTGTTTTGGTTTCTTTTTTTCGATTATGGTAAGAATAAAAATTTCGGCCACATCTTTATCTTCGTTTATAAAATTCAAACCGTTCAACATAATCTTCATAATAAAATATGCTGCGAGAATAAATTTTATATTCTTTTAAATTCTTTTTACTATTTTTAAATAGTTACAATACCACTTTTTTATGGTCTAGAATCTCCTGAAAACAATGATTTTGTATTTATAGTAAAAATAAATTAGAACAAAATATAAAATTTGGTCTCCAAGCATATTTTATTATAAAGATTGTGTTGAACAGTTCGGATCAACTATTTGGACTTTGAAAACGGAGATTAAGCATGCGGAGCATAATTGAAGCACAAAACCATGATGCATTTGAACCCTCCTCAAAGTTAATATAATGGACATAATTAATTTAATTTGCAACAAAAAAAAGAGAGATAGGCCTACTAAAAGTATTATAATTTTAATCTGGGATTGGTCAGGAAATTAAATTTGTACATAAGCAAGAAACATTATACAAAAAATATTATTTAACATTTTCGATATCTAGTACAAACCAAGCACCGGAAGCTAAAGATATGCTTGAACTTCCTGTTGTAGATTAAGCAACGCAAGTTAAAGACATTTTAAGAGGAACTAATTAAATGAGATTTAAAATATACTTGTCAGCATATTGCCTCATTTTAAGAGGAACTAAATGGCGAAGGAAGGCACTTGCCTCATGATCTAAAATATTTTTCAAAATATACTTGTCAGCATAAAAATTTGTAAATATTCTTAAACTTCAAAATAATTACGAAATCATATTTTATCCAAAATTTGTATCCTAAAAGATTCGGAATATAAAGTCCAGGCAAATTCGTGCAAATAGATACTAATGCACGAAGCTGTATTTTGGAGATGATTTTAGGGACTAATTAAATCTGAATCTTGATCATGTTTTTTATATTTTAGATAGTCAACATAAATTCGAACAGTACTCTAGCCTAAGTTAATTAGTTCTCTTTTTTCATTTCATACAAATTGGTCTTCTACTTTCTTTAAAATGAAAAATGTCACATTTTTGTCATGCGATATCATGTATTTCTGAATGACAGCTTCATATTTAAAGATGACCATTTCTTTTTAAAACAGCTATGTCTAAAAATTATGATGTTCTAAATATGATTGTCTCATTTAACAAATAATGTGGTACTCAAAATATATGTGTGTATGTAAATTTTATAAATTAGGTAGGATTTATGTTAGTGCTCTGAATAATATGCATATTGAAGATATTGAGATATTGGAGGAATTAAAAGATAATAATAATATTAAAACACATATATTAAAAAATAACTTATCATATAAATAATCAGGACTATTATGTTGGAATATATATGTCTTTGTCTAGTTTGTCAATTTCAAAATAATTTAATAACTAATTAATATTACCACCTATTAAAATATTTTAAATAAAGATAACGACATTTAAAGTCCGCTAAAATCAGTATATTGTCTCTTCTGAAAATTTATTAAGCATGGTTTTAAAATATTTTAAACTTTTGTCATTTTTGTCTACTACTACACAGTTGATTTATTTTACTATGTTTAATAAATAAGAAAATTGTGTCACATTAGTATTTAGTAATATGATATAGAAGTGACAAGTAATTATTTAATAATTCAACTGCCGCTTTTAAACCCATGCAATAGGGGATGAACAATATATGCACTACGTGAAAATAGACTATTTGTAATTGAAAAAGATTTAGTTGCACTAAATTTGTTACGTTATGAAATTTTTACAATTTAATTAGAATGATTTAAAACAAAGAATCGATAAATCATGTTAATAAAATAGAAGTTTAAACCTTAATTAAGGTTCCCCTAAATAAGTAAGTTAAGTGTGAATCGAAACCGCGTCGAAATTTCGAGATTTCGGAACTTTATAGGCTCAGTGCGGGTGGGGTTCATCCACACTAGGCTCGGATTTTCTTGAATTTGGTCTCCAAAATCGGCTAAGTAGTGAGTGCGGATGGGGTTCATCCGCAGTGCGGGTGGGGTCCATCCGCAGTGCGGGTGAGGTTCATCCGCACTAGGCTCGGATTTTCTTGATTTTGGTCTGAAAACTTTCTAAGTCCCGAGTGCGGGTCAAGCCACCCGCAGTGCGGATGGGGGCATCCGCACTCAGGGTGATTTTTGCCCTAAAACTCAAATCCAACATTCTCTCTCTCTCTCACTTCACCATTTCCCCATTATTTCGTGATTTTCGGCCAAAGAGAAGGAAAAGAGTGCGAGAACTTTCCGTTTCTTTCAGACTCCCGATTGTTGCGAGAAATCGAGTTTGGAACCGAGAAAGCAACCGAGGATCTCTCCGAACCCTCCTATTTGGTATTTCTTTCTCTCCTTCTTTCTTTCGAAAACTCGAATTTTCTCGATTTCTCAGATTCTCGTTTTAAACCCGAGATTTGTGTTCGAATTGCTCGAGGACTAGTTCCTCTACACTCCTTACTAGTTTGTTTGCCAATCTTTTTCCCGATTTCTTCCGATTTATGAAATCTGATTTCTAGGATTTCGTGCCAAAATTGAAAGTTGGCATAATCGTGATTTGATTTGCTTAACCCGACCAATTAGACTTGTAATCGGTAGGGTTGCCTCCTGATCGTGAATTTTTAGAACATTTAACGACTGATTTGAGATTTTGACCAAATTAGGGTTAACCAAACGGTGGATTGAATTGATCCGAGAATCAAAGTAGTAAAACGGTGATTGATTGTTACCAAAGTGAAATGGTATATGGCTAGAGGGTCTAGATGCATTTGTGCACCGTTATATGGGATTTTTAATAAGAAAGAATGAACCGAAAAGAATTGATTTGGGACTGTACCAACCCTAAGTAAACGTATAGACCACTGAACCCGAATTAAACCAAGTAAACGTATAATATAGGTGTAGGCTCGGTCGAGCAAGATATCGCGAGACAATTCGAGACGCCCGATCCGTAACTAAGCGGTACGCTCATCAATATAAGGTGCGGGATTCTTGGACTTGTTTGATACTTTATTTTCAGGAATTAAACTGTTTATTCGTTTGTCATGTTGAATGATTAATGGTTGCATATTTTGGAATTCATGCTGTAGATTGATTCTTGCATAACTGAGAATGATTTGAATTGTTTGGTTAAGATTACTTGGCATGTTGGTATGGTTATTACTTGATTAGTTCTATTAATTGTTCTTGATGTGAATGAATCCGCCAGGCCGACCTGTTTAGGTGGCTGGATAAGGTAACGGTGACCTATCCGTTGACCTGTGTTTATGAATTTGCCAGGCCGACCTGTTTAGGTGGCTGGATAGGGTGACGCTGCTGACTTATGCGTTTGACCTGTTAGAATTTGCCAGACCGACCTGTTTAGGTGGCTGGATAGGGTGACGCTGCTGACTTATGCGTTTGACCTGTTAGAATTTGCCAGGCCGACCTGTTTAGGTGGCTGGATAGGGTGACGCTGCTGACTTATGCGTTTGACCTGTTATGATTTTGCGAGACTGACCTATATGTGTGGCTTTGATATATATTTGCTTGAGATTTAGAAAAGTTGACCTGTATAGGTAACTTTGATTCCGTGTGATTGCATTTGTCAAGTTGACCTGTATTGGTGACTTGTAACCGGATCTTAGGAAATGGTTAAGCCAAACAGCAATTGCAGATGGGTGTCTGATAAAGGGTCCAGCGGTTGGCCATCTGTAGGCGTCTGTAACCCTACAGATGTGGGTTTGATAACGGTTCAGCTCGAAAGAACATCTGTGGTTGCTACCAGTCCTAATGAAATGAGTTAAGCCAAAATATATGTTGTGTTTTGAAATCCATCTTGGAAATTCCGTAAACTGTGTTTCAGGTTGATAAATTGTTGTCGAGCATTGGCATTCTGTTATTTCTGATTATATATATTTGTTTGAACTGTTATTGTTTGGGTTTCATTTTTGAATATAGAGTTTGATTGCAAGTCCAATAATCTAAACTGTGGCAAATTCGCACTGAGAATTTATTCTCACCCCCACCCTCCCGGTTATTTTACAGGTACTGGTGCGACTGATTCTGGAGAGGCACGCGAGTAGTAGGCCATAGTAGCTTACCATCTCAGGACCCTAGATATTTTGGTGTATAGTTTTAGGGTAGGCCTCATGGTTGGTATCCGGATGAGATACTTATGTTGTATTATTTACTGTCCAGACTGTGTACTCTGATTTTATATTAGAAACTTGTTTTGAATTGCGTGTTGTTTGGTTTGAATTGTTAATTGCCTTGTAAGCATACACGGCGTTGTATGCTTACGGCGGGGGACTGTTTCGACCCGTGGCCGCGGGGTGTGACAAAATTAATGATTTTACAACAAAAATAATTCTGCATTATTTACTAATTTACGAATAATATATGTATTATTTCTGATTTATACAAAATATTATGAATTTTACGATCTTTTTTTTTATCATTTTTTTGTTTTCATTATAGAAAACTATCTTGGAATTGTATCTGTATTATACCTAAATCACAATCCTATATATTTAGCCTATCATATCTATAGAATAAAAAGTTTTTAATTTTTTATTCAGATTGAAAGACATCCAATATATTGTTTGAAATATTAGGTTTAATACCTGAAATTTGATCAAGACATACGAAAATAAATTTTATTAAAATAAAACTAATAAACCAAAGTTGTCAAGAGTTTCTAAAGTGATTTTCCTTGATTCATGTATCAACGGTTAAGTAAAGAATTGTACCATCGATTCTTGAAAAAAGGTTGTACGTTGGACGTAATATAACTTAATTATCAATGAAATTACGGTTCATGAATTAGTTTTATTTAAAAAATATATTGAATTTTCTTTTTATAATTTCTACCCTATGCATCTTCCATTCTCAAATGGTAATTAATTTGTATTTTGATATATAAGCATTGTATTTTTAGTACATTTTGTGAATCAATTCAAAATTCAATGGTTTAATTGTATCTACACTTGATTGATGACAAGATCATTTTCAAATTTTGTCAAATTTAATGTACAATATGTCTAAACTATCAAGAATATACCAATAAATTGAGTATTAAGTAATATTAATAGTTAAATACTTTATATTCAATAATATAACTATATATAAATCGGGTTATTTCAAGTCGACCCCAATCGATGAATCGAGTCATACAATTGATTTAAAACTCAAGTTCGAATTGAAGCTTTATTAAGAATATAATCGAATGAATTGAACTCATGATATATTCAAATTGACTCCAAGATAATCATCAATCACAAGCTAAACTTACATTCATATCTTAGATGCATGAGACCCATCACGCCTTATGGAGTATTACCGTCGCAAAATATTTAGACACATTTTGTATGCATCATAAAGTATGATTAAATAAATTTTTCATTGCATGGCTCAATAGACATTTGTAAATATAAATCGTGTCATTGAATTCACTGGTTGAATCAAGGCCAATGGAATGGAATCCAGTACTCTTCAAATCCTTTCTCTTTCTCTGCTATTCTTTCTCTTTCTTCCTCTGCTATTTAGTTGTGTTATAACTAAACACGTTCGGTCGCATTTAATTATATGTGATCATACATATTTAGTCACGTTTAACTATTTTATAAAATTTTAAGTATGTCTAACAAATAAATAAAAAAAAATATCAAAAATGTGAAGAAAATTATAAATAATTATAAAATAAAGAAACTATATATGTTGTGAAAAAAAATATTTATGCATACAAAATAACTTTATTGCATTTAAGAAATTTGAATTATTGTTTGAAGTAATTAATGTAATAAATTTTATGTTAGTTTAGTTACATGTTGTGCTTGTCATTTTTTTCGGAGAATAATCACAGCACGTGACAGTGCAACACAAGAGAGTGCGTATCCTCTGCATTAACTCAAAAAGAAATCTTTTGAGTTAATGAATCTCAACCGTTGAATTTTAAACGGAGCCAATATGACTCTTGCTTATGATATAAGGGGCCCTTTACTATTAATGTGAATATAGTCTGCACGAATTTTAAAACAAATCGAATGGTTAGGATTCATTAACTCAAAAGATTTCATTTTGAGTAAATGCAGAGGATACGAATTCCTTGTTTACATTCATATATAGTCTCAGTCGACAAGTACATAACTGATGCCCGTAACAGGCCATTTATATACTTCTCTTCGTGCTAGTAATGTTGAAACCAAAATTCAAATGTTGACGAGGATCAGACGCTATTGATTAATGAACAATAGATTTACCTGATGAGTGACGCTATTGATTATTGAACAATAGTTTTAGCTGATGTGTGACGCTATGATATTTTGCAATGCGTTGATTATTTTGTGCATTGAATTTATATTTCTATTTTTAAAGTCCAAATAGTCGATTTAAACTGTTCAACATTATTATCATATGAAAATGTATTTGGAGACTAAATTTTATATTTTTTGAATTTTTTTTTTTACTATTTTACAAAACAATTAGAAAATTTGGAACCATCCGAAAGTAGTGATTTTCTACCTACCAAAAAGAATAGTATATAAATTCCAAAAAATATAAAATTTGGTCTCCAAGTATATTTTCATATGATAATATTGAGCGGTTCAGATCGACTGGTTATTTGAAATAGCTTGTTTTTTGTTTGGATATGATTAAATAGCTAGAATAGTGAATTCAACTCTTTCGTCTTATTAAAATAGTTCATTTTTACAAAAAAAATTAATTTAACTATTTTAATTTGTTTTTTAATAAGACAAATTATAAAATAACTATTCTAACTATTTTTATTTTGCAACCAAACATACCTTTCTATCCGGAGCATATAGAGCGATAATCATCCCATACTACCAAAACCCCAAATGATACATGTATTGCTATACTTATTTACTTCCTTATCTAAAAAAAATAGACAAATTAAATTCGAGAAATATTTCAACTAATATTCTGCATTATTCACTAATTTATGAACAATATATGTATTATTTATGATTTATACAAAAGTTTACAAAATTTACGATATTTCTATTTTCATTTTTTTATTATAAAAAACTTTTTTCGAATTGTATTTTATGTTTTAAACCTGAAATTTGATCAGGACATAAAAAAAAAATATTAAATTAAAACTAATAAACCAAAGTTGTCAAGAGTTAGTGATTATCCTTGATTCATGTATCCACGGTTAAGTTAAAGAATTATACCATCGATTCTTGAAACAAAATCGTAAGAGTTACCGGCAACAACTAATTCGGTTCCAAAACAAACTACTCGCAATACAATCACAATATATTATGAAAATTAAATTCAAATTAAAAACTTAAAATACATGCAAATTCAAATTCAAATAATTCGCATCAGTTCTACCGATCGCATCCGTCGCTTCGGCTGCTATCGCCTCAGCATCAGTCTCGCCGGCCACATCATCTATACTTGACGTACATAATTAGTTGAGCTGTACTAATTAAGTAATGCACCAACGATGTTTGTTATCTGCTCTTGTAATAAAATTTTGGTTGTTATATATATTCAATCATATTGGTATTATATTTATATATCTATAGTCTAAAAGTTATTTTTTGTTACTCTTGTCAAACCATAATATTTTACTCTAATTTTTCTTTTTTTAATTTTTTAGTTCGGTTTATAGTTTTTTACCATTTTGCATGGTTCAGTTTACAGGGCGAATAATAACAATAATACTGATTTTATTGTTTATAGTGATTTATGGTGATTAAAAAAATGACCCAATTTCTCTAAATTACTAAACAATACTATGTAGATACTTTATACCAATTGATAAAATAGATTTCTTACCAAGATATCGTCATCGCTAAGACTTGAGCTTAAAACCCCATAAATCTTATTTAGCAAGCTCACGAAAACACTCGAAAAATGACATATACTTCACATTATTTGTTAAACAAATCACTACTTTTTATCAAAAAAAAATGCAAAACTTAGGGAAATTATTAACTAAATAGATATTTTTTTTAAAATTATTAACTAAACAGATAAATTTCAAAATAGGTTCACATTTACAACATGATTAGACATAAAAGCAACAAGTCTCAACAATGCATGATAAGACAAAAGCAACAAGTATCAACCAGTAAAGAAAGAGTAGTTATCCATCTGAAACACAAATAAAAACAAAAATAAGAAAAAAACAACTGAATCGTCTAAACATTTAATAACATGTGAAACAAAAAGTAGTAATCCGCCTAGGCCTCAGGTACGACCTTGCCTGTTGTCTCCTCCTCAACCACAACAGCAGCCTCGGGCACCTCTCCCACCGCAGATGCCTCCGCCACCTCGATCTCACCCACTGTGTTCTCCTCGTTGGGCCTAGTAACTATTGGAAGTACTTAAATGCCTTTGTACATGATGTACAAAATTAGCTGAGCTATACTAAGTATTGCTCCAGTAATATTTGTTATCTGGTATTGCAATAAAATTTCAATTGTATTTATGTGTGTGTACATATAAAGAGATATATTGATAAAAGTTGATTTTTGCTAATGTTCTCAAATCATAATTTTTTTATGAAATTATTTTTGCTTCGGTTTAATTACTTGGTGCGAATATATGTACCACAATACTGGTTTTATTCTTAGATGAATGGTGTTTCAAAAATTGACCCAATATCTCTAAGCATTATTATGCGTATAGTTTTATCAATTTAGAGGACAAATTTCTTACCAAACTACATGTGTGACCGCTTAGTACTGAGCTCAAAATCTTAGAATTACCTTACTGATCAAAGATGAAAGGAATTAATGGTAGATACTTCAAATCCCTAGTCTGAATCACAGTTTCCTATAAAAAAAATGTAAAATATAGGAAAGTCATTATAACTAAACATATTTTTTGAGGCATATTATTACATTCAATTGCAAGTTATGAAACAATGTTAGATCGTATCTAATTTATTTATTGAATTCGTTGTATAAAATTATTGATCAACTAACTAATTAATAATAGGACAGTGATAACAATCCCCGCAGGTTTATCCCCGCATTTATCCCCGCAGATACTGCCAAAAAAAAAAAGGGGGGGACCGCTCAATCATTAATGAGAGTTTAAAAAACTGCGGGTATTTAACTTGAAGCATTAAAGTATTTACTTTGAATTTGTCATGTATTAAATCCTATGCAATGATCTCTATTTATGAAAGAATAAATCAATCCATTAATTGTCCCCGCACAAAATTTTCTTTTTTTTTGAATCGTCCCCGCACAACTGGGGACCATTAAATATGGGGGGACCGCTCAATCATTAATGAGCGTTTAAAAAACTGTTAGTATTTAACTTGAAGCATCAAAGTATTTAACTTGAATTTATCAGGTATTAAACCCTATGCAATGATCTCTATTTATGAAAAAATAAATCAATCCATTAATTGTTCCCGCACAAAATTTTTTTTTTTTTGAATCGTCCCCGCACAACTAGAGACCATTAAATAAACAATCCTCTCACCCAATGATAAATACTCTGAGACATAATGATAAATACTTTATGTTACATGGGTAAATACTTTACATTATATGGATAAATACTTTATGTTACATGGATAAATACTTCTCAGGCATACTTGCAACTTTCAGTAAAACATCAATGATAAATACTCTCATGCATAATGATAAATATTTTATGTTACATGGATAAATATTTTGTATTGCATAGATAAATACTTCTCAGACATAATTGCAACTTACAGTAAAACATCAATGATAAATACTTTCAGACATAATGATAAATACTCTATGTTACATGGATAAAAACTATATGTTACAAGGGTAAATACTTCTCAGAAATAATGATAAATATTTTTTTGAACATCAATTAACAGATAAGCATTTATTAACAGTGATTGTTATTAGATAACAGTATAATTAATGCGCAGATTGTTTTTAAAGCAATAATTAATGCGAGAATTGTTATTAGAGGAATGCATAATTAATGCGGGGATGGGAGTGGGGGGTTTCTTATAATTAGTGGGGGGATAAAAGGAAACTTTTAAGGAAATTAGTGGGGGGATATATGGCAGTTAAGGAAGAGAGAGAATGCGGGGAAAATGGGGGGATGGGAGTGGGGGGGTTTGTTATAATTATTCTTAATAATAATAATTCATAAAATTAATAAAATAAAACTTAAAAAAAATTGGCTCATAAACACTCAAAAATCATTACACTAATTTAAAATATGATATAAAATTTAATTAAAATCTAACTTGTTGAAGAATTTATCTATTATTAACATTTAATTTTATGCTTGATTAAAATTAATCATGCCAAAAAAACATGACACAAAACATAAATTATGAAATAAATCAAGTTGTTGAGTTTGCAATTCAATACATATTTTTTTTCTAAAATCAATTACTTACAATTTGAATATATCATGCTTTTGAAAGTATTAACACATATATTTTTTAGATATATCATTTATCAATTTCCTCCACTATCCTATATTTTATAAATTTATTTTTTGTAATTTTGTAAAATTTTCATAACAGTCAAATTTTGTTATTTCGTCATCGTTTTTATAAATCTAAAAAAGAAATAAGAATGAAGATTGAGAAAAACATTAAATATATTATAATATCATATACCTGTCACGTATATTACATGACATTCACATAAATTGAATGAGTAATCTAGTATTTTTGTGTACGAATTACACATCTATTCACAATGTTAGAACAGTTGGAGAGGACCCGAACTCCGCATAAATTTAACTATACAGGCCTTGCTTTGGAAAATTTGTTTCATGGTTTTTTGAAATGATTTCAGATCTTAATAACTTTGAGCCTTAAAAATAAACATTGTTGAAATTACAAAAGGGATCAATCTGCAGCCCATAGGCCCTGTAAATTCATAGAAACCACTTGGACAGCCAGTACGATTTAGAAGAGATTATTGTGGTTTTCGAATAATGTGTAATGATTTTAATTTCTTTCATATTCAATCTTACAGAACTTCCAATAAAAAAAAGAAAGCAGCTAACATCTCACAACTCCAGTCCCCAAAAAATTTCCGGATATTTTCAACTAATTCTATAAACACCAATACTAAATCCTGTAAACATCAATACTAAATCCTATAAACTAATTCAACAAATCCTGTAAACATAAAAACGCGTGAAAGCTGTTAAAAACGCGTGAAAGCTGTTAAAAACGCGTGAAAGCTGTTAAAAACGCGTGACAGCTGTTGAAAACGCGTGACAGCTGTTGAAAATGCGTGACAGCTATTGAAAACGCGTGACATCTGTTGAGGACCGCCTTCTGTGAACATACACATAATATCATGTAAACAAATACATATAATTCTATAAACAAACACATATAATTCTGTAAACATACATATTGTACTTGAAATTATAGCAGTTGAAATTATGGCAGTTGTGGCAGTTAAAAACACGTCAGAACTAAGCTAAAAAGGGAAGGCTTTTATACACGGAAATTTTTGGAGAACTGTAGACCGGGAACATTACCTTTTCTCTAAAAAAAATATATATACAAAAATCATGGTGATCATGAGTAAAAATTAGGACTGCTTCTATATCATCCAAATAGATCGATCCCTCTTTATGCACAAATTAAATATCCAAACTTTCTGATCTTAGTTAAATTTATGAACATGATATTTTTGGGCTTTATTTGCCTATAATCAAACTAAATCAGTGTTTGCACAAATATGATATATCTGGTTACAACAAAGGTCAATGAGGAGGGTTCAAATGCTATGTAGTTTTATGCTTTAATTATACTCTATATTCTTATCTTCATTTATAGAATCTGAACAATCGATTCAAACCACTCAACATGATCTTCATAATAAAATATGCTCAGAGAATAAATTTTAGATATTCTGGAATTTTTTTTTACTATTTTTAAATAGTTACAATATCACTTTTTTTATGGTCTAGAATCTCTTGAAAACAATGATTTTGTATCTATTTAAAAAAATAGTAAAAAAATAAAACAAAATATAAAATTTGGTCTCCAAACATATTTTATTATAAAGATTATGTTGAACAATTCGATTCAACTGTTTGGATTTTAAAAACAGAGATTAAGAATGCGGAACATAATTGGAGCACAATACCGTGATGCATTTGAACTCTCCTCAAAGTTAATATAATGGGTATAATTAATTTAATTTGCAACAAAAAGAAAAAGAGACAGGCCTACTAAAAGTAGTATAATTTTAATCTGGGATTGGTCAGGTAATTAAATTTGTACAGAAGCAAGAAACATTATACAAAAAATATTATTTGACATTTTAACAAATTAAGCAATTAACGGAAGCTAAAGACATGCTTGAACTTCCTGTTGTAGATTAAGCAACGGAATTAGTAAAAGACATTTTAAGAGGAACTAAATGAGATTTCAGTGGGGAAGGGCGAAGGAAGGCACTTGCCTCATGATCTAAAATATTTTTCAAAATATACTTGTCAGCATAAAAAATTGTAAATATTCTTAAACTTCAAAATAATTACGAAATCATAATTTATCCCAAAATTTGTATCCTAAAAGATTCGGAATATAAAGTCCAGACAAATTCGTGCAAATAGATACTAATACACGAAACTATATTTTGGAGATGATTCAAGGACTAATTAAATCTTAATCTTAATCATGTTTTTTATATTTTAGATAGTCAACATAAATTCGAACAGTACTCTAGCCTAAGTTAATTAGTTATATTTTTTCATTTCATACAAATTGGTCTTCTACTTTCTGTAAAATGAAAAGTGTCACGTTTTTGTAATGCTATAGCATGTATTTCTGAATGACATCTTCATATTTAAAGATGACAATTTCTTTTTGAAACAGCTATATCTAAATATTATGATGTTCTAAAAAAGAGTTATAACAAATAATGTGGTACTCAAAATATATGTGTGTATGTATATTTTATAAATTAGGTAGGATTTATGTTACTATTCCGAATAATATGCATATTAGAGATACTGAGATGTTGGAGGAATTAAAAAATAATAATAATATTCAAAATAATTAGGAAAAGTTCAAATCCAATTTCAATATTCTTAATCCAAAATTTTTATTAATATCCAAAATAATTAGTTATTTTAAAATTAAGAATAGTGAAATTGGATTTAAAATTTCGGATATTAATAAAAATTTCGGATATTAATTAGTTATTTTGGATTGAATTTATAATGCAAAATTTAGTAATTGTTAGTGGATTATATTATCGAATAAATCTCAAATTAGTTACAATCAGCATCAAATAAAGCACCACTGTTGTTAAATAACTTTCTAATTTATTTGAATTTGGTTGTCAGTTGTGTGTCAGATTTGTTTGCGATATAATATATTTGTTTGGATAGCGGTTTACTTTGCAACGGAAAAGGACAAAAGAGGAAGAAATAAATAAAGAGTAAAGACGCTGAAATTTGTATTAATATCCAAAAACCGGAAACCGAAATCGGTGATAAAATCACCGGTTATAAAAACTGATAAAATTTTCACCGGTTTTAGAAGATTTGTAATCGATTATTTTTTTATCGAAAAATTAGTTTGAAACTGGTGAAAAAAAATTAGCAGTTTGGATACTTTTTGAATTCCAGCAAATAAGTGGGTAGAATTTAAAATTAATTAATTACTATGAATATTAATAAAAAATTTAAATACTCAATCCTCCAATTCCACTCATATTTTCCCTTATTCGCCAGAAATTAAACTTTGTTTTTCACTTATTTGTCTATTCCACTCTTACATAACAGAGCCATAAAAACCACTTGGACAGCTAGAAGAGATTATTGTGGTTTTCAAATAATGTGTAATGATTTTAATTTCTTCCATATTCAATATTACAGAACTTTCAATAAAAAAAAATACAAAAATCATGGTGATGAGTAGAAATTAGGACTGTGCTTCTATATCATCCCAATAGATCCCACTTTAACACGCAAATTAAATATTCCAACTTTCTTATCTTAATTAGTTAACTTTCTACTCATCCAAGGTCACCAAATGATTCGACCGAATTCGAGTGAACTAAAACATGTTGATGCACTTTTCTCATGGATCGATAGGAATAGTATTGTAATACGTCTACATCAGAAATAAATGAGGATATAAAACATAAATAGCTTTATAATAAAAAAAGTAACCTAGTTTAAAAAAAAAAAAAAAAGGCATATAGCCCATTGCATTAGCAATAATAGTTTTTGTACAACACCTCCTACTACCATCATAACATCTATTTATTAACGCATACCAACATAACACCTCCTATTTAATAGTTCCTACCATAAAGGCAATCATCAAAAGCAAATAATATCCAATTGACCTATTACAATCCAACCTGCCTCCAAGGGCACACAAAATATCAAATTTGACTTAATTAGAAAAAAAAAAACATGCTAGACCCGCAAAATCAGAAGCACCTACTACTCATTGTAGTTCTTATGCTCCAGCACCTCTAAGCTGGAATAATATTATCCTCGATCCTACTCATCTAAGCCGGGCCCTAAAAGTAACCTTGTATTTATAAAGGTTATGGAATCATATTATTAGATTAACTAACTCCATTTGCCAATTTTACTTTTGAAATGTATTGCCAAGCTCAAGATGATGAGTTGTCTATTATAATAGGCGAAGGAAGGTACTTGCCTCGTGATCTAAAATATTTTTCAAAATATACTTGTCAGCATAAAAAAATTGTAAATATTCTTGAATTTCAAAACAATAACGAAATCATATTTTTATCCCAAAATTTGTATCCTATCCTATTCAAAATCCTGCTCCGGGTCCGCTCTTAAAAGATTCGAAATATAATAAAGTCCAGACAAATTCGTACAAATAGATACTAATACACGAGTACTGTATTTTGGAGATGATTCAGGGACTAAATCTGAATCTTGATTATGTTTTTTTATATTTTAGATAATCGACATCAATTCGAACACTACTCTAAGTTATCTTCTTCTTTTTTCATTTCATACAAATTGGTCTTGTACTCTTTATAAAATAAAAAGTGTCACGTTTATGTAATGCGATAGCATGTATTTCTGAATGACAACTTCATATTTAAAGATGACCATTTCTTTTTAAGACGGATATGTGTAAAAAAAATATGATGTTCTAAAAAAAGTTATAACAGATATGATTGTCCATATAACAACTAATGTGATACTAAAAATATACGTGTATATGTATATTTTATAAATTAGGTAAGATTTTTGTTAGAACTCTAGATAATATGAATGTTAGAGATATTGAGATGTTGGAAGAAATCTAAAAAATATAATTTTCATATGAAAACATGTGTATTAAAAATGAGGCAGTAAACGCACAAAAAAATTAGAAAGATGAATAGGACTTACGATCATTAAAAATGACACTGCAGTGCATACATGTAGATGCAAGACAAAATGCACATAACCCCAATAAATCTTATGACTTCACGAGATTCGTCTTCTCCTCCACCAACGAATATCATTATTACCACCAAAACAGTAAAAAAACTCTACAGTTAAAGTCCACCGAATTTGACGCTACATTGCAAAATATTGAAACATGTTAGAACATGTTTATACAGCACAGACATGATCTTGCACATATTAGAAAAATGGACAAGAACTTACCCATAGACCTTGTGAGGAGAAACCATAGAAAAGTGTTGTTCAGACGGCCTCACAGATGATGCCTAGGGTATATGTGTAGATCATCAAAGTGTTGCGTGAGTGCAAGCTGAAGATTAACCACATTGCACTGTTCATCATCGTTGCTAAATATGGTAGGGATGAAAAATGCTCCACTGAATAATTACTTGTTATTGTCAGCAATGTTGGGCTGTTTTAAGACATGTAATTTCCATATAATTAGTAATGCTCTCAAATAAGAACAAAGTATTCTAAATTAGTGTATTGATCTGAAACAACTTTTCTGGAACTTAGACATTTTTTGGTTCTTTCAGAAAATGCCCTTAGGTGTGATTGAATTAAAGGAAGTATAAAATAGTTCATATTACACAAAATAGAGCTATTTCCACTGAGCTACAACTAACCATTTGTCATTTATTGATGGTGGCTAGACTATATAAAATATTTTAAAAAGATAAAATTCAATTAAATTCCTATACGTATAATTAAAATTTTCATATTATAGGGGTGGCTTAGCCACCTTCGGCTAAGTCTTAGATCTACCCCTGATTGATCGATAGCAATATTGTAATGCGTCTATATCAGATTTAAATGAGGATTTTAAACATAAATAGCTTTATAATAATAATAATAAAAAAGTAATCTTGTATATATAAAGGTTATGGAATCATAATATTATATTAAGTAATTCCATTTGCCAATTTTACTTTTGAAATGTTTTGCCAAGATGAGTTGCGTTTGTCAAATTTATCAACATGGTATTTTTGGGCTTTATTTGCCTATAACCAAACTAAATTAGAGTTATGCACAAATATGATATATCCGGTTTCAACAAAGGTTAATTTAATAGGCATAATTAATTTAATTTGCAACAAAAAGAAATTTGGTGTCACGTTATTGTAATGCTATAGCATGTATTTCTGAATGATCACAGCTTCATATTTAAAGATGACCATTTTTTTTAGGACCTGATAATTGTCCCCCACTCTCATCTCTTCATTATTTCTCAATTTTATTTGTTCAATCTCATCCACATTTCTCACGGTCTATAAGAAATTTTGCGAATCTAAAACCACGAACGTCTTCTACGCAAATTTATCTTTCAAATTAGATCCATGATGACATACTTTCGAGCTCGACGTTATACAAGTATTTATACCTCGTCATTTAAATATTTATACCTAGTATTTTTCACATATGACACTGCTGACATTTAAAAGTATTAATATCAAGTATTACAAGTATTTACACCTATGCACTGAAGTATTTATAGCCATGTGGTCAACTATTTTTGTTAGAGAGAGGTTGACGCAGGGACGATTAGGGAAGGTTGATGCAGAGATGCGGGGTCCACAATTGGGGATAAATACTTACAAGTATATGTATAAATACTTGCACGATGAGGTATAAATACTTGTGTGACGATGAGCCCGAAAGTATGTCATCATAGATCTCATTTAAAAGATAAAATTGCGTAGAGTACGTTCGTTGTTTTAGATTCGCAAAATCCTCATAGATCGTGAGAAATGTGGACGACATTGAAAAAAAAAACTCACCTCTAAAAACGTGTATGATTCTTATCCCTATATAGTTTGAGTGGTCTCCCAATATAGTCATATCAAGTTAGACATGTAAGTATTAATATCTTAGTTTGTAAGTATTAATTTATTATCTTTCAAATATTTATACCTATGAATTTAATTAAACTTGGGAGACCACAGTGTTTTGAATAAATTTAATTAAACTAGTTAGTTAAGTTAGTTTATGGAAGTTAAAATATGTTTAAGAGATGGGGGAATGATGGGGGATGGGAGTGGGGGAGTTTCATATAATTATTCTTCTTTTTAAGACGGCAATGTCTGAAAGATATAATTTTCTAAAAAAAGTTATAACAAATATGATTGTCTCATATAATAACAACTAATTATGTGATACTCAAAATATATGTGTATATGTATATTTTATAAATTAGGTAGGATTTATGTTAGAACTCTCTAGATAATATGAATATTAGAGATATTGACATATTGGAAGAAATCTAAAAAAAAATACAATTTTAATATGAAAAAACATGCATTAAAAATAACTTATTATACAAACACCATAACTACCATATTATAATACATTAGCTGAAAATCTTCTTAACAATATCTTCAAGCCCTTGGCTGGAAAAAAAAAAGAACAAAAAAACAAAACAATGAAGCTTAAAAAACAGAGAGGGGGTTTGAAATATAAATGAAACAGAGAAATGAAAAAAAAAAATTAAGATATAAATTAAAACAACTTACCAGATGTCAATTATCCTATTCTCTTCAAAGATTTTCCAAATTTTGTCTAACGAAACATTTTTGTTGTTTATCCGAGTATCCTTCACTGCTACCATCCTTTACAACAAAAACAAAAACAAAAATTAAGAAAACTTGGATAAACTACAAACTAAATTTAAAACCTTACTAAAATTAATTTACAAAGAATACCATATATAAATAGTGAACTATAGACTTTTACAACAACAAGGTAGGCACTTTTCACGAAAGAAAAAAATACATTTATGACGGTATTCTGTCTCGAAAGGTACCGTCACTAATAAAAAAAATAAGTTTATGACGGTATTCCGTAGCAAAAAGTCACTTTTTACCCTCGCGAAAAGTGCCAGTCTTTTGTAGTGTTTCTCTTCAGCAGCTCAAAAAACGGATGCTTCCAGTTCGACTTCACTAACTGTTGACCAAAGGTGCTAATTATTAGTTTAACTAAATTGGAATAATAGTCTAAGAGAATTTTTAGTTAGAGAGAAAGTGGGAATGTTTCTGACAAGAGAAATTGGAATGGATGTATTGTAATTATGGCAGCTCTCTTTTGTACACAGAGAGAAATTGTTATTTCCTTTTTTTCCTAAATTTATTTATTTAAAACCCTTAGGCAGCAGAGAGAAATTGTCCTAAAATCATTTTAATATGACTCATAAAATTATATACAAAAGAAGAACCTATAATAAAAGCATCGATCTATGAAAAAATAAAACTAGAACATGAAATGGCAAAGATGCACTAACAACTACAAATTAGTTAAAAATCGATGCAATTAATTAATAGCCACAAATTTGTTTTCCAGAATATCAAATAAGTATGCAAAACTAAATGAACTCATATATATATTACAGATCTCATAAACACGCATCATAAAAAGACAGATTTAATTAACTATATATAAGATGAGGTAGCTAACTTACACAGGGGAGAAATACAGTAAAATCGTGGTAACATTTCTGTAATATGAAAAAAAAAAGCTATTAATTTAGGAGCAAGATGCAAATGAAAGAGGAAAGGAATGTTGTGTGTTCATATGAGTTTGTTATTCATATGAGAAATGTTGGGTGTTCATTGAGTGAAAAAAGATTATTGATTGTTTATTTAATTGTTTAGAGAATTTATTTAGATTTAGTTATTTAGTTTGCAATGCAAAAAAAATATTTTAATTTGAAATGTTAAAGATTATTGTATATTTAGTTATTTAGAGTAGTATCTTTTGTTTTATATCTTTGTACATATATATGACAGTCAACAATCTAAATTTATAACTTTTTTCAGATAATCTATTTTTCTTACAAATTAAGTTCCATATAGCTGCATGCGCTGTTTCTAAATTCTGACAGCCTGTGAGTAGTACTAGGACAGTTAATTAATGACTTGCAGTTTGTTCTAATGTTACAATCTGTCTCTTAAATACTGACTTTTGTACTTTTCTTGAGGGACTATTGTATTATCAGATTATTTCTAATATGATTTTGCATTTTTGTTAGTACTAGGACAGTTCATTACTGACACTTTTTTCTCGGATATTTTTGTTGCAAGGACTTGGTAGTTTAGGAAAGAGGAAGCAAAGTTATGTATGTTGTATATATCTTTTAGTGAAAATAAGGTTTATGTTTATGTAGTAAGCTATGTCGATCGATTAAATATTTGTTAAGCTTAATCTATCCAGATGGAATTTTAGTGAGTGTTGTATTATGTTACACTTGATCTCTGTTGTATTGCAATTTGAGTTTAATAACTAGCAGCAACTAGTAAGCAAATTCAAAAGTACATTTAATTTAGTGACGCAGCTATAGCGAGAATAACTGATTTTGCAAGCACACTCAAGAGATAAACAATTTCTTTTTTTTTGTTTGGTTTAAAGTCTTAGATAATACTGGAAAGATATATACATCTAAGCATCCTTATAATATAAGGTTGATTTGGCTCAAAATAAAAGAAATGGATAAAATAACTAATATATCCTTTCAGAGACAACTCCATGGAATTCTTGTTTTGTGGGTAAAACAGTGAAAATCCAGAAAAGAAAACAAGAATTTCACTTTCTAGAAAATGCAAGCCAAAGAAATGTAAGTCATAAGAAATGTACTTGAAAATCCTTACCACCGAGTAGAACTAGGGTGTTCTTAAGTTCACCAAGCCCTTTGGTGAACTCAAGTCTAAAACCCATCAAATTGGGCTTCAAATGACGAGTCCAGACCGTTGAAACCCGCCTACCTTACAAGTGATGCATCTACATATGAAATTTTAAACATTTGAATTAATTTAGTATAAAGTGAAGCAGTCAAAATTAGAAGGTTAATAAATTAATTTTAATGTATTTATTTTTTGAACGTTTTTTTACCACTTGACTCTATGCAAAAAAAAAAAAATACATATAGACGCATCACTCGTAAGATAGGCAGATTTCAATGGTTCGAATTCATTATTTGAAGCTGATTTGACGGGTTTTAGACTTGAGTTCATCAAGAGGCTTGTTGAACTTAAGAACACCCTAGTTCTACTCTTGTTTACTTAGATATTTATATATGAGTGAGGCTATGGTACTATGCACATAATGGTCGGTACTATGGATCAAAATATTTATTTTCAAAGTTCAAACAATCAATCTAAACCGTTCAACATGATCTCCATATAAAAATATAATGTTAGATCAACTTTCACATTTTCCTAATTATTTTTCTATTTTTAAATAGGTAGGAAATCACTTCACTAAAAATTCTAGACCATTAAAAGTAGTGATTTTCTACATTTAAAAAAAAAACCTATTATAAAAATTATAAAGAAATATATAATTTAACTTGTAGGTATATTTTTATATAGAGATCAAATTGACAATTAGAACTTTAAAACGAAAATATTAATCCGTAGTATGAATCATTATGTGCTATGTAGATATTTTTTTTAAATAGAACTAAGTTTAAATATTTCAAGGGAACAAGGATGTTGAATTCTGTTTTTATGAAAAGCAACTCCACCGATTGATTGGTGGAGGCAAAAAAAATTTACTTCACATACAAAGTATAATAAACAGCCTCCACAGTGGAGTTGTTTTTCACAGTGTTGTAAAAAAGGCCTTAACGGCCGATTAATCGGCCGTTTAATCGGAAACGGCAGCCAAACTGTCACGAATACACTTAACAGAGTACTTTTTGCGGATTTTTCTGATTAATCGGCCATTTTTTCTGATTAATCAACTGTTTTACCATTTAATCGGCCGTTTATTCCCATTTATTCTCTTTTTTCCAATTTTTTCAGAATTTTTTTTGTATGCGATAGTGTGTGAAATAAGTTCTATAAATCATATATTGTAGTTTTATTTGTGCTTGAACATACATTCAATATTTTTTATATATGTTTTTTCTTCTTACTTATTTTAAAATTGATTATTTCTTCTTCTATTTATTTATTATATTTTTTCTTACTAATTACTGATGTAATTTTTTAAATTAGTACGACATATTCATTTATGAAACTAAGTTGTTATTATAAACTAAATTTAGTGATTTTATGTTGGAATGTTTTATTTCTTTCACATAATATGTTATTAGCATTTGAAAAAAGTTTAACTCTTGAATTTATTTTTTCATTAAATAAATGTGTTATTGACACATGTAAAGTACTTGTACGTTAAAAAAAAATTAAGCGTAGTGTCATTTATAATAATAAAATTAAGTTAAATTAAGTTTATTTGATAAGTTTAATGAGTTAAATAAATTATTTTTAATAAATTATGATATATATACATAAATTTAATAAAAACGTTAAATTGTCCGTATAATTCCAATTAATCGCTTGGCGGTACCCCGTCCATCCGACGACCGCATACAGTTATTTACAACACTGGTCTTTCATAAATAAATAAAAAGTTCAAACTTGCTTATCTCGTTGAAATAATTAAGTTCAGTTCTAATTAAAAAAAAAAAAACAAATCCGATATGTATGATACCATAGCCTTATAAGTTATAACTCTTTATATATACTACAGCATATTTTATGCAACTTTGTGGGCACAATTGGCAACTGGGCCAAGTTCTGACCTGGTCCAGCTGTAGGCCGACATTTGTGGGAATCTCTCTCAACAGGAGAAAACAAATAACAACAAAACATACGAAAACGAAAGATAATCCATCGCACACTTACTACCGAGTACCGACTACCGAGCTATCCTTGTCGTACCGGTTTCTTAGTGCCCCTTGTGTTTGTTCATTTACTATACTCTGGTATTATATATCTTTTTTTGGACCGGAGAGTAGGTTTGATGCTCGTCAGATCTACTTTAGTTCGATAGGTTCAATTATCGTTTGATCTGCTTTAAGATTCATACGCTCCATTATAAAATTTGTATGTGTTTGCTTTGATTTTTATGCACACAAATTTTAAAGCTGATCAGACGGTTATAAAGCTCATTGAATTCAAAAACATGTTTTGTCTATATCCCCCTCAATAAATTTTTTTGACAAACAAAAGCAACACAAAATTAAAATTTTAAAATAAAGAGAAAATATATATCTTGTTCTCAACGAGCATTTAATTAACTGTAATTAGTGGCGAATGTAGCATACAACAAAATTAGGCACTTGCCTACCTCTAAAAAAAAAATTAATTTAGACCAAGTTAAAAAAACGAATCTTGCCTACCTTTGAAAATTAAATTTGCCTACCTCTAGCTAGTCCAGCTCAATTAAATATGCCTATTCAAAATTTTAATTAGCGCTATCTGCTACTCTTCTAAGTTCTAACCCGCTAACTTAACCAACTCGCTAGTCTGCTACCCTTTTAATTTATAAATAGCGGAGCAGTGTCGCATATGCGGTCTAGTGGCCGCATATGTGTATTCGGTTGTAATCTGATAGAAATTTGTATACGGTCAATATATGCGGTTCCGCATATGCGGTCGCATATTATTACCGCATAATCAACCACATATTACCGTGTATTTATTTGTATGATACCTCATATTACCGCATATTACATCATATTACCGCATACCGCATATTACTGCATATGGCCACATTACCACATAATTGTTACGGTACCACCTCTTTGCTCTTAACCCTAATTTTTTTTTTTTTTGGAAATTAGATAATAATAGAGTTTAACATATATGTATAATTTTTACATTCATTAGTGACTTGATCTAACTGGAGTTTAGCAAAACTCAAAGATAACCCTAATTTCTACATTAATGAATGACCATGAGCCTGTGACTGGTACTGGTACACTTTTGAACTTTATACCAATTCCATGTATAATTTGTACATTCATGAATGACTTGATCTAACTTGAGTTTAACAAAGCTCAAAGATAACCTAATCAAGAAATTCTTCCAGTTTGTTTGTTTTTTCAAATAAAAACAATGATAGTTTTTACAAAGAAAATAGATGAGAAGAAAAATAAAGAAGGGGCTTAGATATGAATTAACTTCAAATTAGTTGTTTACAGTGGATAAATATATCTCTTTTATAAAAGAAGGATATATTTTGTTCTTTTTTTCATCTAGACTAAATTAGAGATGAGTTATAGATTACATAACCATTTGAAAAACATTCAATTTATTGTAATGCTTCTGTGGCTCTGTTGTTTAATTTAAATTTGACACTGATTTGTGATATGTAAAAGAATATTTGTTATAAATATTTGATTGAGTTACAATTTTTATGTTCATTTCTATTATTTTGACTTCTTATTTATTTTGATTAATATTGTAATTTTTATTATATTAATTTTTTTGTAACATATATGTGTTTCTATTTAGTTGTATTATAAAAATTCTGATTTCGCCTGTAATTTATGCCAGATCCATGTAAAAGGAGACAAGAAAAGAAAGAATAATATAGTATAGTTCATAGTTGGATAATTGTCTTTTTGAAGATGACAAAGAATGTATAGTTGGATTACTAATTGTCAGTAATACTCCTATAGAAAAGACAAACATTGTTTGTACCACAATTCACATGTCAGGTGAAATGTAAACTAGCTGTACTGTTTCATTTACATGCTTGCACTATAGCCGACATTATTCTCTGCAGGTCAAACTCAATTAATTATTCATGCATGCATTATTGAGCCCACAGCCCACTTATTTCCTGACAGTCTTCTTGAAATCACGTTGCCTTCATTTTTTACGTAGTTACAACTTACCATGCATGCACATACTTTACTGCTAATTAATTAAAAGAAAAGAAAAAAAAAACTGTGCGCATCACAGGAAAGGTAACATGATAAGATCAAAAGGGGAACACATAACACATAGTTAAGAAACCAAAATCAAAATGCAAAAGAATTCAAAATATCAAAACTATAATGATATATGAACTTCTCTCACAAGTTACAATATTACATCCAGCTTTAATTTGCAAATTGCAATATCTTGTAGTAACGTCTGGGAGAATGCGACAAATTTTGACAGGTTAAATTTCCATTCAAATTGGTAGTCCTGATATATCAAATTGTAGTAACTACAGCAGTTGATAGTCCTGATATATCATGAAGCTTTCTAGCCTAATATTATTGTTAGCTTTAGTAAGATATATATATGTGGTGAAATTTTTGTTTACATCTAATTAATATATATTATCATGAGGCTAGCTGTTCCTCTATCTCCAGCATCTCCTCATGATTAAATAACATTATAACACAATCATATATAATTTTATAATATGCATTAACCTTCATCCTCATAGCACAAAGGTCCAAATCTAGATCTCCATAATATATATATATATATATATATATATATATAAAGAAATTATGACGCAAGTACGTACAACATATTACCTTATTAATTTAATAAATATATATATATATAGGTTGGAATATAATCTTCTATCAATCAAGTCATTTGACAATCTTGATAATATTTTTCATGACTAAAAAAACAACTTTAAACACACACACACACCCCAAAAAATATATATATATATAGGGTCCGGCTAATTTGCTGCCGGCAGCATTTTAGCCGGAGGTGCTGCTGCCACCTCTTTTTATATTTTGTGATGTCCAAACAACAAATCCAAACCGTTAGATATTTAATCTATATTATTATCTACTTGGAGACCAAATTTTACATTTTTTGGAATTTTTTTACTATTTATTAAGCTAGTTTGAAAACCGCTGTTTTCAGTAAATTTCTGCAGCATTGAAATCAGCGGTTTTCAAACCAGCTTAATAAATAGTAAAAAAATTCCAAAAAATGTAAAATTTGGCCTCCAAGTATATTATAGTATAGATTAAACATCTAACGGTTTGGATTTTTTGTTTGGACATCAAAAAATAAATAAAACGCGGCAGCACCGCCGGCAGCAAATTAGCCACAGCCTATATATATATATATATATATATATATATATATATATATATATATATATATATATATTATTAGTGTAGTTTGATGAACTTATACATGTGATCAATAGTTTAATTTGTTCAATTTGTGTGTCATTTGATAATATATCAAGGACTAAATGTAGACAAATTAAAAAGTTCAAATGACTCGATGAACAATTAAACATGCATTAAATTAATCTAACCATCTTTTTTTTATATACATGATATATATATATAAATTATGCATAAAATGCTGAGATTACAAATGTAATTTTTTTTACCATTATTAGACTATATAACTACCAATAATGGCTCACAAGTTCACAATTGCTATATGCTTATATGAAACAACTACATGTTGCCTGTTTACAACAGAACAAATTAAGACACTGTTTTTTTTCATGTGAAAAAACCATAAATGACAAGTCTAGGGAAGATAACTTCCTAGTTTATCAAAAAAAAAAAAAGACAAGTTAGGGAAGATATATAATATCCGTGTGTATGCAATTTGGTAAAGTTGGACCCTCTTTTCCATTGCATATTATATGTATATTAACAAAGAAAAAACCCGAAGAATATTGCATTAAATATTAATAACTTAACCAAAAATAACAATGCTCATGGCAAAGCCAAAAACTACTTAATATTATAACTTTCTATAAGCAAACTAGAATTCAAACAACATTGTTATGTATGCCATATTGTCAAAGTTACCTACAAAACTATGTTGCATATTTATTGTACCGACACTTTCTATATGCAAGTTTAGTAAATAATACCAATCTATATAAATAAACATGGCATGAAGTCATCCCTTCAATCACTTAGAAGCAACCGGTAGTGATGTTTTCCAATATCTGGCAACCATTATAGTCCCAAAAGGTATATATATCCATGCATAAAGTTGATAATGATATCAATGTCATGTTAATCGGCAACAATTTGGTTCAATGACAGGCATACTACTTAGTACATATTCAATGGAACTTCATTTTGATCATTTAAAACCGGTAAGATCCCTTGCAGAATCTGGTAGAGGGTTCCAGTCCCAAAGCTTATCTGAAATGGTCGCTAATGGCATTGATACTGTATTAACCGGCACTAAATTGGTCTGTGATTGCAGTGGAAAAATGTGATCATTAGCATCTGTATAGCCATGGTGTTGCCCAACTAAAGTGCTCAGATCATCATGCATATTCAGGTTTGAAACCATAGGAGAAGAGGAGCTAACATTAATAAGTGAATATGCCGAACCTAAGGAAACCGGATTCTTTGAATGATCATACAATATCGAAGGACCATCTTCGTCAGGTGATGTGGTTGAGTTCAGCGAGGCAACCGAAGCAGTTGATCTATACATTAGTGGTTTTGGTAAAATTGCTGTTGTCACAGTATTTGAGCTTGTCATGTTGTTGAGGGCATTGCTAATTGGTAGCGAATCGTGCACTTTATCGATAGTCATTGGGGTCGAATAATTGTCTCCTTGTAGTGGGGTCAACTCAGGAGGTGAGTTAGCAGAGGCATTCTGTCTTTCAAGTCCAGACCCAGATCGGCTCCGAGACGAGGATGCTTTTGTTGGTGAGGGGCCGGAATGATCTTCAACTCCCGTTCGTTTATATACTCGGCACAGTGATATCTCGGCCTGCAAAAGTTTATTATTGGATTAAAATACAACATAGATGTCAAGCATTTATGCATTATTTGACTATTTTTTTTAAGTATCTGCCTATCTGGTTACTTCATATTTAGAGTTCTTAATTCACCAGACAAATTGTTTTCTAGTTAGCCATTTTACAAAGTTTCACATGATGTATTTTGTGGTGAACAATGAGCATTTAGAGTACCAAATAATTTGCTGGTGTCTGTAGTGTAGCTGTAGATTTTTTTTTTTTTAAATTGTAATCTAGACTAGTGTACAAATTTGATAGACCTAGGACATAAAATGAAAGCCAAAGTAAAATCAGTTACCATTTCATACAGATCAATATCTTTGCAAATTACACTAAACTTTCTTACTATAAAAATGGAGGAACATACAGGGAATTAGTGAACAAGAGAAATTATTGATTTGTAAAAGAGCTAAAACTGTTAATGCTACTCCTCTTAGGCCTTTAGAACATTAGCATTCAAAGAGATCCTCTAAATTTAAAAATATAGTACCTTTTGATACCGTTCTACATCACTAGGTGGCAACCGGTACTCATTCATTATCCAACTAGTTCTTATGCCCTTAGGCGCCTTCCCTGAGTAGAAAACTAGCGTTTTCTTCAAACCAATGGGTCGGTTATTCTCTGCACGTATCATCCGATCTGCTCCAGTGGCCTTCCAATAACCTGATGCCGTAACCCTGTTCGGTCGGTCTCCATTTCGGTACTTTCGGTCTCTTGGGACGTAGAAGAACCATTCCTTCTCTCCAATTGCCGCCATTGCTATAGAAAATTAGAAGACTATTGTTAAGATTACATATGTATATCTCACTAATTGCACCGTTGCTATAGAAAATTACCTTAGCTAGGGTTTGGTATGTGTAACCATTGCTTCTGCAGTTTTTATATTCAGCAAAAGTTCGTTTGTAAAAATTAATCATTAATTCGTGTTGGTATTATCTATAAATTAAGGTAAATTGTATTATGAGTAACACGGGAAAAGCAAGAGAGGAAACATATATAGTTGTTTAAAAAAAAAAAAAAAGAGAAAACAGGAATTGTAAAGCTAATAGGTGATCTATGCTCAAAAATTAAACTTCAAGTCTTCAAGTAATAGGGGAAATAAACATTTATTGGAAGACACCAGATCTAATATAGGTGAATCCAAGATCCAAAAAGAAGCAAAAGGTTTCCAAAATAATCCATGAATACATACATATTCAGAGAAAGAACTGAACCTCATGATTCTACAAGAAAAAAATTCAAAATTCAAAAAAGCATCCCCTTAATTTCTTGTATGAAAAATTGCTTTCAAGAGGGACTAAAACAAGTGAAGCAAATACCAGGAAGTTCCCATGGATCGTAGCGGTATAAATCAAGAAAAGTTATGAGCTCGACATTGAATCTCTTTCCTTCAACCTTTCGCCTGAGGTAAAATTCAATCAATTCCTCTTCCGTAGGGTGAAATCGAAAGCCCGGCATCACAAGGTCATGCTCATGAGAATCCCTAATTCCATCTCCACTTCTTTCATTCATTGCTATTATTTTTTTACTACAGATAATTTTTCACAAACATGGAATAATATTAGACCTTCTCTCCAGCCTCTTCTGCTTCAATAGGCTTTCTGTTCTATTAGAAGTTTCGAGGTGCAAGTGGAGAGAATTAGGGATAAGAGTAGTTGAAGAACAGGAGAAAAATAGCTAGATATACCAAAGAAAATCTTTCTACGAGCTTGTATGATAACTGTTTGTGATTATTACTAGATTTGTGTCACTAGTAACGTGATGTATATTGTTTGCTCTCTCTCTCTCTCTCTCTCTAAATCGACAACAACAAAATAGGGTGCTAGATGCTAAAGTGAAATAGGAGAGAAAAGCTTCAGAAAGTTCTTCTATGGCGCTGCTAGTATGTTATATTTATAGCGCCTTTGTACAAGGCTGATTAATTAGTCAAATAGTCAGTATATATTTGTCTTGCGTGAACTTCTTCCTTCTATATTTACTTTGTCTAGCTTATTATATTACCTACCATCTATGATTAATTAGTTGTGCCCATGATTATGTGGGGCCCACTGTCATAGAAGGTAGGTGAAACAATTAAAAGGACAAAGCATGAATCGATGTCAACGCTCTTTTTTTTACTTTGAGGTCAAAAAATTAAACATTTTCATTTTGGATAGTAAATAATTTAATTGCAGCTAATCCACAACCATTTCCAATATATAACTATTTGCCCACAGCTATGACAATTAATGTACGGGTGAAAAATCTCATTAATTATTTCTAAGCTTTTAGAGAGGAAGGTTCAAATACCTCTTGTTTTTCATGTTTGTCGTGTCTCACATTTTTAACTTCATTTCTAAAGTCCTAGTCGATCCAAACTGCTCAATATGATCTATATTAAAATATACTTGGTGATCTAATTTTATATATTTTTAGAATTTTTTACTATGTATTTAGAATTTTAGATAGGTACAAAAAAACTGCTTTAGGATGATTCATAAATAATAATTTTGTACATATTAAAAAATTCCAAAAAAATATAAATTTTGTGTCCAAACACATTTTAATATGGAGATCTTGTCAGCAATTCAAATTGACAGTTTAAACTTTGAAAACATGGATAAAGAATGTAAGGCATAGAAGTACATGATGCATTTTAATCCTGAATTAACTTTTGTTTGATTTTAGACGTCTCAATTTCTAATTTGATTATATAGTTCTAATGAATACGTGATGTGTCTTTTATAGATGAAGAAGTAGAACAAAAAGCTCTCTTTTTTTTGAAAGAGAGAACAAAGCTCTTAGAATAATTAAATCTAGAAAAGTATGTATAAACATGTTTTATATATGCAAGTAGTCTTAAAAATAGTAGTACATGCAAATATGTTATATCCTAAGAATTAGCTTTAATTTGATTCAGTGGTTAAGACAATATTAATAGAGTGAGTCTATGGTACTATGCATATTACGATTTGGCACCGTGCTACGGCTCTATATTCGAGTTTTCAAATCCTAACGGTCGATCCGAACCGTTCATCTTGTTCTCCATATTAATATGTGTTTGGAGACCAAATTTTACATTTTTTGAAATTTTTTTACTATTTGTTTAGATTTATTGAAAATCACTGTTTTTGGATGGTCCAGAATTTTCAGATCAAGTGATTTTCTAAATATCTAAAAAAATAGTAACAAAATTTCAAAAAATGTAAAATTTGGTCTCCAAACACATATTAATATGGAGAACAAGATGAACGGTTCGGATCAACCGTTAGGATTTGAAAACTCGAATATAGAGCCGTAGCACGGTGCCAACCCGTGATATGCATAGTACCATAGACTCACTCATATTAATATGTGTAGAAAGTTGCAGTTTGAAATCGGTTTAAGAAACATTCCTTTCAATATTTAAAAGTTAAGAAATTTGACATTCATTTCTTTTTAAATGTCTTTTTTTTCTTTTTATAAATTAGTTTGGGATATGCACTCTTAAAACCTTAATTAAGATACTTGAGAGCAAATTTTATAACTCAAATGCCACACAATACCCCACTTGGGCTTAGTTAAAGAACCAACCGCACAATTTCCTCCTTGTTGATATTTCTTTTTGTGTGTTAAATATAGGTTTTTAATTAAGTATGAGAAAGTGACACCTCAATGGAAAGTTAGAAAGTTACTAGGGGTGATGTGTACATTACTCTAAGATGAAACTATGATGTTATTAATTTATGTTGACTTTCAGTTTTCACTTACCCTTATTTAATCCAACAATTTCTCTGGTCCCCCTATATATGTTATACTGGAGGTCATATTTGTCTGCGTATAACTACAAAAATGGACAGTATCCGCGAGAGTAAACAGTGACTATCCGTGAAAGTATACCAACATAAAAGTGTTTTTTTTTTATTATCAACGGTAGTATATGATACACCAACAGTATCCGTCACAGATACTGTTCCATTTTTGTAGTAACCTACACACCCTACATGAAATGGGAATAGCAGCTGTTGTATCAAATGAACTCCGTGAAGACAGAACCTCTTTGGATCTCTTTCATTTTCACTGGACAATGCACCAAGATGCGGTCGTGATAAGTTCTATAATTTTGGTAGACTCGGTTTTTCATAGAAGAAACAAATTATGAATTACTGACATATTAATATACAACCAAAAAGTAAGGTATAAAAACAGGGGCGGAACTATAAATTTTTGATAAAGAGGACTGAAAATTAAAATACATATTGTGATGAGTAAGATTTGAACCTAAGACCTTTCAATTACAAAATAGAAAGTTCTTAAAAAATAAAAATTAATTAAATTTCAATATACATAACTAAAATTTTAAAATTATAAGATCCACCCCTATATAAAAAGAGGAGGATCTAATTACACCCTTTTGTTGGTGACACCGAATTATACTCTCCATTTTTAAAGTTTTCAAAGTCCAAACAGTCGATCCAAACCGTTCAACATAATGAATATGTTAAAATGTGCTTGCATATCAAATTTTACATTTTTTTTAAAAACAAATGTACAATTTATTAAGTATTTAACAAAATCGCTATATTCAGGCCATTGAATTTTTGTACCAATCTTAATAAATAGTAAAAAAAATTCAAAAAATGTAAAATTTGATCTGCAAGCATATTTTAATATATCCATCATGTTGAACGGTTTAGATCGACTGTTTGGACTTTGAAAACATAGGGTATAATCCGGTGTCACCAAAAAATAGTGTAATTGGATCCCTCCTCATATAAAAATATATATGTATTTTAATTTAGATAGTGGCCATCAATTTCTTAATTCAATCTATTGTAAATATATATGGTTTAATTAATTAATATTTGGAATTATGTGGACGAAATTTATTTGACAAATTAAGTTTAAAAAAAATGTACGTAAGATATATCAAAGTTTTATAATGTGTTACCAAATATTGAGCCTTTAACATCCTTTATGGTAATTTAGTGTAATCGTAAGTTCGTAACTTGCATTCATTTTTTATGCACATTATTATACATTTAAAATAATTAATAGCTATCACTATATTCTTAAAGTGCAGAAAAATAATTTTAAATAATTGTATCAAAATGAATATTTTTATGTAAACAAAATAATATCATATTTTTTATATGTGGATCTCAATATTTAACACAACTAATAAATCTTTTTATTTATTAGTAAAGTAAACTAACAAAAAATAGCCTTTCCATTAATGATAGATATACATGAATATTTGTTAATGCAAGATATACATAAAAATTTCCATATATCCATATATAATTAATTTCCATATAATTTCATAGAATTAAATACATGCATTGTGCTTAAGTAAACTATCTCAATTAAAAAAAATAGCTGGTCTTATTTACAAAGTTCCATCACCATTATACTTTATCATATCTTAAATCTTGATTTATATATTTTTGGCTTCTTTTATTTCAAATAAGAACTTAGGAAAATCATGGTAATTAAGTACATACATGAAAATATTGCAAAAAGACAAAACTGATACTGCTTCATTACCTCCTCATTAATTAATACAAAAAATATTATATACATACCGAATTGACTAGCTGTATGTCACAATAAATATGAAGATACTTAATGGTAGGCCATGTCTATTCAAGCAGCTTCAGATTGTACCTAATGACTTTTTTTTTTACTTGTTTGCATTAAAAATGGACCAAACCGCAATTAAATTAGGTGCGAGACTTATTGAACCCTAATTTTCAATTTGATCCACGGTCTCAGTCAATTCCTATCAATTTATCTTTAGGGTTTCTCTAGGATTAATTTAAAGGATTTGCATCTGGACCATTTTGGGATACATCATATATGTGTGGTTAATCCTTAATTTATTGCACAGTTATATCTTTTGAAATATAAGATGACATAATCTTTCTAGGCCAGGTGGATTAAGCATTAATCAAATAAAAAAAATCTTATTAATTAAAGTCTCAGCGAAAAGAACTTAATAACTTTGGGGTGCTGTAAAAGTTAGAAATTAATATGTAGGTTGATACTTGATGGTACATATATACTTTAGTTTTCTAAATTGTAAGAAATATCATGTCATATATACAGAGATTGACTAATATGCTTTCAGTAGTATTTCGGCTGAAGTATAACCGATTCAAATTTCAAAAAATCGAATTCAAAACTTCGAACTAAGTAGATAAGTAAATTGGTTATATATTGAACTTGTAGAATACCAATTTTTACTATTGTTAGTTTTTTTTTTTTTTTTTTACTATTTTTTATGATTTATGAAAGATGACAAAAAATGACCTAATAATAAAATATTTTAGGTCATTTTTTGCCATTGATAAGCCTAAATTATATACACATTCGATCTAGATTTTTATCATAAAACAACACCAAATATCATGTATTTTGAATAAAATGTGATTAGAATACACCTAGAATCAAGTTACTGTGTTTGTTTTACTTTAGACTGCAGGAAACGATGAAAAAGTTAGAAAAAGGCCCCCAATGCAGAAGCACTCAATCCAGTACGGACGCACTCATCACTTAGCTGAATTTTTAGCATCTCAGACCTGTAGAAGAAAAAATTCGAGTGTAATGCGTCCGCATTCATCAGCCAGTGCAGGTCATTCATCCACACTCAATACTTAGCTGATTTCAGAAATTTCAGAACAGCACAGAAAATTCACGAGTGCGGGTCATCCATCCACACTCACATCCAGTGTGGACGCACTCAGGTTATTTACGCAAAAATTCAGAAAGTTAAATAAGGAAAGTTGGAGCCAGTGCGGGTCACCCATCCGCACTCACCACCAGTGCGAATGCACTGAACCTGCGGACATCCAAAATTACATGGTTTGACAGTTTTTCTATTTCTGGAGTACCAAGGACGTGTTTTGGCACCCAAATGTGGACAAGGCAATCTGGGAAACAATCCAAAGATAGCACCCACTAACCCTACTTTCTAACATAGCGTTTGGCTATAGGAGAGGGGGCTCATTCTCATTCAAAGACACACAACTCTCATCTCTCTCTTTCCCCCTTGGTGCATGTCAATTTCTATAAAATACAGCGATAAATCTGCAGTAATTTCCGGAGTTCCAGAGGCTTTTCTAGGAAGGAGAAGAAGAAGATCTTCCCAAGATTTCAACAAGATTGAGATTTTTAATTTGATAAAGGGTATAATCATTTCTTTATTATATTTCTTCTTTTTTTGCCAATTTTTGTAATGGATCTCTCCAAGAGAGAGTAGATCTCTCTCTAGGGGTCTAGGTCAATGCATGAAATTATTGAATTCTATTTTATTCGGATATTTGCTTATATTATGATTGCTTTATGGGATTTGATTGTTAATTTTTGTGATTTATCATTTGTGTTAATTATATAGTTTAGTACTTATAATCGAAGTAGTCCCGCTTTGGAATTTATTTGTAATGCAAAGAATCCAAAGAAGTTAGGATGAGAGGAGAGTATCAAATTATGAACACAAATACCTTAGGATTTGGATTAGATGCGACCGTACTTTGATATTCATATCCGGAACTATAGAAATTAAAGGTTAGGGTTTGGTGAAGAACGACCGTGAAGTCAAACCCTTACTTAGGACACCTAGATTGGCTAAGTATTGGTATGTGTTTTGTGTGCAAAAGATTGTTAAATATCCCTTTAGGATGGTGACAGAACCTAAAATTCGAGGAACATTAATCCACCGCACCAAAATACTTGTATCAATAATTAGTTGACATAGACTAATAAGAGCTTAATGGGTCTAGATAGCTAGGGTGAAGAACAACCGTGAAGTCCGAAACTATCTAAGCACGTTATTAATTCACGACCATGACCCTTTTTAACACTTTAGGTTAGAAACCTCATCAAATCATACATAAATTTAAACAATACCGAGTAGATAGAATTAGCAAGGGATTCTAGACCGAATACCCCTAGATCTCCTCAACTTGAAAGCAAACAAATATTTCTTTTCTTTGTTTTATTTTCATTTATTGTTTAAAATTCCTTTCTCTCAAGTATTGAACCCAAAATTAGGATTGATAGAACAACCCCCCCCCCCCCCCCCCAATTTTCCTTTACTTTATTTTATTTTCTGAAATTAATTGTTAAAGTTTAAGCCTAGTATCTAAACGTACTCCTTGTGGTTCGACACCCTAAGTACTACATTGATTGGTTGTGCGTTTGCAACAAACATTTTTTTAGGTATTAAGGATAATAAATTTAAAGGCAAAAAGAGTATAATCCAAACACAATTCCGTATCTCCAAAATACTCATCAGCCATCTTTCATAAATCATAACGTAAAAAAAAATTCCAAAAATAGTAAAAATTGGTATTCTACAAGTTCAATATATAACCAATTTAGTGAGCTACTTAGTTTAAAGTTTCGAATTCAAATTTTTAAAATTTGAATCGGAAACACTTCGGCTGAATTACTACTAAAAACATATTAGTCAATCTTCATATCTACATACCTATACCGATCATTGGCTGCAAATAGTTCCTGGAGAAAACCTAATTTGGTCAACTTTCAAAGAAATATTATTTCCTGTTCTTTCTTAGTATAGTCTACTAAAAGATCTAGGTCAGCTTTCACAAAAGACTTTTACTTAGTCATCCAAATTCAGATCAACACGTTGAATTTTGAATCATGGATGTTTCCATTCCTTCATATGAGAAAGTAAACCTAGAAAATTCTTTCTTTCGAGAATAAGAGAAGACCATATATAATTTTATGAGAATATTACATCAGAATGTTCAAATATCTACAGAAGGAATGGCAACATGTCAATCGAAAGAGAAAATATATATAAAAAAAAGATACATATCCTTTTGCAAAGAAAGATAGACAATTTTTCTTTTTTTCTTTTAGCAATATTATTTATATTGCCTTTTTAATTTCTGGATTTATCAGGTCTAGTGTATTACTTTTGATTTTGATCATATTGAAAATCTGAAATTGAAGGCCTTTTGTCTACTGGCATTATATTTTTTATGGTTTACTGATGTCTATACTATAAACAATTCACAACTTTAGGAGGAGAATGGATATATTTTTGGCTGAATAAAAAAATAACCCACTAAATGACACGTAATTAAACTACAAAAATGAAATAGTATCCGTGAATATAAAAAGTGACTATCCGCGAGGGTATATCGACATAAAGGTGTTTTTTAATTCTATTAGCAACGGTAATACTGTCTCATTATTGTAGATATATATTACTGATGGCCGCGTTAAAATTAAATAAATGGCATGCATATCTTGACCAAAATCAAATTGAGACATTTGGTTACCTCTTTCGCCCGCCTCTCTCTCTCTCTACCTCTCTTGTAGAGATCTCGCTCTCTGCCTAGAATACAAATATGCAATTTTCATCTTTACCTAGGAATTTGTGGACTGGACCACTTTGGCGGCCTCTCTCTCTCTCTCGATCTCTATACCAATGGTTCTAGTGACGATCCATATCAATATCTGGTACAGAAAGGAAAATGAAATATTTGACTCCTATGTCCTATCCAATACATTTGCAGATATGCATGTCAAAAATTGCGATAGGTGTATATCCATTTTTAATGGAGGGAATCCAAACCGGTCGGCTATATATTTTTTTCAGATTAACCCATTCATGGAAGTATATCCATGGCTCATATGATAAATATATATGATGCGCCTATAGCAAAAAATTTAGTTAAAATGTAGAACAAAATGCAGAATATGCAACCATTTATATTCTGTCAATTGCACCAACAGAAAAATTCCAAAGACGCAATTAATTAATTTTTATTTCAAAATATGTGTATGTTTATGCTTTTATATATCCGCGATGCTTAATTAACAAGTAAACAATACATGGATAGGCTCTTATATATAAATACTTATAATTTATAATGTAATATTGTGCTTTGTTATTTCTTCCTTCATTGTGCATTGCTAAATTTAATGCATATTTCCAAGAAAACTATATGAAAAAAGAAAATTGCATGTTAAGTGGTGCCGGGCGGCTTCGTGGCCTATGCAATTGCTTTCAGCATTAAATTCGATTTTATCGTCGTCTTGTTAGGTTCTAGAGAATGGAGAATAGTTGCTCAAAAAATACTTTTAAGCATATCTTTGTGCGGGTCCACACACAACTTTGACACTTGAAAAGTATTGCCTTGGTGAAAGAGTGTATATAGTTTTTTTTTTTGAAAGAGAAATTTGAGAGTCACGCTCCCATATTCCATTCATCGACACCAGTGGTGTCATAAAAGTTACAACTAAAGTTTTAGTATCAATATATCTGTTAGCGGCATTTCACCGCTAGCCATCAAAAAAAGAAGAAGAAAAGAGTGTATATAGCATGCATATGCATGTGTGACTGTAAAAGACTGTGTATAGCATTAGGGTGCATACATGTATTAATGATGCAAGTATAAAACATCCAATAACTTCAAAATATATAGCCTTTAGAATGTACATATATATATACATGTATTAATGATGCAAGTATAAAACATCCAATAATATACTCCTAAACCCTAATTAAGCTGTCTTTTTAACTGCACTTGCATTTTGGAAGTTATAACGAATCAGGGTTATTGCATTAATAATTTATAAAAGATGCAAATCATTATGAAAAGGGAAAATTGCAAGTAAACTTAATCTTACTACTATGCAAATATAAATTTTGGGACATATACAGATATTATAAAAATTTAGAATGACATTTTGATGTTTACTTTGAAAAATCAAGACATGTATATCATGCAGAGTTCTTGCCATGCATTAATTAATCATGCATAGGTTGCATCCCTTATTATTGCAGTAAATCAATTGTTGTAATTTCTATTATTTACTCAAGTAGAAAATTAACAAGAGTTCAAGAGAATTAGCGCAAAAAAAAAAAAAAAAAAAACATAATTCAACATGAAAACAAGCATGCTACCTGGCATACATATTACAGAATGAAACAGAACGAAACCAGACAAAGGAATCATATACAGCTAATTATGGTACCCCCTTTGGTGAGAGGCTATTGGATATATGATGATTGTGTCATGACTCATGAGAGAGAAGGCATTAAATTCATGCGGTGATATCGGTCGCACGAGCATTAATCCAACGACGATGCATGCATTGAAGAGCGGTTTTAGATTAGATTTGTAATGTAATGTAATACAGATAGAAATGTACGTGGGAGTTACACCTTGCGGTTCAGTTGTTGTGATAGCCGCTAACATTAATTGACGTGGGTCCATGTGGGCCGTTGGATCTATCTCCCCATGTCCTTTTTTGATTTAGGGCTGTGGCCTGTGGCGTTAATTGCGCATTCGGACTTTTCTGGATGCACCGTTGACTCTGCTCTGACATCGGTCAAAGTCTGGAAATAAATAATTTTCTTTATGATTGCGATTGGCACCAGGGTGTCATGTGCAATTATGCAAAACTGGTGCCTATTGAAATAACAGAAAAGGTTTGGGGTCTCATGTAATTTATCAACCTATTAAAAGGGCTTTTAAAAAATCTAAATGTTGGGTGATATGGCTAAAAGAAGGCCTGTCGTTAAGTTTAAATAGAGGAAGAAGAAAAGTGAATATGGGCTGGAATTGCAGATTGGGCTGACTCTGGGCCTTATCCAGAAAACGAATTGAAGAATGGTGTAAAGCTGGGGACCACTTGTAAGGCTAACGAAGGAGACGAAAAGGCAATAACTGATTGGCCAGAGGTGAGGTGTCAACATGCCTCTATTGACCAAGATCTAATCTACCAAGTCAACCGCCGGGTTACATTGACCAAGATCGGGCATTGCTATCGATTTATTTTTTTACCCCCTTTCCAATGCAGTGTGTTTAGTTCCAGTCGTGTAACCGTGGGTTCAATTCTCCATTTGCATACTTCTCTGAATGTACGATTCTAATAGGCCCCTTTCAATTTTCAAAATTTACCTAGATGGTTGACCTTTTGTTTGTTTTTAACCCGGCCAAGTTGAAAATGATGTTTTTGATAACTTATGAGAAATAAAGTAAAGAGGAGGATTCAAATGCCTCCATGTTTTTGTGTCTCCATCATGCCTCTATCTCTCTCCATTATTTTCAAAGTTCAAACAGTCGATCCGAACCGCTCAATCTAACCTCCATACTAAAATATGTTTGGAGACCAAATTTTATATTTTTAGGAATTTTTTTACTATTTTTTTAGATAGGTACAAAATCAGTAAATCTGAACCATCTAAAAACAGTATTTTTGTACCTATCTAAAAAAATAGTAAAAAAATTCCTAAAAATATAAAATTTGGTCTCCAAGCATATTTTAGTATGGAGGTTAGGTTGAGCGGTTCGGATCGACTGTTTGAACTTTGAAAATGATGGAGAGAGATGGAGGCATGATGGAGGCACAAAAACATGGAGGCATTTGAACCCTCCTCTAAAGTAAAAAACACACAACTTCCGTAAAATTCCATTTTAATGGTAAAATCTAAATACATGTTTTCTAAAAGAGAGAACATCCTCCTCTTATAACAGAGATTATGGCGGCTAGGACATACCCTTTGCTGCTAATCTACCTTTCTTATTAGTGTACATATTTTCTTCTATATTTGAAATAATACAAAAGGAAACATAATAAAATATAAATCTTCCTCCGGCTAGTATAGAAGATAAGTCGTATCAACAGTTTTCATTGTTAGGAAGACTATAAATTTGTTTGGAAGAAGAAATAAAAGAACGAGGAAAAAAAAATACAATACGAGTTTTAATATTAATTAGAAGTTTTGGCTCTCATTTTGTACTGCTATGTTGTTTAATTATAACAATGGCGGATTTTAATTTATTCAAGAATAAGGTTATGACAAATATCAGGCTTAATTAAGTTTTCAAATAATTATATAGTTTTAATTTCTTTTTATTTATTCAACAAGTATAATACTTAAAATGTCTAGATTTTGGTGTATAATAATTAAGAAAGAGATATCTTTTTTAACAAATTGGATGATATTATATATTTGCATTCATGCTTCATGCTTGTGTTACCATATGAATGTGCCTAGGGGTGGCAACGAGCTAGCTCAGTCCGAGCTAGGTTCTAACTCAGCTTGTTAATTCTCAACTGAGCTACAACCGAGCGAGTTGAACCTAGAGCATCCGAGCTAAAACCTAAGCTTAAAATCCTGACAAGCCAGCCCAAGCTAGCTCGTGAGCTAATGAGATGGCTCGCTGGTTTTGGCTGAATCTTGTTTTAAGAATAAGAACAGAGCTAGACCGAACTAGATAGTATAAAATGCACACAAATTCATACAAATTTATAAATTGATGCCTAGCCAAGCTAACTCGCGAGTTGGCGAGCAAGTTAGGCCCCAACTTGAACTCATTAATTCTGAACCGAGCTAGTGGCGAGCTAGCTCGTTAACAGCTCGGTCCAATAACAAGCGAGCTATTAATGAGCAAGTCAGATGCGAGTTACGATCGAGCTACGAGCTTTTTTGCCACCCCTAAATGTGCCACTGATAAGTAAATTAGTTCTGGTATGCTTGTATAAAATCAACTGGAGAGGTTAAAAGGTTACAAGGTGCCTTTTGGTGCAAAGCCTGCGACAGGTAAATTTTTATGTTTCTAAAGGCGTAATATGTAAAGATGAATAAGTAGAATCAGATTCACTTCCATCTTAATTCTCAACAAAACACAAACTAAGCAAAAGACAAATCAGTTTGCATGGAGACCAGGCAAGAGCTTCCTTCAAAACCAGATCCCAAACAAAATCAGAGCTTAATAAAGCTCCTCTTCCTATTTATCTCTACTAATCTTCTCTCAATCCTACTCTTTTCAAATTTCAACCCTAAGCTTTTCCTATTTCAAGCAAACATCCCTCTCCTACTTGAACTTGAAGCAACTCAATCAAACCTTTCCTTCAACCAAGCCCAAATAAAACTTCTTCAAGTCAATCTTAAAACCACCATTTCCCTTCTAAATTCACATCTCAACAAGCCACAGAAATCTGAACCTAAGGAAAATAATGCTTTTACATGGTTAGAAAGCCTGAAAGGGGAGTTGAGACTAGCAGTGGGTCCCCACAAGCTCCCACTGGGCTACACACCAAACCTCAGAACAGACACATGGCAACCTCCAATTGGTTCGATGTGTCAACTACTGAGTGCTGATTTGGCACGCTACATGACATATGAGGTCGGTGGAGAATGTCCATCGGATGCTGAGCTGGCACAAAAGCTGATGCTTAGAGGCTGTGAACCACTTCCACGTCGCCGGTGCCGTTCGAAATCACCAGCCAGGTATATATTAAGATTTTTTTTAATGTCGAATTAGCTTCATTTTAGATATTGAAAAATTTTATGGTTGTACTATTTCGCAAAGTTAATGTGTTTTGTTAAACAAGTATATATTACATTCGAGAAATATTGCAAATCTATTATTTTTGTTAAACTTGTAGTAATTGATTGTTATCAAAACTGCGTTTCAAACAAAAAAATTGGAACTTTAAATGTTGATTTCTTTATATAACAGGTACATAGATCCTACACCACTCCCAGAGAGTTTGTGGCAGACCCCACCTGATACAAGCGTTGTGTGGGACGACTACACATGCAAGAACTACTCATGTCTCGTGCACCGTGCCGAGAAGCCTGGGAGCTACGATTGCAAAGACTGCTTTAACCTTCATGGCAGGGAGAAGACCCGATGGCTACGTGACGATGGAGGCATAAACTTTTCCATTGATCAGGTACTTGCCATCTAGTGTACCAGATAGTTTAGCACCATCGAAGAAGAAACACCCGATAGAAAATCAACATAGTAGTGTCCTATTAAGTTAGCAAATTTGAAATGAATGTAAAACCGGCGATAATACAGGTAATTCAATATAGTTGGCTTCTATTATTGCAGTCTGTACCAGCTGATACCAAATTGCCAGCTCATTATCTGCTCTCTGATTAATGTCACAACAGTAACAATTTACTATTTTACTAGGTTCTAAAGCTCATTTCGCCTGGTACAGTACGTATCGGTCTTGACATAGGTGGGGGTACAGGTACCTTTGCAGCACGGATGCGTGAGCACAACATAAACATAGTAACAACCACAATGAATTTCAATGGTCCATTCAACTCCTTCATAGCCTCTCGTGGCCTTGTACCAGTTCACCTAACAGTAGGCCACCGCCTACCTTTTTTTGAATCAACTCTAGACCTGGTACACTCCATGCATGTAATAAGTAATTGGATCCCAGGTCTGGTTCTTGAGTTCTTGTTGTATGATGTATATCGGGTGCTAAGGCCAGGTGGTTTGTTCTGGTTGGATCGGTTTTTCTGTGTGGGGCCACAGATGAATGAGACGTATGTACCAATTATAAACAAGATTGGATTTAATAGGCTGAGATGGCATGAGGGGAGGAAGATGGATAGAGGAGAGAGGATGAATGAGTGGTACTTGTCAGCTGTGTTGCAAAAACCTATTAATTGAACAGCTTTTTTGCAACACTTTTCTTATTTCTGGTATTATTTTTTTTCTTAGGTTAGATCTGCTTTGTCAGTGCTAAACTTTTGGTTCTTAAAGCATCTTTTGTTAGGGTGGTGGAATTAATGTTCAGTTTTAAAGTAGTTTTTTTTTTTTTTTTTTTTTTTTTGGTACAAGTAAAAGTCATGCAAAAATAGCTCTTTAAGGATCATATATGTGCTCCAGTAGATAACATGTTCTCTGTACCTCGCGCAAAACAATTTTCTCAGCATGTTCAAAGTTAAGCTTACAAGAGGACAAAGTTACTGATATAACAAGGGTATTTGCTGAAACAAAAGATTTCACTGTTGTATGGTGTATAAAAAAATTGCAAAGTACTCTATGTGCATACAGAAACATCAAAACATTTCCTTTGGAGAAATCCTATTTAATCGAGTTGTTCTAACCAAGGGATCAATTTCTCATGCACCAAATCAGGCCGGTCATCATGTGGGCAGTGACCCGTACCAGGTAAGATAAATAATTTAAGATTTGGAATTTTGGAGGGAAGAGAAGAGAAGTACTTCCCCACAGGCCCGTCAATTGGTGTGAACGGATCTTCGTCACCCCATAGAACCAAGACAGGTACTGAAATTTTGGGCATTAGGGTTATCGGGCTTGGACCCGGTGGACCCGTTACGGTAGAAACAAATGCATCTAGTGCGCCATCATCTTCGGCTGGTTTCTTGATTATCTAAAATGAATGCAAATAGTATGCATTAATAGTGCAACTATAGCTGGTAATATGATCCAAATCTAAGAAGGCAGTAGCCCTAAAGGGTAAGGTCAGGTCTTTAGAATTAAACAGACTTTCAAGTGCCATTTAATCTTCAACAAACCTCAACAATGCAATTAAACCTCAGCTTATATTGCCTAATTTAACCATCGATTCTTCAATTAAGTCCCAGTTTATGACTTCTATGTACAACCATGCAATTAAGCTTCGGCCAACCATGAAATTATAAATTAAGTGGAAATTGAGCACAGCTAAGACTTGAATAATCCCAAGCAGGAAATTATGTCTAATTAGACCAGAGTTGACATCAACATACCTAAGCTTGTACAATTAAGCACCAAAACAAGAATTGGTACCAGTTGCTATGGAGGTCTCTGCAAATTAAAATTGTAGCTATACAAAAGGAATGCCCAATTCAAGAAACACTTTAGGTCAAAAACAGGAAACTGTGCTAATAAATAACATAATATAGATATAACAGTTATACCTCAACTAAATCATCATCGACTGCTTCTTTGTTGCCATAAACTGAGATGAGAATATTCTTCAAGTTTTCCCTTTACAAGTTTCAATACAAACAATTCAATATTCCCTTACAAACAATTCAATATTCCCCAGCTTGTACCAATTCAAAACACCATGCAAAATCTTTGGACATGTCCAATGGGTTTTGAATTAAGTTGTTAAATCTAGGGCTTTAATCGTGCCCAAGGTTTGCTATAGTTGATTTCAGTACCATTTCAGTAGGTCCTATACTAGTAACCACCTCTTGGTACCAATACCATTGCTAACTTGGTTGATACTTATTTATATCAAAATAAAATTACCTGAGTTAAACTTAGATACAAAACTCATTTATTTAAAGGAACATGGAGCAGACAATTGCACCTTAAAATTGCTGGCGGTGTCGCCCCCTTGATACCACTATTTAGTGGAAAATTTTAAAATCCTTTTGCCCTAATTAAAATTTTAAAACCCAACAAAAATCCCCCAAGCCGCACCAACAAACAAGGGAAAATAAATAATTTTGTATTGGCGCCAAAAACTGATAAAAGAATAAACTATATTTTACCTTTGTTTCACACGTTCAAAAATTGCAGAGGCAATTCTTCTCTGTTTGAGTAAAAAATCAACCAGCCAGAGTAAAGGAAGAATTAATTTTATTCTCCAATCATCAACTATTGCCTTGTTGTTCATACCTCCAGCACAATTCAAGAGTACCAGTCCCCGTACCAGATCTCCATTTGACTCTATGTTGTGAAAAAAACACACACACACATATATATAAGAAAGATGCTATATTTTTAATCAATCAAATATTTCCAAACTTTCCATGTGATATATGTTTCAGCCTATATGAAACTTTCCATGAGATACATACAAGTTCCCTTTCTTTGGTTATTAAGCTGGTTCAGGATAAACGGATTTGGTACGAAAAGGGACAATTCTGACAGTATATAGCAGAATGTACTTTTCAGTTTCATTAAATAATCCTTGGGTATCGATTGCAAATGTCCAGAAAAGCTTGCTGTTACTCGCAAATATTTGGTAGATTGTTGGTTATTACAAATGTCACAAAATGGTGAAAATAATTTGCTAAAACCCTATGAGACAAAGTCATCTTTGGTCAACACAGACTGAGAGATGCATCAATTTATACCGGTACAGTATCTCAAAAAGATTAGTCGTGATTACAAATGTCACAAAATATAGAAAATAATTCGCTGAAAACCCTATAAGACAAAGTGGTTTTTGATCAACAAAGATTGAGAAATTCATCTGACTTGACTAATATAGCCTTGCTGCTAGTAAAATTTTCTCATCATTTCATTGTTTGTTTACCTGAAGCAGCAATTACACATGCAAGGCTTCCAACAGAATTACCAACAAGTACAGTAGGCTTCTTTACCACTTCAGCCAAGAAATCAAGTATCAACTGTTCAGCAAATTTTTATATGAATTAGTTTAAAAATTATTAGTTGAATTCCTAAATTTGTAGCTACAGAAAAAAGGATTGACCTCAGCCCAAGTTTCCATTGTGTAGGTAAAACCAGGAGGTTTATCAGATGCACCAAATCCTAGGAGGTCGATTGCATAGACTGTCGTCTTCTCTGACAATATGTCAATATTCCTATTCAAATATCGAAAAATTTTAATTCATTGTATAACCTGCTACATTATTCTGGCATAACACCAGGCTCCAATTCTTTGATTAGAAAAAAAGAAAGAAAGATAAATTCATGAAATTTCCCAAGTAATAATTTTAATTAATTTTTTTACTCTTAAACCAGATAGTTATGTTATAACTTATAAGACAAAATCAGCAGTAAAACATGCTTCTAAACCAGTAATGAAGCTAGTTTATCTGCTGAGAAGCTATCAAAACATTAAGTATATCATAATTTTATTTAATAAAGCCTCAATCTTGCAAACTGATGCAAATTTATGTAAGTTCCATAAGGATGGTATCTTTTAACTATCCTAACCTACGCCAGTGTGCAATTGAAGCGCCAAAGCCATGAACAAGCAACAATGGAGGTCCTGATCCATTACCCTTTACAAGGTAGCTTATGTTGAAACCTCTCCAGTTCCAAAGGTTGCAACTTTTATATATCTCACTTAGTTCTCTGCTGATGATGCCTTCTGCAACTGGAGTGATGCATCTGGTCTTGGAAGGGAATCTGAGAGTCTGGGCAGTATTGAAATGGCGAGATAAGTGAGAAGGAGAGATGGAAGAGGGAGAAGAAGTGTTGAAGGAGAATATGTGAGGTTTGGGGGAAGAGAAGGAGAGGTGAGAAGGGGGAGAGTACAGCAGAGCTGTTGCCATTTTCAGGAGCTTATCAGCTATTACCAATACAGTTATACAAAACCACTCATTTTTCTTTTTACGAAATAGGAAAAGAAAAAGAAAATAAAACCGAAATTTTTAAATATACCATACTTTCAAAAAAAATAAATCAAACAACCACAACTTCTAAAAAATTCGATTTTTGACATGGCCGCATTCCTTAGGTGTGGCCACCTTTTTTCGGGCCGCATCTAGGGGATGCGGCCACCCTTTTTTTTCCGTTCAATTTGAACTGCACGAAGAAGAAGGAAAAAAAAAAAAAGGTGGCCGCATCCACCTGCAGAAAAGTAGTCGCATTTTGGGAATGCGGCCATGTCAAAATTTTAATTTTGAGAGAAAGTGATGGTTTGATTTATTTTTTTTGATATAATGATATATTTAAAAATTTCGGGAAATAAAAGAGACGACCACAGAACTGGAAAAATAGCAACTCAAATGGAAGAATTCATATCACCTAAGAATTCTAATTGAACAGTCCGGGTCTAAACAAAAATGTGATTTTATCTCGAACATGTGATTTTTTTTTTTTTAATATAGGTTCGAGATGATATGTAGGGGTGGCAACCACTGTTGTAAAAAACGTCCGTTTAGGCCGATTAATCGGCTGATTAGTCGTTGGCGGTGAAACTGTCATGAATTTTCTTGACTAATTGGGCGATTATTTTCGATTATGGCCGATTATTCCTGATTAATTGTTTGATGGTATCTTGTCCATCCGACGACCGCATACCGTTATTTACAACACTGGTGGCAGCTAGATGTCTCGATCTAGGACCAGCTTGTTAATTATGGATGGAGTACAGCTGAGTGAGCTGGATTTAGGGCATTTGAGCTAAAACCTCAACTTCAAATTGTGACAAGCCACTCCAAGCTAACGAGCTGTCGCTAGGTCTGGTACTCTGGTTGGATCTTGTTTTAAGAAGAAAATGAATTCTACAAACTTTTGGATCAAGCTGAACTGAGCTGGACAATATAAAATGCACACAAATTTATACAAATTCACAAATTAATACCTAGCCGAGCTAGCGAGTAAGCTAGACCCCAGTTTGAACTCGTTAATTCTAAACTGAGTTAGTGGTGAGCTGACTCGTTAACAGCTCGATCCAATAACGAACGAGTTATTAGTGAGCGAGTCAAGTGCGAGTCACGATTGAATCGCGAGCTACGATTTTTTTTGCCAGCCCTAATAACATGTGATTTTTTTCAAATTTTTTTAAATGAGTAGTGGATAAAGTCATCCAACACTTTTTTTTTTAATGCATGGATTTCGAACTCGATTTTTTTCAAAAACCATAATTAATAAAACGGCTTTTAGGGAACCAATATGATTGATTTTTTTTTTTCAAAAACCATAAGGACCGTGGGGTTCCCACGGTCTCAAATTTTTTTTTTTTTTTTTTTTTAAAAAACAAATTTTTTTTTTCAGACCGTGGGGTTCCCACGGTCTAATTTTTTTTTTTTTTTTATAAAACAGAATTTTTTTAAATTTTTTATTTTTTGTATTAAAATATTATAAATGTTGAATATATTTCTTTGAAAATAGATGAAATACAATATAATTTGATTTATTAGAATTACTGCAATAAATAACCCGGATCAATATTTTTCAGGTCGGATTTTTCGCGGCTGTAAAAAAAATTAATATATTTATTTATGTGTTATTAGAAAAAAATAAAAATGCTTAGATTCTGAGTTATTGATCCCGGTTCAAAAGTCATTTCTAGGTAATCCAGAAAATATTGTGATCTTTCTAGTAAATTTAATTTATGAAAAGTTGTATCTATTTTTAAAAAAAATAATAACTTTTAAGTTATTTAATAATTGTTATTCAAAAAGAATTCTCAAAATAGATATAACTTTTTATAAATTAAATGTCCTAGAAGGATCACAATATTTTCTGGATTACCTAGAATTGACTTTTGAACCGGGATCAATAACTCAGAATCTGTAACACTGTGAACTTTTAAAATTCAGATTTAATTAAAATAATAAGTGGTTAAATCGAATAATATATATATATATACGTATATACGAAATTAGTGACGTGGATGGTGAACAATAATTATACGATTAATTGTGTTAAGAAAGAGGAGCAATAGGTGTTATATAAATCATTTAATCAATATCGAACAAGTGGAGGGTTTATTTTGCAAAAAGACCACTTACAAGTGGGGGCCCTTGTCATTCATTCCTCTTTCCCTCCTTCCTTTCCTTTCCTGCGCCCCCAATCTCTTCTCTCTTTTCCTTTGTTTCCGCCAAGAGAGAAAGACAACGAGAGAGTGAGAGAGAGACAACCCTAAACCCTCCCCCGGTGACCGTATTGCCCGAAAACGGAGATTTAGGCAGAGGAGCTCAAACCTCGCACATCCATCCGTTCCATTGGTAATTCCCCTTTCTATTTCTCTCTCATTTCTTGATTCCGTGTTTTTAGGATTTCGGTGAAAACCCGTAGAATCGTACCAAACTGATTATTCCGTGCCTTTGTTGTTTCTATAGTGTAAATTGATTGATTCCGTGTTCCAAAGTGCAACCAAATTTCCAATTTACGGATTTCCCAAAAGAATTGATTAGGGTTTAAATTGTAAAAGTACCGGAATTTAATAAATTGACCTATGTATAGATCCTAACGAGCACGGCTAGCGGGATTGAGGAGCTTACCGAGTCGCGAGATCGCGGACCCTCTACGTGCCCTACGTAACCAGGTGCGGGGGTTCACGGGATCTGTTTTGGGGTTTATTCGTAGAACTAAATAACGGTGCATATTATTATATTTATGTTGATTGCTTGATTTAAATAAACTGTGCATAGCATGTTGAATCTCTGATTGAAAGCATTTCTTGCCGCATTGCATTAATTGTGATATTAGTGTAATTGAATTGTATAACTGTTATGATTCTCATATTGGTACGGTTTATCGATTGTTGATCTGTCATTTTGAATAAGTGAGTGGAACCACAGTATGACTTGGATTGATTATGTGAAGTGAACAGTGTATCATAGTGGAAAGTCTAGCTAGCTACTAGACTTTCATCCAGGACCCTTATGCGCATCTGGAGAATGGCCCTAGTGAACCCAGTACCGGTTGGGTAAGGGAAGTGCAGTGTAATTTTAGGTAGAACTGTGGTTCAGTGATTCAGTGAAAGTGTCAGTGATTTCTTTTTGAGAAAAGTGATATTCTGTTGTATATTCGCGGAATATGCCCGTGTATATTTTAAGTGATGAACTGATGAAATTGTATGACTTGAAACCAGAAAATAGAACTGTTAAGCCGGAGGTGATCGATAGTTGATATCTGTACCTCATAACCAGACTTATATATATTATATCTGTGAAACCAAATCTTTCTGGAAATTTGTTGATTGATGTTGATCAGATGTGAATTGAAATCCGTTTGAATCTATTCCCGATACATGTGCATTTATTATTATTGGTGAGTAAATAAATAGATGCCCTTTTGCTAGTGTATTTAGTTCTGGTGATGGATTTCTCACAAATCTAGTAGCCCTATAAATTCCGCACTGAGAAAACGGATGACAGGTTTTTCTCACCCCCTCCCCTCGGGGAATTTTTCCCTTTGAATTGAAATGTGCAGGTAAACGCGAGTGTAGTGGGACTCGGGCTCGACGCGTGAGTTTAGGCCGAGCTAATAGGTTATGCCAAACCCTTTATGCCATTTTGAATGTGTAGTTGAACCCGTAGTCGGTTATTTTGATGTATAGGTTATTATCGAACCGTATTATGTTATAAAACCCTAACGGTATGTTTTAAATTGTTGTTATGACTTAAATGTTGAAATTGCATGTTTAAATGTCATTAAAATTTCTAGTAAATGGGGAATAATTGTTTAATTATACGGGGATTTGATCGGATTTGAAAACGGGGTGAAATTTCACGAAAATGGGCAAAGGAATGAAAAACTGTACCCTTATTGCGGGCCGCAATAACCCTATTGCGGGCCGCAATGAGAGTAGACAGAGGGAATTTCGCAGATTAAAATCCAACCAGGTCATTGCGGGCCGCAATGAATGGAGGCAGAGACCAACCAGGTCATTGCGGGCCGCAATACATTCATTGCGGGCCGCAATGAATGGAGGCAGAGACGATTTGCAGAGGCTGGAAATTTTGGAACTTGTTGCGGGCCGCAACAGCCCTATTGCGGGCCGCAATGGGGATTCTGAAAAATGTTGTTTTGGGTATAACTTAGCCAAATTAAATCGGATTTGAACCAAACTTATTTTAAATCAAATCCTATGATAGTATGATTGTATTTTAATTAAAATTTATGTGAAAAAGGACTAATCTGGACCGTCCATCTTGATCGGTAAACTTGACTAATCTGGGCCGTCGGTTAAAGGATTTTCATGAAATTTGACCTCTCCGAAATAAAATTTTCCGGGCTCGTAACCTCAGACAACGCTCGCAGGGGGCTGCCGCCCCCCTGCCACCCCCCGCATACTCCTAGGAGCAGGCCCACACACATAAACATAACAATATATATATATATATATAAAACCGCATTTTAAAACACTAGCAAAAACTGCGCGACCCCCTGTTCCGGGGTGTGACAGAATCTAAGCATTTTTATTTTTTTCTAATAACACATAAATAAATATATTAATTTTTCTTACAGCCGCTAAAAATCCGACCTGAAAAATATTGATCCGGGTTATTTATTGCAGTAATTCTAATAAATCAAATTATATTGTATTTCATCTATTTTCAAAGAAATATATTCAACATTTCTAATATTTTAATACAAAAAATTTAAAAATTTTAAAAAAATTCTGTTTTATAAAAAAAAAAAAAAATTTAGACCGTGGGAACCCCACGGTCTGAAAAAAATAATCTGTTTTTTTTTTTAAAAAAAAAAAAAAAAAAAAAATTTGAGACCGTGGGAACCCCACGGTCCTTATGATTTTTGAAAAAAAAAAATCAATCATATTGGTTCCCTAAAAACCGTTTTATTAATTATGGCTTTTGAAAAAAATTCTATTTTTTATAAGAGACATGTATTTTTGGTAACATGTAATTGTAATTTACTCTTAAAATAAATTCGCTGACTAAATAGATAAAATACTAGGACTGTCCATATACAAGATTTCTATTAAATCGGAAAACTACATAAAATGTTGTTCCTTCTCAGCTGTTGAAATAAAACATCCTCTTATTCCAATATTTCAATAAAATATCTTTTACCGAAATTTTTGTCCATAGGAATCCTAAAAGAAAATTAAAAATAGGAAATGTTGTATGAAAAATTCAAAAATAAGAATGCAGCTACGACTCATGTTGTCCCGATGGCCCATCCAAACCAAATATATATATATATATATATATTCATTAAAATTTTCAATGGTACAAGTAAGAAATCCATTAAATAATTTTTCCAAGGAAAAATAGTTATTTCTTTGGTTGAGATGGGTTATGGCGGCCTAAATTTTTTTTTTTTGTCAGTTTGGATGGGCCATGGTGTCCCACTTTGTTTATTTTTTTTTCAATTTTTTTTTCTGATTTAAGATGTGCTATAAATAAAAACTTCCCATTTTTGAAATTATCATACAACATTTTTGTTTTTTTTTCTAGGAATAAAAATTTTGGTACCTTTTAGGTCCAAATAACATCATTTTTCACCCTCCCCTGCTCATTTACTTTTCAATTTATTACTTACAGAATTTAAAATTTACAATTTTCACAATTTTAAATCATTTGTAGCATTCGAACTTCAGATTACTGAGAATTGACGTTTTAATTCTTTTCAAATTATAAATTATAAGTAAATCAGATATTTCAAAATTTTCAAACGTTATACTGAAAATTTATAAATACAAAAGTGCATATTAGTAATAACTAATTTTGAATTAAAATGTTTTGAAATTTTCAATTTTGAATTAATTTGTTAAATTTTCTTATTCAAAATTTGATAATAGTAATAATTTTGTTATGAGGACTTATAGTTACAGGCAGTGTCAAGAATTCAGGTTTTAAGAAATAGCATATTATGTTGTCTGAATTTTAGAAAAAAAAAAAAAACAACAACAACTTCCTTTTCTACTTATTTTTCAGCATAATTTTGGAAGATAAAAATTTAAATTGAATTATTTCATTTTTAAAATATAGATTAAAAGAAGTTTGAGTTGTTGAATTTCTTCTCATAATGATTTTCCCTTTAATTGTACTACTATTCATCACATGAGATTTTTAGATTCATGTATTCTTCTCAAATTATATCTCTAGTTATATTCTGTAAGTAAGAACAAAGGAGAATACTCTTATTTTAAACTTACCGTTTTGACTGATTTACAGTACAAAAACTAGTTCCCCTGGCTGACCTTCTCTTACAATATTTTCTTTTTTTAATGTATGTCAATCTATGTATTATAATAATATGTAATCAGGATTTTTTATTTAAGAAAATTCAAATCAGGAATTGTATAACCAAGTTGTTCACTTTTATTTTTTGAATATTTTTCTTTAGTTTATTGTTGTTCTAATCAAACTTTAGTTTGAAGTTGCTCTCAAAACAATATGATGTGAATTTAGCATCTACATTAAAAAAAAAAAAAAAAAACTTAGTTTTATGTGAGGAACTTGAAGGATAGTAGACAACTTCAAGAGACAAGTTAAAACTTTGAAGATTTACAGAATATACTTCAAATTGGTTTTAAAACACTTCTAAATAATGATACGAATATACCCGAAATTTTTAAATATACCATTTCTTCAAAAAAAAAAAAACCAAAAAATCCTCGTTTCTAAGAAATACTATGCGGATGAGACTCCATAGATATGGGTCCGCATCTGCAGAGTGCGGCCCTTCTTTTATTTTATTTTTTTTACTTGATTTCAGCTTTGATATTCAAGTTTCGGTTCCCCAAAAATTAGACATATCTCAGAAGATGTGATTCCCAAAAAAATTAACATAAATTTCTGTAGACCAAAAAAAAAAATGATGGGGCAGTGCGTACTCATATCTGGGATCGTATCCGTATGGTGTGGTCTCCAGTAAATGAGGTTGCATCCGCAAAGTGCGGCTGTGGTAGAAATATAATTTCTCGAAAACGATAGTTTTTTTTTTATTTATCTTTTTTCAAAAAATGGTATAAATAAAAATTTCGGTGAATATATCATACACCATAACAGTCAGGAATCGTTGACCGTTACTAATCATCTTTTTCTGAATTTTGAAAAAGTCTTACGGTTATGTTAAACCGTTACACCAACTAGTGGACTGTGGAATTCAGAATTGGTAATGTGATTTTTCTATACAAATTAAATATGTAGCAACTAAATTTTAGATTCAGAGTCATTGCAACTTCTACTATTTAAAATGATAAAATTTATACATAACGGTTTATTTTTTTTGACATCTGATTGATATAACATTAGACTTTATTTTTGTCACCGTACAATTAAATTTTTATCAACAGTTGGCAACCGTTATACATATATTCAACCGTAACTTCAGAATCATTGCAACTTTTACTATTTAAAATGATAAAATTTAGACATAACGGTTGTTTTTTTTTCTTTTCTTTTGACATATAATGGATATAAATTAGACTGTTATTTTTGTCACTATTATATATTTTTATTTTTTGTGTCTTCATCGTGCTTCTATTTTTAAGAACTTTAATAATTCAAAATTTTAAACTTAAAAGTTAAAATAAAACAGTTAGATATGATCTATATCATTTTATCTATGCACGTGTAAAAAATTGTGACATTTGAACTTTATTTTGGTTGTTATCAAGAGTTTATAAAAATGTACTAATGTGGATAATTTTTAGACATTGATTTTTCAAATAATCAATTCACATAAAAACAAAATTGAAATGTCATATTTTTTTATGAGCATCTCTAACATAGATTGCATCTAACGGTTTTATTTTGATATTTATGATTTAAATTTTAATTTATTCAATATTTTTAAAAATGAAGATACAGTAAAGACACAAAAGACCCAAGAAGTTCGATTTTTCTGTCAAAACACCTGTTCATCTTTTTCTAAACCGCTGTTAGTACAACATTGAATTTCAAATTTTATTAACAAAGTACCAAAATTAATCCTTATCTACCAAATTTCACCTTCTCACACAAAAATCCTTATCTGCCTGATACTTCATGGTACATCACATGACTCGTCATGATACATCACATTGTCACGTATTAGAACATTACAACACGAGATGGAATGTCATGTTCTATAATTTTAGATATTTAAAAAAAAAATCAAATCAATAATTCAAGTTTCAGAAAAGAAAAGAAAAAATATTTTGTCAACGTGACAAAAAGTTTCAAACATTTTTTCTTCATTTTACTACTTTGTTTTGCAATTTATTACATAAATTTTGTCAATCTTTTTTTTTTTTTTTCAATAAGCAATTCAAAACATATTAGTCTGTCAGTGCATGTTAAACATGTCGTGTGTTATCTCATCACGTCATGTAAATTTTTTTTGTCACATCATATTATATTGTGTTTGTCATGTCACATATTTATAACACTGTAATTAAATATAACTCCAACACTACGAAAGATAACAAATAAATATAACTCATTTGTTTTGTATTTATTTTTGTCAGAGCAAAATTATCTAAATTTTTTATTTATATCATAATAAAAAAAAAAATCAAAACACCTTTGTTTGATCAGAATTCAACAAATACTCAGGCCGCAGTGGCATTTGACGGCCTCAAAAACTAAGGTCTACCAAATACCCTGCGGCCCCAAACTAAAAAACAAAAAAGGGGCCCAAGTTTAACACATAAACCAAGTTTAATTTTGTTTTTTTCATTCTAAACACATGCACAGAAACCAAGTTTTTTTTTTTTAGTTAATAAATTTTTGTTAAAAAAAAAAATTGGGGTGCCAAACCGTTTGGCGGACTCAGTCTTTGGGGCCGCCAAATTCCCCTACGGCCTGGGTATCTGTCGAATTCCCAGAATTTAGAGGTGATTTGTTTTCATAACATTCATTATTTCCCAGGATTTGTCGAATTCTCAACAGAAACAATGTCTCAAGGTAAAATATTCATTATTTTCCAAAAATAGATTTCAAGTTGCCAAAACCTTGAATACAATTATGTATCATGCAAAATTAATTGTATATTAAATTAGATCCGATTTACCAGTCTACAAAAAACAATCTTTTGATATTGTTACCTCTCAAACATTGTACAATTTGAGAGGTAAATTATTTAAGCCTCCAACATAATATTTGACATTTGTTACTTTTGATTTAACTGTACTTATTTATACTGATGAAATTGATCTTAATTTTTTAGGAGGAATTTCACGTATACCCCTCAAGAACTTCAAAATTACGTATTCCCCTCTCAAAAGTTTGAAATTACGTATTTCCCCTTTTAAACTTCAAAAACTCACAAATTTACCAATTTTATTGTCTTTTATATTAAAACTCATTCTAAATTTATAAAATACCCATTTTAACCTTTATTAAAAGCATATAAAGCCCATCAAACTCAAATTTGAATCTGAACAGTTTCTCTATCGTCCAAACTGCTTTTAGATATGTGTGCGCAAGATCAACATGAATCTTGATGCGAGCACGCACACATATTGAAGCGACGTGCACATATCTTAATGCGATGTGGGCGAATCGGGATTGCTTTAAGATCTGTGCACTCTAGATCATCACGAATATTGAAGTGATGTGCACAAATCTTAATGTGATGCACACGGATTGAACGATAGATGAATCCTTAAGATTTAAATTTGAGTTTGATGGGCTTTATATGCTTTTAATAAAGAGTAAAATGGGTATTTAAAATTTTAGAATGAGTTTTAATATAAAAGACAATAAAATTGATAAATTTGTGAGTTTTTAAAGTTTAGAGAGGAAAATACGTAATTTCAAACTTTAGAGGGAAAATACATAATTAATGAAATTCCCCCAATTTTTTATGGTGGAAATTGAGGAGACTATGTCACTGTTATAAGGTCCCAGCAAGTAGCAAGTAGCAAGTAGCAACTAATTCAATCCGGTGAGAACGAAACCCGGATCCGAAATGCCCTTCTGACAGATCAGAGGGGTAAATGAGTAATATAACAAGCGCAAGAAGGTTGAGATTTTAAGAGCAATACAACACACAAATGTCCATTGATTCATCTTTCACCGAAGAACCTTCTCTCCTTCTCCTTTTCCTTTCTAATCCCTCGGTACCTCTCTCGCTCGCCTCTCACCTCCCAACCAACTGTTCTCTTTCATCTCTATTTGGAATCCCTAATTCATACTCCTCTTCCAGTTAAGAGCCGGAGTTCCACAGATCTATTGCGGCGTCGGAGGGGCATTTTCGTAATATGGAAGGCGCGCAGGGACCATACTCGACGCGCACGCCGGAGGAGGTGTTTCGCGATTACCGAGGCAGACGCGCTGGCATGATCAAAGCACTCACCACGGGTTCGTAGTCTGATTCTGACCTAGTTCAATTTTTTAATCTTTCATTTTGTTTTCAGGAATTTTCGCTAATTTTTGTGTTTACTTGGGAGAACTCTTCTAGTTCCTTTCATGTGGTTGATTGTTTTGTTGTTTTCGTTTTGGTTGCAGACGTGGAGAAGTTCTACCAGGCGTGCGATCCAGGTGAGTCTTAGAAGTTTTTTTTTTTCAATTGAAACCTCGTAGTTTAAGGAATTGGCAGATTGATATTAGCGTTTGTTCCGATTTACGAACAAATTCTTCCTTCTTTTGTTTTTTCAGTGTCTTTGTCATTGTGTGAGGTGCTCTGTAATATTCTGTTCTATAGATGGGAAATTTACTGAAAGGACCCTCTTCTTTAACATAATACATTAAATAGCCTTTTTACAATAATTCTTTCTGAAAATAGCCACATCCAGAAGCACTAGTTAGTTGTTGTAGCTCATAGGGGTTTATCACCCATTTTGTTGACCAAAAGTGTATCTTAACTTGAATGGGAGAAGGTCAATTTGGGAGAAAAGATAAGTCTGGAGAGGATTAATAAAATATGAGAATTTTCAGCAATATATTTGCTCACTATACCTGTGTAACCAGTTTTTTAATATTGAGTCTATCTAGCTTGATGTCAGTATACTGACACAAGTAAAAATCTTTTATAACCAAATTGTCAAATAAGAGCAGCACAACATTGTAGGATTTTATTCATTTGAGTGGGTATAAAATTGTATTTAATGTTCGTCCAGTTTTGGAAATTCACCCCAATGGACCTGAATCGACCTCTATTAATACCGTAAAAGCATCATCTGTACAGTCGAGAAACAAGTAACCTCAGTTGTCAGCTACATCCCAAGTAAAAGTTATCAAATGCAAAAGAGGGTTTCAGCTATACTTGTCTGGAACCCGTGCCATTGTCTTCAGTTTACCCAAATTAGCTGTAATCATGCCCCAATTAAACCCTAATTAAGTCATAGTTACCCAATTAATCTTATACAAGTTGGCCTCATATTTTGCAACACCTCCATACCCTAAATTTAATGAGATTTTTCTTCTTGCTTAACAGATAAGGAGAATTTATGTTTGTATGGGCTGCCAACTGAGCAATGGGATGTAGCCTTACCAGCTGAGGAGGTGCCTCCTGAGATGCCAGAGCCGGTTCTTGGTATTAATTTTGCGAGAGATGGTATGGAGGAGAAGGATTGGCTAGCCCTAGTTGCGGTACACAGTGACGCCTGGCTATTGGCTGTTGCTTTCTATTTTGGGGCTCGTTTTGGGTTTGATAAAGAGGCAAGGTAAGAAATTATCTTTTATTTGATGAAACTGAGAGGAGAGAGAGGTGTGACTAAGTTTGGGGTCGGAAGGAGCAACTGCGTAGCACTTATTCATCCAGCCCACCCCCCTAAATCTCAAACTAAGTTTACATTGATTTATAGACCTTTAGTGGCAAGTATGAGATTTCTTACTATTTAGGGATATGCAATGTATCCTCTGAGTATATATAAATCTTGGGTCACTACCAATTGACCAGGTGGTTACATAGTGTGTATCCTCTGAGATATCTCAACTTTTGTGTGACTTCTGTGTACGGTCCTATTCGGGGATAGCGCAGGGGGGCATATTATTTGTGCTTTCAGATTCATGCAGAATGTATTTCAATGGTTTAGATTTTCCAAAAAAACACTTAAAAGTTTGAGATATCTTAGAGGATGCGAATTTGTGGTTTACATGCCTAGACCTAGTTTTCCATAGCAGTAAAACTGTAAAAAAAATAGTAATGTGCTGATCATGGATGGTATGATACTTTTCCTGAGAACAGTGGGAATGCATGTTGACTAGTATTTGAATTTGCTTTCCACATTTATGATAAATTCAAGTGGTTAATGCAAAGTTGCAACAGTTGACCCTTTCTTCAATTTTTACATGTAGGAGGAGACTTTTCAATATGATAAACAATCTGCCTACTATTTATGAGGTCGTGACTGGTACTGCAAAGAAGCAACAAATGAAGGAGAAAACCCCTAATAGCAGTACCAAAAGTAACAAGCCGCATCCCTCCAAAGTGGTATGTTCTCTGATCTCCATACCTTTTCAAACTTAGGGTAGCACAGTGGCCCACATGCATGCACCAGACTCAACCATTAGTTATATTACAGTCCTGGAGACAAGTCAAACGTGATAATGTACTGCTGTTTCTTTTCCTTCTTGTATGGCATGTACCAATCAAAATTTTAGTTAGGAACAGTTTATTCCAATTGCAGATGTTGTCTTTTTATTTTATTTACCTATATGATTCTATTTAAGGGATTTGTTGATTATTAAACTATTGAAAAATTCTAAATGAAAAGAAACCTTAAGCCCTGTAGTGTGTATCTTTTGTTCTTGCATTTTTGTTAGTCGCGAGTGGAAACCAAACCACCAACCCTAAAAAAGGACGAAGAGGAGAGCGGTGAAGAAGAAGAAGAGGAAGAAGAGGAGGAGGAGGAAGAAGAAGAAACCAAGCACAAGAACCACAAGAGGAACACCAACACCAACACCAACACCAACAAGAAGAGGATTAGGAACGAGGACAGTGACGAGGAGGAAGAAGAACAGGACAATGCACTTTGCGGGAGTTGTGGGACAAAGGGGTCAAACGATGAGTTCTGGATCTGCTGTGACCTGTGTGAGCGCTGGTTCCATGGACGCTGTGTCAAGGTTACCCCGGCAAAGGCCGAGCACATCAAGCAGTACAAGTGCCCCGACTGCATCAATATCAAGCGTAAGCCCTCCCACTGATCCACAAGTGTGGGGCCTATCTTTTCAGTAGGATTTGGGTAGTCTGGTGTTAGGTTAGTTGGAAGATTTCTTCTTTCTGAAGATAAAAAATTAAAAGTATGTTTGTTTTTCTACTTCTTTAACTGTTGCTGTTATTATTAATTTTAATTTGTGTTAGGTCATGATATTGGTTCCTGTAGTGTCATCAGGTACTTATTTTTAGTGATTTCTGTGTCTAAATTGCTAGTTGCCTGCCAGTGGTATTTAAGTTTGGCAACTCAAAGATGTGGTGAACAGTTTTCTTTGTTAAGATAGAATGGTGTTACGGTTTTTAATTGCTCTATTTGTGCTACTACATTTTTTTCTGAAAGGTTTAAACTTTCCTTGTAGGCTGCTAAAAAAATTCCAACCTGAATAGTTTCACAGTTCACACCTATAATTTGCATTTATTCCCTTTCTCTTGTTTTCCTTTACACAGTATCAGATTTTCTATTTGAAGATCTTTTTTAAGAGGAAACATATTTTCCCTCTTTAAATAAATTCTTCGGATTAATGCCCTGATTCAAGGCCTTTCTTCTCTTGTACTCTTTCCTTCCAAGAAAAAAGTGAGGCTGGAGAGGTCCAGTACTTTTCTTCTCTCCTTCATTCACGTGTCATCCCATTTCGGACACCTTTTTGCTCGCCTCTGATAATCCCTAAAATTTAAGTCGCCACGTATTTCTTTTCCCATCCCTTTCTTGTTATGTCAGCTCTCAGCCTCGAATTCAGCTCAAATTTGTCCCCAAAGAGGCAAAGATGGAAAACTGAAAAGTGAAAAGTGAAACTATAAACATTTAAAAACATTTTATCTTTTCAGTCATTATAAACGGAACTGATATTCTGGGATCCGACTCCGCTTCCGCTGCTCTCCAAAATCCAAATAGGCAAATAGGTGAAAAGTTAGATTTTGAATAACAGAGTCTTGTTCTTCTATTTGGAGAGCAGCGGAGTTGGTTTCGATACTGGACACAGGTAGTATACATATCTAAATATTCTTTCTTATGAATAGTAGATATTTAATCAGAAAAATAGCAAACAAAATTAAGTTTAAGGAATTTCGAATTATCAACAATTAAATATACAGTTTAAATGCCAGGCAATTAAAACTTAAATACGAAACCAATACAACGATAACAATTTTACTATGAAAGTTAATACATTGCACATTTTAAAAAAAAATAAAATCCGGTAGTGTAGTTATAAATAATTAGTAATGAGGTATAAACATTTTACAATGTAAAAATATATATGACCATGTACTGAGATAGAAATATGGCTTGGGATATGTATGATTCGTTTTTTTTTTTTTTAATTTTTAAAATGTAGGAGAGCACTAAAAATTATTATGAATAGTGAAACAATTTAGAAGATAATTAAGAAATTTTGTATAGACTATTATTAGTTTTTTTTTTTTAAATAATTGGCGGTATAATTTTCTTCAAAATAATAAACTAGTTGTCAACAGAGGCTCTGTTATCACATTGCACACCTTACAAGTAAGAGACGATGCTTATAATATCTATTAGTCATTTATTTGAATATTGCAATAACTTTTGCACTTATATTTTCTTTTTCTTAATATTTTCAACAAGCAGCCAAAGAAGAGAAGAACCTTGAAGTGCAAATACCGATGGAAAAAACTGATTAGAGAGTAAGCTCTTTAACCTAAGTTATGGTCTAAAATATGGTGCCAAAAACTGATTAGAGAGTGAAACTGATCAGAAATCTGAAACTCAAACTGCATCTATCTCATCATAGTGGTGGCCTCTTACTTTTGTCCCCATTTTTTCTCTTTTACTTGTCAGCTGAAATCTGGCATTAGGGCAGCATGAGGCATCTATACTGGGTTAGGGTTTTCGAAAGATGCATTGGTTTTTGGCATTTTGGAATAGGTTTTGTCAGTTTTGCATTACATGTCACTGCTGGGGCTATAGATCTGTTCTAGGAATTAGGGTCCTATGTGCTTATTTTATTTTGTTTAGAGTTAGTAACTTTATCATTATTATTTATCATAGGCCTTGTTTGTTTGGATTTCCAGGAATGTTTATTTAATGCTAATTTGGATAATATTTCTGATTTAGACTATCCTTTGCACAAAATACTAATGAAGAAGATGATCATTCTGTTGGTTGTTTAATTTTCAGGTGGCAATGTGACAGCAAGCAATGTGATCGTTATGTTAGTTGTTTAGTATTAATTTAGGGATTGTTTAGTATCAATTTGTGATTGTTCTGTTGATTTAGAGACATGATTTTTATTTAGGATAATATTTGAGTTTGTAATAATTATAAATCTGTAGTGATTGTTCTATTGGTATTTAGATTGTACTTTGTTTGTTTCGAAAAACATCTGTGTAAGCATTTAATCGAATTGTTGGATAGATCTAGAAAAGTAATTTTGAATTGCCTCAAGAAAAGCATATGTATAAAAATATGCAGCCTAGTTTAACTGAATTTCGAATCTGCACTGAATTTCGAATCTGCCTCAATTTCGAACTGAATTTCGAATCTGCCTCAATTTCGAGCTGAATTTCGAATCTGCCTCAATTTCGAACCATCTGTGTTCAATTTCGAATTGTTGTGTTCATTTAATCAAATTGCTCTCAATTTCGAACTAATTTTGAATCAAATCGAACTAGTTCGAATTATACCGAACCAAATTCGAACTGGCATTTCAGGTTCGAAATCTATTTCAATTTCGAACTGGGTTTGATTCGAAATTATTTCGAATTCGAATTCGAACTAGGACAGATTCGATTTGGTTCGGTTCGTTTGCAGCCCTAAACAGAGCTCAAGCTAAATTTAACAAAGTAATTCATTATTTGGGGTTTTTGATGCTACATCTAGAATCTTATTACAAATTTGCCATAACTTAAATATTTTGCATCGAGTCAGAAACTTAATGTTCAATTATAAAATTAAATCTATTCATCTCGATCTTCTTCATAAAAGATGCGTTCAGGCAAATACATAATTAATGATTTTCTCTACGCAAAATTATAGCGCATATTAAATTAACTAAAATAGGTACATTTTTTAATGTGCCCATCATTTGACCTCTTATCTTGTACACAAAAAAAAAAATTCTTAAAGAATTATGAACTTCTATGTTAATGCATTATTCATGAATTAAAAAAAAGACCAACAATCTAATATCTTAATTTTAATTTAAAATTTTAATAAAGAAGTTGCAGTACTGAAAAAAATATGACACTCATCCCACTTATGATTCGACATATTCACGAAAAAAACATTTTTGTTATTCCAAGATGGAGCAAAAGGGGATTCAATTTGGTGCAAGTACGGCCCTTTGCCTAATTGCCAATATACTGACAACTGAATTATTCGGATTCGATTCGACGAGGTTAAAAGTTTGTGATTCGAAAATAATTCGGGTATATAATTTGGAAATAATTCAGAATTATTCGAACTAGAGATCTCAGTCCTGCAAGAGAGGAAATATATATATATATATATATATATAGAGAGAGAGAGAGAGAGAGAGAGAGAGAGATGGGCTATGGTGCATTGCAATGCATGGAGGGTTTTGTGCATTGGACCATAAATCTAAAATTCAAAATCCAAATGGCCGATCCAAACTGTTCATCTTGTTCTCCATATTAATATGTGCTTGGAGACCAAATTTTACATTTTTCTGAATTGTTTTACTATTTATTAAGTATTTTACAAAATTGTTGATCCAACGGTGGCTTAACAAAACAGTAAAATCAGCAGCCACCGTTAGATCAACAATTTTGTAAAATACTTAATAAATAGTAAAAAAATTCAGAAAAATGTAAAATTTGGTCTCCAAGTACATATTAATATGGAGAACAAGATGAACGGTTTGGATCGGCCATTTGAATTTTGAATTTTAGATTTATGATCCAATGCACAAACTCCTCCATGCATTGCAATGCACCATAGCCCATCTCTCTCTCTCTCTCTCTCTATATATATATATATATATATACTATGGGAAAAATTCGGAAAAAGTTTGCGAATAATTCTTAAAATTCAGAAAAAATTCGTAAATTATTCGGGTTTAATTCAGTCAAAGTTCGGTGAACCGAATAATTCAGTGTTCCGTTCGGCATTAAAAAAATGAATTATTCGGATTTAATTCACGGATAATTCACGAATTTTGTGACTCAGATTGCCAGCAACCTAACTTAAAATCTTGGAAAATTGCGAGGATTTACTAAGTACAACATAATAAACAACTGACTCAGACATTTATAAAAAGGAAATGACAATGCAAATGAATATAGGATTCATATCGCCTAAGTTATCTTACCATTTGAATTTGAATCCGTTCAGTTCATTATATATTAGCACGAATCTTAAATAAGTCTTGTGCATTGCATACTTGGACCGGATTGGTCTGAATTTTAATGAGATCAAACGACGAGGTAATTAATACGGAGGATCCGAACCCACTGAATCTATACTCCGACAGTTTTTTTTTTTCCTTTTCTTTTTCAAAATTAATATATTGCTTGTTTCATGATCCCACTAAAGCAATTCAATCTTTGGATTTTGGATAGGGACCATTCAATTTGAATACGTCGGTTGAGATTACTTCACAATTCGAATTCATCAAATTATCTCAAATTTGAATCGGACGATCCTGATTTAAAGCCCTTTTCAGTGCCTTAACACAACCTCAACCTCAATCTCAATTTTCCGAATCCCCTCTTGACATGGATCCGTATCCTCCCAGGAACCTGACTCAAGCAAATTGAAACTGACGGGCCAGATTAATCCCTTCCGGATCAGACTCAATCCAGTTCCTGTGGAGACTGTAGGGGTCCGTTTTGAGATTCTTGTCCGGCTAAAAGAACCGTCCAATTATAATTGTGCTAAGTCAAGTAACCTGAGGGGAAGTGAATTCTCTTGACATCCACTGGTACAGTGGTACGTCATAACCGCAACAAATGTTCTTTATGTTCTTAAATTAATTATTAAATTATATGTTAATGGCAATGATTTATTAAACTACATATATATATTTAGAGGAGGGATCAAGTTACAACAATTTTTGAGTTACAACAAGTTACAACATGCATTTTCTACATTTTTAAAGTCCAAATCGTCGATCCAAACCGTTAGATGTGATCTCTACAATAAAATGTGCTTGGAGACCAAATTTTACATTTTTTGGAATTTTTTTACTATTTATTAAGATGAGTACAAAATTCAATGGTCTGAATTTGACTAGTTTTTGTACCTATCTTAATAAATAATAAAAAAATTCCAAAAAATGTAAAATTTGGTCTCCAAGCACATTTTATTGTAGAGATCACATCTAACGGTTTGGATCGACGATTTGGACTTTGAAAATGTAGAAAATGCTTGTTGTAACTTGTTGTAACTCAAAAATTGTTGTAACTTGATCTCTCCACATATATTTTTTTTTGATGAACAATATAACACTATGATATGATTAGTGACTAATATTTTGATAATATGATATATGTTTTGTAATCAACAAAATTATTATGAAAAATATTAGATCTAATTTATGAATGAAAAAAAAAATATATTTAGATGTTATTCTTTACTAGAATGTACATTAGTAATTTATTTTTAAATATCTGAATTATATTCATACTTTTATTGTAAGGGTTGGGACTTGGGATCCTTGACAAATGACAATCAATATTTTAACAATCTTAACGATACATTTTTAAATTAATTTAGAAAAAATAAAAATAGAAAAAAAAAATATTCATAGACGTATGAATTGATATATCAGATTCACACAATTTTAGTGTCATGTGCTATTCCATCAATTGCTATTAAGCATGGACCATCATAAGATTTAAGTCGCTTGATAAATGATAAAACTCACATAAAATTCAATTAATTTTCATGTGCATCATATAAGTATAGAATATAGCACATTTTAAAGTTCAGATTACAAAATTGCATATTTATCTTTACAGTTGCCATGATTGTTAAATTAATATACTGTCAGTGCCCTTTTTAAATACATTTGGCCTAATAGAAATATAGTAGTTACACATTTTTGTTTTTTCAATTTCAATTATGTATTGAAGGGATAAAAAGGGATAAATAATAGAAATCCATATTACCTCTGTAGAAAATTATAAGAGCATATATATCAGAGAAATTGAAAAAAAAAATTGTCAAGCATTAAATAGAATTAAGTTAATCTTAATTTCTAAACCTTTGCATTGGTGAAATCAACTTTTTAATTATTTTAGTGATCACGTCATCAATTATTATTATGTAAGAAAGAACGAGTAAACACGTGGTTCTATAGAATTAATGAGAAAGTAATTTCTTTAAAATAAATATTTTTAAATTAAAAATTACGCTACATCTCAAAAATTAAAATATAAAGTATCATACATGCTTTTTGAAAAAAAAAATCAATAAAAATGCTCAAAACGTTCATAACTGTTAACTTTCTTTATTATTAGATATACTTCCAGGAAAAAAAAGAGAGGAGATTTATTGTGACAATTACTTTCTCTCTCAAATATTATTTCAACCTTAATACTTGTTTCCAGTCTCACTTTGGCCGAAATGCATGCTTTAATTAGGCAAAGTAGACATTCTTTACGGTCTAAGTGCACACACGCAGCTAGGGGTGGCAAAAAGCTCGTACCTCGTGGCTCGATCATGACTTCCACCTGATTTGCTTGTTACTGGATCGAGTTGTTAACGGGTCAGTTCACCACTAACTCGGTTCAGAATTAACGAGTTCAAACTGGAACCTAGCTTGCTTCCCAGCTCGCGAGCTAGCTCGACTAGACATCAATTTGTGAATTTGTATGAATTTGTGTGCATTTTATACTGTTTAGCTCGGTTCAACTCGATCCAAAAAGTTTGTATAATTCATTTTCTTTTTAAAACAAAGATCTAGTCAGATCCAGCGAGCCAGCTCGTCAGCTCGCAAACTAGCTCGAGCTGACTTGTCACGATTTCAAGCTGAGGTTTTTAGTCAGATGCCCTAGATTCAATTCGCTTGATTGTATCTCGGTCATCTAAAATTAACAAGCTAAGTTGAAGCCTAGTTCGGACCGAGCCATCTCGTTGCCACCCCTACCCGCAGCAACTAAAATGCACATTAGCAACATTTAAAATGCATACTTCGCTTTAGTCCTCAAGAAAACTTGCTTCAACTGAAATGCTACTTCTTAAAACACATATTTTATTGAGAAGAATATTTTAGCTTTTCTCTTTCAAATTATACTCTGAACAGATGATTTTTCTTCTTCCTGGTAGTATAGTCATGAGTCATCAATCAGATGACAATTAATTTAGAAAAACTAGTACCGCATCAGTTAGGAATAATACAAGTATGAGAGAGATGATTTGAAAATTCAGAAAGCATTATCCATAACATCTTTTAAGAAACAGGATGACAATTTTGAAATTTCAGTCAAATAGAAAGCAATGCTGCCAACATTTTCGTCTGCTTCAAACGATTTTTTAATATCTATTTGTTGTATTGTAAAAATCCAGTTCACTAAATTGCTACAATGTTGGATTATTTGAGCTTTGAGATTCATGCCAAGTTAAAAAGAACAATTTTGGATCATCCAATTCAATTGTACTCAGTCCGGTAACCTGAGAGGATGTGAATTTCTGTTTCGGTCAGGTTCAGTAAGATACCTGGGAGGACTAATTTGTTGAGGGAATTCATATCATCCAATGTACTTCAATTCAAACAGTGAGTTCGAATCCGATCCATTCGTTACTTATTGGCACGAATTTTAAAGGCGCTCCGTGTATTACATGTGAGGTAATGCAGAGGATTCAGACAATAATGTCAAGTCAGCACATAAGTTGTTGATAAAATTTTCGGAAAATTGATCTGATTATTGTAACGATCTGAAAGATAGATATAATAAAGGAGTGTGATAAAAATAAATTTATGTATTTTATGGACCCATTTCCGATATGAATTCAGATTCAGTAACTTAATTTTTGAATTTTAAATCAGGACCATCTGATTCAAATCCGTGACAATCCATCCGAAGTGGAGCACACACATTCCGAGAAACGAATCTGAATTCCGAGACGATATCGAGCGACTGATTCGATTCGGACGGTTCTGATTCAAAACCCAGAAGTTGAGTACCTTTAGGGGTTCCAGATACGTCTGATTTTAAACGGAGTCAATCCAGCCACAGTTTATCATTCAGGGCTCTTGACTATTAGTGTGGATCTAATCCGCACGGAGCTTAAAGCGGATCCAACGGTGCAGATCCATATTCTTTATGGATCCATTTCTGATATGGTGCAAATGTTGGGTAAAGATTTTGACAGAGTAGTTTTTTTTCATGCAGCGTACGGAGCCCAGACGATAGAGCTAAATTTGCATTGTATATGAGAAATTAACCCCATTGTACATTTGTACATGACTTTCGCGCTGTATGAAGTAAAAATTACTCTGTAAATATCTTTACCGCAAAAGTTCATTGAAAGATGAAGTCCAAGAAATTTTTTCATAAACATTTTTTGTTATTTCCTAATCCTCTCCATGGCCATGGCTGGGGTTCGCGCTCTCCTTCTAAGACAAGCTCTCCTTCCATTTCCCAGGCCCAAAACCCTATCTCCATCCCCTCAAATCTCTCTCGCACGAACTAAATCTCTATTTCTTCTCTCCTTCTCCACTTCCCCTTCTACCAACTCTCCTTCTTCGACCAGCACGAGCGAGATCAACTATCTGACACTGTCAGACGATGAGTTGATGGCACAGTGCGAGATGGACACGTACAAGTCGACGGGGCCCGGTGGTCAGCACCGCAACAAGAGAGAGACGGCTGTTCGTCTCAAGCACCTCCCTTCTGGCATTACTGCTCAGGTCTTGTTTCCCTTTTACTTCTTTCAGTAACATTGTTGAAAAACCAATCAATTGGCAAAAGTGAATTATGAATTAGTTTAGGACTTGCAACAAGGTTTCATTTTAATTTATTATTGCATATTATAATTTTTTTTAAAAACAATATTTTACCAAACCAACTAGATTTCTTTGGTTTTTACAAAAACCATAAGAACCGAAATGCCATTTTCACAGATTTCGATAAAGAAACTGATGGTAAAACTTGTGAAAACACCTCAGACTGAAATGGCATTTCGGTCCCGGAAAAAAAAAAAATTCGGACCGCAATGGCATTTCGAAACCAAAGCAATCAAGTTGGTTTGCTAAAATATTGTTTTTTATTTATGGTTTTTAAAAAACAATTCTGCATATGATGATAAAAATCTCAGATTTTGATGTGTTACTACGTAAGTTTCACGCTTAAAATTATACTGATTTTTAGTCTGTTTCTGCAAAATTAACTGCCCTTTTCCCTTTTTTTTTGCATTTTTATATATCCGACCAAATTGGCTTATACTTGTATTGTTTCATAGGCAGCTGAGGATAGATCACAGCACAAAAATCGATCATCAGCTCTATCTCGACTACGCGCATTAATAGCTCGAAAAGGTGATCTTTGTTTGGTACATAGTCCATCAACCATTTTTTTCTCTTGTTTTGGAGCTTTGTCTCAGAAGGATGCATTTGGTTCTTTCAAAACCTAGTACACTTTTAGGTTGCTTTTTATTAGTTTGGTTTTTCTAAAGTTCAAATGGACAGAACAATCACTAAAATTAGTTCCAGTTGTGTTATTCTTTTAATCAAAGCTTGAAAAATGCAAAATAGATTTTCTTAAGGAAAAATGATTGCGTTGTTCTGTTGAAGGCTTACCATTTTTTATTCATTTTGTTCACACATTTTACAAATTTAATTTAATCTCAATTCTAGAATTTCAATCTTGTTTGCTGTAGCAGCTAATACTTCCATTTACATTAGTGATTCTATGCTGATTTTTCTTTACTTTATTTCCTTAACAACAAGTTAGTCAGGAATCAAATTGACCTTGAGACGTACTCACCTCCAATAGAGCTCCTTCAAATTCTCCCTTTAAAATCTACTATTAGAGGATCTGATGTGGGGTCCCAAATTGGACCAAATAATCCTAAATTTATACCAGTAAGTTCTTTGCTTCTTTTTTTATTTGACATGTTTTGCATTACAATATTTGGGTTTGAGATTGAACCTGATGAACTCCTCTAAACAGGGAATGCAAGCTTTGCTCGATTTAATATTTTCTGTTGAAGGCTCTGTTTCTGAAGCTGCGAAAATTTTGGGGTACTTGAGCTATCTTTACTTTTTTCTTTGATTAATTACTAGCTCATATGTCATATGCATATGGAGTTTGTTAGTAGAATGTGGATAAACAAAAAAAAAATTGTTTGAAATGCAAAAGAAGGAAAGCTAGTAACATAGCGGTACCAAATGTCAACAATAAGAAAGGAGAGTTTAATTATAGGTCTTAACCTGAAAGAAAAAAAGAAAAGAAAAAAAAAACAACGCAAGGAATGGACTGAAAAGTATGCATCATGTACTGCTACTGCTAGTACATGCATTATATCCATCCATGCATACATATCTGGCTCGATTCTTATCCTTATTTTTTTTTCCAAATTTAACACCATTGATTCAGGTTAAGCACAGGGGCTTTATCCAGATTGATTCTTTCAGATGATTCTCTTCGTTCGGCTGTAAATGAAATAAGGGCCTTAAAGGTAATTGTTCAAATTTTTTTGGGAACATTTTTTTGACATAAAAGCAACTCACTTCCATCTCAAAAAAACACCACTTGGCAAGTATTTGCCCCAATGTATTTTTTAGAATTGTTATAGCATGTGTTTTTTTGTTTCTGTGTGCTGGATAGCTGATGCCTTTCTATTTTTCTGTAAAATTATTATGGTGCTACAAGCAAAAATATGAACGTAAAAGTTTTTGAGTGCCATACTACCTAGTACCGATTATTATCAACATCATGTTTACAATTTGTAGGGGTTGAAGCCTTTGAGATGATGGAGCTGGCAACAATTTTTTTTTTTCTGAAAAATCAGACTGCCAGGTTCATTGGATTAATATTTCTTAATCTTTTTCTTGACAAGTCGAACAATTTTGCAAGTATAATGTCACGAGTTTATATGAATCTTCCCAATCAAATTTGAAAAACACCTCAACACCATTATTATTTTTATTTATTTACCGTAGGTGATGGGAGAGTTCACATCCATGCCATAGATTTTTACCAAATTGCATTGTGTGCCATTGAAGCACTGTAAAATGGGCCCCGAAATCCCCCTTAAAAATCTTGCGCGGGTCTCACATGTACGCCATTGGATTCTGTGGCAGCGGATTGATATTCAGTGATGAGATGCTTTGGAAAAATGAAAATCACAAAAATATGAAGACATAAAATGAATTGTAATTATCCCGTCGAAATACACTTTTGAACATCAATGCCATGCCACTATAATCATTATACATGAATCAATTATTGTAATTGAAACCATCACAAGTATCATTTGCTGATAAAACATAACAAAACACAGGAAACTCAGAGCTCGACAGCAAAAATATGAAGGCGTAAAATGAATTGTAATTATCCCATCGAAATACACTTTTGAACGTCAATGCCATGCCATTATAATCATTATACATGAATCAATTATTGTAATTGAAAACATCACAAGTATCATCTGCTGATAAAACATAACAAAACACAGGAAACTCAGAGCTCGATAGCAGAACCAGAGAGAACGCTGTGCCATTTTGAATGCTCAAGGGCATCACATATTGGTTAAATGCGATCTTTAGAATATTCGTATTGTGAAATGCAAATCTCTCCTTCACAAACCCTAAATTACAACCCAAAGCTCGATAAATCGACCTTTTCTGTAACAGGTAATTGAAGTTGACCACATCAGATATGTTCTTATTCTAGTCCTGACATAGCTCAGGTCTAAATAATATTTACAGGCCTCAATCAGAAACCTTTGCACACAAAAATGGCACCAAAATCTTTTCTCCGCAGTGATAGCGAATCATACGCAAAAACATACTGACAACTTCATAGAGCTACCTCCAGAGGAAATATCAGCATAAATACCAGCAACAGCCAACCAAATTTTACTCGGATGAAAATCCTTTCAAGGCATTGAACCTTATACATAACTTCTGGAAATTTTTGAACTAAAAAAAAAAGGAAAACAAAGAACATAAAAGAATCCTAAATACTAATGGAAACTATGTAATAGTAATATGAAATCAGAGTACAAATAAAGGTAAATTATCCAATGAGGCCATCCAGCCTTGTCACAGCCAAACCCTGGAAATGAAGATTAACAAATAACAATCAGTGGTCAGATAAGTTACCAAAAAAATATTAACTTTATTTTAAATAAAATTACATCACAGAAAGAACAAGGACGAACAATTGATTTCCTTTTGTCTTTCCTTTTTTTCATCTAATGAACACTAGATTGGAACCCAGAGAAGAAAAATAATATACCTGTTTCCCGTAGAATTAAATCGCTACGTGGGAAAGAAAGATGAACAGAACACCTAATTTTTTCTACTTAGCACTGGCTTTGAAACAAAGTTCTCCAAAAAACTGGGAATGGTTCTTTTACAGTAGTAATTAAAACTGGCGCTAGGCTGATTCGCTTTTTTCAAGAAAAGAGCGCTTCTCTGTGTAATGTAATTAAGACTGAGAGAAGTGGACCCCTGTGGCTGCTCTGTGAATAACTAATAAAGAGAGAGTACCAACAGGCAACAGTATTAAAATGTGCAATGGAGAGCATTGAGAGATAGGACTTGATTACAAACGTGCAAACGTAATATGATAGCTCAGGATAAAAACAAACTTTTCTTAAAAATAAAAGAAATAGGACGTGATTACAAAATTTTTAAAGAGTAACTGAAGTTAAATAATGGACCTAACCTAACAAAATTCTGTTTTAATATTTAACATGTCAATCTAATTACGAATTACACAAACACACAGGCGGTTTTAAACATGCTTTCCCGTTTACAAAATTAAATTTTCTTCTTCTAAAAAGTTTTAATTCGGAATCAATCTCTTCCCCTCTGAGTCTGAGCCCTCTCTCCCCTTGCCCCGTTTTAACACTCAGTTCGATCGCGCCGCCGCCTCTCCTCCGTCTCGCTGCCTTCCTTGTTGGGTATTTGAATTTCTAGTTTTTATTATTTTAATTGGGGTGTTACTGTTAACGATTCTTATTCAAATTACTAGGTTGAATATTTTTCTCTGGTTGTAGAATGTCAGCCTCAAATCCCGAAAGAGATGAAATTCCCTTATTGGTGTACTTTTCTTACATGCATATTTTTTCTGAATGATAAATTTCAATTTCTATTTTCTTTATTGGAGGTAGAGGCCATTCCGATCAGACCCAAAAAATGGCGATGCTTAGGAGGGCGCTAGTTCTATTCCAGCAAAACCTAACCCTAGTCGGTGCTGTCCATTCTATACGTTCTCCCCTTAGGTAAAATGCTTATCTTTCTTTTTAGCTTCTCATTTCCTATCCATCACCTCTTTATTATATTTGACATTCGGTTGTAAGGTAATTCACTTGGTTGCATGAATTTACGGTAAGCACACCCAAATTAGATTTTTTTTTTTTTTTTTTCCTTCTGTGCAATGGCTATAATTTGGAGCCAAATTGCACAAAGGTAATGTACTTTGATTGCAGCCAAAACCGCAATTCATCGTTATTGAACCGTACCATGTATTTAGCAAATCTACCCAGGAATCAAAGGTGCCGGCCGCTTCTCATATTGTATAGTGAAATATAAGTTTGTGTAAGACTAATATTGTAATTGTTTTAATTTGAAAAATAAGGCCGCAATATGGATTGCTCTCTCGTTTATCCACTGATTGTGGCTCTTATGAGGTTGACCTTTCTAATGAGGAGAGCAAACGCCGCCTATTTAACAGGTATAATGTTTAATTGTGATTTTTTGTATTGTGTATACTTCTTTTTATATGATAGGTGCCCAGTGAGGTATGTATGAAATATCACTGTTTATTAAAAAATATAGGTGTTATTAGGCTGTCATCTATTTACCTTGCTTTGTGGCAACACCAGGACAACCATCAAAATAAACCCATTCACTGTCCCAAGATATCCAAATTATAATCTCAGAAAACCTGAAAAACCAACTGGTCCATCTGTAGAGACTAATATACAGTGAATAGGAAAGACCCATCAGCAAGCAAATCCTCTTTCTACCTTTTTGATGTATATGCAAATTCAATGCGATTCTTTTACTGAAAACTTTAAAATGTAGTTTGGTGTATCGAAGCAAACAGAGAGGATTTCTTGAGCTGGATTTGGTATTGGGCAATTGGGTTGAAGAAAATATCAGATCTATGGATGAGTTACGAATTAAAGCCTTAATTGATGTCCTTGACCTGGTACTGTAATCTTAAATCACTACCAAATTTTAACTTAGTTAAAAGCGGACACAATTTCAGGTATAGTACTCCAAAATGTCAGAACTGTCATACCCTTCAAAAGTAAGATGTATCATCTAGAATGCTAAGAAGCAAAAGAGCATATACCCCTATAAAGTGTGAAATACATCTTGCAAAACCTTCTGTAATTCTTTACTTCAAGACATACCCAGAATACCCTTTTCTCCTCACTGTTTTTGTCAATGCAAAATGATAAAAAAAAGAGAGGTGATTGGTACTTTTTTAAGAATTATGTGAAAATATTATCTATGATATTTGGCTCATCTTAAAGTGGCACGTCAGATGAGTCTTGTTTTCTGGAGTATAATGATACATTATACATTGGAGTATTACTGATAGAATGATCTTGGATTTTTTTTCTTACTTTATAAGGTTGTTATATTATTTGTCAGATTGAACCTTTTTATGTTATTTACAGGAAAATCCAGATTTGTGGAAGTGGCTCACTGGCCAAGAGCAACCACCAGATGCTGTAAACAATAATCCCGTAATATTAACTCTGCTGAGCAACTTTGTGTTTTTTTTTCATTATTTGCAAACTAAGACTGTCAATTAAATAGTTTTTGCAAAAAAAAGATGCATTTACATATTGCAATTAGCACCTCATTTTTTTTCCTAATCAAACCTTACTGTTGGAAACAAAGTTGAGTTGATAAAAGATATAATCACTTGACAATCAACTCCACAAGAATTGATATTAAAGAAAAGATGTGCAGTTATAGAGATAGGTTGCATATTACACCAAGTTTAATTTGAATCCATTTATGCTATTCATCAAGGATTTAGTATTGAAAATTGATTTTTCAAATACATGGGCACGAAACCTTCAACTATACACCTAATGCATAATATGTATATTTTATAGATAGCAACTACAGTTTTGCAATTTTAATAGATCTATGTCAAATTCTCAAATAAATATGATTCAGTTCCCATAATCCATTATTTTCATTCAATCAAGTTGCTTTCTAGGGTCTTAGAACCCTACATTTCCTTTTTAGTTTAGTATTACATTATACTTAATTTGGTTTACAGAACTAGCCCTTACTAGTACGTACATGTGGTTGAAATTTGCAATAGAACCGTGATCAATGTAAATGAATTTATTTTTCCTCCGTGAAATCCTTGCTGCAATTGTTTTATTTATTTTTTGTTTTTTGTTTTTTTATGAAAGTAGGTATTTAATGCAGTGAAGTCAAAGGTCATTGAAAACCTGAGTAAGCATTCAGACCCAGCGACTAGATCAATACCGGGTCAACCATGGGTGAGAGGATGGGATGATAAGAGAGGCCTTGATGGCCCCAAATTTGGAAACCAGTGATTGTCCTTGTCCTTGTTTAAGAGTAATTTTTGTTTCAGTTTATAATATGGTATAGAATGGTACTGAATAAAATAAAGTACATTTGTGTTTGATGAACTTGATCCTACGGTTAGAGTTTTCATGTAGCATTACTGTTCTTAATATTCAAGCAAAAACATATTGGGTGGAAACTCACTTGTGAGTTGTGAATATCGAATATTATGGCCTGATTGTATATGAGTGTTTGATTTATATTCGACGTTGAAAATTACTATTTGATGAAACTAAATACAATACATTTTGATCAACTTTTCAAATAAAATTTGCAATAGAAGTACTGTACATTCTATTTGAAAGAAGTATTTTCTTTTTTGTGAGAAATTATCTTGTTTCCTGATTTTCTGTCTCCGAAATCTCTCAACTCCAATCTTCCAATTTTATGTTACTTTTCTCTTTATTTATTTGCTTCTTAATTAATTCTCCCAATCGTTGTGCAAATTTGATGGCAGCAGTTGTAAAAGGATTTGGGAGCAGTCCTCCGAACAACATTAGTTCCTTCTTTCTTAATTACTTGTTTCCTTTGGTTAAATTACATTTGTTGTGATAACATAAACATTAAAAACAAATCCCAGTTAATGTTTGCCATTTCTGTGTTTTTTTTCCCCAGAAGACTGAGGTAATTCTTAGCGTAACAATCATGCATATAGTCGGATTTAATTAGTAGAGGAATACCACTTCTTTTATTTTGCATAATGTACTTAAAACCAAAAGTTCAACAAAAAGGATCATACTTTTTCAATTTAATGTTATTCAATTTCTAAAGTGATTAATTATTGTAACCTGTTCTTAATACTACAAGTAGCTAGGAATTTGAGGTGGTTTTTTAAGTTGATGAATGATCAACATCTGCAACGTAATACTGTATCAAAAAATGGTCGACTAAGAAGTTGACCATGTTTTATTTTTTTTCCAGAGAACGAAAATTAAACTAAGAAGGTACAGCGGCAGCGTTCATATTTAATATGCGCTCAGCTAACAACAGATCATCAGGAGTTGTCACCTGCAATATATCAAAAATTTACCAGTTAATACTGGATTCATCAGCTAAAATTAAACCAGATATTAGTACCAAACTGTAGGGTTCTTTTGGCATTTAACTGAAGATTTCAAACGTGTCAAGGCATTAAATTGTCTTTTGATTGAGCTAATAAAAATAAAAGTGAAACCAACAAATATTTTTATAGTTGACATTTATACTATCCTTTCGGGAGGATGAAGTACGAGAAAATGAAGTACCTTAATATTTGTATAAGAACCTTCTGTGATAAAAACAGGGTGCTTCAGGTGCTCCACAATTGACACATCATCTGTTACTTCTAGGCCATCCCTTTTGTCAGAAAGTGTCCACAATAAATATTCTATCAGAGAAAAATTAAAAGATTTTCTATGTTCTTTTTAAATACAAGGGTGGTATTTTTAAATGACAGACCTGTTAACAAGCTCAAAGCCAGCTTTTAGTAAAGGAGGTCTCATTACCTACAAGCATGTTGATTATCAGAAAGGCAAACAAATTATTTAATTAACCAGAAATAAGAAAAGAAAAACCAAACAACATTTGTACCTGGGGGGTTTGCATTTCCCAAAGTGTTTTCCTGTCTAGGGTTTTCACAACAAAACAATCAGTATTGGCCTGAAAGATACCCATGCAGATAAAATCTGTGTCAGAGTTGAATGAAGCATTCCAACATGGAAGTTATGGCCAGGTTTTTATTTACTTTTGCTAGGAAATATAAAATTAGACGGTTGACTTGTTAATGAAATCAGAAATGAAAGCAGAAATCATATTTCAGTGACAAGTCTCACAATCAAACTAAAAATCGGAACCATAAAAATTAGACAAGTACCTCTTTGATTGTTGCTTTTACAGGTACCCCTAGCACAGATGCACCATGAATCCAGGCATCTTTTATTACCTACTGAAGAAAATTAATCTTAAATTCTTAATCATACTTAGTGCAGTTACGGATACACTTTTTGCTCTGTATGGTTATGAAAAACCCTGTAAATTTTTACGAGTGAGTCTATGGTACTATGCATATTACGATTTGTTACTGTGCTACGGCTCTATATTCGAGTTTTCAAATCCTAACGGTCAATCCGAACCGTTCATCTTGTTCTCCATATTAATATGTGTTTGGAGACCAAATTTTACATATTTTGAAATTTTTTTACTATTTTTTTAGATTTATTGAAAATCACTGTTTTTGAATGGTCCAGAATTTTCAGATCAAGTGATTTTCTAAATATCTAAAAAAATAGTAAAAAATTTTCAAAAAAATGTAAAATTTGGTCTCCAAACACATATTAATATGGAGAACAAGATGAACGGTTCGGATCGATCGTTATGATTTGAAAACTCGAATATAGAGCCGTAGCACGGTAACAACCCGTGATATGCATAGTACCATAGACTCACTCAATTTTTACAGGGAAACCATAACAGAGAAGAATTTCAGAAATTAAAATAGGCCTCCTTTTTATTGTAATGCTTCTTCAGTAACTTGACGGGTTTATGTTCTCTTAAAAAGATATTATTATAAGTAGAGGTAACTTGGATTGCCTGTAAAAACTGATTTTTTTGGAAATAAAAACTTCGAATTATTGATAAGAATAATAGTAAACCTTTTTAATATCCACAGGCAAAGCTAGAGGCCTGGCTGAGTCGTGAATGCATACCAGATCTGAGCCGCTATTAATTTCCTACAAGGAATTTGCTATTGTAACCTTGAATTAATGCGAAATCCGTTTGGTTAAATAGAGGGGTCAAACCTGAAATCCATTATAGACAGAATCTTGTCTCTCCTTTCCTGGGATCGCAAATTTCAGATCTACTTGCAAATTTTTACCAGCATCTGGAAATTAAATTATTTAATAACGAGGAGATACTGTGGCAAAATAGCAAGCTCTAATTATCCTTTCAAATTACTATTTTAAAAGAAAGGAAAACCTTCAAATATATCTTTGTACGAGGGATCACATACAACTACGATCTCCTTGACCTCTCTCATCTGAGAGAATGTGAAAAAACTGATATATCGAACAAAGCAAACCAAACAGTCATTAGTGTGTTAAATTTACATTAGAGAGAGAGATTTTGTAATTTACTTTGAAGGTAAAGAACATTACCTGTACAATGCGATCGGTTGACCCAAGAGAGGTAGGTACTGCTTCGGCATACTAGCCTTTTCATTATTGCATAGAAGTAAATTAAGGAATGAGTAATATGCACACACACGCATATACACACACCGGGCTTAAAAAGACTCGTCTGTACCAAAATCGACTGGTAACAAGATATTTCTGGTTCATGTATGAAAGTAAATTATTCCTCGGTCAGATGTCTCCACTGATGCTAATGGCACAAAACACATGTTTTTTTTTTCTTTTTCTTTTTTCATTGAGCTCACAGGCAAAGGCTAACACATATTATGACCACACATGACAATATAGTTAAATTTTGTATAAGATATAAGAAGAAAAAAAGGGACAAAATTACCCCCATACGCGTTCCTTTACCACCTGCCAGTAGCACCACTGAGACGCTTCTCTCCTTCACCACCAAACCCTAGAAGAACCGATAAAATAAATTAAAGTACCAAAATTTCATACAAATTCAAGGTAAAGCCAGCTGGTACTAATACCAATTCCAAATCTGTCCTGTGATGGTATCAAGTGGCAACATGATACCAATATGCAACTAATAACTATCCTTCGTTTTCTTTTATATTAAGTAAATATTGAAGGCCATATCAAATCTTATTTAACCCTTATTTGTTCCATTAAAAGACCAGATAAGAATCATTCAAACTGGCACTTGTGGTACTTGCCAGTATATTATCAGAATATATGATATTTCTTTACTCATGATTAATCCCCACATTTGGCAGGTGCAGATAGGGCTGCACAAAAAGTTCATAGTTCGTGATTCGATTTGAGTTTGCTTTAAAAAAAGTTCGTAATTAATTTGATTCAAAATTCGTTCGTTCTAAAACAAATCAAACCAGTTCGGTTCGAATCTTATTCAAACTTAGACTCAAACTAGGTATAGTTCGTTTGAAATTGGTTCGTAAACTATTTAGATTCGAATCTCAAATAATGCAACTAATGGTATCAACCATCGATCTTTAATAATACAGGAACCAAACTTATATCAGAGCTCAAAATTGTTAATATAATAGTAACTTATAATAGGAAAATCCTTTAGCAGCGTAACAAATTAACAACGTAAATAAGTTCCATTTGACTAGATCCATACCGTGATTTTAATCAATCCAGCAGCATAAAAGGTAATGGAATTTTGGGCTAGCCCATAATTCATCCGTGTGAATTCGTGAAAAGTAAAAGGTAAAAGAAAACCGTGTGAATTTTGAGCCAACTAACCTCAACATGATTATTCTTTTATAAAATAAAATCATGGAACTTGACCCAACTAACCTCCAGACCTTCTTGAGCTTTAATTGCACAAATGCCCGATTTCCGATATTTTGACATCTTCCAGAATATTTTACTTTTCCCACCTGTAAGTTAAAACATCATAAATTTTCTAAAGAATGAACTCCTTTCTTTTCTTCCAATCTTAAGTAATTATACCATGAAAGGATGCACTGGAGTTCACTTGTTTTCCTCCGGAAATCCCCAAATTGCAAATTATGCTACATCTGGAATCGATTCCACCAATTGATCCTGTACCAATTAGTAAACAATGGGTTATATTAGCGAACCTCTCTTAAAATTTGGAATCAAAAGAAACCCAATTCCAACCCAAATATTATATAGAAAAAAGGAAAAACAAATTTAAAAATGAATTGCCTTGGGGGAGGAGCCGAGATATGGAAGGAATTCCTTGTAGAAGCGCCATTGTAGAGAGGTCGAGGTCCCTCGCTCTGCCTTGTTAGTCTTATTTTTGTTTTTCCCCCTCTTTAAGAAGAGCGAAAGAGTAGAGCACTAGAGCTTGACTTGTAGATTAAATAAGCGAAACCAAAGAAAAATAGGTAGGACGAAAAATTGACTGGTCAAGCAAAAGTGTGGGGTTAGCTTGTCAGTGAGAGGGGAGTGTGTTATCGAGGAGAGTTGAGGGGTAATGATTTTAACAGAGCAGTTTTAACTTTATGCAGCATACAGACTATAAAAATCAAAACAGCGGTCAGCGCTGCATGAAGCGAAAACTGCTCTGTTGAAAACATTTTGCCAGAGTTGAGGCACGTGGGGAGAAATTCTGTTATTTAAAAGAGAGTGAGATGCAAGAAAAACTGCGGCACGGGCTGAGCACGAAAAAGTTGAACAACTGTAGCAGAAATCCACAGTACTTTATTTAATGTCAACAGGCCAATCATACGAATATAATTGCGAGTCGCGAGTACAGTGAACAGATAGAGACCATCCGTTTTGAATCTGATGGTATGATTCTGGTTGAGAAATTACCAGCTTTTTATTTTGGAAGAGACCATCTGATGGCAGTTGCTAATCAGTTTCAGAAATGTGAAATAGTTTTTTATTTAGAAACTATGCATGAAAGTCTTTTATTAAAAAATTGTTTTTAAATTTTATACTGATTAAATAATTGACTCAAATTATTATTTTTTTTTAATTTATTACTGATGTTGCTTAATAGAAACTCTAAAATTAATTTCAGAAATATGAGAGTTAAAAACTTTAGAAATATTATTTTCTATAAAGTAGTTAACCGTTTTTTAGAAATTCATTTGAGTTGCTGGGATGTAGAGATCGCTGATCAGGCACAAACTGACAACCGCTGGTTTCGCAAACGATTCGAGAGATCGGAAACTTTTGATTGCTATACTACGAACTTGCGAAGTACTATGAAACCAAGCCCCAAAATCAAGAGATATGAATATCCGTTACTTGATAATATATAAACATGTAAAATACATAAACTATATTTTGTCTATCACTTTGTGTGACCTTATGATCATAGATGAGGTCCAAATGATTAAAAACATTAAGAAACACACTCAGAGTACTATAAATGTTTTTTAAAAAAATTATGAATAATATTTTTGTTGTCTTTGTTAGATTTACCACATATAAAAGACATAAATTAGATATTCTATATTAATGTTGATGATTGTATGAGTATGACCATAAATATGAGAAATTATAAACACCATCCACAAAAACAAAACTATTATACTGTACTGAAAGCATGCCTACGCACAGCTGCCACTTCAGGTAGAGTAGACGTGCATGTATAAGATCACATAAACATAACAAACCTGCTACTCAAACTGAAGTTCAGGCAGCAATTCTACCAGCTAATTTAAAAAAAGAAAAAAAAAAAAAAGATACTTGAACCCACAAAAATTACACAGTTCATTCAGTGAAAATCGGGGCATCATATACTTTGTTATAAAAATACCCTTCAAGATATGGATTGAACCATACTTTAAATATGGGGGAATTTCCTGTATCCCCCTCAAAAACCTAGAAATTACGTATTTCCCCCCTCTAAAATTCATAATATCATATTTACCCTTCTAAAGTTTAAGAACTCACAAATTTACCCAATTCACTGATTTTTCTAATAAAATTCATTTTAAATAGGAAGCGTCTAATTGTCCACAGCTTTTTGTCCACCATTTGTCCACCATTTGTCCACAGCTTTGATTTGCGCGAATACTGTAAAATTACTTCTAAATGCTGTATAATTATACAATATATCCCATAAAATATATCAGTTAATCATACAACATCCAGCAACTATTTGAAGTGGTCCCAAGAAAGTTAGAAAAAGATTGCAACTTGCACAACATGACAAAATAAATGTACTTTCAAACTGTACTTTCGGAAATTACAGTTATAGGAAGTTATTGGCAGTTAGAGTTACTTATTAGCGGTTATTGACAGTTAGAGTTAATTATTAGCGTCCGCACTGGGTTGAATCTTGTATACTGTAAAATTGAATCTTATATACTATAAAATTGAATCTTGTATACTGTAAAATTCAATCTTGTATACTGTAAAATTGAATCTTGTATACAGTACAATTTTCAATTGAATCTTGTATACTGTAAAATTGAATCTTCTACACAGTAAAATTTACAGTTGAATCTTATATACTGTAAAATTGAATCAGCAGAACTGTAAAATTGAATCTTGTATACAGTAGAATTTTCAATTGAATATTGTTCGCATGAGTAAGAAGCATCTCTATCATCTCTTTCTTCTATATTTTTACAAGATGAATACTGTAAAATTACAAGATGAATACTATAAAATTACAAATAAATACTGTAAAATTAACAAATCAATAGTCCATATCGCCTTTCTATCATCTCTTTCCTCCAGATTTCCACAAGATGAATACTGTAAAATGACAAAATGAATACTGTAAAATTAACGGGACAATACTATAAAATTAACAGATCAATACGCCATATCGCCTCTCTATCATCTCTTTCTTCCAGTTTTTCACAAGATGAATACTGTAAAATGACAAGATGAATACTGTAAAATTAACAAGGCAATACTGTAAAATTAACAGATTAATACTCCATATCGCCTCTCTATCATCTATTTCTTCCAGATTTCGACAAGATGAATACTGTAAAATTAACGGGGCAATACAGTAAAATTAACAGATCAATACTCCATATCGCCTCTCTATCATCTCTTTCCTCTAGATTTCATTTGAAATGCTAGATCTGTTACTGCATACAATGAAAACAACAAATTCAACAAAAATAATTTACTAGATTTGAATTTTGCCGTGCTCTTCAACAAAAACAACTTCTATTCGATCGCGCTCCACGATTGAAGGTTCCATTGCGATCATGTATAAAAAATCGAAGACGCTGCCGAAAATAAACATATTAAATAAAAAAATAAAAGATTTATTAATACAATAAAATTTGTGTTCCTTACTTTTCTCTGATATAGGTGGCATTGGCGAAATAAATGGCTGATTAAAGATCAGAACTCCTGGCGAAATAAATTGCGATCAGGGAAGGAACGTAGCGAAATCAACTTCTATAAAGTCGTTCACCGATCAGGGAAGGAACGTAGTGATCAGGGAAGGAATGTAGCGATCAGGGAAGGAACAACTTCTATAATCGTCCAGATCCATCTATAAAGTCGTTCACTGATCCATCTATAAAACGTAGCGAAATCAATTTGAATGAACTAGCGAAATTGATTTGAATGAAATCGTGCAGATCAAGGAAGGAAGAAAATCGCCTCAGCAAGGAAGAAAATCGCCTAACAAAGGATATGAATAATCGGGAAGGAAAGATTCAAAAAAGGAAATGAATAATCGGAGAAGGTTTAAATAGGTGGAGATGAGAGCCCAAGGTGGGACCGGTTCGTTAAAATGAGTTAAGAGACGGTGAATAAGGCTTTGTGGACAAATGGTGGACAAAACTCAGTGGACAAAAACCTTTTCTCTTTTAAATATATAAATTACCCACTTTACCCTTGATTACAAAAATACAAATTCTCCCACCCCCTCTCTCTAAAAGAAACTGTTTGATCATTTTTGTAAGATTGATGTGATCAGCTAGATCTCAATTTGACGGAGCTCTCCATTAAGATTTCATCAGCAGCAATTGAGAGCCATCTCCTACTCTTCTCTCTTCTGTCAATTCACGGCTCTCTCATATGCTCTCTCCCTTTGGATTGAATCACTTCTTCCTTCTAGCAACCCCTGCCAAAATGATGGACCAACTAGTCTCGTCACCCAGACAACGCTCTTCATTGCATTCTATTGTCTCTTCTCACGTTGCATCCAACACAAATACATGCATCTGGAATTCACATGGACTCGAGAGTGATAATACAACAAAACCTTGATGATAGAGTTAGGAGTGACTATCTCAGAAGATGAGAAGAGGCATATCTGACCCACTAAATCTTAAGGTATAATTGTAATTAGCACTAAACTGGAAGTTAGTTTCAGCTGCTATGTACTTTGTATCAGAGCTTATATAAGGCCATCCCATGTATAAGACACATTTTGAGATCTAAAAGAAATACAGATCCCATATAACTTTGCATTGGTAAATCAACTAATATGTATTTTCCTATATAAGAAAAATATAACTTTGTACCTGCTCTTTTAGTTAATAATGAAGCATACAAATTGTCCTTAACCTCAGATATTTTGGATGATGATGTCTGGGGACTACTGATCTGACATGGTTGGAAGCTTGCTTTGTTTCTCAACAATGACCGCCAATATAGATTCAGAAGTCATATTGATCTGCTCAGTTGGGAGTTGTTTTGTACAAAGGCGTTTTTAAGAACAGTACAAAGGTTTTTAACTTTTTATTAAATTGTACCGTAGAAAGGTGCATGAAGTTAGGTTTTTTTTTTTTGTCCCCAAGTAATTTAAACTTAGAAGAGAAGAAACAAATAGCTATTAATAGCTTGTGATTTTGTTGTTTTGAGTAATACTTGAGAGCAGAGATCTAAGTCTATGTGAACAAATAAGTTATGAAGATGAAATTCTTTAAATTGAGCATATTTGAGCATGAATTTCATGTATGAGATTGCACATAAGAAACTATTGGTACCAGCGGTGCAATGTGAGAAAACTAAATGCATTACAGAAATTCCAGTGTATAACTGCCTCTTGGGAATTAGTAAGAAGCACGGGCCTCATGGGAAAAAGGGAATGGGCATGTAGGTTCATATGTGTGACTTGGCAGCTGTTATTTAGAGAGCAAAGGCACTGGCCTATGGATGTGTGTACCATATGGATGAATGGCTGTCTCTGTTAAGAGGGAGGGATAGATACCAATTGAAAGTCTAAGGGATTCTATGCTCTACTTTCCTTTTTTTTCGATTTGTTGATTGTCTGTAGTATCATTTCTTTTGTATTGGCACCCGGTGCAGTGTCCTTTCTTATGTTCTGATATAGTTTCAGGAGACTGGGTGTGGAGAGAGTGAGAGATCAAGAATGGAGGTATCCTTCTTTGACGGCAAAATTTTAATCTGATGGAAGGCAATGACACGAATCTTAACACTCAACAAAGAAACAAATCAGTAAAGGAGAAAGGGTAAAATGGGTAATTTGTATATTTAAAATGAGTTTTATTAGAAAAATCTATGTAATTTCAAGGTTTTTGAGGGGGATACATGAAATTCCCCCTTTATATAATGAAATTTAAAAACTGATTTGCTACCCACTGAGCTGATTAAAAACCAACAATTTAACTTTACTGACATGTGATCAATATCAACAATTCTTAAATAGCACTCAATTTAATATATGATCTATTTAAATAATAAAAACCACATCTAAAATTATAATTTTCTATTTTGCATAAATTTTCATAGTTTTCAGAATAAAGTTGGTTGTTGGTTGTCGGTTGTCAACCACCCAACAGAGGATAAAACTCAGAAGCACGCAAAATAACAAACATTATTTAGTTAGATAAAACTGGAGCAATATCGAACCAGAAAAGGTGGTGTACAATGTTCAACCCCTTAAAACTGTTCAATCACTAGCATTATACCCCAAAAAAAAAATTAAGGCAGAAGTTGCAGCAAAGGGTACTTCAACCAGCAAAGGTTAGGTAGCTACTATATACATATACAACCACAACCCAAACAAATATTATAAGATCACTCGACATCTCAAAGGTGGAGATGACCAAATATAAGCAGCCGCGTATGTTCAAAAGAAATATGAAAACTGGTAAGACACAGCCTAAGGTACAATGTTCTCCTCGCATTAATTGCCTGCCTAGTCCTATATTATTCTAGCCTACAGTAAAAAACACTGCAAAAAGAAAACAATTTAGTTCATAGGTAATGAATAAAAGAACATATAGGAATTTAAAAGGTGATGACTAAAAATAATTCACTTTGTTATTCAACTTGTCACAATCCTTGTGTAATTATCACTAACTGATTATTTTATTTTGGCCTATGATGAATGAAAGAAAACAAAGAACAAAGAAAATACCAATCTTATTGTCTCTGGTGCCATGAAAATGAGAAGGTAAAGACGCTTGGATCGCAGTTAAGGTTTAGATGCAAGGCTAAGTTCTTATTGCCATCACATAAATGTTAGTTGAAAAACTATATATATAGAAGAAATATGCATATGGCACCAGCTGCAACTTCAAAGTGCCATTTATTGTTCTTTATAGGCACAAAATCGAGCACGACCCGGATTAAGAAGAGCATCAGATATAATCCATCCCTGAAGAGTTAAAAACCATAATAAAAATTTAGAAAACAAATGGAAAAGTCTGGCTACTTTACTCATGAGAACCAACCATTTGAGAAAATAAAGATATTATATGTTTCCCTTTTTCACACTGGAACTTAAGCAACCTATTCTTTGCACCAACTAGTACAGTTCGGTACGTTTTCCTACAAACTAGTAGCAGATTACCAGTATGGCATATGTTTGATTTTCAGTCTTCATATCCAGCCAAAAACCAAACAGTCAATTTACCTGTTCTTTGGCTTTATGTTTGAATGCCCCATATGAGGAAGAAACAACCCTGCAGGACTCGGCAATTTGTGCTGTAAAATCCGTGCTCTTTTGTTTTGTTGAATTTATATAATGCAGTAGCACATGTGCCTAAAAGATCAAAGATAAACATTACTCAAAAGCAAGCCTTCTATTTCCTTGATTTCATGGTAAATCTCCAAAAAAAATCTCATATGAGAAAAAATGAACTCCCAAGTAGTCCCAACCCCCCCTCCCCCCTCCCAAAAAAAACAACAACAACAATTACAATCCAATCACAAATGCTCCCAACAAAGTAGTAAAGAGTGAATAAAAGAATTTAAAAGAAGGCAGTACATGATAAGCAGCCTTTAAGATGTCGTCCGACTTAGCTTGGTCCTTGAGCAGCGCATATATCTTATCCTTTGATGGATTATACGTGACCATATATCTCTCACTCTGCAGTAAGTACAGACCGAGAATTAATTCCCTGCTAAGCAAACATCATTCCTCTGATAGGATGGTACCAAAAACCAGATCAATGATGTAGCAAATTAGAATTGGGATTGTACATACCTCAAAAAGGGGTTTAATGGTCAAGAAAGAGGAAGGTTCCTGAAATGCATCTCCAAACCTTGATCCTATTAAAACAAATGAAAATTTAGATTGTTTTGGGCCAGACTTCATAATTGGAAAAGGAAAGGTAAATAAATGGTTACAAGATGAACATACCTAGGTCAACACTAGTACGCCTTTCCCAGGGGGGGCTAAATATGTTCTCCTTAAAGTTCCCTTCCTTCAATGAAGGCACATACCCTACATGAAAACAATGTTAATTTTTACAAAACATTAGTAAATCTCACTTTACCCAGACAATAGAAGGGGAGGTCAAGAACAAAATACAAGTTGTAAAAATGTTTGGTTTATAAGGCATCAGTTTTATTGTACTTCCATATAGAACTCAATATGAAATTTGGACAATACACACTTATATTAGTGTAAAGACGAGTATAAATCAGAATACGCGTGTTTCCACAAAATTAAATATAGTATATTTACATATTGAATCCAGCATCAAATTTGGATAATTAGTACAGTACTGATCCAAAATTAAACTCGTACATCCTCATTTTTTAAGGCTAGAGACCTCGACGGAAATTTTTTACTATGTCGACCAAGAAATGAACTAAATAAACAAATAAAACATAAATCAGGATTTCTTGTTAACAGCCATAACTGAAAGAAGGCAAGGCAGAAATTTTTCAATAAATACTCGCCAAGTGGGTAGGCAGTTAATACTAAAGACCACACAACATATGATTGTCAACATTATCCCAAAGAAAAATATTTGCACTGCCCATACCAGTTTTAATGAAAGAATCCACAGCTACATTGAACCGCGCCCTGTTTAGAGTGTTTAGCACCACATTTTTCACCTATGAAAGGACATAACATAATTATCAGCACATCCAAAATTGTAGCAGAAGAAAATAATACTCCTATAAAGATCAACACAAACCTCTTTGTATGAACTAAAGAGATAACCAAATGAGAAAATGGAAAATGCGGCAGCCATGGATGGGTTATGTTTTGAAATCATTATGCTCATTCCTGTTCCCATCTGAAAACAAAAAAATTAAAAATATTAGAAATGATTGAAAAATGCTGTCAGAAATCATAATGACTTTGGGATGCAATAATTCACCAAGAAAGACAAATAGAACCTTTTCTTTTCTACTTTTACTCAATATAACTGTTCATACACCATCTAAGAACTCTGTGCATGCATGTGTTGACGGAGGATATTTTGGGGGCAATATTATGTAAATCTAAATGAATATTTTGTTTTGAATATGGATAGTTTACGACTTTGGTTTTACTGCACACAACAAATATTTCTGAGATAGTTTTAGAGTTGTACATTTTACAATAATCTGGATTGTTGAGGGGTTCATCAGCTTAACCAAAAAACTGCTAGATAGGTTTCAAAACACAAATTGAACCATTGATCTTGATCATGAGCCAATCATGTATTCCAAGTTTTAAATTTTATGAGTTTGTTTTGTATAAGATCAAGATATCAAAATTGTAGAAATATGAATGCACCTAAATAGTTCATATTTCAACATATCTTGATCTTATACTGAATGAACTCAAATGTTAAAAAGTTGGAACATAATGCTTGATTCATCAAGTAGATCAAGATCAACAGTTCAAATTCATCTTGATGACATGATAATATAAGAAATACTTCAATTCCAACATAAATTGACTGGTGTCAATTATTTTTTATTTGACTTCACATGGAATAGACTGGTGTCAATTAATTTTTCATGCACAAGCAAAGTAGCTTCTATTTCATTTGTTCATCTGGAATAACAACACTGTATCCCAACAGAGAAATAAAAATGATATCTGACTTGTACACACTGGTAGTCTGGTGCATATCGATACCAATTGGGTATTATTTTAAAATTATGAAAGACAGCCCCAGAAATATGATTTAAATGATACCCAACTGGTGCAGGTACTGTCCAAATGACTATCACGGTACATTAAGATCTGGTACAGGGATGGCCGGGGAAGATACAATGTAAAGCAAACTGGGGTACAATTTTACCAGATCTGCTAGATTTCCAACACATTCGCCTTTTGCAGTTACATCCCCAATGTTTTCTGCTCTTGCATACGACTTGTATATTGGAGTTCTTGTTGATGTTGACGTCACGACTGCAACATTCTACAAAATATAAACAATTTCACCATAAGAAAGGGAAAGCAAAAAAAAAATATATTAGACTAAAAGAATGGAAAGACCTGTTTATACCATCGTATATCCCTGCCAAAAAATTGTCTACGAGATTCTACTCTTAAAGTTTAAGAATCCACAATTCTTGCTGCATTTGGGGAATTTCCAAACAAAAGATTTTTTTTTAATCAGACTATTATTGTCATTTTTTGCCATAAAAAAACAATTTTTCCTAATTGCCTGCACGGCATTTGCAAATATGGTAAAAATGAAATCCCATTTCTGTTCTAGAACATGGAATGTAAACAATGGTTCTGTCCCATCTGGGCTCAATTTTACATGATTACATACAGGGGAGCTCCAAAAAAGGGTCAAATTAACTCAAACAGTGTTTCCGTTTCAGTCAAGTTAATAACTGGTTGCACGCAATGACCGGGCAAAGTAGGGAATGGAGACATTTTCCATTCCACAGGGTTCAAATTGTTACTAGTTTTCCCAAAAAAAAAAAAGGAAAAAGTCACATGTCCATTTTGCTTTTTTTTTATTAGCAAAACAAAAGTTATTTCTCTTTATCGTCAGCCCCAAAATTTCACAGAGATCAACAAAAAGTCAAAGATAAAGACGCATCGAAAAAAAACCTTTATGACGTTTGCAAGACAGGCCATAGGCAAGAAAAGCTGTGGTGCTGCAGAGGTAGCCAGTTCTATGCCAGCTCCTAACTCTAGTAATAGATCAGACGAGAACCGAAGCTGCCAGAAATTGAAGTTCAATCCATTCATTATTGTTGTTGGTTGTCTTTGTACTTTTGGACTGATAACAGTGATTTAAGAGTTCATTGCAACTTAGATTAATATGGGCTCAATTATTCAGGTAGGCATTAATGGAAATTAATTTCACAACTAAAGACTATTTGAGGTATAAGTTGTGCAAAATTGGACTAAGTTGGTGATTGTCAGAAATGGGGTGCATTGAGGGCTCAATTTAGATTAATTTCAGCAGACATGCTAATAAAGTGATATATTAACAAAAATTGCAGCTGCTTCTTGAATTTGTGACCAACTAAAATACTAACAGTCAAATTCAAATAAGAGCAGTAATTTACTGCACAAATATATAGTGCAAGGACAAATTATAACTTAAAATTGGGCATATTTGTATAAGTCTCGCTAACTTAAAATAGCACAATTCAGAGTAATTGAATCAAAATTTGCTCGTATCTGGGTATTGTTGTGAGAACATAGTTTGAATGACTGGGGTTAATTTTCACTAGCCAGGGAATTGTTTGCTAATGCCAAGTTGTTGCTGCCTTGACATTGCTAAGCGGGAAAATACCTGTTTTAGATCATAGTCGAATTTCCTCCCTTGCCTTGCAAAAATCATTTTTCCAAGACGACCTGCTCCATCCTGGTCAAATTTCAACAAAGCAAAAAAAAAAAAAAAAATTAGGGCTTTCCAGAGTTTTAATTGAGTAACATCATCAGCACGGCAAAAAAAGATTAAAAATGCTAAGTTTGCATGATTGAAGATTCTTTCTGAGACAATTAAGTCTAATCGGCATGATTATTGACAAAACCATCAAAATATTTTACAAATATTTATGAGCATAGTATTGGTAAAGTAAGCAACTACTGGCCAAAATAAAAATAGATCTTTGAAAACAAAGCTCCAAGAAAAACATACTTTGCATATCATTAAGATGTATCTATTTGAAACCTGTAACTCGCTTGTTCTTGTTCATAATTGTAGAAAATTTAGAAGAACAAATTTCAGCGGTTGAAAGTACCTTGAGAATCCAGTTAATAGCAACAGCTCCTGAAGCAGATCTGTTTTGGCAAACACCAACTGACCGCAAAAGAGTTTGAGTTGTTAAAACACCCATTGCTCCTCCAAAAAAATGCTAAATCGCAGGAAGGGAAAAAAAAGAAAAAAGAACACACATTAGCACATTGCTGGCTTCTACTTCAAAAGAAATATTAAATAGTGCAATTTAATGGCCATTACCTTTAGAGCTCTCCATGACATGTAAGGGACAAATGAAGGGGTGACACTATCAGGGAAACCTTCTGGAACCACAAATGACCTTATAAAGGACACTACTTCCTGTAACATATAAATAAACAAAAAATAAATTGGTAAGGAAATAACTGATTTATAATTAAACTGCAGAACTCCTGATATTTTGTTGCTCCGCACTGCGGGCTGATAACTAATTGTCACACCAGAGGGATATAATAGACCAATTGAAGCAAATTAACAGGAGAAAATTTTGAAATTCGTAGGACATATACAGCAGCAAAAGAAATTACCTTCCCCGAGCTAAAGAAATTGAAAAGAAAAAAAATAGGAAAAATTCTCCCGATTAAGCTTGATATGATACAGTCCACTAATCAACACTTCTGAGTAAGCCCAAAATATCAACAAACTTTTACTGTTCATCCAGAAAGGTAAATAGAGTGAAAAAATTCCATGAGAAACCATTAATTTCCAGGATTCAGATCTTATTTATAAAAATTTCAATTCCATCAGACAGAGAGCTACTTCCTACATAGATACCCAATTTTTCCCCAAAAACATCACTCCACCATCATTTTTTTTAGTTTTAAAAAAAAAAAACATAAACAATCATACCGACCTCAATTGGAGGTGGAGGATTATCCGTGGAAACGAGCTTAACAGATCGGGCACCTCTTGCATTCTTCTCAGAATCAACCACATACCTACACCTTCTCCCATTTACCTCCTCCCAGCACAACACACTGCCGAAGTCCAAGTCCAGTCCCTTCTCCTTCTGCCCCTTCGCTGATGTAGCATCTCCGGCGAGTATTTTCACTGGTGGCCCGAACCTGACTTCTGCCCCCTGGATCTGTTCCGCCGCTGGTGCTGATGTGGCGAGGGTGGCGCGTGTCACCGCCTCCCGCACCAGCGCTGAGCTGCCGGGACCTTGCTTGAATGGGATCGGTGCCATCTGTAGAGAGAGAGAGAGAGAGAGGGGATGAAGGAGAGGATGAAGGAAGGAGGGACTTCGGGCGTGTCGCCTCACTTGTCTTTTTACAAGAGGCGTTAGTATTTTTCTTTTTCTTTTTTCTTTTCTATTTTGACGGATTTCGGAAAGAAAGTACACATAATCACCCACTATTTATTTTAGTGGAGAGAAGGTGAACTCGGAGCATGCCGTGTGAAGCACACTCGTAGATTTTAGGGTAGTGTATTTAGTGTGGAAAAAATGGCACGGTGGAGCCGGCTTCACCACGGAACGGTGCGGTATGTGTTACTGTTCAGTGTTGTGACTTGCTTGTTGCGTGCTGTGATTACCTCTTGACATTTTGGTCACGGCGCGCAAAAGATTCGATCACGGCACGGCACGTAATCACGTGAGTCACGTATAATTAGGACCATCAAATGATAAATCATGAATAAACTAACTTAAATTATGAAAAATAGTTAAATGTGAGAAACGTAATCAGTCGCGTTTGGACACGGCATATGAATAGTCACGGCACGGTACGAGACCAAAGTCACAGCGTGTTAGTCACAGCACGTCACATTTTTTCCACACTAAGTGTATTGAAAAAATTCGAGGGGTCTAGAGCCAAATTAGGATCCGGACTCAGACCGATCCGATCCTTGTTAGACTCCGGATCATACCGAACTAATTATAGGGTTGGATCTAGCAAGAATTTGGGCTGGATTTTTCCACTATACCCGTCTAAACCCAACCCGCACTAACCTGAGACCCGCCTAAACTCGAACCGGACTAATCCGAGACCCGCCTAAATCTGAATCGGACCAAATCTGGACCGGACCAGACTGAAAAGAAACATACCTATTTCAGCCAGAAATAGTCCAGTTTCAGTCAGAAACAGTCCACTATTTTTTTTTTAAAAAGACCCAGACCAAGACCCGAACCAGACCCACACCCGACCCGGACCAACCTGTACTAATTTTAGACCAAGGGTCTAGCACGGGTTTGAGCCAACTCCACCAAATGGGACCCGCTGACCCAAGGACCATGGAGATTATGGCCCGACCGGGTCCGGACCGACCCTGCCCGACCCGACCCATTTTCAAATGCCTATTTTAGGGTACGTTTGAATGGGAATTAGAATAGTGAATGAGAATGGAGAAAAAAATAGTGATTTTCATATTAGTGTGAAATTGGTGATATTTGGATTAGTAAAAATGTTGTTTGGATTGTATATTTGAAATAAGGAATAACTGTGACTAATAAAGAATAGTGTTAACAATATGCTAATTAAGAAAAAAGATAGACAAGTGGGGTCTCAAACGAATTGTCACGGCGTGGAGATAACAGAAGTCATGTTAATTTTATCATTTTAGAACTGTGTTAGCAGAAATCCGAAAAGAAAGTATTTTTTTTCCTCTCTCTTCACACTTTCCAAATAGTAGTTATTCTAACAATTACAATGAATAGAGAACAACAGCTATTCTAGCTATTCCGAATAGCAAAAATATTGTTTGGATGTACATTGTTATTCCAAATAGCTCGTATTCTAGAATACTTCATATTCTTGACACATCCAAAGATACTCTTATAAGATAAATGAATGTGGTATTGTGATGCATGGTGTCATAAAAGTTATAATATGCACAATTAACCGTGATAAAAAGATTACTTGAAATTTGTTTAGACTTAAATACACATTGAATTTTAATTTTATCGGATTAGGTACAATTGAATTTTAATTAACGCATAACATGGCAATTATTGATCATGTTGAAAATGTAGACATAACCTTACCAAATAGATCCATGTACGCTTCTAATAATGCATATATTGCAAATTATTTATAAATAGTATGGTAACCGTGGATTGCAACAGAGACATATTATAAGATAACAAAAAAAATCTTATACAAAATGATATATTTTTATAAAAAAGTTTAGATAAAAGATAATTTTTTTTTAAATAATATATTAAATGACATCTATATGTAAATAACATTTCTTAAATGATATATGAAATGACATATTAAATGATATTTTTTTTTATCTTTTTGGCATATTTTCATAAAAAGGTATCTCTTAAATATTAAATGACAAATAACATTTCTTAAATGATATAAAAAAATAGAAGAAATGAAGACATAACCAATCAATTATCAATTAATTCAAAAAAAAAATTAAATAACATTTATAAAATAGAAAGAAAACATAGCCGATTAGAAAGATGATATAATTGGCATGTCGCAAGTATGCGTAGCGAGTACATGTCTAAATAAATTTAGACTTTTATATGTAAAAACACATATAAAAGATGCATAGAACCAAAATATTTTCATGATTTTTGAAGATGTTTTGCTATGTCAACAAGAGGTGCAAAGTTGGACTCAGAAGCACTCCTTCAGTAGTTCGGGCAATGTTAGTCTTGACATTGTAGAACAAGACTCCGAAGTTTCATACAAAATATCCAAACATATCATGAGATATTATCACTCAAAAATTGCCTCGGCCATTTGAAAAAAGCAAAAATTCAAAAAAAAAAAAAACAGAACCGCATATAATATATGCGGTTTGGAATTTTAAATCCAAAAAAAAAAAATGGACTGCAAATATTATATACGGTCCAGAATTTTAAATCTGAACCGTAAATATTCTGTGCGGTTTCGGCATTTTTATAAATTTTGCTAAATCGTGGTTATTTATAATAAATAATATTTTTTTTGGTAAAAATAAAAATCTCGGCATTTGTAGGTCAAACATTTAAAAATATAATTTTGAATGTTGACAAGGACAAGGGTGCAAGCATTTAAAGGCACAACAGGACCAACATAAAGGGAACTACGAGGGAAGAACCCTTGAGCCGTTGGAATTTAAGCAGGATTTAATGCAGTGCATGAATTGCACCAAAAAGGATGATGACATCAGAATTTGAAGGAAAATCTCTGGCTGGAATTTGGTTGCCGACGTGCTGGCAGTGGGTCCGACCCACTGGATGCTAAAGTACGTGTCTTTAGCGGATCCGGATCCGGATCTGGATTCGATCCAATCCACGCGTCTGGATTTGGTCATCACGGTCGGGAATTACTGGCTGCAGATGTGGCAACTTTTTCTCTGAATTATATACTCAAAAAGGAAATAATTGCTGGATTTTGTCTCCGGTCTTTTTTGTTGAGCCCATCTGTCCATGTATATAAATTATTAAGATTCTGATCGGAAACAACGGAGCATAAGAAATGATTTCATTTCATTAAAATGAGATGAATAGAAATGATTTTGATTTGAAATTTTCTGATCGGAAACTTTTTACAAGTGAGTAGAATTCATTTTCAAGAGGAAAAAAAACCATCCATCATATTTGTTGAATTTACAGAAATTGCCATTGTTAGAGTTTCACAGAACTAAGAAAATGAATGTTAAATTGAAAAAAAAATTTTACTAAAGAACGATACAAGTTTGGAGAAAACAATTCAATACCTCGTCGGACCTCCTGATGTGAAGAAAGGAGATCGATTTCACCGTGTAGTTGACGAAGGAAGAGGGTAGACAGGTCTTCTCACGAGCAAACAATCAATTCTCGCCAAATACCTACGTTTTGGCGGAGATTTGCTGACGCGATTTGAGAGTCGAAAAGTTGCGTAAATTGAACTCTTCTCTAGGTTCTCCTTCGCTTCCGATCACGAACGCGACATGCGATTCTAATTCTATTTCGCGTTTGTCGCTCCCTTCACCTTTCCGATCAGAGGGTAAATTTCCTTCTATTCCAATTTGTTCTGTAGAAGTTTCTCATTCAAACACCGTAAATAATACTTCAAGCGGTCTCATTCGTCCAAACCCACTATTCTGACTTTTTTTTTTTTTTCTTTTTACATCGCTGGCTGCGCGTCCGGATTTTCCGAAGTAAATCAAAATCTGAGTTTAGATCCGTATTGTTGAATGTTGATCAAAATCCGATCTAAGTTGGAATTCATGAGATCTCTTTAGTCAGGAGGCGGATTCAGAATTCCGATCAGAATAGGCACAAAATACTAATAAGAGTATATTTTTTTTTCTAATAAATTAAAGCAGAAAAACAGATAAGGATCTAAAAAACTCATGACATGACCTGATACGTCACGACACGATTCAGTCACAGCACAACACGGTTTCATCACAGCATGACATTGCACGTGTGCCGGTCACGTGTTGTGACTCGCGTGTCTCATGCAGTGATCATTCATGTGACGTGGTCATTTTTTTGAAAATTCAACACGATACGGCACATCACGCGAAAGATTTGATCACGGCACATGGTCACGTGAGTCACGTGTAATTAGAACCGTTAAATCGTAATCAATGGTGAATCTTGAATAAACTAACCTAAACTATGAAACAAAATAGTTAAATATAACCAAACATGACCGGTCACGGCATGCCTTGTTTATGGCATGACTAACGTATTATGACCATTCACGTGTCATGACCATATTTTCAAATTCAGTTTTTGGCACGTCATGTGATTGAAGTCATGACATGACTAGTTACCACATGATATGTTTTTAGATTCTTAGTAGCTGATCTCTTTTTTCTTCTAGCGAATCAACTATTTTTTTGAGTGGAGTATAAAATTGGACAGCGTTTATTTTTACATTCTTATTTTTATTTTCAAAGTTCAAACAATCAATCCGAATCTTTTAACATGATTTTTATATTAAAATGTGTTTGAAGAACAAATTTTATATTTTTTAATTTTTCTTATTAAATTTATATATGTTATATATACAAACACACACATACACACACAAAATCACTATTGTTTTCAAACATTTGACTTCTAGATCACAATATTAACATAAATACATATGAAAGCAAGAGCGAAGCTATTAAGATTGAATGAAAGTCAATTGATTCCTATCTTTATTTTTTTAGACTTATACATAATTTTATACATATTTTAGAGTAAAATAATAACAATATTGTAAAACTAACACACAATTGGCAGCACAAAAATATTATATAATTAAATTTATTTACGTTTGATCTCAAATAGGCACTGAGTCTGGACCAGTGTTGTAGAAAACGTCCGTTTAGGCCGATTAATCTGTCATTTAGTCGTTGGCGGTGACTAAACCGTCATGAATTTTTCCGACTAATCGTCCAATTATTTTCAATTATAACTAATTATTCTCAATTATTTTCTATTAATCACTTGACAGTACTCTACGAGCACACGAATCTGCATAGGAACTTCGGTTTTGTCATATATTTTTTGTTTTATACTATTTTTAAAGTGCAGGGAATTAATTAAAAACATGAAAACAACAGGTGCCAAGTGGAGGGTAGTCGCAAGTAGCAACAGGAGCATCTTTTGAGCATGCTTGTGCTTACGTGGCAAGATACATATGTGCAGTTGCCAGTTGGATTTCGCTTTCTCAAAAAAAAAAAAAAAAAAAAATGAAATAAAGGTTTTTTACACTTATGTGATCTAGTTTTGTCAAATTTACATATTTTGCTCTAAAATGTTTGTAGTTGTGTAGTTGGAAGTTAGAGCTATGAAACAATGAATTAATTCAGGAATCAAATATATCTTCAGCATATCTTTCAAAAGTGAACTTATGACTCATAATGAAATCCAGAGAGTTGGGAACTAAATTTTTTTTTTTTTCATTTTAAATGTGTTTATCCTTTATTTACAAATTATTTATATTTGATGGATAAAAATATTTATTTCTTTTAAATAGTTTGTATGAACATTGAACTTCCAGGGAATCTAACTTGCATATACATGTCTTTGAATTCAGGTATAATTAATTTTAGAAATTATATATAATATTTTTGTCATTTGGAATATAGATGAGGGGTGTAGATAAGGGAGTGCGTGATTAATTTCTTTATATTAAATAAGTGAAAACTGTATAATTAAAAAAATTGTAATTAAAGAAATATAATATAAAATGAGTTCATCAAGGCGAGTTAACTTTGTCATGAGAGATAAAATTAATGTATTTTACTTACGTGCGTTGCATATAAAATCATCTGTAACTTGTAAGTAGGGGTATAGTCAGAATTTTTATCAGAAATAGTTAAAAAAAATACTAATAAGATTAGCGGGTTAAGTTGCTAACTGTCATAAATTAACCAATTTAGAATGTGGGTTGTCAAGGAATACATAAAATTTTATTTAGAAGCAACAGTCTGATTATACATAGATTTATATTTAGTTTTTAAAATTAAAAAAATAAACAATTGTTGATATTAACCGTGAAAAACTTGTACTGATTTACGACAGTAACTAGTGATAATATTGATAGTAATAACATCATTTAATTAATCTTGACTTCTTAGTAATGTCAGCTAATTAAGTTGAAAAATTAGTATCCTACTGTAATTAATTAATGGATAATGGTAGTTATAATTAAAGTTATATAAGTCGTGCAAGGTTCATTGTCTCCTCTTCCATTTTATATCTTACATGCCACATTCTGCGTTACGTACATAACATCAAATATAGTGTTGTTTAGTGCTCTTAATTTGAAGGAAACTGTGAGTACTAAAAAATGTACATTTTCATGATTTTTGACTTGTTATGTCAACTAGTTGATAGTACATTTATATATAAGCAACTTGCTTTGGTTTATGATATTTAGAAACAATGTTGAAATACATGACATTATCAAACATAATTTTATATCACACATGTGTGCACCAGCTGTGTATAATATTAGACAGGGGCGGACCTACATAGTTTCAGAGGAGGACAGCCGCTTCTCCTCCGCTTTTCCTAAATTTTGAGTTTTAGTAATGATCTATCAGTTTCGATCGACTTTGTCCCTCTTAAAATTTTTTTTTGCTCTCCTCTGGATGTATGATTTCTAATTCGGGTTAAATTTAGTAAAATGAAAATATTTTTTTTTCAATTATGATTGGTAATTAGAATTATAAGTTAAAGTATCATAAATTATAAGTCAGAACATTGAAAAACAAAGCATTATTTTTTTTATGGAGTAATGAATTTAAATTCAATTAGTTATTTAAACTCAATTTGATATATTTTTCTTCCTTGACAAAAATTCAGAATCCGCACTTGATATATATTAGAAAATGAGAAAGATCTCGAAAACTACAAAGTGATGTAATCTTTCGAGATACAATGAGAGACAAATCAAATGTAGTTGAGTAAGGCTACGCTACTTCGCGAATTAAACGGACTGTTTTAATTCGCGCTCATATCTCTAGTTTCGAAGTCCAAATAGCCGATCCAAACCGTTAGATGTTTAATCTATATTAAAATGTGCTTGGAGACCAAATTTTACATTTTTTGGAATTTGTTTACTATTTATTAAGATGGTTTGAAAATTGCTGTTTTTATTAAAATTCTGCACCATTAAAAAACAGCGATTTTCAAACCATCTTAATAAATAGTAAAAAAATTCCAAAAAATGTAAAATTTGGTCTCCAAGCACATTTTAATATAGATTAAACATCTAACGGTTTGGATCGGCTATTTGGACTTCGAAACTAGAGATATGAGCGCGAATTAAAACAGTCCGTTTAATTCGCGAAGTAGCGTAGCCTTACTCAATGTAGTTTTACTACCTTGCCTAATTTTATTTGAAAAACTAAGGAACGAATAAAAAGAAAGGGAGGAATGAACCACTTAATTATAATAGCATTAATTTTTAAAGCATGAGAATATGTTTGATACTTTAAATCCAGTTTAAAGACGGCCTTATTTTCTGACCAGAATTATAAATTATTAAATTTAGACAAGTTAGTCTATATATATCTGTATTATTTTATCACATGTATTGCCTTCTAAAATTGACCTTCCTTTTTTTTTTGGTAAACACATTCTTCGGGTAAAGATTTTAACAGAGCAGTTTTGGCTTCATGCAGCGCACGGACTAGAGAATCAGAACAGCACTGCATATGGTTCGTTCGCTGCATGAAGTCATAGTTGCTCTGTTAAAATCTTTACCCCATTCTTTCAAGTCAAGAGATACTCTTTCACAAGTCTGTCAAACCAGTTTGGTCAAGCTATCATTTGGAGGCTCTACTAAATATTAATTACAATGATCTCCAGTCAATACAACCGGAGATATCCATTTTCTCTAAGTAATTACTATATTTGATCAGTTAAGACTTAAGAGCCACCAAAGTAGGGCTGCTAAAAAAACTCGTAGTTCGTGATTTGATTGACTTCGATTCGAAAAAAAAAATTGCAATTAACTTGTTCGATTGAAGTTCGTTCTGAAACAAATCAAAGAAGTTCAGTTCGGTTCGAATCTTATTCAAACTCAAAACTCAAACTGGGTATAGTTTGTTTGAAATTGATTCACGAACTATTTAGGTTTGAATCTCAAATTAACATGTACTGTTTAAATTAGAGCAACACCAGTGGCTCAGTGCAAAATCAAGATTTTATTTCAATTAGATACAAATAGATACCTGATATGATCTAATAAGATTCAATGCAATGCTTAGTTTAAGCTATCCAATTTTTTTTAAAAAAAACTAAGAGCGGTAGGGGCTATCAAAAAAGCTCATAGTTCGTGATTCGATTGACTTCGATTTGAAAAAAAATCACAATTAACTCGTTCAATTAAAGTTCGTTATAAAACAAATTGAACTAGTTCAGTTCAAATCTTATTCAAACTCAAACTCAAACTATAATAAATTTGATTTGGTTTGATTCGTTTTCAGCCCTACACCAAAGTACCAAAATTCAAATACTGAGCTTCTGAATATAATAATTCTTATCATATTCATAGTTATCTAAAAACTGGAGAAATCCCCAAATTTAAATTCTATGGTGGTTGACCAAACTTGGCACATTATCTGAGCAACCTGTTTACAGCTTCTGGACATTAATTTGGCAACAATAAATAAATAATTGAGAATGTTAGAACTATGCTGTCAAGACCTGAGAACATCTAATATTATTAGTTATTAAATTTATTAAATTTTAAATATTTCATGTGTGTTTTGGGAATTAATTGGTAACGTTAAAATTGTTTTCTTGAAGTAGCAGAGCACAAAGGGGAGGTAGCATAATTGGCTAGAAAAAAGTCATAGAGTTGTTGTACCCAAAGATCGAGAGTTCGATTCTCCCTCACGATCGCAGCTTCTTTGAAAATTTTCTAAAAAAAAGAAGCACAAGTCTTCATCAAAATAGAAGAAAGTTTCTACTTGAATATTAACTACATCACATTAATCTTACACTCTTTATATAAAATCTATTCAGAAGAGGAATAACAGAAGAAAGCACAAAATTGAGTTGGAATAGTAAATTTTAAATGAAATTATGGATCTCAAAATGAAAAAGTGCAACTGGTGGACCAGGATCTCCACATGCATCCTACAAAATAACTTCACTCAACAATTCTAAATAGCGCGCTATAGCGGTGCTATATATAGCACCGTTATAGCGTTTTTAGACTATATATAAAAGCTATGGCACTATCGGGGCTATAGCGTTTTAAGACTATAAAAGCTATATATATATATATATATATATGGCGTTATTCCATGCTATAGCAGCGCTATATGAATATGAGCATAGCGTCATTTTTTTGTCCGTTCCGCTATAACGTGATAAACGTTATTTAAACCTTTGATATTTACCAATTAGTTCATAAATAACAAATCCCACATAAATTTTTTCATAGCTGCCATATAAATCTCACACATTTAGATCTTCTGTTTTAAAAAATATCATATATTTTTTCCCACCATTTTTGCATTCTGTAGCATACATAATATATTTTTGAGGAAAAAATAAGTGTCAAGCACATTACATAAAATTTTAAGTCTTTCATTTTATCTCCTTTAAAGTTTAGTACATATAACATGCCAAATATCCTGAATTAGAATATACAAAATCAACATTAATTATTAAATATAGTGATCCAATCAAAAATCTATTTAACAAATGACACTGTATAAATTACTCAGGTTGCTAGGTCATTGATAGAGATCAGAGAAAGAGAGAATAATTCTGTAATTTCATTAAAACCAAATAATTACATTGACCTAGTTTATATAGCACCAGTCTCATCCTATCTAATCAGCTGTTAAGTTTATACAACACAAAACAGCCATCTAACAAATTCTGTTATGCTAACAGCTTCCTAACTAAATCAGCTAATTACAAATCTACCCTTGAGTATAATTGCTGCTTGTAATAGTCATTCTTCGGCCTCAAATACTGAGGTCAGCACAGGTGTTCTGTGGTCCAATCTTAAGTCCGCACAATGATTCTGCGACCCCAACTTTTTATTTTAATTTTTAGAGAAAATTTATTATCTAAAAAAATAAAAATAAATCGATTTCTGAACATATCGGTAATAACGGGGATGATTTGGTCACTTGTACAGAAATCCAAAATACCCAAGACCTACAGTACAGTAATTTATTCACTGTGGAGATACAGTCAATCACTGTATTTGTACAATGGATACAGTGGCATGGATTATATATATGTAAAATTAATTAGGTTCTTATCTTCAATACCTTAATTAATATGATACCCAATCTCAACAGTAGCCACCAATATATATTTTCCTCGCCAAATTTGTACCCAATTGCACTCTGATTTTTTTATTAATAAAAAAATAAAAAATATTGCAGATGAAGAACAGTTTGATGAAATTTTGATATATAGGTAGGACGGGACAATTTATTTCATTCCACAAATTTATATACTACAATACTGAAATAAAGATTTGATTTTGAGTGTGCGAAAATCTAAAATCCTTCTTATTTATGAGACGAAATAATTTGTCCCATCCTAATTATTTATCAAATTTCTGCCAAACTGTTTCCCATTTCCAGTATTTTATTTATTTATTTATTTTCGATTAATAAACAAATCGGCACCTGCACTATCAGCCTACCAGGTGCTAGCCAATGGGCTTGTTTGTAAATTTTACAAAAACACACTTTTTGTTATTGCAATTCACATTCAACACCTTATTTATTTATTTTTTGCTTTAAAACATATTTATTTATTTTTCTAGTATATTTTTGGAAAGTCACTCCTCTGGTGAGTTTTGGGAGCCTTCATATTTTTCAATTTAGCACAATAAACTATATTTTATTGTTCCTTTTGCAAATGATATTTTGATTGTTGAAATTAAGTATAAAGTCGACAGCTGTCATCAAATTATGTGATTAACTAAGCAAGCAAGAAAGGAAATATATCCAAATTCATATATCCTTGTGTGCTTGATGGCAATTTGTGATAATTAAGAGCATCTTCACCAATTTTATTTCTCCCATTGGATAGCAAGCCATTTTTGCACCATTAAAAATTGAGATCTCATACAATAATTAAGAAATCGAATAAGAAACTAACATGAATTGTTTTTTTATTACTAATTTTTTTGTAAAAAAAAAGTTGGGGCCGCAGAACTATTGTGCGGACTCCAGTATTTGAGACCACAGAATGGCTCAGTAGTCTGGGTATTTGTCGAATTCTAACCAAACAGGATGTTTTGGTTTATTTATTTATTTATTTATTATGGTACAAATAAAGATTTCGACAATAAAACCTCTTTATCTTTCATGTGATGTACATATACCTTTTCTTATGAAACAACGAGATTAAATCGATCTCTTTCTGATTCAAAATATAGTGAAAAAATCTAGTAAAAGACAAGTACAAATTCACCAATATATCTTTCATGTCAAAGAATTTATGAAGTTGTGGAAAAGCTGTAGCCGATGAAACTTCAAACAACCATTGAACATGCCAGAATGAATCTACATTTTATCCATCGATGTCAAAGTTACAATCCGAATTGACTACTATCTTTTCCTTATGTAACTCTTTCGTGATGGGAGAATGGAGATAGTGATGGTACATTACAATATCTTTCTACTGTCAAATTAGTTTAGTATAAAATTAAACGGAAAAAAAATAACGAAAATAAATATATTAAAATTAACTTATAATTCTTTATTTTAACTGCTTCACTTTAGTTTATTAATATTGCATGTAAACATATCACTCATAAAGTAGACTGATTTTAACTGTTTAAATTTGTGATTTTAACTGCTTAAGAACAATTTAATTTTACTCGGTTGCCAAGAAGTAGAACTAGAGTGTTCTTAAGTTCCATTGTTGCAATTTATTTTCTCACTTTTTTTAGATATGCTCCCCATAATATTATTTAATTTTTTATTGCAAAGTAATTTCTAAATATTCCAAAGGGAATTTCACTACTTTATGTTCTTAAATTTAAGCAATTTGACATAAGGTACGATTATTTAATAAATAAAGACTCTGATTATTCCACAAAAAGAATTCGGTGACAAACTCAAATATAATGTATTAGGGTGCAAAATGACAATTTCTAGATATATATGCAAAAAAAGCCCTCAATTTAGTCAAATCCAAAGTTGGAATTTATAAATATTTCAAAGGGAATTTGACTACTTTATGTCTTAAATTTTAAGCAATTTGACATAAGGTACAATTATTTAATAAATAAAGACTCTGATTATTCCACAAAAAGTATTCGGTGACAAACTAAAATATAATGTATTAGGGTGCAAAATGACAATTATTTCTGGATATATGTGCAAAAAAGACCTCAATTTAGTCAAATCCAAAGTTTTGGACTGGTAATAAATGGCGACCATTTAAAATGAGCGGTTGAACGACCAACTGCCAAACAAGTGCTCTTGTTTCCTTTGCTGACGTGGAGGCCACAGTATAGGGCCCACATTACTACATCTACATTTTTTTCTTTTAAATGGATGATATCGGATTTTCAGAGATAAGATAAAAAAGATAAAACCATACCTAAAAGTCTAAAACCAAATATGGGAATTGAGAGATAAACAGCTAGTCTTGCAATTCATTTTGAACTAGAAAATGCACTTAAACCCCTAAAGTTCCAGTGTTGTAAAAAACGCCCGTTTAGGTCGTTTAATCGGCTAATTAGTTGTTGGTGGTGTTCAAATCGTTATGAATTTTTTTTCGACTAATCAACTGATTATTTCCGATTATGACTGATTAATTGCTTGGCAGTACTCTGCCCGTCTGACGACCATATACCGTTATTTACAACACTGCCCTCGACTAATAAAATCCTGAATTTCTGTGTGTACATTTCTTTTTATAAAACGAGTGCATAATTACAAAGTATAATACTTGATTTCTTTAAAGAGGAGGAATCTAATTACACCATTTTATGATGACACATCTTGACACTATATGTTTATAAGTCATTTTTGCGATTTCAATATCCAAATAGTAAATCCCAACCATTCAACATGATCTCCATATTAAAATGTACCTGGGGACCAAATTTTACATTTTTTTGGAAATTGTTACTATTTTTTAGAATTTTTCTAAATCGCTGTTTTTCAATGGTTCATAATTGTCTGAAAAACAATAATTTTGTACACATTTTAATAAATACTAAAAAAGTTCCAAAAAATGAAAATTTTGGTTTCCAAGCACATTTTAATATGGAGATCACATTGAACGGTTCAGATCGACTGTATGGACTTTAAAACTGCAAAAATAACATATAACATATAGTGTCAAGATGTATTACCATAAAATAATATAATTAAATCCCTCCTCTTCTTTTAATGGTCTTTCGGTAAACACTGAAACCCACCCAGTCAAACAAGTTTTACTTGCATTTCAAATTAAAAGAAATTTCTAATTTTTTTTTTTTTCATTTATGCCTTTAAAAAAGAGGATACAAATCCTACATGCATGCACTTTTGCCACTTGCTAGGTCTATTCATTTTCAATGGTTGAGGTTCTTTCCATAACCTATCGGATCATTTCTCAAGCAATTTTGTGGAAACATGGGCCCAAAGATCTCAATTTTTTAATAGGAAGGCCCAATTGTTTCAAATTTTATGATATTCAAGCCCAAAAGGCCAGAAATGTACAAGGCTGTTGCAAAAAATAATAGAGGTATTTAACTATTCATGCAATTCTAAATGCTTTTGAAGATTGTTAATATGGTATAAATAAGGGTGGGGTAGCAATACAAACAAAATTTTATTATACAATAGTTATTTTTATTTTATAGCTTTCTTTCATACAAAGCAGGAAATGGAGCTTTCAGATTTTTCATAATTTTATTCTTTTGTGGTGATTACCAGCAATGCCATAACACCAATCAGCGCATACTACAACATTAAATAAAACAAATGTTAGTAAAAGGAAGTTGCTACTGGTAAAAGTACTGTACCAAATTTTGAGGGGGCTAGCTGCTAACATGTACCTTAATCATAGGTGTCTCTGTCATGATGATTGTGAGATAGCCGACATAAGGTAAATACCTGTACCAGTAAATCATATAGGGAGAATAAATATTTAACTACTGTTAAACAGGTTATCATAATTCTTGCGGTCAATATATACTGGTACCAAATAGCTTTGTTAACATGCAAATAGTTCTTAATCTTCATGTAAAATAAAATTTCTTCCAGAATTACCCTTTTGCTCGACCAATGATATGATGGCGATTTAGCCATAGTTGGCCTCCTGAGTACAGGGATACATCATCTACTGGATTATTATCTCCTATAGAATTGAAAAAAAAAAGAATATTATGCATTTTTTTTTAACAAATAATGCCAAGTGGAGAAGAAATGCCGATATGTCCTTACTTTATTTTAATTTTAGGATGAGCTTAAAGAAAACTAAGTACTGACCTTTTGTAAGAATGTCAATTTCTCCTGTATCTTTTCTCTCATGAACCTATATAGATAATAGAAAAAGGAAATTCAATTTCAAGATGTTAATGTAACTTTGTTTAAGTAATCTTCATAGTTGAACAGAATTTTAAATCTTAGTGCAGGATTAATGAAATAATTTACCTTTGTGACCCTATGTACAATGGGAATCTCACGTCCCTAGATAAAAAAGATAATAAATACACATAAAAAGTTTACATCAACGAATGCTAAAAGAAAAGAAAATTACAAGATTGTATTAATTCTTCGCGAAAAAGGTAATTAAAGATTATTTAATCAGTCTGGAAAGATCATAAAAAGTATTGATATAAGAAGAAATTGTTCGTTTATGTGAACAAAGGAACTTACATCAATGTTATATACAACAATCTCTCCGGCACGAATTGGCTCCTTATTCATGTGCAAAAATAAAATATCTCCCTAAAGATTTCAAAGCCAACTCGAGTTCAGGAATTTGCCAGACAGATAGTACACTGTAGAACTTGAATTACATAATTGCTTATTAAATTAAATTTTTTTGAAAGTTTTTAAGAACCTCTCTACAGTCTACATATATCAAATATTCCTTGCACAAACTGAGAAAGTATCAAAATGACAAAGTATCTGATTTATACCCTTATAAAACAAAATATTTTGCAAACTACCCCTCTCCTGCCATTATTGTCAGAGAGAAAAAGTGCAATCAGGTAGGATAGTTTGCTCAATTTGTGAAATCTGGGGACATTTCTCATATATGTTTTGGTATGTTCAAGTGATATATATTTCTTGTTTTACAATTCAACAGCATACATGGATGTACTGATACTATAATTATTAAGAAAACAACAGATAAAATATTAGGAGGCACTCGCTAACCCGCCTAAACCCTGGTTCCATGCTGCCAGTGAGAACAACCACCACCGGTGACTCACATGCTGTTATGCACATAAGCCCCTTCCATAGCACTAATGCTGAACTTATTAATATACCTGAAAATAGTCAAAACATATTAATAATATATTATACTGGCATCAGCTTGGCTGTCAATACCCCCAATTTATTACCTCAAAAATATACCCCCAAATTAACAACAGAATTCATAAAAAAGAGACACATAATATATTCTAACTGATAGAATATTATTCCAACTGATGCTACCAGTTCAGTAATCCAGTTCTACACAATCCATTCTATTTATATCAACAAGTAAGAGCAAGATTGCAAAATGGAATAATTGGCTAACAAAAAAACATACCAAGGTTCAAAAGCTGTATTAACGCAGGTCTAATTTTGACATCTCTAAATGATTTGATCCGATCCATCTCTTCTTTGTTCGAGTGATCAGAGTGTTTGTGTGATAGATCGCTCTAATATACAACGATTACAGTATAATTTACAGTAGCTTTTTGTGCTTTTTACGCGGTAAGAGAGAATGAATGACGTGGCTGGGAGGTATACTGCCGTGGGATTTCTATCCAACGGTCTGTGTGCAGAGATAGAGAATATTTCGTTAATTCAATTTTTCAGTCTGCATTTCTAACATAACAGGAGAACTCCAGTCAGTGACTTACCACGGTATTAAAGGGAAATGGACATATCCTGGGTTATGATACTGGAGATGAGATTGGAGGAAAGACTTGAACGGGAAAGTTCAACTCAAAGACCGGAAGGCGGAAATAGTTCGTCAAATAGCGTGTGGCACCTAATCTGAACGAAAAAAAAGTTGGTATTGACAGGGTAGTTTTCAATTCATGCAGTGTATTGCAGTAGAGTCGAAAACAGTTATGCGTATAAATTTTGTCATGCATGAATAAAGAACTGCTCTGTCAATATGTGTATTAAAAAAGCAGAGTAGATCTTGGGTCTTAAGCTCAACTCGAAGCAACTTCCCAATGAATTCAAAATCTATCAGAGATTTTAAATGACGAATTTAAATAATTGAAACTGATTTATTTCATGTTTATATGTCAAATTTAATAAATTTTGACTTAATTAGTATAAAGTCAAGTAGTAAAAAAATTTATAAGTTAATTTTAATATATTCATTTTTTATCATTTTTCTACTGCTTAATTTTATACTCAATTAATTTGAAACTTTTTAAATTTGACATGTAAAAACACCACTTGTGAAGTAGATAAAATTTTCATAGTTTAAATTCGTCGTTTGAAGTTAATCCAATAACTTTTAAAGTTAAGCTTACAAAGAGCTTGGTGATTTTACGAACACCCTAGTTCTGCTCCAATGAACCCGGAATTTTTATTTTTACCATCTTAAAAAAATTCAAATAACCAGTTTTTTTTCTTTTGAAAATTTGATTTTTTACCCTATCCGTAGTTTGAAACTGCAGACAAAGTAAAAATCGTATTTTCAGAAAAAACTGGTTATTTGTTTTTTTTTAAGATGGTAAAAATAAAAATTTCGGTCAAAACCAAAACTCTCTGGTGAGGCTGAAATTTTTATTTTTACCATCTTTAAGAAAAATTAAACTAAATAATTTTATATCGTTCATAAAAAATAGTTCGAATTACAATTTAAATTTGTCATTTAAAATTAATTTTATTGTATTTAAATTTGAAGTTGAGAAATAACTGTGGGAAGCTTTAAGTTTATAATACCTTGACCCTTAAATCACTATGTTGCATATATATTTCAACTCACACTCAACCTGTAGAGCGGATTCAGGATTTTCGTCAGGAGTTAAAAATATAACGGATCGGATTTAAATAGCTAATTGGATTCAAACCCATTAATTATTGGATACTATATAAAAAACAATGTTTTAACTTATAATTTTAAATACTCTGACTTATAATTCATGATGCTCTAACTTATAATTTTAATTTTAGCTCTAAATTTAATCCAAAATACAAATTCGAATTTCAAAAGGGAGCAAAAGAAATTGCAAAGAAAGACAAAGTCGGTCAAAACCGATAGATAACCATTAAAATTCAAAATCCATTGAGTCCTGGGTTATCCAACCTGACCCGTCTAAATCAGAAATTTATATTTTATATTATTTTAAGCAATATTGATGCAAGTATTGAGCAGTAGAGTTAGTCTTGAGTATTTTTAGAAAGAGCTCAAAGCTCAAATTCAATTCTTATTTATTGTTACTTTTTTTATGATAAAAATCGAGTCGAGTCACGATCAATCTATTTGAATCGGATAAGAAATTGACATCCCTTTCAACAAAGTTTTAATATTTAATTATTTATGTGTGTTTTCTTTTTCTTTAACTTTGACTAACAGAAACCAACCTGAGTTATTAATAATTATCGGATATGTTTTATAGTAAGCAATTTAATAAGCTACCGTGATTTGTGACAACTGACAGGTGGGGCTCACAAAGAATTCATAAAAGCTTTTGATGCTTAACAGTTGCTTTAATTGTTCATGAGTTCTAGATTAAGACTGTCGGTTAGAGTCGAGCAAACGCAAGGTATTAATACAATACAATACAATCTGGATCTAGATATCACACAACGAGATTCTCTCCGCAAAGGAATGAACATGGCAGTTGGCTTGGCTGCCTATTTCTGTCTCAAGATATATAGTTGCTCTAATGCTCTGACCGTTGGAGCTATTCAAATCACGACGCTTTCTTTTTCCATGTGGACGGCCTCGATTTCTCCGATCGAATCTGGATCTTCTTCCATCGAATATACTTCTTGTAAGATCCTGTTCTACCATTAAATGTCTAAACCTCAACAGTGAACATTATTTATTTACCATTTGTAGCTTTTTTTTTATTTACGAAATTGATGTCAAGAATATAATATGAAAAACAAAATTATACATCACCAGAGTTGTTGGTGCCTAGATGTATATTATTTTTTTAAAATTGATATGTTAAAGTTATTATCTGCATGTCATATTGATAAAATGTGAGAGGATTCAAACTACGTAAATTTGAATATTCAGCTAATTAAATACATATGTTGAGTTATTAGATATTATAAAGAATTCAAATCAATGTGAGTAGGAATTTTCTATGGTAACTCAAACTTTGAATTTGGATTTGAACCGTCTGATTATAATTTTGACTAATTCAGTCTGAAGTAAATGCACATGCCTTTTTTAATATTCGTGCCAAAATACGACTGAACAGTCTGTATTTAAACTCAAATTTTTAGTTCCCTTAAGTGACATGCATTCAACTAAGCAAAGGCTATCTATTTGATTAATGAGAGTCAAATTTAAAAGTAATTCTCATTGAGAGTCTGCAAGAGAGAAAAATTGAGAGTGAGAGAAAAGCAGTGTTGTAAAATGCAGTTATATACGGCGCATATGCGTATGCGGTCCGCTGCCGCATAAAAAATACATATGCGGACTGTATATGCGGTTTAGATTAAAATCAGGTTCAAAAATATTCAAAACCCATTATAGATCCATTATTTGAATCCACAGATCCGAAAATATCCAGAACCCAATATCAGGGTTCCGGACTCGGGTCCGTTAACCTCCCAGCGCCTCTCTGGGTTCTTTTATAGCACTTCAGTGACTTGACTATATTTGTTTTAATATCGTGGGACTAAATGACAAGCTACAAACCGGATAACCTCTGTGCTGCTTGATGGAAGAATTGGATTGCCGCTGGGCCTTGTTAAGAGACGCAATAAAGCTAGACTTTATTAATACATTAATAGCTCTATCCATTAACATGAATTTGAATAAATTAGACTGTCGGATAAATTTGGGCCATTCTCCCATACAACCACAGTATTGAAAGCATGATTATGAATACTTTTTAAATATTAATTTGATATGCCTCAAGGCATCTTTCATCCTTTTTAAATATTAATATATGTGTTATACGCCTAAATTATGAATTATGGCTGCTACAAGTCCCCATATTATCCACAGAAATACTGAAAGCATATTAAATATTTAATTGAATTGAGATGTAATATTAATATTTTACGAAAGAATCCGCATATATTAGTCCGCATAGAAATCCGCATATGCGGCCATATACCGTATATGCGGTATGCGGTGGCCTTCCGCATACCTTCCGCATACCGCATTTTACAACACTGAAGAAAAGTATAGTCGCATGTGATATTTTAAAGATAAATAATATAAAATACTAAAGTTCTTCAAATTATACACGATATACAATGATTAATTTTTTCTTTGAAAAAGAATAAAATTCAATTTTACAATATCTTAATACTTTTAGTATTAACTATAGATTGTATAAGTAAAATATAAATAATTATTAATTTTGAAAAATAAATAACAATTAATTAATTTTCATTGTACCTCTGTTTCTACAACTAACCCAACAGTTTAACGTTTAAAACTGTCTTAAATTAGCACTAAAGTCATTTGCCTTCAGTTGCCCTCTTTTAAAACAAAACCATGTCCAGATAACTCTTTCATCCAATCTCCTTCCTTTCCAACCTATAAAATACCAAAATTCTCTTAACACTCCTCACCTTTTTCCCTCTCTCATCCAACATGTACGCAATCCTCCGCAATGGAAGATTGATACGACAAGCTTCAATTCTCGGCCCCGGGAGGATCTACGCCGGACCCACCTGTCATTGGTTCTCCAGCGACCCGCCTGACAACTGGGATGGATCAACTCCACCTGATCAGGACAATGTGTGCGGCAAGAGAAGAGCGAAGGGGAAGGAAGAAAACACCCATTCTGACAATTGGGACCCGCTGCTGCTACCTCTGTCTGTATCGGATCCCTCGAGTTCGCCTAATCAGAGTATCTCAAGGAGGAAGAGAAGAGATAAGAGAAAAGGAGAAGGAGAGACTTCGACAACTGAACCCAATTATGGGTCCGAATCGACTCAATCCTCTCCAGTTGGTCCGAGCAACTGGAATTCAGGCGATCTGCCTGAAAATTGGGACCCACTTACAAATCTGATCAAGCTGGGCGTTTCTCCAGCTGGGTTGCCCAACTGGAGTTTGGGTGACCTACCTGAAAACTGGGACCCAGTGGCAGCATCTTCACAGCAAGGGAATGGAGGGAGGATGAGAGGGAGGGGAAGAGGGAAGGGAAAAGAAGGAGGCAGTGGTGGTAGTTTTTTAATACCGCCGGGTGACGGGCTTGGATCCGGATCCGGATCCGAATCAGGAGAGGGAGAGGGGAATGTGCCAAGGAAGAAGTGGTGGGGCGGGTCGGATCTTGGGATGGATTTGCTGACTCCACGAGAGACTTGCGAGAGCTTGGATAAGTTTGTAATTGGCCAACACAGAGCTAAGAAGGTATGAAACTACCCGGCACTAAATGTAAACAAGTTAGCTGAATTCATGCTCAAAAACCATGTTAGCTAATGCCAAACTAGTATCGATGAATGAACTTCAGAATCCATGGATTTCTGATTTGTTGCATTGCGCATAATCAATGCTTCTGAAATTGGAATCACTCGAAAATGTGCGGTACAGCTTGTATAAATTTGACAATTGATCATTTGACACAAGAAAGCATGCTTTAATTCAGGTGCTCTCTGTGGCAGTACACAACCACTACAAGAGAATCTATTACGGATCTGTTCACAGAGGGTTGGTAATTGCTTGCTTAGCTTCTTTCATTGTTCATATTTATTTTTGCAATATTCTAGTATCCTTTTTTCAGAATTAATTTTATTATTCTCTTTAGATTACTGGCTGAAGCTGGAAATGATGAGGATGAAAATGTCGAGATAGAGAAGAGCAACATTCTCTTAATGGGTCCCACTGGTTCTGGTAGAATGGCAAATGCACCTTTAAATAAATGACTCATTGCTTTCTGTTCTGGTAGGAGGCAAACAAGATCATGGGAGTACTAATTATTATTTCTCAACTGCAGGAAAGACATTGCTTGCAAAAACTTTAGCCCGGCTTGTCAACGTACCATTTGTCATAGCTGATGCCACGTCACTGACACAGGTACATTGAATTTTTTACAAATTTTAGAAAATCACACACACATATATTATATATATTGAAAAGAAAGAAAAATATTTTCTTTTAGATTGAGAGTTGATGCATAATCGATTTTTTATCATGTAGGCTGGCTATGTTGGAGAAGATGTTGAATCAATTTTGCATAAATTGCTTATGGTAAGTATCCTAAATAATGAAATTTGCTCAAAGTTTATTGTTTTTTTATTTAGTTTTAATTATCAAATTCCTTGATGGTTAGGTTGCAGATTATGACGTGGAAGCAGCTCAGAGAGGGATTATATATATTGATGAAGTAGATAAAATAACTAAGAAGGTACAAAGTTTAGAAAACTTTCAGGTATATTAAAATGACTATGTTGTTTTTTTATTTGCTAATGATGTAAATTCTATCATTTATTTTTAGGCGGAGAGTACAGCGGGCAGAGATGTTTCTGGTGAAGGTGTTCAACAAGCTTTATTAAAGATTCTAGAGGGCACCGTAAGTGTCAGAAAATAAATAAAAACAAAATAGAAATTTTCTCTTAATTAGTCAATTTGTCATAGTTTTTTTTTTTTTCATTTTTAATTTTGGCTTACAGATTGTAAATATACCTGAGAAGGGGCCTCGTAAGCAGCGTACCCAAAATATACAAGTATGCTTATTTTTACTTCTATTTACCTTTCCTTATACAACAATGAAATGTATATGCAACTTACATCTTTTATTATAGATAGACACAAAAGATATCCTTTTTATTTGTGGAGGTGCCTTTGTTGATTTGGAGAAAACTATTTCTGAAAGGTATAATAGAATAATAATTCTTCATGCTTATAATTGCACTAGTAAGTGTTTTGTTACTTATTTATTTTTCCTTTCCAATATGAAAAGGAGAAATGATTCATCAATTGGATTTGGTGCTCCGGTTCGGCAAAACATGAGAACAGGTACATTGACCAATGCGGTTGTGGCCTCTTCCTTGTTAGAATCAGTAAGTTCTAAAAAGTTAAAATTACTCTATAAACTATAAACTAATTTTTTTGGGGGACTTTGATATCTCAGTTCATACACAATTATGTATTGAAAATTCTAATATCTGAGACAAATGCCACTAAACGGAAAATTTACAAAGAAGCCACTTCATCACTAGTTCAGAAAAAGAGTGTGCCCTGACATATCTTTAGTATTGGTATGACCCTGCACAAAGTATCTCGAACTCCCTATAAATCAGGGTAAATATCCGGTACTTCTCTTTCAGTTCTATAAATAAGGAAACCCTCAAAGAGGGCTGGTTATGCATAATTTGAAGAAAATAAGGGAGTGAGGCTTATGTGGAATAGCTTTCCTGATTTCTACATATATGTGTATATCCATGGTACTTTTTGTTTATCATGGGTATTAACAGTAACTTGAGGCCTTACATGGATATACATGAAATTACCCTTTAAATGTTTTAACAACATCCTTTTTGTTGTGTTTAATGTACCACTTGAGAGAGCTCTGAAAGATATATATCTTTGTTTTTTCAAAATAAGGAAAAATAATAGAGCGTGAGAACTAGCAATTGGAAAGGTCGATCTTAACTTCCGATTCATATTTTTGTAGGCAGAAAGTGGTGATTTAGTGTCCTATGGTCTAATCCCCGAATTTATTGGTCGCTTTCCTGTGGTGGTTAATTTGTTACCTCTAAATGAAGACCAACTTGTTCAGGTACTGCTTTCAGAATAAACTAGAAAAACTGCTATTCATAGAGGAATTTTGGGCAAAATAAAATAATTTTGCATATTGCAAAAAACAATGCCGGAAATTTTAGTATATGCAATTAAAATCTAACATATTTTGTATAAGCTACAAAGAAGTACCCTAATTAAACTAAGGTCCCTGATGAATGACTAGATTGTCCTGTGATTTATAAATTCTACTCAAAAGCCATTTGCTTCTGGATTAACACTGAAATATGGGTGGGTTATAATTCAATTTAGGATTATGAAAATTTAGGGTCATTAGGGGCATAGGCAAATTTCCATCCCTGAAGGTTTGGAGTTTGGACCTGTTGCAATCTTGAAAATGTTGGATTCTGTTTGCAAATATGAAACTGTCACACAATTTCTATACCCTCAACTAAATATTCTAAATATATAAATGTAATATACTAACTTATGGCAAACATAAATTTGCAGGTACTTACTGAGCCGAAGAACTCTCTGTGCAAGCAATACAAGAAAATATTTAACATGAACGAGGTGTGTGCATATCTTTGTTTTTTCCCAAATAAATTAAGTTCTGATCTGAGCAACTATTTTGATAATTTATTTATTCTACAGGTGAAGCTGCATTTTACAGAAAGTGCCTTAGGGATGGTTGCCAGGAAAGCAATAGATAGAAACACTGGTGCCAGGGGACTAAGGTCTATCTTAGAAAGTGTTTTACTGGAGGCTATGTATGAGGTATGCCTTCAGTTTGTACTACATATTTCATGCCTCTCACTACATATTGTATTCATTGTGAATTTAATTTGCAGACACCAGATAAAAATAATGGCCAGGAGAAAGTGGATGCAGTCTTGGTGGATGAAGAATCCATTAATGGATCTGGATCCAATAACACACAGGGTTGTGGAGCTAAAATTCTCAGGGGTGACGGTGCTTTGGACCGCTACATTTCAGAGACTAATGTAAGACATGCCGTGATGAAATGAATTATTGGTTGTTTCATTTGCAATCTGGTGTCAATCTGACTGTTTTCTCTAACGACATTTTATTATATATTTTTCAGCCAAGTGCTGACAGGTCTGGCATGGATTATGAAGGAGAAGAATATTTAGTATCAAGTACATCTCTCTAATTCTTTGTAACACATTGCGGAGTAACCTATACATCCTTTATTTATTTGCCCTCTCTTATTAATTTAAGTTCCATTTTTTTTTCCTAATAAACACAATTCATAGGTCGGTTGTAACAATAATTTTTTTTTCTAATAATGCCCAAATTGGGTTGCTGATGTAAAGATTGTTCTTGTACAAAGGGAGTTGTATTGAAGTACTAATTTTCATATAAATTAACATTGAAGTTGTTCCCCTTCTTTGTTGTTGCTAACACTGAGTAGAACCAGGGTGTTCTTGAGTTCACCAAACTCCTTGATGAACTCAAGTGTAAAATCCGTCAAATCAGTTTCAAATGACGAGTCCAAACCATTGAAACTCGCCTACCTTACAAGTGATGTGTCTACATGTGAAAAATTTAAATATTCAAATTAATTTAGTATAAAGTTAAGTGGTTAAATTAGAAGGTTAATAAATTAATTTTAATGCATTTATTTTTTGAACATTTTTTTGACCTTTTGACTCTATGTAAAATTAATTTTTTTTTACTTGTAGATGTATCACTCGTAAAGTAGGTGGGTTTCAACGGTCTGAATTTGTCATTTGAAGCCGATTTGATGGGTTTTAAACTTGAGTTGGTGAACTTAAGAACACCCTAGTTCTACTCGCTAACACTTGCATCACAAACTATAATACTATTCTGATATTTTGCTTTGTAAGTGGAACCTCTCCCATTGCAAACGCATGTATTAAAATTTCCAAGGTTGGCTTGTTTGTCATTCAGAGATATTTATCATATAAACAGGCATAAAACAATACTTCTGGAATGGGCCGGGCCGGGCCGGGCCTGTAAGAGCTGTTGGGTTGGTTTGAAAATGACATTCGCACCCGATCCATAGCTTCTTCACGAAAGTCCCCCAAGCTGTTGGGAGTGCGCCTCCTCTGAGACACCTCAACTTTTGCGTGACCGACGTGTACGGTGGATAGCGCGAGAGGCCGTATAAATTTGTGCTTTGAGAGTCGTGCATAACGTATTTTAGCGGTTTAGATTTTTCCAAAAATCACTCAAAGTTTGAGATATCTCAGAGTATGCGAATTAGCTGTTGGCGGCTTGGCGCGAGGTTAGAGAGAGAGAGAGACAGCAAGAGGGTGATTCGCCAGGACTCGGAGATAAACCAGAGGTTTGCTCTGAGAGAGAAAGAGGAGAGAGAGAGAGAGAGAGAGATGAGTTGGACAGATAGGGGATTGTTGTGGAGGCTTCTTCCAGTGTTGAAATCCAGGGACCTCGGGAAACTGGGGCCCGCCTTCGGCTGTGGCATCGGCTGTGGCGCTGGAATTGGTGTCGGTTTAATTGGAGGTCTGTGTGTTTTTCTTTTCTATCTTTCCACACTGATATTGCACATTTGCACCTAGTCACCGAGAGCCGGTACTTTTCAGGCTTTAACTAACATCGGGGTAAACCATTATTGTTTAGATTTGAATAAGCTTATTAATTTGAGCTTAGTTGGGATAATCTTTTTTTTTTTTCTCAAAATTCTCCAGTTTTCTGATAATTCATCTTCTTGGAACTGTTTTCTAACAGAAATAAATGAATTTTCGGTTTTGCACCTTTCAATTTTGATAAGCAGGTGTGGGGATAGGAGGCGGGTTTCCAGGTCTACAATTTGGGTTCGGCATGGGAGCAGGTTGCGGTATTGGAATCGGGTTTGGGTATGGCACTGGTAAAGGAGTTGCATATGATGAATATAGAAGGCATACCAATGTTGGCAAAATTTTACATCGGGTTCCTCGCAGCTCTAGTTCTCAGTAAGCACTTTTCTCTTTTGTGACAAATTAAGAAACCATGTGCTATGAAGAGATTGCGGAAGTGTCCAATCTCAATCTGTCAGTTGGGATTATTTTATCCATCACTGTTTATTTACTTATGTTTTTTTGAGTAAAGGTTGGAGGTCAAGCCACTAAACTATTTAATATCCACAAGAGATTTCCCGGATTCCCCCATTCGGGTTTCGAACATGCGACCTCTCGCACATAGAGCATTGCATTTGCCACCAGACCAAAGGCTGGTTCTCATTTATTTACTTATGTTATGAGGTTTTTTTTATTTTGATTTGTGAAATTGGCATAATGGATTCCAAATATGTTGCTGGTTGGTTCTGGTTACAAAATGCATAGCTAAATTTACCTACCTAGAAAGGTGCATTGAACTTTTACCTGATTAGAGCTGAATTTTTTGAGAAGTCAATTTACCTGAATGGGAACTCAAAACACTAATTAAACCAAATCTGGTCATTTGACCCGAGTGAAACTCAACACATGATATAACTGACAAATAACCAATACGGCCTGGGAAAAAAGAAGAAGCTAATACTTGATGAATTCAAAGTGTCCATCATGATCTACTTGATGAATTGAGCACTTATGGTACAAGTTTTTATTTTCAAGTTCGTTTTGTAATAAGATCAATAGTTGGAACTTGGAACATTTGAAAAATGAATACACTAAAATAATTTCTTTTGTCAAGCTCTTGTTTGTACATAAATGAGAAAATTGGGAATGCAAGCACTTGGCTTGTCATGTAAATCAAGGTCAATGATTCAATAATTGTTGTTTGAATCCGGTGACAATTTTTGACACAAACCTTCTTAGTGTGCTTTAAGCTCATTTTTAGCGAAAAACTTCTCAATCACAACTCGGAAAAAGGACAAATCGAAAGGATAGAAATGTAGTGAAAGAAAGTTGCAATAATGAAGCACAATGTACCAGGATACCAGAATTGATCCCAAATGCCTAATATTAAACCCAAGAGAAAGCAGGACAATTAGAGACCTGTACCGACCATAACTCAAATCATTACGATCGAAGTGATATGACCTGAGTGATCTGATGCCTGAATTTGACCTGAACCTGAAAGGAAAGGACTTGACTAGACTGCCTTCTTGTAACCTTATATATGTTATTAATGTATGATATTATTTCTGGTGTAGTTAATGTTTTGATTTACTTATCTATTGGTTTATATACTTTTGCCCCTTTGACAGAGATGAGATAAATGAACTTGTTAATGAGGTCGTGGAGAACACAAGGCGGTTATTGGAAGCTGCCTCAAAAGAGATGGAGAAGTGGAGGTGGAACTAAAATTTGTATATTATTCTTCTGTCAATGAGTAGGAGAAATTTATTTTAAGCTGAAACACATGCATGATATTGCATTGGTATTGATGTGTTGTTATTAGTTGTCCTCTCAATCCAATTATTAATGAAGACATATTTAAATTTTGAAATGGCTTTGGTCCAACCATGTGTTTACATGTGATGAGACTGATGGCTATTTTTTAACTGCATCATTGAATTTTATTTTGTTGCTTTGTGATTGAACACTCCTATTTTATTGCATTGTGAGGAGATGATAGCATCTAAATTATGCTGGGTGTACCGAAACCTTTAATAAAAAAAGTATATATATATATCTATGACGTGGGCCAAATTTTAAAATTAAAATTTCTGATTGAAATAAAGGCATCTCATAAAAGAATCTCAGCTATGAAGGTAATAGAATTCTTGCGTCACCTTATTTAGTTATTTGCCATTGAGAATACAAAAAACCTAGTTAGTAGTTAAAATCAAACTGAGGAAAAAATGTTTATATTGACATTGATAAGGCTAGCATACCATTTTAAAGATCTTTCAATTTATAGTAAGCAAGCAATTCAGCCTAGTATACAACATAACACCATAATTAAATTTTTATCCCATTACAACAGATTTATGAATAAACAAGATACCTCATAAAACATTAAAGTATTAAACTATAACAAACTTGTTCTTCATACAACAAGAATAAAGCAGTTACCAATAATGTTCCAAACTTGCAATTATACACCTATCCTGTTTGTTAAGCTATCCAAACCGATCACCCAGGAATGGTCACGGCACAAAGTTACAACAGAACTTACAACCATCACATTAATTAAACAAAATAATAACTTATCTATTGTCACAAAATCTTGATCCAAAGGATGCCAAAGGTAAGAATCAGGGATAGTAAGAGGAGATTTTCTTTAGGAATGGAGGATCCAGTGATGAGAAAAATTGAAGTCAGCGGCCGGTTTTTGCGCGTTTCATAGCAGTGGTGTTGAAAGGTGAGACGCTCGGGCTGAGGTGTGGGCTTGGGCTTTCTTCTCTTAGAGTCCCATTTAATATCGCCAGTTCTCTTAATTGTTGTTTTTTGTAGTAATCCATGGACTCATCCTAAAAATTAGAATATACAAAAGAACATGTATTTTAGCTTGCATGAAAAAGTAAAATATCATAGCAATGCAACCTAACTCAAACCTAGTATATTTATCAACCAAGTATTATGAAGGTTGGTCACTGCAAAAGAAATATCACTAAACTGCTCAAGTCAAAACCAACCTAAGAAAAGTCATGTATATTATATGTGTGAGAAACATACATGATATCATAACTTATGTACTGGTTACAAAAAATATAGTATTCCCTTGAAATAAGGTATTATGTGTCTACCATTATTATACTGATTTAATAGTTCTAGGACAGTGGGGTCAGCTGCAATGGATTCCTTGCGTGTGTGCAGGGGCGGAAGTAGATAAGAGGTAAAGGTCTATAAAATGAAAATTTTCAGTTGTCCTTCAAATTTTTTAATTTTTTACGAAAAATTATACTATTAGCTCCCTTCATAAAATGAAATTACAGAATACTTATTTATCCCTCCCTTCCCTATGTCAATTTTTTGGTTCTGCCCCTGTGTGTGCATGCACGAGAGAGAGAGAGAGAGAGAGAGAGAGAGAGAGAGACTTACAACTGGTTTAAGGAGATCTTCTAAAATAGACACCGCTTGGTTTAAACGGGTATCTACAATATCAGCTGGAAATTCAGCCTCGACCAAAACATGTAATGGGTCATTGAGATGCTCATATCCTGGTTTATCTCTCAGCTTGTCTTCCTAAAAAATTAAGAGAAAAAAGAACAACACAAGTAATGTAAAAAAGGAACTACCTCAACTACAACAGCTGCAAGACATCATGATATTCATAACTTTCCCAAAATATAACACATACCATCCCCCTAAAAACATGGTAAATATCAACAAACACACCCTTCCTCCAAGTACTTTAAACATTTCCCAAATACCCCTTTTCTTTTCTTCTTGAAAACCTTCGCAGAGGCTGCAAAGTTGTTTTTCCTAGCCAACTGTGCTACCTCCCCTTTTCCAAATACCCCTTTTCTTTCCTCATTTTTGGAGAACCAAGTTACTTTTGGTAAAGTAAGAGAGGACCACGTGGTTTTAGAATCTTAATGTTTCTAAAGTAGATGCAATGTCTCCATTTTTCTGGACATAAAGACTTTTCTTTTCGGCATAAGTTGTATCACTTTTGTTAATATTTTGGATCTTAAGATACTACACTTGCAAGCTCTGGATGTAAACTTAAACAGGAAAAAACAAAAAAAAGTGTAATAGGATGAAAATAGTATAAAGATTTTTTTTGTAACCTCGAGTACCTTCACGGAATCTTTTACAGAGCCCCTGCCACGGATGTAAACTCTACATTGAGTTGTTGCCTCCACTCGCTTCAAGGAGTTTCCACGTGGGCCCAGTAAACGGCCAACAAAGTTGAACTATAAAGAAATATAAAAATGTCCGTTACTTTTAACAAAATTATAAGAATGATCGACAATAAATTATGTATAATATTAATGTATAGTCTATCAAACTGAAAACTATTTCACGCACCTGTACAGATATGGATATATTATCCATACCCTGCTTGAAATTATTATATCTACAAGTACCCCTTCATTTATCCATTTATGTATTCAGATACATTGAGATACCCCTTCATTTATCCATTTATGTATTCAGATACATTGAGAGGGGTTGAAGAACATGGCAGTAACCAGGGTATAGGTAATATTTTTCTTGATATGCATTTGTTTGGTATGATTCTTGGTTTTGCAAGGGAGATATGGAAACTAAACAATAAATGCATTTGCATGTAATTTAAGAAAATAAATGTATATAGTTATATACATTAGGATACTTGTCAGCTGGTACATCCAAGCGTACAACTTTCTTCACAACTGGGCTTGTCGCTCCACCAGGTGCACCGTTCCAACCAATAGGGGATGCGTGTGGTGGGACCACCATTTGTGGGATGTATCCATTTCCCTATATATGTTATTTGATCAATATAACCCTCAGTCATCAATTTTAAAATCCTAGAAGTACAATGAACTAATACCAAACTGGTGCCTTTTTTCGTCTTTAAGGTTTGGCTAAAATCCGATATATAACATAACAAAAATTCTTCAACAACTCCAACAAAGCAATTTTATTTGTAAAATATTTAACAAAAATATAAGAACTTGGATGCCAATGCTTTATACTATGGATGGTTCAGCATTGAGTAACTTCAATTCTAAAGACCTAAATATTGGGTATAGACAGTCAACAAGTGTATTGTGTCACAAAAAAACACACACAGACACACACCTCAGTTTGCATGCCTGACCACCCCTCGACTTCCATGGGCCCACCATTGGCATGGTGACCATGGCCCGGTATCCTCAAAGGGCTGCCATGCTCTAACCTTTCATGATCCATAAAGCTTTGGTTCTGTGCCAAGGATGACGCTCTTAATATCTCTGCATTAAACAATAAAATAAATGTAAAAGCATATCAGTAATTTCATATTAATCATAAATTACAGAAAGAAAAGAAAAGATGAGAACATCACGCATAACTGTGAAACAACAATATTATCAGTCTTTACCATTATCTTCCTCATTTTACTTCGAGACATTCCAAAACTACCACTTATCTTTGTATAAATGAAGAAGAATAAGGATTAAATTGGATATTTGTTGTTTTCATAGATTTAGGAGAGGAGGCATATCTGATATTTACCATTTTTCAAGGGCATCATAGTATTTCTCATCTTCCAGGGACCTACACAACATTTTATGTTCCACAGGGGCATATATGACACTGATCAAAATTAAAAGGCAAAGGTGTGTAGTTTCTACACAGCCTATCCCAAGCCAGGAAAAAGGAGGAGGGTTTGTGATAGGCTTGGCGAGCCAGCGGTAAGAAAACAACCTCTTTATGGAAATAAAACCGTCACGAATTGAGGAGGAGGAGGGTTTGTGATAGGCTTGGTGAGCCAGCGGTAAGAAAACAACCTCTTTATGGAAATAAAACCCTCACGATTGAGGAGGAGGAGGGTTTGTGATAGGCTTGGCAAGCCAGCGGTAAGAAAACAACCTCTTTATGGAAATAAAACCCTCACGAATTGAGTAGTAGTAGTAGTGGTAGGATGGGTGACCTCCTGGGAAGTCCCCGTGTTTCTGATTCCGGGTTGGGTTTCATTTCTAGCCTACCCCAACTTCTTTGGGAATAAAGGCTTTGAAGAAGAAGAATAGGTGTGCAGATCCGATATGTTAGGAACATAGCAGTACTAACATACCTAGGCTTATCCTAGAAAAAATAATTAGTACAAGTTAACTATATTTTTACAAAGGATTAAACCTCTGTATACCTTGGTTGAGAAGGCGGCTACAAAAGGGAAGAACTTGCACAAATGGTGCCAATTTCTGTCTTTCAGCTAGCAACTCTGCCAAATATCTAAAATTGCAACAAAAAAAAGAAAGAAATAAAAACAAATTAGTTATGTATCCTTTTATAAGTAGCTTTCAAGAAAGTATATGCAGCATGAAGTGGCGAGCTCTTTGGCCAAAGTACACATTATCAAATTTTAAGTAACATTAGCAGAATAATAACCTTAATTAGTAAAAGAAATAATCAATTCCACAATCCAAGTAAGCATATGTTTATGCCAAAATGGAAAACAAAAAAGGTTCTTATTTTAGCAATATCCAAATCGGAAAGACCAGCGCTGAGGAATCTTTTGCTACTTTGTTTACTAGAGTTAATACAGTGTTGCAGTAGTGAAGTATAACACTACAAAAAGTTAGATGCCAATTGGTATATGCTAAATCCTTCTAGAATTACATATAGCAAAAAGAAATTTGCATGCATACCATGAATCATCATTTATTACAAGCACAACATCTATCTAATAAACCTCATTTAGTCCATTGAAATATTTCTAATATTCCATGTCAGATTCAGGTTACTAGCAAAACACTTGAAGCACAATGCTTTTCTTTATTAAAGGTTCTAAAGAGAGCAAACACCAGAACATAATAAATCAATACATATTTACTTTCTCTGTTTTAGCAATGCATAAACAGTACTCAAATGCAACTAAACAATTTTTATAAGATAGATCAAAGATGTTGATTATAGGCAATGAAAATAACTAAATTAGCAAATTAATTAAGCAATCAGACATAAGAAAAACTAACTATGGGACATAAATAAAACCCAAAATTGAAAAGATCGAAAATCAGATTTCCCACCTAAGACCGAAAATTAGACAAAAAAGATCATAATTAAAATTATAGATCGAACCTCTCTCTCTCAGACGCAGCAGGAGACCTCATGTGGTGGTGAGGCGAGGAATGAACGCCAGAAGGCGAGTACTGGAAGTAAGTAGGAGGTGCTATTCTCTCATCCATGGCGAATACTTAAACCAAAATTTCTCCCACAAAAATTCCCAAACAATCGGTACAAAAAAGAAGTCAGATGATAAAGTCACCACTTTCCAGCAAAAGATAATTCTTTTTCAGAAGATACAGTTGATAAATAGATGGATAACAGATAGGTTATCAGAGAACAGGCTGTGGGCTCTGCTTTGTCTTTCTTCCTTCTCTCTTTTGATGAGAGAGAGCGACAGAGAGAGGTGGAGAGGAAGGAGGAAGAGACAAGCCCGAAAGAGGGCTGGGTTTCTCTCTCCTCCAGTGTATATCTAATGAGATCAATAATGAGAAGAGAGTTATAGTAGTTGCTTCTGGAAAATTTATTATTGTGTAATATTTTAGAGAAAATTGTTTGACTTTTGCTTCAAAATCCTTGTAAATTTTGTTATTTTTGACGAAGTATGTATATAGTGGATCATAGTCACAAATGAATTATTCGGATTCGGTTTGGCGATGCCAAAAATCTGTGGTTCGGAAATAATTTGGATATAATTTCGGAATGATTCAGAATTATCCGAGCTAGAGATCCCAGCTCTACAAGAGAGCAAAAAAAAAAATGTTCTAAATAAGATCAATAATAAGACGAGACTTATAGTAGTTGCTTCTGAAAAATTTATTAATTGTAATATTTTAGAGAAAATTGTTTGACTTTTGCTTCAAAAATCTTGAAAAATTGTTATTTTTGACAAAAATATAAATAGAAGGGATTTTTTTCCGAGTAAATATCGAAAATCAAGCCAATAACTTATTTAACATTCACAAATAATTGTTCTTTTCAAATTTTGAACTAATAAAAAGAATTCTAAGATATGTTAAGTGTTACCAATATATTTAACCGAGGCTATAATAAATTCAAATATTTTGAACTAACCTAATATATATTTATCGGCGTCTCTTTATTACAATTTTATTGATTTTATGACATGAATTTAGTTTTAACACATTTTAAGAATGTATCCGGTAGATATAAAATCTATAATTTTTCTTCCAATAAAGTAGGTAATATGTTGTTGAGTAGAACTAGGGTGTTTTTAAGTTCACTAAGCTCCTTGATAAATTCAAGTCTAAAACCTGTTAAATCGGCTTCAAATGACGAATCCGAACCGTTGAAACCCATCTACCTTACGAGTAATGTGTCTACACGTGAAAATTTTAAACATTCGAATTAATTTAGTATAAAGTTAATCGATCAAAATTAGAAGGTTAATAAATTAATTTTAATGCATTCATTTTTTGTATATTTTTTGACTGCTTGACTTTATAATAAATTAATTCGAATGTTTAAAGTTTTCACATGTAGACGCATCACTCGTAAGGTAGGCGGGTTTTAATAGTTAGAATTTGTCATTTAAAGCCGATTTAATGAATTTTAGACATAAGTTCACCAAAGAACTTGGTAAACTTAAGAACACACAAGTTTCTTTTGAATGTATATATTAATCTTACATTCAAGACTTTTTCAATGCTTCATTATCATACAAAAGATAAACTAATTTCTTTTAATAGAAAATTATATTAATTAATCTCATATGATTGTTGGGATCTTACTTTCACATACAATAAATTATAATAACAAAAAGAATATGAAAGGACAGAGGCATATATTAATTAAAGCACTATTTAGATCTGGTACGAAAAACTTAACTTATCAATTCCAATTTTTTCAAGGGTATATAGGCAAAAACAATTAAAAAAATATTTACATAATTCTTGTCGAGCTAAGAAGAAATCAATTTTAGTTAATGGAATCTTCGCTTCGGTGCCCATTTGGGGCGGCATTGACTCCAACTAGGAGCTGTTGATAAGAGCGGTTGGTTCTACACGTGTCTCGATCCTGATCGTTGATTGGTCTCCATGAGGAAACCCCATTAAATCGCAAGCGTAGATCAGTACACGTGTCTTGTAGACTTTGATGGGCAATGTTCTATGATGGAAACCATAGTCCATAGACGAGAATTTTCTTTTAGGGAAAAAAAAAGTCATAGTTTCTATTTTTGGTAGTTTAAATTTATTTTTTTAATTTATTTTTCAAAGTCAGGTACAAACTCCGTCTGTGTAGTTTCTACACAACTTGTTTCAAGTTAGGAAAAAGAAGGAGAGTTCATGATAGACTTGGCGAGCTAGCGGTAAAACAGCCTCTTTATAAAAATGAAACCATCATGAATTAAGCAGGAGTGGTAGTAGGATGGGTGATCTTCTGGGAAGTCCCTGAGTTTCTTATTTCGGTTGAATTTTATTTCTAGTCTATCCCAACTTGTTTGAAAATAAAGACTTTAAAGAAGAAGAAGAAAAATTTTCAAAGTCAGGTACTACCATCTGATCAGTGTCAAAATTCACGTGTATAGTGTCAAAGTTCTAAATTGTTTGTACAAATTTTAATGCATATCAGACAATTTGAACCTGACTTTTGACAAAGTTACATCCAAAGTGGGATATAAATTGTTCGATCAGTGTCAAAATTCGCTTATACGATCAGATTTATATAGTTAAAATTTGTTAAATTTTAAATCATTTGTATTAAGCTTAGCACAAATGAAACAGTTTGAATCTAGATTTAAAATTTTTGTTCAAAGCTCTTTGCACAAAAATCAATTTCTTAAGCAAATTTTAGTCCTAGAAATTAAACAAGAAGTGAATAGTTTTGCAGAACATTGAGAAAACGAATAAGTTTGCAGAACATTGAGAAAACAAAAGTAATACAACACCAAACTTTGGAGATATGCTTTTGAAACTACAACATCAAATTGAGAATATTTTCAAAATTATTTTCACTCGGAATAAATTTTCTCTGTGATACGCGTACCTCTCTCTCTCTCTCGATTTTTTTTTCTAAAATAGAATCAATATAAATTATTTTAACAGAACAAGCACCATTAAATTTATTTTTATAAAAAACAGCTCCACTGATAAAAGGAATAAGTTGAAATCATCAATAAAAAATTTTTAGAACAAAATTTAAATTATCTCTCCACCAATCTCTAGGATCAGTGAGCTGCTTTTTATAAAAACCAAATAAAAGGTGCTTAACTGCTTATTATTATTATTATTATTATTATTATTATTATTATTATTATTTTTTAAATGATTCTATATTTTTTTTTAAAAAAAACCCCCTCTCTCTCTATGTAATGAACGAGCTATAGAGAATTAAATAATTTCTATTAACGAATCAACTCATTGCAAATTATTTATATTTTAAAATTTATAATTCATATACATGATTAAAAAAATTTAGCCTTTTTAGTCATGTCATGTTCAATGACGAGTTAATCTATTTTCTTTTTCTAATTTTTCTTAATTCTTACTTCTTTTAAAATGATATCTCTTAATTTGTATTACTTTACAGAGATTCTCACGTTAATTGTATTATAATCCATTATACATAATTGTAGTATTTTTTAAAAATATTTATTTATTATAAAATTTACCGCATGTAAATTTTATAATAGAAATCATGTTTGCTTAAATCAGTAAATATTTTTCAAGGACGAATTAGGTGAAATATAGTCCTACTATATAAAAAATAATAATATTATTAGCAGCTTTTGCTATCGTCTTCTTTGTTACTCTTAATCTAATCATTCCATATCTCTGAACCAAATTGAACTTCATAATCTAATACTTTTCATGTTTAGACTAATTAAACGTCAATTATTGGAACTTATTTATAGCTAAGCTGACTATTAGAAATAAGTTAAGTTACTTTTTATAAAAAAAAAAAGCTCTCATTAATTCTATTTTTTTTAGATATCTTTTACAAGAATTTTTCCAATTAACACTTTTTTGTTTTTGAACCAATTAACACTTTCACTCAACTCGATTAATACTAAAAATATCAAAGGTTTAAATAGCGTTTATCACGTCATAGCGTGCTGGCTGAAAAAACAGCGCTATTCCCAAATAGCGCGCTATAGCGCCATAGCTTTTATGGTCCGAAAGTGCTATAGCGCGCTATTTAGAACCCTGAAAAATATAATATATATACAATTACTTCATTTGAATCAACAAGTTGTATGTCCAACGTGGACATTTATATACAACATTTTAATAATTTTGTTCCTTTTTTGGTTAAAAAGGCCTAGGCCCAGTTTCATTAATAAAAACGAAACCACTGTTCTGTTACACTGGACTAATTCCTTACTACTGGAGTTGAGCATACCGCTCACTCCCTGCTACCAAAAAAACAAATCAGCCTGGGTGAATTACAACCAGAGAAGCAACATCAGCAGTTCTAACCAAAATAGAAAATAGCTCCACAAGGAGATCACTCAAAAACGTTCTCCACGATGGGAGGAAACAACTAGACCAATTATTAACAAACAAGAGCAGCTAGCTCTGAAAACGTCCTAGTAAGTGAGGATTCACAGGCTAACTGAACATCAGGCGCTTCCCTGAGCTGATGAGTCCTCTGCCTGGTAAGTCGCACTCTCTTCCTCCCCTGGCCAGATTACTCTCAAGGGGATAGCATCCATCATGTCTTCCCGAGGCAGCCAATGCTGAGTATGGTCTCTGACGGTCTTCTTTGTCTTTTTGGCACCTGTCCAATACACAACCAGAGAGAGTATTAGATAAATCAAAGCCCTTGCAGTTTTATGAGGTAGGTGCTGGAAAATGATTTCATTACGATGCTTCCACACAGTCCAACATGTGGCACTGAACACCAAGAGGAAGGCTGTCCTATGTGCTGACTGTAGTGTAAGGGCAAATTCAAACACATCCTGCATCGTAGACCACTGCTGGTAATACAAATGGGTCAGACCCATCCAACACCAAATTTGTTGAGCTATTCGACATTTCAAGAACAAATTATTGGTGGTCACTTCTTGAGAGCAAAAAACACATTGACTACTCCCTTCCCACCCTTTTTTCCTCAGATCGTGTTTACTTAAAATTCTATTTCGAAAAGTCAACCACATGAAAATACGTATTTTAGGGGGAATTGGTATGGACCACCATAAGAGTGGTTGCCTAGGTAAAATCCCAGTATAATTTTGTTCCTTTTAAATGAGCAATTATCACAGTTCATGATAATGATTTAATTACTATAATTAAAGAGGCGCCATGTGATTTGCGATATCATTAATGGGCTACTTTTAAATGATGATTACTTGAATTGAACTTTTTAAATTTTTTAGTCATGTTTGATTGTGAAAAAAGAGAGGTGGAATAAATCTTTTTTTTACACCAAATTCGACCATTTATGCTGAACTTTATCTGGGGCAAAGCTTCTCTTCAAAATATACTTTTGAAACCATTTTCTCATTTCTTTTGGTTGATTAAGATTTGCTTTCTCAATTAGATAAATTAAGGCGCAATTACTGAGATTTCTTTGTTGTGAAGTGATGTAATGTGATATAATTAGACGACCATTAATTGAGCCTACATGATATAAGTATACGATTGCCAAATAAACATTGAAATGGCAAAATTTATCTATGGTTTATAATATAATAATGGTCAAAAGTCAACTTAATTGGAGGAACAAGTTTTAAATATTTTTCTCAATTAAATTAAATCACCAATTGTCAGTAGCGTTTGAAAATTGAAATTCTAATCATTTAATGCAAATAGTTGATTTTGGGCTTTAATTTCAAAATTAATTATATGGGCCGGTTCAGCCTACTAATTATAAGCCCAAACATTATATGTTTACTACTTTTCGATTTAAAAAAAAAATAGAATCTATTTTAATTATTTTAATAAAACAAGCACCACTGATTTGTTTTTTTTTATAAAAAGCAGTTCCACCGATTCGATCGGTGGAGGGAGAATTTAAATTTTGTTTTAAGGAATCTACGTTGGTCATTTCTACTTATTCCTCCCGGTGGAACTGTTTTTTTTTTTTTATAAAAATCAATTCAATGGTGCTTGTTCTATTAAAATAATTAAAATTGGTTCTATTTTTTTTTTTTAAATCCTACTTTTCCCTTGGATAAACAAACTCAATTGATTTATATTTGGAGAAATGATCCATAGAATATAAGGTATCATTTACGTCTTGTTTGGATGGAGAGTAGAGGAAGGGAATAGAAAGAAAAGAAAACTTTCTGTCGAATCGTATTTGGTTAACAAAATTATATTAGAAGTAAAAGGTATAGGAGGTTAAAGGATTAATCTTGTATCATCGTAATTAATAGAATCAGTTTCCCTTCCAATTTTGAGTGTAACAGATGGAAATAAATTTTGTTGCAAATATTTTTAGAAAAAAATAATACAAATGCCTAACCCTATATCTTACCTATATAATTTCATACAAGTTTTTTTTTGTCATAATCCTATAGCAGCCACCGAATTTCTTATTAACCTTCTAAATTTTTAATTAACCAAACAAGAAATAAGACGGAAAGAAAAGTTAAATTTATTTTCCCTCATTAATCAACCAAACACAAAAAGTCAAATATGTTAATCTTACTTTCTATTCCATTCCATTCTCTTCTATTCTTTACCTCCTCTTTCCTTCCTCTACTCTCCATCCAAACAGGGTGTTATAGTATTGTAGCATCAGTAAATATATACATTTTTTTTAATCTTAAGATTATGATTATTACATTTTTCTATTTTGAAATAAAAAGAAAGTGCGCCAAGAGTAATTTTACCGCGGTTGTTTTATTATTATTTTTTTTTTATTGAATTCGACCATCTTTAACCAAAGTTTTATTTGAGACGATGCTTCTTATTAATACATTTTCCTTGAAATTAATTTCTTATTTATTTTGGTTCCAAGGATAAACTATATAATAGATTTCCCCAAAATTATATAACCCTTTTTGGAAAAATTATAGTCTTATTTACACATTTAATTCACTTTCTCATTGTTTTGTTTGTTTTCAAATATTTTATTTGCCAGAAAACATTAAAACACAAAAAAAAAAATCATGCTAAGTGTTTTACAAGATATAAAAAAATAATGCGATAACAAAAAAAAAAAAACAATAGCATTGGTAACAAGCTAGAATAATGATTACAACAATTAAAAATTGCATCACAAAAAATGATAAAATATACAGTGGGTAATATTGGTAATATTTGTTATTTCATGCGTTCGTTTTTTCTTCCTAAAGGCAAATGCCTTTTGTTGCCATGCCCAAGAATCAGCTTTTAGCAAAATATCAGACTACATTTGCACAAAATCTCATCCAAAGTCAGTTATAAACCGTCGGATCTGTATTAAAATTTACATACAGATGGTTTAGATATTACGGAGCCATTTAAAATTATTAAGTTTTAAATATGTTGGCACGAATATTAAAGCAAATCAAATGGTAAGGCCCGGTTTTGAATGAGATTCTGTCCAAAGCCCTTCAAACAAAATCCAATCCTACATTTAATTAGCAAAGAAGATTAGGATATATCTGATACAATATTTAATGATGATTAATTATTTTTAATCTCGATCTATGACTGATCCACAAATATTTCTCAATGGCCCTAGTTAGCTTTTACACACACTCGATAACAAACTAGAGGATATATATATATATGCAAGCTTGAATTCTGATCACCTCCGGTACCGTAAAAGAGAATCTATTAGAATTAGTGGATCCGGACCGTTCTATTAACTTGGCACGAATTTTAAAGGGGACTCCTACATCTTCAATAAGCATCGGATTGAGTTAGACCCGATTTGGAGTAAATCTAAACCGTAAAGTTGTGGGCCTCACTTTACAATATCTGAGAGGATATATACTTGCTTTGTTCATGCAAGCTTGGTGCATGTTGCAAACTCCTCTTATATATAATAATCACATAATTGAAGTGAGACCACCTTATTATGCATAGCTAGACCTACTATTTAAAAGAATATATCATAAATTTGTATCTAGTACTATTTCAAGCTTATATATATATTTAATGCCTAGCACAATAACTATATATGGCACAGCATGCACACACCAATACAGTTTACATACATAGCAAGCAGAAACAAACTAATTAGTTCGCAAAACGTTCACACATATCATAGATAATTAAGTTCCAGTTCCTCATGCATTACCATATATATATATATATGCATGCATTTCTATGAACTCATAAGTCATAATGCTAAAAAGTAAAAACAACACACAGTTACAGCACTTAGTTTTAAGCTGTTTTTGAATGCATACATAGTATTAATATCACAACAACAAAAGAAGCACTTAACAAGCATGCACACACAGCAGCAAGACATGCAGCTTTTTTCATTAGAGGAGGTTCTTGCCAGGGGTATTATTGGCCTTAATGTCGTAGCCGAGATGAAGTGCAGTTTGGTCCTGGCCATGGCCATGCGAGTATCCATGTGGGCCAGGCTCCAGCATTTCGAACTGATAGTAATTACCTCTTGAGTTGAATGTATGGAGCGGGTCCAGCTCGGACCCACCTGACATCATCCCGCTTTGTTGCGCGTGCTGTAACTGAAAGGAAGATAATTTTTGAGTATCAGCAAAGCACATAACTATTAACTATATTTACTAAAATCTGTAATGTACTACACTGTTCTAAATTAATATCTCACTTTGTTATTGTAATCATGGTTCATTCATGTTAGTTACAATTGATTAAAACACAAAACTCCACAAAACTTGTTGTAAAAATAAACTTAATTATGCAAGAAATAATGAACTGATAATAGAATCTAAGTTTTAATTTTAGAAAAAAATGTATGAGAAAATAATTGCAAAGATGATTGTTGGGACTTCTACCTTATATCTCAACCCCATATTTTCGTTCTGCAGTTCTTTCTCCTTCATCAATCATAACAAAAAAACATCACATTAGATAATAAATTAATGAAAAAAAGGAAAAAAAAATGGAAAGAACTGGTAGAAGTAATTGGTTATATATAGAAGTTGAAAATGGTACCCTTGTACTTGCTTTCTCAATTTGATCCAAGAACAACTCATACTGTCAATGGAAATAGATAAAACATTAATTCAATGTTATTTCAGGACCATAAGTTATTAATATCTTTAGCTGCTAGTTTTGATTCTCATATATATATATATATATATATATATATATATATATATATTTGTAAGTACTTGTGAGTTTTATAAAAGTAGTAACAAAACAAAGACAACTTATTTTATATGTAAAAGAAGGGAAACAACTCTAATTAATCTACAGAATTAAATTCCAAAATTGATGATTATGTTCAACTAGTTGAATTAATGTATACCTTTTTATTGCGAATGCGGGTAATGGACCTCTCAATCTTGTTTTCCAGATGCTTAAGCTCCTTTGGAGACAGGTTACCAAGACAGTTACCCATAAAATGTCTGCATTTTTATAATTTAGCAACTTGTCATACATTACTGAAATATCAATATTCCTTATCTTAAAATTTAAAATTTGAGAATTAATTAGACAATGATATGATAATGCTAGCTTACTCGTTTCTAGTCTCAAGGACCTGTATCTCATGTCTCATCTTTGCAGTCTCTTGCTGGTAGTATTGCTACAAAATAAAGAAGAAAAAAAAATAAAAGAAATAAACTAAATGAAAAGATAAAGAATTATATATACTTCTATCTATCTATTTCATGTTATCCATCAGATAGCTAGCTAGTTTTAGACTTAGTTTCTCATACATATATACAAAGTTTTGTTACTTCATGCTATAGGGATGAAGAAATGTATATCTTTGTGTGTATTGCACAAAACCATTTTAAGTAATAAATTAAATGGTTTCAAATAGGTTGGAGAATCTGAACAAATTAAATACCAGCTGAGTGTGTTCTTAGACTTAGTTTTAGACCTAGTTTTAGACTTAGTTTCTCATACATATATACAAAGTTTTGTTACTTCATGCTATAGAGATGAAGAAATGTATATCTTTGTGTGTATTGCACAAAACCATTTTAAGCAATAAATTAAATGGTTTCAAATAGGTTGGAGAATCTGAACAAATTAAATACCAGAGTGTTGACTTCAACAGCTGATGTGGAGCCTGAAGTGTTAGCATGTGCCTTCTTATACCTCTCTATGCTTTGCCTTATGCTAGTGCTAAAACAAAAACAAAAACAAAAAAAAATTGAAATTACAAATAACCCTCTTATGATTAATATAGTAACGGTTTTCTAATTAAATGGAGCTCAAGAGTTCTAAATAATGGAGAAAAAACAGGTATATATATAGTTTTGGCATATAAATCTAGCTACATGCCAAAACTTAATTATATTCTAATTAATATTTAATTAAAGAGTGAGCTAAATCATATACAAAATGTCGTAATAAATACATAATTATTGATCAAGAACGTCATTCAGAAAACTTCTTTAATTGTTCTTAGTTTCTTACCCTAGTTCTTCATAAAAATCAGAATTTAATTACATATTAACTAATTAAACACAAGCTGGCATCCACTAAACGTCTAACTATACTATGGAAATTCATTTCTTACAAAAAAAAGATGGTAATAATTATAAATAATGACTTGCTCAAAAAGGAGGTGACAATATATATGACTTCTTTGTAAAAATTAGATTTGGGCCGGTAATATATATATATGCAAATCTCATATTAATCTCTTTTTGCTACCCTCTCTCTCATTTTCTCTATCTCTCTCTCTCTAACACAACCACCAAACACACCTTACAAGTGCTGACGGACTTAACTTGCTAGAAAATTATAAAGAGAATTATAATTTTAATGTTATTCGATGTTCAATTCAAAGGTTAGACATAAATTGTTATAAATTCTAAGTCAATTGATGAAATAAAAAAGTACTAATTCTGTATTTTTATGTACATGATGTAAATATAATCACATTTAAAAATTCAAATTTCAAAGGTATGATTGACAATTGTCAAAATTGTCCCAACCAAAGAAAAACTAGGTTATTTTTGGATCCTTAAGTAGTACTTGGTAAATTAATGATGAAATTTTTGGCTGAGATGAAATTAAAAAAGAATTTCAAGCACCGAGAACAACATTGAATTAGCTCATCCTAATGCTAATCCAGAAAAATATAGAAATAGTAAAAGTGGCACTCTTTCCTCCAACAATAATATTCCAACTTATTATCCAAACAACATTTGCACTGTGAAATTTAGCACAAAATTAGTATTTCCAAGATGCAAAAAATTACTTTAAAAGTGATATTGTCTGAGCAAACATTTAGCTATTGTATTTTATAATGGAAAAATATAATAACTAACAACATGGAGTAGTTAGCCATATAATATACATTTAGTGCTGTCTGTCTGAAATGTTGCACTAACATAGTAACAGCGCTTAAATGGGATCTCAATGCAAAGCAGGAAAAGCTAACATAAAAATAGTAAATATGACTTCACTAGTTTTAACCCTTTGTACCTAGGAAATAGAAAAGCTCTCTCTCTCTCTCTCCAAAGTGTTGACTGTCCCTACTCCCTAGTTGCCAGAGATGCTAAAGACAAGTAGAAACTGGGAGTTGCTTTGGAGAAAGCAAGGGTAAACTGTTGAATGGTCAGTACGTAAAAAGAATAGGTCTCTTATCCTCTCTCTCTCTCTCTCTCTCTCTCTCTCACACACACACACACACACTAATTAGTTAAGTAATATCATGAATACATCATATATAGATAGTTTTTTTTTTGTTTTTAAACGTAGTATTAATTCAAGATAATAGTAATATAAGAAAATAATGATTAAATTTCTCTATATCTTTCTCTCTCCAGAAATCATCATTACTTAGGATACAAGAGGAAGGCCTAGGGGGGGAACCATTTTAACTTGAAAATTACAACAGAAAGGAAACACAGAAAGAATAACCTAAATTTTGCTTTTTCATGATAGAAAACTTTGTAACTATTTAGTATACCAATTAATCCATTTATATATATATATATATATATATATATATATATACTGACTGAAAACTGAAAAGACCCTTTTTTACTGTTAATAAATGTTCCAACTAGATACCATGTCAGACATTGCTTAGGAGAGAGATGTGAGCGGTGATGTCATGCATGCATGAGTTGCATGAAAATGGAAACCGAAAACTCTTGTTGCTGTATTTCCAAAACCATGCAAAGAAATGTATTTTCCAATGCATTTTTTCTGCTCAGGTGATATAATTTTGTTTCTGAGTGTGTAAAAGAGATAAGAGTGCAAATTGCTAACACCTCACAGCATGAGATCATCAGTCAATATATAACACAGCAAGGGAAAACCTCACAGCATATATCTTCAACTGGAGAAGTTAAATGTGACATTGCTTGAACTAATATATATATATGACCCATCAACAGAAGGTCTTTCAGGGTCTCAATAACTTTCAAAAAAAGAAATATACACATAAAAAACAGACAAGAGAATAGTCCAAAGAGATGCAGTCATGCAGATGAATTCATTTTCTTACTTTCTAAAATTGTCTAAATAGGTGCCAAATATGGTTTTACCCTAACTCTTTCTTTTACCATGTAATTGGAAAAATGACCAGGTACTTGGCTATAATATGCTAATAAATATATTTATTATATTTGAAATATAACTAATTGCCATTAGTTTGACAGAATTCTGCTATTTGGAAGCATGATATATAGCACTGTAATATATATTTAACAATACAATAAATGGAGCAATGAGATAATTAGTTGATCTCAACCCATAAATTGGATGGGACCTCGTTAATAAAAGAAAAGTTTGTTTTAAAATTATAAATAACTTTAATCAAAACTATTTAAAAAATGGATTTCACTTTTTTTTTTCTTTTTCTTTTCTATTCCATATATTGGTCAATTCATTATCTTTAATTGATCACATAGCATAAGATATTATTGAATATAAATGTCCTAAGAGAAAGAGCTTCAATTTGATAAATATTATAATATATGAAAATAAATTAAGAAACATTAAATGTGCTTGCTCTTTAACAAATTTTCTACAATCATATATATTCAAAAGAAACATGTACAAGTGAACCATTTTCGGATTTTCCACAACAATAATTAATATCTGTCATGAAACAAAGAAAATTTGGTTAAACAGAAGATGAAAAATCTGATAGTGATTTTTTGGATAAAAGGCTTTAGAAGCCCGTTTCATGTTAATGAAACAAAAGGTTTAAGTTACATAGTGTTCCTGTCAGAGTACTGGTGGGAAAACAAAATAGCACCACCTGTGCCTCTCACCAGTATCTGTACAAGTAAACCCAACTATTGGCAGTTTGCAAAACACCACAATCTGATAGTAATTTATTCATAAAATTTATTAGGATATAATTTTTCTTATGTTTCTTAGCTCCCTGTAAACATGGAGTTTGCACTTCAATGAAAAATTCATTCATTCTCATTTACCTTTTAAAAACAGTATTGAAAGGAATGAAACTACAGAATTTGGATACATATATAGTTCCTAAATAACTTGTATACAGAGAAAAGTGCCAAAATATTTTGAATGTAAGTTCATGTCCCATGAAATTTAAACAACAGTTCATGCATTACTCGTTAATTATACAAAAAGATGGGCATAAATTAACTATAAAATTAAGCTGTTAGTTTACTTGCTATTGGAGTACTCATAGAGGCGGCCACGACTGGAGAAGATTATCAGTGCCACCTCAGCATCACACAGCACTGACAGTTCATACGCCTTCTTCAGCAGTCCATTGCGCCTCTTGCAAAACGTGACTTGGCGGTTTGTCGTGTTTTCAATTCGCTTAATCTCTATCTTTCCCCTCCCCATCTGACTAGTTCCTTCCCTCTTCCTGCCTAAAAGCAGCAACAAAATTATTTTGGAAATGAAATTAGAAAACAGTGCAAGTTACTGTATATACTGATTCAGTTATATCTTAGTACTGTGTTTTCTTCACTTACTAGATCTCCAAAAAGAAGTGGAGATATATATAGTTATATACTATCACTATTTCCAAAAAGAAAAAAAGAAAAAAGAAGATGTATTTTCATAGAGAAGAAGAAAATTAATCTTGTGTGGCCTATGTACTATCTTAGAATTTCTAGAAAGGAAAGAAAACATTGGGGAGACGATAAACAAATTTAGATTTAGGAAATATATATTTTTTTTTACATTAATACTGTCAGCACAAACCATAAACTCTATTTGTTTTCAATTACCAGTAGTAGTTGTTAAATTAGAGCAAAACTAAAGCTTAACCCTAGCTACTAGTCAGCCTTTGTGTATCTTCTTAAAAACAAAATTCAGAAATTTCAAGAAAAACAACAACTGAGAAACAAAGAGAGAAGAGCTTTGTCTTGGTTGTTGAGGGAATTCAGTAAGGAATTCAGCATCTTTTCAAAAGAGAACCTGATCAGAACTAGAACCCAAAAAAAGAAAAAAAAAAGAGAGAAGAAATTGATCACACTGCTGCCTTCTCATATCAACGAAAAAGCTTCAAAATTTAGTTTGTCTAGATCTGAAGATCTTACAAGAAAAACCAGATCTAGATCGTCAATAAAACATGTTCAACAAATATTAAAACAATTTGAAGAAAATGTAAGACAGAAGTACTCATGATCAGTAGCTAATATTAGAAAATTTTAATGATATTAGGATGAAAATTTTAATTAGATCATATATTATTATAGATGATCATGAGGAAAATAGTGCAAGTTACTGTATATACTAATTCAGCTATATATTAGTACTGTATCTTCTTCACTTACTAGATCTCCAAAAAGAAGTAGAGATATATCTACTATCACTATTTCTCCCCCCCAAAAAAAAAGATAATGTATTTTCATAAAGAAGAAGAAAATTAATCTTGTGTGGCCTATGTACTATCTTATTGATGCATGATAGGCATGATATTAGAATTTCTAGAAAAGAAAACATTGCGGAGACCATAAACAAATTTAGATTTAGGAAATAATTTTTTTTTTTTTTAACATTAATACTGTGATCAGCACAAACCATAAACTCTATTTGTTTTCAATTACCAGTAGTACTTGTTAAAGTAGAGCAAAACTAAAGCTTAACCCTAGCTACTAGTCAGCCTTTGGGTATGTTCTTAAAAGCGAAATTCAGAAATTTGAAGAAAAATAACAACAGAGAAACAAAGAGAAGAGCTTTGTCTTGGTTGTTGAGGGAATTCAGTAAGGAATTCAGCATCTTTTCAAAAGAGAACATCAGAACTAGAACCCAAAAAAAAAAAAAAAAGACCGAGAAGGAACTGATCACACCGCTGCCTTCTCATATCAACAAAAAAGCTTCAAAATTTAGTTTGTCTAGCTCTGAAGTTTTACAGACCAGAAATTGGTCGAAGATCTTACGAGAAAAACCAGATCTAGATCGATAAAACATGTTCAACAAATATTAAAACAATTTGAAGAAAATGTAAGACAGGAGTATTCATCAGTAGCTAATATATATATATATATAGCTAGATCATGAGCAAGTGTATAGTAAGATCCAGTAGAAATATAGAGAGCAGATCTGTTCCTTTTTCTGAAAAAAAGACCAGCTAAAATTGGTAAACAATTACAAGGAAATCTAGTAGAAACTTGTAGATAAAATTGTAGCTAGCTAGCACATATATTTATATGGATAATTTTATATCTAGATCTATTTTCGGAACTGTGGGAAACAAACATTCGAAAAAAGAAAGAAATAAAAATGTGGTTTCTGCCTAGCTAGCTAGAGAGATAATTACTAATTAGCACTAACCTTTAATTCCTGATCACCAGAGAGAGAAAGAGAAAGAGAAAGAGAGAGAGGTCGAAAGAAATAGGCACTGCATGGACTATGCATTGGTGAGCGTTAGGTTTCCTTAAGAAGTATGGTGGTATGTTGCACCTGCGGTCTAGTTTAATGCGACTAGAATGGTCTCTACGTGTGCTTATTGAATCCAACATATATGGGACCACACCAAAAAGTGGGCGAATCACGTAATGACACCGTGACATGACACCAAAGGTTGACGCATTTTATTTTGGTACAGAGTTCATAATTCTGTTTGAGAAGCTAATAACAATATATATACATATAGAGATTGACTAATATGCTTTCGGTAGCATATGGGCCGAAGTGCTACCAGTCCAAATTTGAAATTTCAAAATCCAAAAAGTCGATCTGAACCGTTCATCTTGTTCTCCATATTAATATGTGCTTGGAGACCAAATTTTACATTTTTCTGAATTTTTTTACTATTTATTAAGCCACTTTGAAAATCGCTGATCCAACGGTAGCACTGTTTTGTTAAGCTACCGTTGGATTAGTGATTTTCAAAGTGACTTAATATATAGTAAAAAATTTTAGAAAAATATAAAATTTGGTCTCCAAACACATTAATATGGAGAACAAGATGAACGGTTCAGATCGACTTTTTGGATTTTGAAATTTGGACCGGTAGCACTTCGGCCGAAGTGCATGTATATATATATATATATATATATAGAGTACGGCTAACGCGCTTCCTCTAGCATATGGACCGAAATGCTTCCGGTGGAAATTTGAAATTTCAAAATCCAAAAAGTCGATCTGAACCGTTCATCTCCTTCTCCATATTAATATCTACTTGGAGACCAAATTTTACATTTTTCTGAAATTTTTTACTATTTATTAAACCACTTTGAAAATCGCTGATCCAACGGTGGCTTACCAAACAGTAAAAATCAGAAGCTACCGTTGGATCAGCGATTTTCAAAATGGCTTAATAAATAGTAAAAAATTTCAGAAAAATGTAAAATTTGGTCTCCAAGTAGATATTAATATGGAGAAGAAGATGAACGGTTCAGATCGACTTTTTGGATTTTGAAATTTCAAATTTCCACCGGAAGCATTTCGGCCCATATGCTAGAGGAAGCGCGTTAGCCATACTCTATATATATATATATATATGATTGACTAATATGCTTTCGGTAGCACTTCGGCCGAAGTGCTACCGGTCCAAATTTGAAATTTCAAAATCCAAAAAGTCGATCTGAATCGTTCATCTTGTTCTCCATATTAATATGTGCTTGGAGACCAAATTTTATATTTTTCTGATTTTTTTTACTATATATTAAGTCACTTTGAAAATCGCTGATCCAACAGTGGCTTAACAAAACAGTGCTACCGTTGGATTAGCGATTTTCAAAGTGGCTTAATAAATAGTAAAAAAATTCAGAAAAATGTAAAATTTGGTCTCCAAGCACATATTAATATGGAGAACAAGATAAATGGTTCAGATCGACTTTTTAGATTTTGAAATTTCAAATTTGGATCGGTAGCACTTCGGCCCATATGCTACCGAAAGCTTATTAGTCAATCTCTCTCTCTCTCTCTATATATATATATTTAAAAGTACAATTTTAAAATAAGCAGACATAATTAGCAACATATATATATATATATATATATATATATGAGCCGTTCTATCAGTATAAATAATGAAGAGAAACATATATAATTAATGAAAGAATAATTATTTTAGTACCCGCACTACAGTACTCGCACTGTACCCGCGCTATAGTACCCGCACTTAGAGAAACAATGTATTATGATCTCTAATAATTATATTGTGTACGTCTACTAATTAATATTCTAAAAATATATAATATAGCCTCAACTAATTGTTATTTTAAAATCTCAGCAGCACCCTTTCTCTATGGTTCCACTAATTATATGGTCTCTTTTCAAAGTCCCAGCATTAATTCCACGTTAACCTTTCTTTAACAAAAATAGTTAACCTCATAAAAATAAATACTCCAGTGCATAGATATAAATACTTTCAATACTTAGATATTAATACTTTCAGTGTCATATGTAAAAAATACTTAGATATTTACATCTTTGTAGATATAAATACTTAGAAGATTATTAGCACTTAAAAAAGTAAGATATTAATACATTGATGCGTAACTTGTTATGATAATCTCTTTTCGAGTTCCCCAATCATTCCCACGTCAACCTTACTCTAACAAACATAGTTGACCTCAGAGGTATAAATATTTCAGTGTATAAGTAAATACTTTCAATATTTAGATATTAATACTTTCAGTGTCATATGTAAAAAATACTTGCAAGTGTAGGTATAAATACTTGTACGGCGAGGTATAAACACTTGCGTGACGACGAGCCTGAAAGTATGTCATCATGGATCTCATTTGAAAGAGAAAATTGCATAGATATTAATAATTTAGAAAAACAAATTCAAATTGTGGAGTTTTTGCGGTCCTGTAGGAAGATATATTTATGCATTTAATTTTCAGTAGTTCTCGGGTACTGTAGCACGAGTATTGTTATCTTCACACTTTAAGAATCCACGCAATAAATAATTGTTCACATCATAGGTATAAATACTTCCGTTAATAGGTATTAATACTTTAGAAAAAAAATTCGAATCGTGCAGTTTTTGCAATTCTCATAAAAAATTATATTTTCACATTTAATTTTCAGTAGTCCTCCTGCGAGTACAGTGTAGGTACTGTAGCGCAGGTACTATCCTTAATGAAAACCTGTTATATGTATACACTTATTTTAAAATAATGAAGAAAAACATAACAACATACATGAGCGGTCCTATCAGTGTAAATCAGAAGATATAAGCATGATAAGACGGACGATGACTAACACGGGTGATATGACATTATTTAAGAGTCTTAAAAGTGAAAACTTACTTTCTTTATAAATATATATTTCAATGATATGACATGATTAGAAGAGTAAGGCTTGGGTGCTATGGATAGCATAGAGTCCTACGGTTCAATATTCGAGTTTTCAAAATTCTAACGGTCGATCCGAACCGTTCATCTTGTTCTCCATATTAATAAGTGTTTGGAGACCAAATTTTACATTTTTTGGAAATTTTTTACTATTTTTTTAGATAAGTAGAAAATCAAATATCTTAATGGTGTAGAATTTTTTAGATCAAGTGATTTTCTACCTAGCTAAAAAAATAGTAAAAATTTTTCAAAAAATGTAAAATTTGGTCTCCAAACACTTATTAATATGGAGAACAAGATGAACGGTTCGGATCGACCGTTAGGATTTTGAAAACTCGAATATTGAGCCGTAGCACCGTAGGCCTCTATGCTATCCATAGCACCCAAGCCTTACTCTGATTAGAATATTTAATCAGAAATCTATATTCATTACTTAGGATCCATTGCGCTAACTTAAAAATTTGAAAATATTCGGATGAGAATAAAATCCGCTTTGCACACCAAATTTGAGTTACAACAAGTTACCATAGCTATTTTTTACATTTTCAAAGTCCAAATCGTCGATCAAAACCGTTAGATATAATCTCTACAATAAAATGTGCTTGGAGACCAAATTTTACATTTTTTGGAATTTATTTACTATTTATTAAGATAGGTACAGAAACTAGTCAAATTCATACCATTGAATTTTGTACCCATCTTAATAAATAGTAAAAAAATTTCAAAAAATGTAAAATTTGATCAGGAAGCACATTTTATTGTGGAGATCATGTTGAACGGTTTGGATCGACAATTTGGACTTTGAAAATGTAGAAAATAGTTGTGGTAACTTGTTGTAACTTGATTCCTCCTCTCTCTCTCTCTCTCTATATATATATATATATATAGATGGGCTATGGTGAGTTGCGAAGTAAAGCGACTATTTTACTTCACGCTCATATTTTGCGATTTTAAAGTTCAAAACGTCGATCCGAACCGTTCATCTTGTTCTCCATATTGAAATGTGCTTGGATCGAGACCAAATTTTACATTTTTTGAAATTTTTTTACTATTTATTAAGCAATTTTGAAAGTCGCTGATCTGATGGTCCTGAAAATTTTACTGTTTTTTACTGTTCACAACAACAGCAATTTTCAAAAATGCTTAATAAATAGTAAAAAAAATTCCAAAAAATATAAAATTTGGTCTTCAAGCTCATTTCAATATGGATTAAACATCTAATGGTTCGGATCGGTCGTTTGGACTTTCAAAATAAAAATACGGCGTGAAGTAGAAACGCGTTTTACTTCGCAACTCACCGTAGCCCATCTCTCTCTATATATATACATATATATTGCACCATCCACATCACCGCAAGCTGCAGCTAGGGGTGTTCATCGAGTCCGGTTTAATTGATTTTAAACTGAACTGAGGGTTCGGATGAAACTGTTTGTTTTTCGGTACACATATTAGTTCAGTTCATTTTTAAAACCAGTTTAATTGTTTGATTCAGTTTGATTTAGAAAACTTTAAAAATGGTTAGACCAAATCGACCGAAAAGATTTTAGTTATGAACAAAAATTGCTTTCTTGTTGCGTATGAAAATCACTAAACCTCTAAGTGTATTGAAATAAATAATTCTTCTGAGTCTATAAAAAATTAAAAAAAATGGACAAAAATTGTTTTTTTTTCATTTTTTTTATTAAATATACTAAACAATTTTTAATTCTGTTTTTATTAAAAATGAACAAAAATTCTTCAACCGAACAAAGTGAAATTTAGTTTAGTATATTTAATTATATTTTAATTCGTCTGATAAGTTTGTTTCGGTCGGTTCAATTGTATCTTTAAATGCCAAATAAATTTTGATTATTTTATTTCGGTTTTAACCGAACCGAACCGAGCCGGTAAACACCTCTAACGGCAGCAGTATTACGATCACAGACCCAAAGAGCAAGAGAATGACATGGAGCGAATTGGGATCCAGAAGCTGATCCGTATGCCATTCAACAAATTGAAATTTGTGTGCCCAATGGTTTTTGCATCTCCATTAATTTGACTTAATTATTCTAATCGCAAATAAAGTTCTAATTATTGTAAAATAAATAATACTACGTACGAAAATTTAGTTGATATATACATTTCGAGCTGGTGTGTGTAAAGCCTCTCATTTTTACTCCTGTTATTAATGATATTATTCCTAATTAAATGCTGTAATGATATTATTAATGAAAATACATAATGATCAGTCACACGATTAATCGGTATTGAACTTTAATTTTATTCGTATTAAAGACTTTATTGCATGAATAATAATGATATATATCTTAATTTTCTCTTTAAGGAGGTCAGCCATGAATAAGTTATATATATAATTTCATGGGTGCACATGAATACATCACTTAATTATTTTGTGGTAGATATCGAGCAACGCAGATATTCATGCGTCAGTAGCTACGTACATCAGTATTTATACCCACACAAATAGCTTAATAGGTATACGGATAAGTTGCAATATAAAGAGAATAGAAAGATGACCAGTTTCTAAACACATATTTTACTGTAACTAGTATCCTGTCCGTGCGTTACAATGACAATATATTATAAGATTGAATAGAATATAAAAGAGATTATTTTGTTTGACATTAATACAAAATTAAAAAAAAATATATTTAAATGAAAATAAAAGACACAAATAAAAAAATAGAAATTCAAATAATAAATAACAATAAAAGAAACAACAACAAATTAAAAAAAAAGATCAAATATAACATGAAAAAAATTCTTGAAGTATCATTGCGATTTAATATCTAATTTTCTCCAGAAGCAAGACAAGTCATTAAACGATTTAGAGAAGAAATGATATATAAAGAAACAAAATTGGAAAATATATGATTAAATAATTCAAATAAGGATTTTCTTTACATATATATTCTTGATGAAAATTATTTTAACAATGAAAATTTCTCTACATATTGAATAATTATACAAATCCCCTCACCCCTGTCCCCCCCCTTTTTCCCCGCACTCTCTATCCTCAATATTAACTTCCTTAACAACTATTTATCCCCCATTTATTCTGCTAATAATTTCCATTTATCCCCGCATTTAATTAGATTGTCTTTTAATAACAATCCCCGCATTAATTATGCCGTCCTCTAATAACAATCCCCGCATTAATTATACCGTCCTCTAATAACAATCTCCGCATTAATTATGCCGTCATATAATAACAATCTCCACTAATAAATGCTTATATGTTTATTGTTGTTCAAGAAAGTATTTATCATTGTTATGACAAGTATTTATCATAATGTCTAAGAAGTATTTATCATTGTCTCTGACATGATAATACTTTGATTTGATTAAACATTAGTACATTACTTATTAACAAGTTGAAGAACAAAGTTTAAAAAAATATTTATCATTGATTCTGAGAAGTATTTATCGTTGTCTTTGACATACATATATTTTACTGAAAATTACAATTATGTCTGAGAAGTATTTATCCATGTAACATAAAGTATTTATGCATATAACTTAAAATATTTATCATTATGTCTGAGAAGTATTTATCATTGATATTTTACTGAAAGTTGCAATTATGTATGAAAATTATTTTTATCCATGTAATATAAAATATTTATTCATGTAACATAAAATATTTATTATTATGTCTGAGAAGTATTTATCTATGTAACATAAAATATTTATCCATGTAACATAAAATATTTATCATTATGTCTGAGAAGTATTTATTATTGATGTTTTTACTGAAAGTTGCAATTATGTCTGAGAAGTATTTATCCATGTAACATAAAATATTTATCATTATGTTTGAGAAGTATTTATTATTGATGTTTTACTGAAAATTGCAATTATGTCTAAGAAGTATTTATCCATATAACATAAAGTATTTATCATTATGTCTGAGAAGTATTTATCATTGGGTGAGGAGATTGTTTATTTAATGGTCTCCAGTTGTGCGGGGACAATCCAAAAAAAAAAGAAAATTTTGTGCGGGGATAAATGACAAGTATTTATGAGGGGATTGTTTATTTAATGGTCCTCAGTTGTGCGGGGACGATTAAAAAAAAAAGAAAATTTTGTGCGGAGACAACTGATGGATTGATTTATTATTTCATTAATAGAGATCATTGTAGAGGGATTAATACTTTACAAATTCAAGATAAATATTTTGATGTTTCAAGTTAAATACTAACAGTTTTCTAAATACTTATTAATGATTGAGCGGTCCTCTCATGATTTTTTTGACAGTTTGTGCGGAGTTTTTTCACGGGGATAAAGCTGTGGGGATTGTTATCATGATTCTTCTTTATTTTCTCTCTAGATCGAAAATATATGATTGTTTCCATCAGCACAAGATCTGCTATTCATTTATTCACAAAGATATAGTAGCCCTAAAAAAAATTCGGAAATATATGATTATTTCCATTTTTATTGTCAAAACTATAGAGAAAGAGGAGATGAAATGAAATAGAGGAAACGAAAAAATAAGGAAAATTATGTACTATTCAGATCAAGTGATTTTCTATCTATCTAAAAAAATAGTAAAAAATTCTAAAAAATGTAAAATTTGGTTTGCAAGTACATATTCATATGAAGATCATGTTGAACGGTTCGGATCGACCATTAGGATTTTAAAAACTAAAATATTGAGCCGTTGCACGGAGGCCCTTATGCTACATGTAGCACCGTAGCCAAACTCCTTTGATACATGTTTAAATTATTATACACTATGAATTCTTGTCAAACTTGATTTAAATTATAAACTTCTTACTATGTTAACTGTTGGTAGTAACTTACTATATGTTAACCGCAATTCACTGTAGTGTTGTAAAAAATGATTTGTGTTTAACAGACTAATAGAACATTTTCAAATAATTTATCATTATATATACAATTAATTAATCAATATTTTTACGGATATAATTAACATCAATGTTCATAAATGAAAATATTTTTGTAATGATTATGCCGATTATATTGTCGGTTAGTAAAATAGCAATTAGATGCTATAAGTACAATAAAGTAGACACTTTTTGCGAGAGAAAAAACGTTTTTATGACGGTCGTCCGTTGCAAAAAGTACCGTTGCAAAAAGAAAAAGCTGAACAATGAGAGTAGTCTGTCGCAAAAAGTCATTTTTTTATATTCGCGAAAAGTGTCTCATTCTTGTTGTATTCTTAAAAATTAAATCTGCGTCTCTCCGAAGAAAAATGAGGTCTCGTACCACTGCAGTAAGTTTGCGGTTTTTTTGCACACCTTTGTATTTTTTGAATATTTAGTAGGCCTAAAGTAGTGCATGTATGCGTGCATGATAAGAGTCAAGTTTATCTTTCATGCAAATTCAATATGCACTTTACATGGTGCAAAAGACTAAGATGTTTTCCCATTTTGGGGTTAATTTGTTGCTAAGATCTTCCAAGTGATAAAATAGAAAATAACCATTTTAAGAAGCTTTTACATTACCTACGCATGCACATTCTAGTGGAGGCAATATTCTACACGGATCTAGTTATGAAACTGATATATATATATAGGAATATGCTAGCATGCTATGCATAGCATAGAGCCCCTCCGGGCAATGGCTCGAATTTCGAGTTTTCAAAATCCTAACGGTCGATCCGAACCATTAATCTTGTTCTCCATATTAATATGTGTTTGGAGACCAAATTTTACATTTTTTGGAATTTTTTTACTATTTCTTTAGATTTATTGAAAATCGCTGTTTTCAGTAAATCTGGACCATAAAAAAACAGTTAGATGTGATCTCCATATTGAAATGTGCTTGGAGACCAAATTTTACATTTTTTTGAATTTTTTTTACTATTTATTAAGCAATTTTGAAAATTGCTGTTTTGTTGTAAACAGTAAAAAACAGTAAAAATTTCTAGACCATCAGATCAGCGATTTTCAAAATTGCTTAATAAATAGTAAAAAAATTCCAAAAAATGTAAAATTTGGTCTCCAAGCACATTTCAATACGGAGATCATATTGAGCAGTTCGAATTAGTCGTTTGGATTTTCAAAATAAAAATATAGTGCCATAGAGCACCAATGCGTTTTACTCCATGGAGTAGCGTAGCTCATCTCTCATATAATTTTTTTATTATATATAATTGAAGATCAAAATCCCTTCATCTCATTTTAGTGCATATTGGACTCCAAATATTCTTAAAATGAAAAGGTTATGTCTTAGATAAAATAGACTCATATTCCTGACATTATTGTTATTTTCATGAATAATGAGGTGCTTTCAAGAACCTTTGCTTTTTTATTTATGCATAGTACCATATGGCAAAATCATATCTCTAACTGTAATAAATCTGGCCAATTCGACACCTAATATGGTAAAATGTTGGTCCATTTTTTTATTTTATTTTATGCAATTAATGGTTTTTTAAGGCTATATTATATGTTAGGCGATTCAAACCCTAGACAGCCGCTTCTCCTCCTCCACATCTTTACTTTCAATTCATTCATCCGTCACTTCTTCTAAGCTTCTCTTCCGACAAAGCGCTTCTCTCTCTCTCCTCTACCTTTAGAGTCATTTGACTCGTTGTAATTTTTTTTTATCAATATAATTATTAGTTAGCATTTAAAGCCACTAATTAAAAATAAAGGCTATATATGTTATGTTTGAAGTTAAGTTCAAAATACAAGAACCAACAATAGTATAGATTTTATTTAGAATTACGTAGGGACGAAGTTTGACTATTAATTAGTTTGGAATGACACCTCTATACATTCCTAAGATTTGGTTGTCTAAAAAGATCGCTTCAAATTCATTCACTAATTTCTTGTGTCATGTATATTAATTATGCATGTACAATCTCGGAAAATATAAGTTTTATACAATTTTTAAATTTTTAAATAGTATACACTTAATGGTGATGTGATTCAACAAACGGTCTTTCTAAATGCAAATTAATAGACTTTTAATGAATAATGCACTAATTTTAATGTGTTGATCATATAAATATTTATATCTTTTTAATATATCACCCAACATATCAAGAATTAAGTTGTACCTCCAACTTAATTAATATTTATGTCTAACATAGGAAATTAAATGATGTTTTAATTGTTTTCAACTCTTTAAACATGCATATTGTTATAAATTACACACTTTCCATGCATGCATGCATGCATTTACATACAGTAGTTACAAGAATGAGACAGTATCCACGAGGATAAAAAGTAATTATTTGTAAGAATATACTGACATAAAGATTTTTTTTTTCTATTAGCGATGGTACTATTCGCGACAGTATACCCACAATATTTCTCGCGGATATTTGTTCCATTTCTATATATGCAATTAAGGTACGTAGTGTTAAAAGAAAAGACAAGATATTATCAAAAAAATACATCTAAAAAAAAATAATATTTGTTCAGTTTCGCTTTCAGACTTGCATGTAAAGCTTGACAAAGTAAGATCATAATTAATATATCTTATATCTATATGGGGAGATATTTTCTATTGATAGGCGAAATATCTCATTCAAGCCTTTTTAAGGGACCATGTTATCTTTTACCATGTACAGAAGTGCGAAAGCTGGACTTAAGATAATGACCTGACAAGACTTTGGAATTTGGATGGGAATGGACGTCCAAATCCAATTTCAATTTCACTGTATGAGACTCTCTTTTACATAGAATCAAATTTCTTCCTCACGGATTCGTGATTTTTTTTTAATAAACCATAATTAAAAAAATATATTTTTTTGAAACCAACATAATTTTTTATTTTTTTATTTTTACAAAAATCATGAGAGCTAAAATGTCATTTTGGTCTTATATATATTTATATATAGAGTATGGCTAAATTGCTACCGGTAGCACTTCGACCGAGGTGCTTACGGGTTATATTTTAGTATTTGATTTTCAAACAACAAATCCAAACTGTTAGATGTTCAATCTATATTAAAATATGTCTGGAGACCAAATTTTATATTTTTTTGAAATTTTTTTACTATTTATTAAGCTGGTTTGAAAACCGATATTTTCAATGCTTCAGAAATTTAATAAAAACAGCGGTTTTCAAACCAGCTTAATAAATAGTAAAAAAATTCCAAAAAAAATGTAAAATTTGGTCTCCAAGCACATTGTAATATAGATTGAACATCTAACAGTTTGGATTTGTTGTTTGAACATCAAATATGCTAATATGACCCCGTAAGCACTTCGCCGAAGTGCTGCCAGCAGCAAATTAGTCAGTCCCTATATATATATACTAATATTTTTTTTTGAGACCGAAATGGCATTTTGGTCTCTAGTGATTTCACATTTTTTCAGATTTGCGGCCACTAAAAATCCACAAATGTTCACGGGACTGAAATGACCCCGGGATAGCCAAAACTGAGGGTTCCTGGCCGAAACAGGAATTGTTCCGGGTAGAAACTGGGGGTTCCTGGCCGAAACTAGGTGTTCCAACGGCTACACCATTTTTTTCATTTCAGTCCGAAAAAAAATATGGGACCGAAATGACATTTCAGTTTTTTATGATTTTTGTAAAAAAAAAGTAATCATGTTGGTTTCAGAAAAATATTTTCTTTTTTAAATTATGGTTTAGAAAAAAAGTCCCAGGTTGGTTCTATTTTATACTTGCTTTAATCTGAACAGTAATAATTAAAATATAAAAAGTATTTGAGTTTTAAAAAATATTTTTCATGTTTTTATATTGACTATTTAGATTCAAACAGCCATAAAATAGATTGACCAATGGATTTTGTGGCCACATATCCGTTTTCTCCATCCATTTTATGTTTGTTTCAATTTAAATGATCAATTTGAATAATTAAAATACGAGAAGTATTTGGATTTTAGAAAATATTTTTGATGATTTTATATTGATCATTTAAATTAAAGCAGATATAAAATAAATGGATGGATGAATTATGTGGGTAGGATTTTTCTGTCTACAGGTGGACAGGAAATTTGATTCTCTTGTATTATAAATTTATATTTATATTTTTAAATTTTAAACAATCAATCTAAACCGTTAAACAAGATATTCATAAAAATATACTTGCAGACCGAACTTTTTAAAATATTTTTACTATTTCTTTTAGACAGATTTTTAGTGATGTTTTATCTGTCTAAAAAAATAGTTAAAAAAATAATATTTGGTCTTCAAATATATTTTTTATACGTAGATTATGTTGAATTGTTTGAATAGACTGTTTTGAACTTTTGAAAATATAAATATAAATTTATAATACATATCAATATGTTTCATTTGCCTCCCTCAATAAAAATTAATTAAATGTAATCAGTTTTGTTTTAAAAAAAAATCGACATGAACAATAACTTTTCGCACCTGATCCACTTCCTATAAAATGCATGTTTTAATTATTTTCTTATTCTGAATTGGTTGTTTTTTCAATGTTATATCCGCCTATCTATTTGTATTATATGGACGGTCGTCCATTCATCCTGGTTTGGAGAGGATCCGAGCAGAGACTTTTCTTTTCTTTTTGGTCTGGAATTTTTTTTATAAACTATAATTAGAAAAAAGATTTTTATGAAACCAACATGATTATTTTATTTTATTTTTTGTAAACAAACACTATGAGAATCGAAATATCATTTCGGTCCCGAATTTTTATTTTTGTTTTAGAACTGAAATAGCAATTCGGTCCCAGATATTTTTACAATTTTTTAATGTATTTGTTTCTCGAAATCTTTGAAAACGGCTGAGACCGAAATGACATCTTGGTTCTTATAATTTTTGTAAAAAATAAAACAATCAAGTTAGTTTGATAATTTTTTATTTTTTATTGTTTTGTAAACAAACACTATGAGAATCGAACTATCATTTCGGTCCCAAATTTTTTTTTTTTTTAGAACTGAAATAGCAATTCGGTCCCAGATATTTTTACAATTTTTTAATGTATTTGTTTCTCGAAATCTTTGAAAACGGCTGAGACCGAAATGACATCTCGGTTCTTATAGTTTTTGTAAAAAATAAAACAATCAAGTTGGTTTGATAATTTTTTTATTTTTTATTGTTTTTATGGTTTCTATCTCATGTCTGTGCAGATCATGATACCTCTGACGACCGCTAGCTTCTTAGCATTCGCTAGACTTCACTTGGAATTTTTCTCTGTCATTGTCAAAGAACGGCACAAATTAATAGAGCAATTTAATTGGCATAGTCATATATTAATATACCATGTATAATACATGTGATACGGATAACTTAATTAACTGAATAATTAGTATGATATAAACTCTCACAGTTTTGGATGAGTCTATTTGATAGTTCATTCATTTACTATTTATCTAATTGTTCATCATTTTATTTATTGCTTATACTGAGTTCAAACTAATGATCATTTTATTTAATCAGTCCTGTATCTTATTAAATAAAGTAATAAATAAAATGGATGAGCTTTTTCCCACTCTCACAGTTTGAACTAATTAAGGTGTATTTAAGTTTAAGCCTCTTAGTATTAAGCTTAACTTTAAAATTTATCTGATTGACTTATGATGAATCCAAATAAATGAAATTGATCTATTTCACGAGTGATCCATATGTTTATATGTAAAATTTATAAAATTTTGAATTAATTTAGTATAGAGTTGAGTGGTAGAAAAGGAGTTTATAAGGTCATTTTAATACATTCATTTTTCATCATATTTTGACTGCTTGACTTTGTACTAAATTAATTTGAAAATGTACAAGTTTTACATATAAACCTACCACTCGTAAAATATATTGGTTTCAATAGTTTGGATTTATCGGTCTAATTATAATTACTTATCTGCTAACTAAATACATTATTGTTAATAACTAAATTTTAAAAGATTTAAGAATTCACTCATTTAATAATTAACAATTTGTATTTTCAGTTGACAAAAAAGTAAATTCAACAAATATGTGAGTGGATGTTCATATTTCTTCTGGACCACAACATATTCAATCAGCTTTCCTTAATTTCACACACCATGTCTTAAATATTGCATTGATATAATGGAAAATGCTAATATGCTATGCGTGTGTGTGTATATATATATAGGCTGTGGCTAATTTGCTGCCGGAGGTACTGCCACCTTTTTTTTATTTTGTGATGTCCAAACAACAAATCCAAACTATTAGATGTTTAATCTATACTATAATATACTTGGAGACCAAATTTTATATTTTTTGGAATTTTTTTACTATTTATTAAGCTGGTTTGAAAACCGTTGTTTTCAATGCTGCAGAAATTTACTGAAAACAATGGTTTTCAAACCAGCTTAATAAATAATAAAAAAATTTCAAAAAATGTAAAATTTGGTCTCCAGTAGATTATAGTATAGATTAAACATCTAACGGTTTGAATTTGTTGTTTGAACATCACAAAATAAAAAAAGGCGGCAACAAATTAGCCAAACCCATATATATATATATATATAGTTATAGGAGTACGGCTAACGCGCTTCCTCTAGCATATGGGCCGAAATGCTTCCGGTGGAAATTTGAAATTTCAAAATCCAAAAAGTCGATCTGAACCGTTAATCTCCTTCTCCATATTAATATCTGCTTGGAGACCAAATTTTACATTTTTCTGAAATTTTTTACTATTTATTAAGCCACTTTGAAAATCGCTGATCCAACGGTGGCTTAACAAAACAGTAAAACCATTGGATCAGCGATTTTCAAAGTGGCTTAATAAATAGTAAAAAATTTCAGAAAAATGTAAAATTTGGTCTCCGAGCAGATATTAATATGGAGAAGGAGATGAACGGTTCAGATCGACTTTTTGGATTTTGAAATTTCAAATTTCCACCGGAAGCATTTCGGCCCATATGCTAGAGGAAGCGCGTTAGCCGTACTCTAGTTATAGGGTCCATTACTAAATTGAGGTGACATGTATTGAAATTTGATGTTGGTATCTACATAATTTGGTAGGGTATCTGTACTCCATGCCAAATACAATTTTTGTGTTTTTTTAGTATTGGAAATTGTAAGCTGCATGGGCATTTATTATATGTAATTTTGTATGTAACACTAATAATACAAACATTAATTCAGGTCTCTATTAGCACCTGGCGCTGGTTTTTCAGGTGCATGCAGCATAATCAATTTTATGAACGGTTAAAATTTAAGGTTAAGCGCACTAAATTTTTTTGACATAGTTTTTCTCTTCATTTTATTCAGTCCTGTATCTTCACACGGTCAAAGTTCAAACTAGAGTGGGAAAAATGGCACGGCTCCACCGGCTCCGTTACGGAACGACACGTTTGTCAGTTACGTGCCATGACTCGCGTGTCCCGTGTCGTGACCATCTTTTGAAACTTTGGCACCGCACGGCACGGCACATAGTCACTTGTAATTAGGACCATTATATATTGATTAAATGGTGAATCTTGAATAAACTAACTTAAATTATGATTAAATGGTTTGGTCACGGCACGTTTGAGCACGGCGTGACTCCTATGGCATGACCACTCTTTGATATTTTAGTCACGGCACGCACATCACGTGAAAATTAACTTGATCACGGCACCGCACAGCACGGCATGACACGGCACGTTTTTTCCACTCTAGTTCAAACTCACTAAGCGCACTATTTCACCATATATAATAATAAATTAATCACTAAATTTTAATTTTCTCCACATTTATTAAATTTCTCTGTCATTCTAAATAGATAAAAAAAAACACAAAAAAATGCTAATAGTAAAGGACAACTAAACATCATTTTGCTGTCATGTTAATGACATAAATTCTCCATTAGCTAGCTTCTAAACTAATATTAAATACAACTACATAACGTGATTGAAATACAACTAATTAAATTCTTGTAATTGTTTCTGAACTAATTAAATTTCCTTCAAAAACTTGTGTTAGTTATGGGGCAAAGTTTGGTGACCAGCAAAGAAATTAAAGCAATGATAAATTCAACTTCTCTTTGTCCCTCTATATCATTATCTCTCTGTTTAACTACTTTGCAGGAACAAACACATCAATCTACATATTCTATCTTACACCATCCTTTTTTTTCATTTTGTAGCTTTACCCATCCATCTCTTAAATAGGTGACAGTGAACTCTTTACCAGAAGAGGAAACATGTAAATAGATTCCAGTGGAAATCTCATGTTGCCAATCCACAAATTATGCAACCAAGATTTTAATACCTAGACCCTACTTATTTATTCTCCAATGTTGACATCCGCTTTGCCACCTTTGAAAGCATTGTCACTCGTAAGATCCACATGTCAATGTTTGTTATAGGTTTTTGGTATAATATTGGTGGGTCATCTTGCCATGTGTGCATGATATAATTTGGTCCTTTGGAAAGATGCATCCACCAAACTTTTATGTCTACCGAATAAACTTAACAGTTACATAGATTGTTTACTTTTTACAGTTTGAACTTGGAATCCTGCGTTATTAATTATATTCTCTAGAAAATACTATGCTAAAAATAATTTCCGTATAAATTTCATTGGCTTTTTAAATGCAGAATCCAGACAGTCAAGGCACATGAGATAAATTAAGATGTCATTCCCAAAATATATGAAATTATTTGATTCTATCAGTTTCACCAGAATTTATACAACTTATTCAACTCATTTCTGTCCCGCAACAGTAACAAATTAAAAACAAGACAAGTAAAACAAATACACCAAGTTCTTTTGCCTCTGATTTGATCCCCATAGCAGTGTTACTTTTCATAATTACTGTCTAAAAATTTAACCTGGTGCAAATAATGTGGAAGTATATTCCAAAGGCAGCAAGCAGTAGACTTTCAAACCAAAAAATTGGTCCTAATTTTCAAAGATCGTAAGGGACAATTTGATCAAAATCCATTTCAAAATCATATACATTTTTAATAAATTTGACTTGCTTGCGCTATGTTCGGACCAAGTACCTGGCAATCACTGAGTTGTCGATTTTTACCAGTAACACTTAACATATACTTGCAATACAATCCCCTTTTGTGGTACCTCTGTTCAGTTGGCTTCATGATTACCACACTCCAAATGAATAATTAAATAAACAAAAACTGAAAAAAAAATGGGAAGCAAAATCAGAGGGCTACATGAAATGAATTTACGGTTGTGATGGAGAATGATCAATCCATTTGTACAAAAAAATTGATTAACTAAAATAATCTGGGGTTATAACCCTGCCTAAAATTGGAAAAAAAAAGAAAAAAAAAAGGAAGAAGAAGAAGATGCATTCTATCGAACTCAATAAGCTTCACATAACAGTAAAACAAAAATTGCAAGCTGAGTAATTAAGCAAAGGATCTTCCTTGGGTCAAAGTAGAGCCAAATTTTAACAACCAGGGATATTTTTGTTTTGCCAATAGACACCAAAACCTGCATTTAGTGTGATCAATAGATTAATATTGAGGAAAAAGAAGAACAAGAACAAACAAAGAAATAGAGCTTTTGCATATACACCCCTAAAATGTTCTTGATTCACCTATTTTACCCAAGAAGATTCTCCAATGTTCCACTGAATCCCAGAATTAAATGCCCTAGTTAACCTATATCCGTCTTACCAAGAAAACAAAAAAAGGAGCTTATATTTGCTTATGAAGCAATTTCCTTATTTACTCACAAACTACCCTGATCCCCTTTTTCATGACAGATTATTCATATTTCCCAATTTCACTTAACAAAGAATTTACTATCTCTATTAGAAGGGGTAATGAGTAATGACATGAGACCCCCTCAATTTTTTGCTCGTGACAAATGACCCCACTCAACTCTTAGCAAATATATCAAACCAAGATCTGATTCTATTATATGGATAACCAAAAAAGAGAGAAAAAGTATAATAGGTCCAATGCAACCCGAAACATCATACACGTAGCACTGTCCCGTAATTGTATTCAGCACTGTACACAACCTGAAGTGAATTTTACAATTAGAATATGCAACTGAATACAATTGCAGGACATAAACAATATCTCAGTGAAAAACTTCCCAAAACAACTAAAATATGCAGCTGAATACAATTACGGAACCTGAACAAGTAAACTGGTACAATATAAAGATACTGGTACAAAAAATTCCAAGACTACTTGCAAACACAGTACCTGATAGGTAAAGCTCCAATTAAGGTTTCTCACTCACGAAACCCTAATTCAACCTCTAGCTCGTCATCCTCTTCAAAGAGCTTTAGAAGGCGTGCATGCTGTTCCTCTCTCTTCTTCTTTTGCCAGTACTTGAATAGGAAAAAACCTATAGCCCCCGCCCCTCCTATCCCCAACAGAACAAAAAGAACTGTCTGGCCTGTCTTGCCTTTCGGGCTTGAGGGTATTTCTGTCTTTGTGCCATTTTTGGTTGCTAATGAATCATCACCTAGACCTAAAATACAACCAAAAACATGATTAGGCAAGATATATGACACTTGCCACAAACCAAGGATAACCATGTTGCTTATGCTACATACAGTACTGGCACCAAGATGTTATTTACCAACATGTTAAATGCTCAACTGAAGCTGCACTGATGAAATTAAGCAGAAAAAAAATGCAGTGGAAAACAATCTTGACTAAATGAGAATTCGTTAGGATTGGAGAGACAGAAGGTAACTCCAATACTGGCACCATTTATATATTGTTATATGGTATATAATCCATAATTCAGATGGATAAGGAGCTATATAAATTAGAAGTTCCATTTGTATCTCATAGAGATTTATCAATTAAATTTATGCAGATATTTATCTCCAGTGTGTGTGTGTGTGTGGCGAGGTAACAGCAAAACCATGTACTACCAGATCCATGCTAGTCAGCAATCAATTTTGCATAATTCTTTGTTTTTAAACTGATCGTGAAACAACATGTTCTCCAGGAATAAGAGACGCATCAAAAGAAGTAACAAATCCCGAAATTAAATTGGTTTCTGAACCTGATAACCAAATCTGCACTTATAAGCAGGATAGTAATCAGATCTACAAGGTAAGAATCATGTAGATCCGAAATTATTTCATAAAGGGAAAATTTTATATACTCCAATATCAAACCAAATTTCACCCCGAAAGAACGGAAATAATCTCTAATTAAGACCAACCTGAGATGAATTGAAGAGAAATTGCTGCGATTATGAGGAGGAAAGTAGCTGATCTGCCCCAAATTTCGTGCCGTATCATCGCTCAATTTTCTCCTTTTTGAATTTCTCTTTTGTTGTTTTTGTTCCTTTTCGACTCTTTTTCTCGCTACGCTATCTTTGCTTTTCTTGTCGGTGCTTTTAGTTTCTCGCTTGCTCAAAATTCTATATTCTTTTTCGGAAATATTAACTCTTTATACAAGTTTAATCGTGTGTAATTGTCTCACTGGCGAGTTGGAGGAACCTTCTTTGATGTCTAAATTATCTCCATTACATACCACTGGACATCTCCCTTTCCATCAGATGGTCCAGATCTAGCAATCAGATCTCCCTTCTCAAAAATAAACAAAAAAGACTAAAAGATTCAACACGCTCCGTTTCTTATAATTGGTCAAAGATTCATAAGAAGAATGTGTACAGTGTACTTTATCGTAAGGTACTATTGTACCCTTTTAATTTTTGTATCATTTGTTATCAATTATTTTTTAATCACAAGTTCGTTTATGAGTTAATAATTCTTGGGTAAAGGCTGTCGCCAAAAAAATACAACTTCAATTGCATCTGATTTGTTTTAATATATTATATTAATATAAAAGAAAAAAATAATTAAAGTCATATAATCAATTTTGAACGGCTCGGATTGAGAAATAGGAGGTTGAAAAGGAGCAGATTTGAATCCGATTTTCAAAGAGTTGTAACTTTGAGGGAAGTTTCTTTATAATCTCAATAAGAAAAAAGAATAGATACATGAAGAAATATATTGCAAGGTATCTAAATAAAGAAAGAAGTGCGTAATTCTCAAGCACGATAAAGAACATATTTCGAAATTTTAACCTAGATGTCAAAAGAGAGGTAAAATAAGGCCCATAATTCATTGATTCAAAATGCAACGTACAAGTGAAATATGAAATAAGAGCATTTGAAAGGTAATATTGTAACGTCTTCATAAATAAGCATAAAGGCATGTTTCTAATTTACAGAAAAATTATCTCTATAGATAAACACCAAAGGAAACTGAATCATCTTTGTACAAGTAAAACGGCAATCGATTCATTTCTAAAACAACAAAAATAACAGGAATACATAACCAGTTTGAATTTAACACTACTAGATAACCTAACTTCTTTATTAGTGACAAAATTGCATCATCTCACTGTCTGTTGCCCGTAGCAGAGTCAGACTCTACCCGCTTGCGGATTTCTTCATACAGCACATTCATATAATCCTGTTACAGTTTCAATTCATGAGTAGAAATCACAAAAATATGGCAGAAAGTAGGTAACTGTTTTTTTTTTTTGGGACTATTCAGCAATCAACCAATGAAACAATTGACCATTTGTCATTGTGAATGAGAACAAGAATATTTTTCTTTATTCATTTGCTCAATTGCATGAAATTTTGATTGCAGCTCTCAGCTAGTTTAGGAAAACATTATCATATTCACTTAAAAAAAAAAAAAAAAAAAAACCATCAATCAGAAGGCAGGTGATGCCAGCCCATGCATTTTTTAAGAAAGAATCCTTGAGAGAGAGATGGTACATTTGCAAGATCAGGGTTGGTGTTGAGGGTACTAATTAGATCGGTAAAATCGTCATCCGCAGTTTGATACAAGCCAGTACCCTCCATTACAGAAGTGAAGATATTTGAGGCCGAGTCTTGCTGCTCAATTCTCTCACAAGCTTGCTGAAGTGATGCCTTACCACAAAAAAACAGGATGACCAATCAAAATTGATATTTCGGCCCAAGGCTACAACAAAACTGTAACTTTTATCTTAAACTCTTCTTTTTGTGATTTACCCCTTCTACATTCATAGTCAAGATTAAAATTCACATTTTATTTGGTTCTTCTTGAAGTCCTAAAAGAAGAGTTAGGCTACAGTACTATGCATAGCACACATTGATCTTTACTAATGATCCATATATTCAGTTTCAAAGTCTAAATAATTGATCTGAACCGCTCAACGTGATCTCCATATGAAAATGTATTTGGAGACCAAACTTCATATTTTTTTTGAATTTTTTTACTATTTGTCTAGAATCATCAAGTGATTTTCTACCTATCCAAAAAATAGTAAAGTTTTACTAAAAAATGTGAAATTTTGCCGCCAAGTGCATATTCATATGGAAACCATATTGAGCGGTTTGGATAGACTGTTTGGAAATCATATTGCCACCAAGTACGGTCCAATTTGCACTATGCATAGTACCATAGCCTCCCTCCTAAAAGAATTACCAAATAACAAGGTTACCTACCTCCCTATCCCGATCTGCCTGAACAGATGAAGGAGCTGGTGTGCTAGGAGAATTTCCAGCAGTGTGCAGTCCAGATCCTCCTACTCCAAGCACATTGGACACAACAGGCATCATTTGTTGCACAATTCTTGAGAGATCAATTCCCCCACCTGCATTGGGCCCACTTTGGCCCGCACCAGTACCACGTTGCCCATCTATCTGTTGTACCAGATTTCCAAAGATGTCCTGCATGGCTGGATCTCGTGTGCACTGTTCCATCACATTTCTAAGTTCACCAGGAGACCCCATGCCGCTCTGGCTTGCCATATTACTCATGAGGTTGTTTATTACAGGGCTTTGGAGCATCTGAAATGAAGATTTATTACACCAGTAAGGTAGGTCAGTTCAGCGAGATAATGTTATATAAGCAAAAGATCAAGCACCCAAAATATAATGAAGTCATCAGCTTGACACTAGGTTTGTAGCAGAAGATACTGATTTTGTCAAATTTTTAATTATTTTTATCATTGCAACTCTAATTCTTCAAGCAAAAACCAAACAAAAAGAACTAAATAATATACAGAATTTACTTCTGCTGGTACAGATAAGAAAAACTGATTGTGTGGTAAATACTTGCCTGAGAAAACATGCTGCCAAGGTCAACTCCTTGGGAAGGAGCTTGTGATTGTGGTGCTGTTGACTGCATTTGGGCCGGGCTGGATCTCGAGCTAATTTGAGATAAGAGGGATCCAAAATCAAATTGCGGTGTCGGGCTTTCCGAAGCTGGTGATTGAGATGGCCCATCATGTGTTGGTTTAGCAGAAGCTTTGGTCTTTTTCTAAGAAGATGCAAACAAGAGTAACATTATTTGGAAATATATAACCAACAGCAAATAAATTAACCAAGAACAACTTCTGCCAATTTGTACAAGTGATATGATACCCAAGTATAATTAAACAAAAAGAAACCAAAACCATACCTAAACAGTCCCGGTCTTCCAGATCATTATGCTAGTGAACTATGTAGTAATAATAACTTGCTGTACCGGATACAATACAACCCTCACTGAGGAATCCATCTCTCAAGAAGGGCACAAATTAAAAAACCCAAAGGAAGACTAATCTTACCTTAGGTTGCAACCCTGCCAGACCCAAACCCAAAGGTGCCGACGTACCAGTCTCACTTCCTTGACTAGATTTTGAGCTCTGCATTGTCTCAGTTGATGTGCTGGGAATGGTATTGTCAGTGGAATGCTGGTTGACCTGCATTTCCATTCAAAAGAGTAATAATGAATTTGTTTTTTTTTTATTTTATTTTTTATTTTTTTATTTATTATACCAAAGACTGTAAATGAAGCTTCATTTGCTTTCCAAATCTTAGTTGCATCAGATTCATACTTGTACTAGTATGAACCAGATCATAATAATTAAATTTCCATCAGGAGTGCTGTGAGAATTAACCTTATTATCAGTAGATCCAGATCTAACCAAGCTCGCATCTTGCCTGTTCAGAGAACGAGCTCTCAGATTACCTACATATGTAGTAAGATGTATATATTACCAAATTTCAAATTAAAGAGAGTGAGTCTATGGCACTATGCATATCACAAGTTGGTCCGTAATACGGATCAATACTTTTGTTTCAAAATACTAATGGTCGATCTGAACTGTTCAAAATGATTTTCATATGAATATGTACTTGCAGACCGAATTTAACATTTTTTAGAATTTTTTACTATTTTTTAAGATAGGTAGAAAATCACTTGACCTAAAAATTCTGGACCATCCAAAAACAGTGATTTTCTACCTATCTTAAAAAATAGTAAAAAAATTCTAAAAAATATAAAATTTGGTCTGCAAGTACATATTCATATGAAAATCATTTTGAACGGTTCAGATCGACCGCTGTGATTTTGAAAACGGAAATACTGATCCGTATTACGGACCAACCTGTGATATGCTTACCACAGACTCACTCAATTAAAGATATATAAATGCACACAGACACACAAAAAAGAAGTTACTAAAAGAAATTAAGCTATTCAACCATAAACAAACACAAAGCAAGGAAAAGAAGTAGCAAATCAACAAGGATGAAGACCAAAGCAGTACAAGTCTGGAACCAACTTTAACACAATTTTTACATTTGAACCGAAACTGATTGGCACACACCAGATATAATAAGCTCTAAAGCTCTTGGTTATACACATTAGCATAAAAAGATATGAACGGTCAAGCTAATACAAACAAATGATGAAAATGGTGAGAAAAAGAGAGAGATGGGAAGAAGAGAACCTGATACAGAAACTTGCTCAGAAGTTTGAACAGGGGCATCATCAGTTCCACCAACATTCTCCTGAACTCCACCAGTAGTGTTTGTACTAGCTCCTTGGCCACTTGTTACATTGACTTGACCTGGTTGATTAACTTGACCCGGTTGAAAACCAGATAAAACACTGCTAAGTTGAGCATTTATTTGCTGTACCAAGGAAGACATACTACCAGTACCAGCTGACTGAAATGAGCTTTGTGTATTTTGAGCAGAGGTCCGTAATTGAGCCGATGAACCACCAGATGCCTGTGCCCGCATTTGGACTGGATAAACAACACTGAGCATGTGACCTCCGGGCCCCACAGACTGACGCACAACTCCACCTGGTGCAAGACTACGGATCGGCTGTGGATCACCTGGGTTTCCTGTCAGTATGATGGTAGGAATTAAATTTATTGTGATTTTTTTGTATATAGATTTTGTTCTTTTTCTATTGGAAGCTATAGGTTGATCAGTCTAAATTAACTTTCGAGCACGATACAACACAATAGAGTAGGAATAGGTGGTGTTTGAAATTTGGCCAGTAATAAACATGGACAGACCTAAAGCAGTTACAGAGATCCTACATGGTCACAATAAACATGTTATTATGGAAACAGAAATATTAGGATCCATAATACCCATCAACTCTTGGGATATAAGAATCTAAAACCACATCATGTCAGTTTTCAGTACATTATTTAGGTTATGTTAACATCTTCAGTTACCTGCAGGTTGATTTGGTTGGGCTGCATTTGGATCAACTGGAGTTCCATTAGCAGATGGTGGTACAGCAGTTCCAGTAGCACCTATTACCAAAGAAAGTGTCAGGACTAAAACGATACCAGCATGAAGTGAAGGATTTAATTCGGGTTGAGTTGGTTTCTTGTTTGCTCAATTAGCAGCTACTATGGTAGTTACTTTGTTAATTAAAAAAAAAAAATCGTTCTTCTTTGATTTGTATGTTAGAACTGTCTATAGGATCCTCACTGGAAAATGGTCCAACTACTCCACTAATGAGCTGACCACCGCCAAGCATGGAGCTTGTTTGTAGAGGAAAAGGCTGAAAATCAAAGCAAAGAATAAAATTGATAAGCTTATCACCTTTTGAGTGTGTGTGTGGGTGTTTGTGTCAACAGGATGATACTAACCTGAACCATTATTGGATTGGGGCCATTAGCATTTATGTAAACTGAAGGTCCAGAATTCACAACAGACTCCTCCTGCAAATTCAAATAATGAAAAAGCTCAAAAAAAATAACAGACTACAACAAAATAATGTTACTCAGGGTAATCTAGAGCAGTTGTTCACTTCGTCATAAGCCTAAATAGGCCAAATTTTAATCCACAAATGTAAATAAGAAATGGCAATGACATACAGGAGAAGAACCCATGCGAAGTGTCATAGTGGTACGGCCAAGCTCCAAAAGCATGGCACCTATGTGTTGCATCGAAATTCCTGCCTGAAATGCTTCACCCTGGATTGCTTGCCTGACAGGTCCATCTGTGGATCCTGCATCTCTCTCTAAATGTTCCACAAATTGCTGAAAGTAAAAGCATATATGAATTAATTCTTCGGTACAGAAGCTGTCGTAATTATTCACAGGATAGTAATCCCGGTCTTTGGTACCTACCAAGCAGAGTATACAATAACATCCCCCTTTCCCAAAACTTCAACACCGCTTTTGTTTAGTTGCCTAAATGAATTGAGGGTGGCATTGGGTTTAATGGAGGATGTCAGCAGTGTAAATGATGCATAGAAACACATCTCGATTAAATCAACATTTGATTGAACAGTTAAGGCTTACCTGTATATCTTACACAATTGCCGATTATTGTTGATTTAATAGGGTGTAATTTGGCTTAACTGCAAATTTGGAGGGCTTCTAGTAATGCTTTCACAAGTACCAGAGTAGGTAAATGTTGGTCTCCAGTCAAGTTCTATGTGCAAAACATTCATTACTACAATGATATTCCTATCTTATACAAAAAATTTAGACATATAAAAAGGGACATTTATGCCATATATCCTTCCAAATTTGCATGTGTGCCACTTAAAACTTCAAAATTCCATAGATACCACCTGAGACTTTACTTCCATTCCAAAATGACACGAGAAATCTTGTTTGATATAATCCTATATTAGACCAACACAAGGACTAATCTCCGCTGATTTGTACTTTATAACACTGTTCTAATCCTCACCTATTTGTACTATATCTCTTCCTAAATAACTAAAAGAAATTTTATTTACTTCCACTTTTTTAAGTCCTCACATAAGCCTTACTTTGAATCTTAATCTAAATTAGGTACACCATGGAGTCTGCTATATCTAACAAAAAAGTTGATATTAACTATTGAAATATAAGCAGCAAATATATAAATTTGACATTTCTAGTGGCTTCTCTACTAAATTAAAGTTTCAGGTGTCATGACTGTACAAAAAAAAATAAGACAAAGAGAACAGCATTTTCAACAGAAAGCAAGATGTGAACATACAGAGAGGGAGGATGCAAAGCTGCCAGTAAGCAGCTGTCTCGCCTGTGCAATAACAGAGGCTAGAGCCTGAGGAGTTGGTGGAACTGCCCTTTGGTTCATGGCTTCTGGTCTTGTGGGAGGCTGAGATGGAGTCCCACCACTGCCTACATTTTCTGAGCCTTAAACAAAATATAACAGATCTAGATTGTCAAAGAAAGCAACATAGATATCCATTAATTTGATTCTATTGCTTAGGAAAGAAAGACCCAAGTCAAACCCCATTTGCATAAGACATCAGTTTTCATTGTGATGATTTCCTCTCCTCGTAAACAAAACCATCTACCTTTATTAAAATGATAAGGACCTTTCTGTTAGCATGTAAGTTAAATAAATATGTTTTACTGACATGGGATTTATCCCAGACATTAAAACCCATGCATAGAAATGTTTGGAGTAAAAATAGAAGCCACAAAGTGCAATTATGGAAGTAAAAAGACAATTTTAAGTGTGTTCCAAAAGATCCCAAAATTTACCACTTCTAATTCTTTATTGCATAGAGTTGAAGAGTGCAACAAAGAACTTACCACTACTTTGTAGAGCAACCTCCATACGATGTATGAAATCTGACAGAGTTGTCACAGAATCAGGAATAACCTAACAGAAGAATATATCCAAACTGAATGAGTAGATTAAAAAAAGTCAAATGAGTAAATTTACAAGGACAATAACTAACATTTTTACAAGAAACCCCTCTTACTAGACTGATATAAAAAAGAAACATCTATCAATTAATGAGACAAGCACACAGCAATTTTACACTAATTGATTCAATACTCTTTCAATTATGGTAAAAAATATTTGTATGCGCCTATAATTTAATTAGACATTTGTCCTATTTTCTTAGTAATCAATCTCCTTGCCGACAGAGAATTGAATCATGAATATCTACTGTGAGGAACCGTTGGTATTTTATCAAGGAGAGACCGTAATAGAAAACCCAAAAGGAAAAAAAGAAAAAAAAAATACCATGTTTCTAGATATCAATGCTGCTGGTGGGATTTGGGAAACTTGGATCTGATGATTTAGAACAGCAAATCCAGGTTGGACTGAGTTCACAGACTGAGCTCTATTATTAGTATTCTGTAAACCTTCTTGCTCAGGACCACTTCCAGCCTAATCAAACATCAAATTCTATACATCAATATACAAGTTCAAGATTAATTTTGTAGTTTAATACTGAAAAGTAATCATGTTTATCAATTTTCAACAATGTATTTCCTTGATGTTTCCCTTCATGCGTAATTTCTTTTCAAAGCATGCTCCTTTAATTACTTTTGGCTATATCCTGCCTCACATAATATATTTTAAATTTTCTATGTAAATAACAAAATATAAAATAGGAATAAAGAGAAGAGTGACATTAGCTGATGGTTGATTATTCCCAGCCCCACCACCAGGAGCCATGAGTCCAGAGCTCAAAGAACGAAGAACGTCACCTATACCCTGAAAAATATATTCCAAATTTTGAGCAATTATGAAGTACTGTACAGAAACCAACCATAGCTACCAGCATTATCCTCTTCTTCATTGGCAGGTGAGATGAAACAGGTATCAGGCCAGGTTAATGGTATATATTCTGTTATTATACTTGTCACAGTAGAGAAAATTGCAAATTAGTGCGTGATAAATAAGAAGGAAAAAAAAAAAAATACCCTGACAATCTGATCAGTCATCTCTTCTCCAGTTCCAGTTTCAGTCATGTTAACACCAAAGATCACATTGCGTGGCCCTTGCCCTGGTCTGGTGCGCTGCCCATTCGCACTGGAATCATTGCCTAGACATACAAAGTCCAAGCATTAATAGCAAAGAAATGAGTACCTCTACTTTGGTCAGATTGTTCAAGTATATTTCAAAATTGGCTGGAATGATTGCATCCTTATAAACCCAATCAAAGAAGGTAAAAGTTGGTTGACATTATACTGCACTTACCAGTATTGCGATTACCATCAGCAGAAGTTGAACCAGGAGCGCTCTGCCCATCCCGGCGAGTAACCAAATGCAAAGTGTGCCCCTCTTCGACATCTATTGCATTCTATTAAGGATCTCCAAGCCCCAAAACAAATGAAAACTACACATCACAAGATCTCCCTTCAGTCTTAAGGATCGGTGTTTACAAAACAGGAACCAATCTATAGTACCAAATAAAGGACTCATTTAATATTTTGCTTCTGACATTGAATGGCCATTAAGGCAAATGAAACAATGATGTCAGTGGGCTTGACCAATCTCTTCAGTTGGATTGCAGAACTAAGCCCTGATGGAAATGCTCATTTCATTATTTTCCATTGAAGGGCTTGTAATTTAATAGTTTGAGCACATGACTGCACGAAAGACAAACTAAAAACAAAGACAGGGAGTTTCAGAATATAGACATAATATAATTAAGGATACGATATTCAGAGAGTGTTTGATCATCATTTAAAACCCTTCCTCTGAAAATGAGGCGCTGCTGGTCAACTGAAGCTCCAGTTATATCATTTAGTTTCCCCTTCAGCACAGCCACTGGCATCTGAAATTAATGCTCAAGTATTAGCACATAGTTGCCTTCAATTGGTTCCAACTTATTATCCATAGAACTATGCTTTGTCTTTTTTTTTTTTGATGGTTGGCGGCGAAGCACCAACAAAGATATTTTATAAAGAAGAGTGTCTAATTACAACTATGCTTTGTCATAACCACTGTTGCACGGATACAGAGTACCGTATCTGATGCGATATACATATGCCGATACAGCATATTTCAACTGCTCCAAATAAAATACATTATATACATATATGTGAATAAATTTTATCAGATTTTCATAGCGCAAATCAATGCAATAAAATTTTAAATTTTAGAAATTTGAATATAAAGCTTCAGTTTCAAACTTTCAATAAAATACATGTAAGAACATGTAAAGTTACACATATATCAGACATTATAATACATCATGATACGTTGTTTTATATGCAAAGTTGCAAATATTTACTCAGGAAGTAAAGACAGAAAAATAAAAGGTATTGAATTAATTAAAGTTGTAGGAGTCAAACACAAAAGTTTATTTCTTGTTGCTTTCTAATAACATGGAATAGTTCTAGACCCTAATGGGATTAGAATAAGGTAAAAGAAATGAGCTGCAAGTCTAGACTCCTAGCATTTCCTTGTGCTTTTTTAGTTCCACAATAATGAAAGAAAAGTTTAGTTCCAGACCCCAGCCCATTTAAAACAAGAGGGGACATGGGTTAGCTTTTATTGGGATGTAGAAAAACCACCTATTAGGTGTAGTTTGCACATACCAGTGATTGGATACACATATCCTTACTGTCCTCTTAGGCCGAATCATCAATATGTCTGTACTAAAAGATCTATCTTAAGATATGTCAGATAACGTATCTGATACAAGTCACATGTGTATCATGCATGAACCTTGATATGGGTACATTACCTGTACACCAAATCAGGGTTACATAGGTCATTAGTAGTGGCTCCAACTACTGTCTAGTATGAAGAACACAGATCTGACAGAGAGAGAGAGAGAGAGAGAGAGAGAGATTACATCTTTAGTGACATGAACTTTATGAACTTGATTGTCTATTGTTTTGATATTTATTTCAAATGCCTGTTCGCTGCTTCCATGACTTAAGCTGGTAGCCTCTCTAGCCGCATCATCAGACATCCTGACAGGTTAAAAATAATATTACAAGAAAGAATACCAAATAAAAAAGTAACTAGACAAAAATGTAATGGATAAAACTCTGGACCTAGATAACAACTCTACAACTCTATATCCTAAATAAATGCAAATACTCCAGGATGCTTGTGCAAACAATAAATTATCAAACTAAGCAGTTACTTAAGACCCCCCCCCCCCCCCAAAAAAAAAAAAAAAAAAAAAAAACCCACACCCACACAAATCCATGGGTGGTGTGAGCCCAGGCAGCGATTGAGCCGGGCAAGGTCACCTTCCTTCGGTCGGTTGCCCGGTCCGTTTCTCTTCGCTAGCGTAGCGAGAACAAGCCACACGGAGTGACAGGGACAGTATCCACAACCTACGATGATTCAAAATGGAGGAATGAAAAGAAAGTTACACGAACTGTACAAAACTTGCACCTGAGATTAGCGAAATCGGATCGATCTGACTACTGTACTGAGCAAGAGGTGGAATTAGGAGGAGAGAAATGGGGGAGCTAATGCTTTACTTCCGCTTGGTTTTTCCTTTTGTTTCTCTTTCTCTTTTCCTTACTTTTTTTTTCTTTTTTGATTTGAAGGCAATTGATTTGTCAGAAATGGGGTCCAGACGACCAGTTAAACAGAAGTATCCGGATCATCTCCAGTCTCGTGCAGACAGTTCAAAATATTCTGGTAAAACATTAACCCTCCGATCGACTCTTGGGTGGAATCTGGAACGGACGATATTCCAAAAACCTGGAGAGGAAAAGTAGATCACCCCAGGTACAGTTGAAAATCAGGACCGTTCTTTTAGCATTGCACAAATCTTAAAGCAGACCCTACAGTCACAGCAAATACCGAATTGAGTTTGATCTGAATAAAATTCATCTGGACCGTTCGTTCTTTTAAATTGCACTTCAGGTATCTGGGCGGATACGCACTCAAAACTCAAAAGTAGGTTCTGGAAGCATCTGGAGGATCCAACGAGTCAACAAGAAAGACGAAGTCATCCAAAGAGAGACTTTTGAATCGGATCAGAATAGGACTCACGGGCTCACGGCCCATGGACGAAGGCCCAAATACGATCCAGTTCATGATAAAACCATGTTGAGTTCATGCAAAGCCCGTTTTCGTTTTTCGTTCAGTCATGTCATGTGTTTGTGATTCCAGTGCATTTCTCATTTCCTCTCCAGCTTTGCTTCAATTAGGCTATTTGTTGATATTTGGGCTTTTCATATTTCAATCTATTTATGGATATTGACTGGTTCATATCACCTGATGAGGTATCAGCAATTTTGAGTTTTGATATTGGCCGTCCGATTCGCTTTGGCACAAATATTGAAGGATCAGTGCATTTTATCTCGTACCAGATTGGCCTTGATTCTGATTAGACAGCCAGAATCTAAACTCGAATATTTTGTTACCTCAGAGGTTTCAGACTCTTATTGTGTCCAGTAATTCACCAGTATATATATTTTTAGTGTGGCTATGGTACAGATGGATCTGTGCTATAGATTCCTGTCTTTATTTGTAAAGTTTAAACAATTAATTTAAGTCATTAAACATGATCTTCGTATGAATATGTAATTGAAAACTAAATTTTACATTTTGTTTAAATTATTTACTGTATTTTTAGGTAGGCAAAAAAATATTTGATCTAAAATTTTTGGACATCCAAAAATACTAATTTTCTATCTATTTAAATCAAGATTCTAAATAGCGATTATAGCGCTATAGCTTTTAAGGTCCGAAAAAAATATAGCGCAGCTATAGCGTAACCATAGCTAGCTATTTAGAATCATTGTAAAAAAAAAAGCGGTTAATAGCGTTATAGCTTTTGAGGTCCGAAAAAGCTATAACGCAACTATTACGTAACTATAGCTAGCTATTTAGAACCCTAATTTAAACAAATAAGAAAAAAGAAATGTAAAATTTGGATTCTAACTTTCTAAGCGTTTGTGGTGAGCGCTTTTAGTTGTCTGGAAATCAAGTTCTTCAAGAAAAAGATCATTTCTTCCAATCTTCATTTTTAAGATTTCAACTATGAAAAACCAAACATAGAAACCTATGACCTTATTCTAGTAATCAAAACCAAAATTAAACAAGAAGCCTTTAGTAATGAGCAAGCCAAAGAGAAAGATACGAACCTTGCTCTTCTCATGAATTTATAAAAAATGCTACAGTTTGATGCATATACAGTATTAATTGAGATAGTTTGTTTAACATTGATTGGTTTAGATAGCCATTCAAATTTGATAAACATTATATTTCTAATCAAAAGATCTTGATTCTGATCTTTGAACCTCTTTAACAAAAAACAAAGATAAGCTCTCCTTAGTGGTTTGTTAAACAAACTATTAAGCAAGGCATCTAGAGTTGGTTCCAGCAAAAGTTGTTAAGAATTTAGCAACAGTCAGATAACAAGTAGAGCTTTTGTTTACTATTCCAATCTCTGAAAAAAAATTTAGAAAATAACCAAACAAAAAAATTATTAAATTAATAAACAACTATATAAAGAAAGAGGAGGGTTCACATGCATGCCTCCATTTTAAAAACCTTTAATAAATCAAAATTTAAAACTTAAAAGTCAAAATAAAACCATTGGATATGATCTACATCATTTTATCTTGGCACGTGTAAAAAATTATGACATTTCAATTTTGTTTTGATTGTTATCAAAAGTTTATAAAAAACGTACAAATGTGGATAATTTATAGACATTCATTTTTCAACTTACTGATTCACATAAAAACAAAATCGAAATGTGATAATTTTTTATGAGTACATAGAGGAAAATAACATAGATATATCATATCTAACAGTTTTATTTTGACTTTTTAAGTAGTAAATTTTGAGTTATTAATGTTTTTAAAAATAGAGGTTTAGTGAAGACACAAAAAATAGAGGCATTTCAATCCTCCATATAACATAATATTTTTTTTAGTTTGTGTTAACTGTAATAGAAAACAAGAAATAGTGAAATATAGAAGGATATGGACAATGGTGATCATATAATTGATGAAGTAGAACCAATCTAGACATCTCTAGGATCAATCTATAGGCAACTGTGTATTGTACTTATATTTTAACAAAACCGTACAAACAAAACATCTAGCAACAGTACAGCAAAATAATTGATACATCAATGTTATTATGTTATTGTGAAATTCAGGATCAGTTTTTGATCCAGTACAGACAATGTTCTTCGTATGAAATATTACATGTTCAAAATCTGAATGATAATTGTTTTTGCATATTAATGAAATGCCATACATGCATTATGAAAATATATATATTAAAATGCAAGTTGGACAAATATTTTAGAAGAAAATGTATAGGTTTGTTAAATTTATTTTGTAAATTTCATGAAAATGTTGAACACAATGAAAGAAAAAACTAATATTAATTGAAACACATATTATAAAGAGAAGATAGTTCACAAAGAAATAAACTTATTTAATATAGCATCTTTTTTTGTCTTAATATTATTTTCTCTGAGAAATTTTTTATTTTTGTAATTGATATAGTTTTTAGTATTTCTTTTGTAAGATTGTATGGTTGTCAACTTGTCATAAATATTTTTTAAGCATGTCATCAATATTTTCTACTTATTAAGAATTTAATTAGGTTGTGATCAAGAGAAGGAAACTTCGCTCAAACGGCCAAATTGAAATTCTAGTTCCTAGAGGTTCAAATATTGATTTTTTTTTTAAATAGAATCAAACTTAAATATTTTAACGAAACAAATAAAGTGGACTTGATTTTTATGAAAAACAGCTTCACCGATCCTGTGAGGCAATTTATTATGCTTACTTTGTATGCAGTGAAGCAAATACTTTTTTGCCTCCACCGATCCACAGAATCGGTGGAGTTGTTTTTTCATAAAAACAAAATTCAACGTGTTTGTTTCGTTGAAATATTTCAGTTTGGTTTTATTTTTTTAAAAAAAATCTCAAATATTTATATGATCCAAATCCAAATCAGTCAAAATGAGGAGAGTGCCTACAAAATAATTCAATACATTGTTTCCACTGTAAAATTCTAACATTCAAAAGAACAAATCAATTAATTAAATTTGACCCCTCGTCATTATGGTTTAGTTTCCGTTGATCGATTGACATTAAAAGAGTTTTAAATAATCAACTGAGAGAGGCAATTATGTTTGTTTTTTCACGTCTTAATGTCTATTGAAATAAAATTAAATATTACCCATGTTTTAAATACTTGTAAAAATGATGTATCACATTTTCAGCTAAGTTGAGCTCTATTGTTTTTTTTTTTTAAATTCATTTTCTTACATAGATGAGGTGTGAGAAAAACATGGAAAATAAGGAATTTGAACTCCCTGGTAAGATAACATGTCGTTGCCTTTTAAAATAATTTAATTTCTCATGGGAATTAGATTTAATTTTCAATTAATTTATTCTAAAATGTACAATATGAAATTAATTTTGTTATTGGAGTCAATAATACTGTCAAATAATAATCAAGAGACGTTTTATTTCAAATAATAAAGAGATGTTAAGAGCATCTCCATCGGTAATTGCTAAGGCTATGTTTGGATGTACTGAAAATAGCGAGAATAGCGCTGTTCCGATCCATCCAAACATACTCAATTGTTATTCGGAACAGTGAGAATAACACTGTTCCGCTATTTCTACAAAAAGTCGGAATAGTAATTGGTGCTCTCTCAAATGTTCAATCCCTCCATTGCTATTCTAAATATTCAAATATTCAAACAACATTTTCGCTATATATTCCGAATAGCACCACATCAACACTATTTTCACACTCTTTCAAAAATCACTATTCTCATCTACTATTCTCAAATAGTAGCTATTCTAGAGTGCATCCAAACTTCTTCCGTGTCACTTTCTAAAGTTTCATTCTGGGCTAGCTGCAGGACAATTTCTAATTTAACAACTTTTCGCTCCATTTGCTTATTAATTAAGAAACCAATTGCTCTCTATTTCTATTGGTTGTCCAAAGCCATGCAGGATTTTTTTTCTTTCTCTGATTGGTTCGTAACCCAAGTGAAATTAAAATTGAATCAATACAAGACATCTGTATACAATTTCCTTTGAATTCATGGATGATGAAGGTATTAAACAATGTTTAAACTTGTGTAACAACAAAGAGGCTTTCTTAAATTGTTTTTTGAAGAAGGCTTAAGCCTACTTTAAACTTTTATTAAATAAATAAAAGAGTGTAATACAAGATCGAAAAAATACATGCACATAAAGGTTATGCTTAAAAAAAAAGAGTAGATTTCATCCGACCGTACTCCTTGCCTTTCTTAATTCTTAGCATGTTTATTAAAGCTGTAGGTGAACATTACAAAATCAGAAATATAATTTGAATTTGAATATGAAAGAAGGAATACCGAAAGCTTTATTTTTACCATCTCCAAAAAAAAAAAAAAAAACCAAATAACTTTATCTTTTAGAAAATTCGGATTTTATCTTGTAAGCCAATTCAATTGGCGGACCAAATATCAGTCTGTCAATTCAATTAGCGACCCTATTATTTCATTTTTGTTAGCCCACCGCCTAACTATGCCTGCTATGTCGATGCATGGGAATCTTAAATTTTTGTTTTCTTAGTACTTAATGAGATCTCTCTTTGAAATCTTCACAGAGGCTGCAAAATCGTGATCGGGGCTCAAACTCTCGACATTTGAGTAGCCACAATCATAGAATCTTTTTTTCTAGCCAACTGTGCTACCATTCTATCTCATCTCTTTCTCTATGTGATACCGAGCACTGGTGCATGATGCAAATATAAGCGCATTTCTTAATCTTGCTCAAGCTATGATTGATCAGAATTCAGACATTTGAGTTAATGCATCTGGACAATCTAACTCGCTTTAAGATCCGTGCATATTAGATCACATTAATATTAAAGGGTCACTCAATTATAGGTTGTGACTGGATTGACTCCGTTTAAAATCAGACGGTCGAAATACGTTAACTCAAAAGATGCTCTTTTGAGTTAATGTAGACAATGCAAACTCGATTGATCAAGGATGTGTGTGAATCCATATACAAACAAGTACATATTGGTTATGCCGAAAACCTGGCTTAGGATATATAATATTAGCCAAGCTTGCGCTGGTTCTTGTGGACTAGAAGTGTGTGAGAGGGTTTTGGAGGGGATTGATGGCGCACTACAACATAACATTACAGGGCGGGGATGATATCTTATCAGTATGGACATTCGCCAAGAATCAAATAACAAAGACGCAAAAGGGCAGATGGAGTGTCATCATATGGGCAGTAGGGTCTTGGGCGCTAGCTATGGAGAGAAAGGAACATGATGCTATTCTCTGACAAGCGTAAGCTAGTGTGCCACCTAATAGAAGCTACAACACTCGAGATTGATAGATGGAGGGCATGCATTCAATTAAGGGTGAGTGTGGGTAGAATGTTGAGCCAATTAAAAAACACACGAAAGCTCTATTGTAATTACGAGGGAGCTAGAGATGTGATTTTAATTTTTTTATTGTTTATCTGTTGTGTAAATATTACTTTTTTCTTATCAATATATTTATTGTCGGTTATACAACCATAAAAAAAAAAAAAAAAAAAAAAAAAAAAAAGTGTGGGACTTTTTATATATTTTAAGTAGTTACTAGAAGCGCATCAAAGGTAGAGAGTTTATTGGACGACGTACATAATTAATCATATTAAATTTGACTCATTAATTATTGTTTAGACAACAGTAGATGTCATAATTAAGATTCTTTTTAAACCATTATAGATGAGAGTGCTTTGTACCAATTTAGCTAATTCTATGTTTTTTTGTGGTTTTATTCTGAAAGCACTTGAACAGTACTAGAGTTGAAAATGTATTAGCACTGAAATATCTTGCTCTAGGACAAAATGATGGTTATTCTTCCAACGTGTGATTATATCACTGGGAGATGAATCATACATGAATGATGAATCTATTTACATTAGGTTGTTTTATTATATATATGGAAATTAATTAAGAATTTGATTGGATTGTCCTTGCATCTTGATATTAACGCTAATAATATATGCTTTCTGAAGTAGTGGGCAGATATGATGCGCTCAATTTTCCAGTTCTTGAATTTACCACAGAAACATTTATGCATGTACCATCAAAGAGAATGAAAATGAAATAGGAACAGAACAGTAAGGTACGTTTGAATGAGAGCTATAATAGCGAAATTTGAGAATAGAGAAAAAATAGTTATTTTTAGAATAGTGTGAAAATGGTGCTATTCGGATTAATAGAAATGTTGTTTGGATTGTACATTTGGAATAATCAATAGTTGTAACTAATAAATAATAGTGTTAATAAGGTGCTAATTAAGATGAAATATAGACAAATGGGGTCTTATACGAATTGTCACAACGTGGAGATAACATAAAGTAGTGTTAATTTTATCATTTCGAGACTATGTTGATGAAAATCCGAAAATGAAATATTTTTCCTTCTCTATTCATACTTTCAAATAGTAGTTATTCCAACATTTACAAGGAATAGATAATAGCGGCTATTCTAGTTATTGCAAATAACAAAAATGTTGTTTGGATGCACATTGCTATTCCGAATAATCCCTATTCTAGAATAGCTTCTATTCTTGACACATCCAAACATTATAAAGAAAACGGAATAGATAAAGAAATATTAAAAACACTTAAAAAGAAAATGGAACTAAAAGGGTTTTTTTGGTATCTCGACAATCCAATAGTTAAGCGGTGGACTGATAAAAATAAAAATAAAAAGATTGGTCGCCAATTGAATTGACGGACAAGATAAAATCTGATATATTTTTTTAAATAGGGGTATTTGTTTTTTCTTTTCTTTTTGAGATGGTAAAAATAAAAAATTGGGAAAAAAAATATCATCTCTAAAAATTATATGATGTACTATTTTTTTTTTCTATTTTTGGTGGCTCTTTTGTTGTTCAAATTGAATTAAGAAAATAATCTACATCACAATAATTAAATAATATGAATTTCTTTCTTTTTATAAATTACGCATTATGAAATAGGAAGCTAGCTGCTAGCACATGTCAAAATAGAAATATCAATTAATTTAAATATATATAATCAAGATTTAAAAAATTATGGATAGTTTAGCCACCACCACCCCTTACTAAATGTACTTTTTTTTTCTTCTTTTTATAAGATTCACCACACCATTTGTTGATTGGTCCTCATTTGGGTGTAGAATTTCTCAACTCAGTTACACAACTTCTACTAAATAAATCAGGTTAATGTGTTGAATCAATTAAGATAAAGATATTTGAGTGAGGTTAAAATAATATGCATATTACATATTAATTCGTGCTATGGATTCAATTATATATTTTTAAATTTCAACAGTTAATCTGAACCGTCAAACATAATATTTATATGAAAATATACTTAGAGACGGAATTATACACACATATGTATATACATATATATATTTTTTAATTATTATTTTTTAGATAGGTAGAAAATCACTATTTTCAAATGCTTCATAATTTTTAGATTAAGTAACTTTGTACCTATTTATAAAACTAATTAAAAATTTCTTAAAAATATGTAAAATTCAATCTCTAGATACATTTTCATATTTAGATCGTGTTTAATGGTTCAAATCAACTGTTAGATTAACTTTGAAATTAGAGAATGAATTCATAGCTTGAGTCGATTCTTTTTTTTTTTATAGTAAAGGTTGGTGGTTAAGTCATTCAACTATTTAATATCTTTGTAATACAACAAATGATTTCTCTCATCTGGATTTCAATTCATGACCTCTCTAATCTCTATGTGATTTCTCTCATCTGAATTTCGAATTCATAACCTCTCACATAAAGACTATGTGCATGCCTTTGTCACTAGACTAAATGCTAGTTCTTGTAAATGTATAGTAGTAGTAGCTTGTAAACATATAATATACGATGCTAATAGTACTTGCAAACATCATTAGCATTAATTAATATCAGTATAGTAACCTATTAAGTTTATGAAATTGTGCCTATAGTACTAGTGTACGACAAAAGATCATCTTTTTCAAGATCTTTCCAAATATGGAACTTTTCAATGTGGTCCTTAACAGTGTAAAGCTCCATACTAGCTAGTTACCATGAACAATTAATTAATCAAATATTAGTCCACTAAATTCATAAAATTGTTACTAGTTGCATGATCATCCTTTAAAAATATTTCCAAATAGAAAACTTTTCATGTGGTCCTTAAATCTTCAAAATCCCATAGATTTACAAACAACAAAAACAATGCTCTTGGATTTTTAATTTCTTTCTCGTACTATGTAATAATTTGACAACATCATGCGGTCCTTGTACATAAATGTCTTCCACATAATAAATTTAGTTAGCTCAAATCATTTTATGCCAAATTGGATAGCATATCAATAATTATTACACTCTTGCGCAAGGGCCCCACCTTTGATGCCTTCTCGTTATAAAGTATTCTAATCATTCCTCTTTTTTTCCATTTTTTTTTAAAGAAAATAGATAATGCTAAGTTAGATACGTGCATTATGAAAATATTAAAATGCAAGTTGGACAAATATTTTATACGAAAATGTATATTTAGGTTTGTTAAATTTGTTTTGTAAATTTATAGCATCATTTTTTGTCTTAATATTATTTTCTCTGAGAAAATTTTCATTTTTGTAATTGATATAGTTTTTAGTATTTTTTTTATAAGATTGTATGGTTGTCATAAATATTTTTTAAGCATGTCATCAATATTCTCTACTTATTAAGAATTTAATTAGGTTGTGATCAAGAGAATTAGGAAACTTCGCTCAAACGGCAAAATTGAAATTCTAGTTCCTAGATGTTCAAATATTTGTATGATCAAAATCCAAATCAGTCAAAATGATGAGAGTGCCTTCAAAATAATTCAATACATTGTTTCCACTGTAAAATTCCAAGAGCATTTATATTTCTGAAACTCAATTAAGTTTTTAAATAACTGTTAACTATTTTTTAAAAATTAAAGTCTTTGAATTTTTTAACTCTCACATTTCTAAAATTAATTTTGGAGTTTCTATTAAGTCACATCAACAACAAACTAAAACGGAAAAATAATTTGAGCTAATCATTTGGTCAGCATGAAATTTCCCTTCTCTGTGTACTTTGTATTAGCATATATATATTTACTAAGAGTCATTCTAGAAAATTTGAACAAAAGCTTCATTTTATTTGAGACTAAATTATATATTTTATTGGAGAAGGAGAGAGATGAGGGATCGAAACATATTTGTTTTCTATGGGAAGTTATTTTCTTTATTAATTGTTTCCTTTGTTAACTTTGAACTAATTAAGATTGATAATGAAGAGAGAGAATAGAAGAGTAGTATAGGTATTTGGTGAGAAAAATTTCTCTTACCGATCAATATTGTAGAAGCTTAGCTCAAAGGAATTGGATTTTGTTCAAAGAACTTTGGATAAAATCTCATCCAAAGCCGAGCTTTACCGTTTTATTTGCTTTAAGATTCGTGCCAACATATTTAAAACTTAATAACTCTGAATGGCTCTGTAAATCTAAACCGTCTGTTTAAATTTTAATATAGATCAGACGATTTACAAGTAGCGTTGGATGAGGTTTTGTCCAAAGTCCTTTGGACAAAAACTCCACCCTAGCTCAAAATAGCACTCCCTTTCTTAAATTGTTTTTCTGAAGAAGTTTTAAGCCTATTTTAAACTTTTATTAAATAAATAAAAGAGTGTAATACAAGATCGAAAAAAAATATGCACATAAATGTTATGCTTAAAACATTAATAAGAGTAGATTTCATCCGACCGTACTGGTCTTTCTTAATTCTTAGCATGCTTATCCACATTACGTACAAAACCAGAAACGGAATTAGGATTTGAATATGAAAGAAGGAATACCGAAAGATTTATTTTTGCCATTTCTAAAAAATAAATAAACCAAATAAATTTATCTTTTAGAAAATTCGGATTTTATCATGAATTGGCGGACCAAATATCAGTCTGTCAATTTAATTAGCGACTCTATTATTTCTTTTTTGTCATCCCACTGCTTAACTATGCCTACTATGCCGTTGCTTGGGAATCTTAAATTTTTGTTTTCTTAGTACTTTCATTAAGATCTTTCTCTCTCTCTCTTTGAAATCTTCACAGAAATCTTGATTGGGGCTCAAATTTTCGACATTTGAGTAGCTACAATCTTAGAATCTTTTTTCCTAACTAACTGTGCTACCGTCTCATCTCATCTCTTTCTCTATATTTGTGATACAGAGCACTGGTGCATGATACAAATATATATAAGCACATTTCTTAATCTTTCTCAAGCTATGATTGATCAGAATTTGTATCCTCTGCGTTAACTCAAAAAAGAATCTTTTGAGTTAATGCATATGGATAGTCTGATCCGTTTTAAGATACATACAGATTATATCACACTAATATTAAAGAGCCACTTATTATAGATTGTGACTGGATTGATTCTGTTTAAAATCAGACGATCGAGATGTATTAACTCAAAAGATGTTTTTTTTGAGTTAAATGCAGATGATGCGAACTCGATTGATCAAGCTAGGATGTGTGTGAATCCATATACAAACAAGTACAGATCATCTCTTGGTTATGCCGGAAACCTGGCTTAGGATATATAATATTAGCCAAGCTTGCGCTGGTTCTTGTGGACTAGGGTCATGTTTGGTTGTGGAGTAAAGTTAAACCGGATTAAATTTCTTACTCCAAGCTAAACCGGAGTAAGTTAATCATGTTTGGTGAAGTAAGCTAAACCACCTCTCTAGGTGGTGTAATTACTCCAGTTTAGCTCAAATCTTACTCCATCTTAAACCGCCTATGTTGCTCCTCGTTTGGCTCCTTAAGCGTGGAGTAAGGGGTTTACTCCACCTCTTACTCCACAACCAAACATGACCTAGAAGTGTGTGATCGACTTTGTATATATGTAAAGTAGATTACTAGAAGCGCGTCAAATGTAGAGAGTTTATTGGACGACCTTAATTGTAATCATATTAGATTACAGTAGAGGTCATAAGATTCTTTTTAAACCATTATAGATGAGAGTGCTTTGTACAATTTAGTTAATTCTATTTTTTTGTGTGGTTTTATTCTGAAAGCACATGAACGTACAGTAGAGTTGAACGTGTATTAGCACTGGATATCTTGCTCTAGATCAGGAGGACAAAATGATGGTTATATATTCTTCCAACGTGATTATATCACTGGGAGATGAATCATGCATGAATCTATTTACATTAGGTTGTTTTATTATAGATTAAAATCTCACTCTTCCTATATTTTTCCAGCAAGATGAAAATTAAAAATTTGATAGGCTTGTACTTACATCTTGATATTAACGCTAATATTATATGCTTCTCTAGTGGGAAATAAATCTGCTTAGGATCGTAGGTCCCTCCGATTCTAATCTAAGACGTTTATATATTTTGAGATTCGTGCACAAAACTATCTCATTTTAAGATTCCCACACATTATAAATAAATGAAGGATTGAAATTGGAATCGCAGAACCCTGCAATCCTGTAAGATCGCAGCAGATTTGCTTCCTCTCTAGTGGGGATTGGGGAGATATGATGCGCTCAACTTTACAGTTCTTGAAATTACCACAATAACAACATCATGCCATGTCAAATATATTAATTGTCCCATACACCAAATAAATTATGCATGTACCATTAAAGAGAATGAAAATGAAATAGGAACAGAACAATAATAAAGAAAATCGAATAGATAAGAAAGATTAAAAACACTTAAAAAGAAAATGGAACTAAAGAGTTTTTTTTTTTTTTTTTTTGGATCTGGACATATTCAAGAACTTTACAGTTTGAACTTTGATCTCCAAGTACATTTTAATATGGAGATCAATATATTAAGCAGTTCGGATCAACTGTTTGAACTTTAAAAATACAGAGATAAAAATGTGATGCATAATTGAAGCACAAAAGAAAAATATGCACATAAAGGTTATAATATGCTTAAAAAATTAATAAGAGTAGATTTCATCCGAGAAGCCTTTCTTAATTCTTAGCATGCTTATCAAAGCTGTCACTACTAGAATTCACTCTTTTTTCATGCTCCCGAAAATGGCTTTTTTCAAGGAATTACCCTTGAAAAAAGCCAAAAAATCGTCATTTTCAAGCGCTACCCTTGAAAATACTACCGTTGATAATACCCTCCTTGAAAATAGTCAGTATGTCTAAGGGGACCGTTGGAAATACTCTTTTCTAGCTTTTTTTCAAGAGACTACCCTTGGAAAAAGGGCTGTTGGAAATACTTTCAAATTTGGTCACTGTCTACATTATTTTCAAGGGGAGGGAACATGGGTCCCACTTGAACATTTCCAAGGGTGACACCCCTGGGACCCACTTGAGTATTTTCAAGGGTAGTTTACGGGGGACCCACCCCAGCATATCCATGACCAGCGAAAGTGGGCCCCACTTGGTCAGAAATTGGCGCTATTATTTGAATGGGCCCGTGCATTTTTTCCATGGATATACCCCTGGAATTACTAGCCTCCTATTTTTGGTACCATAATGCCTTCATTGGACAATCCTCCCGGTACCAACCCAGTATTCCTTTACAATCCCCAATTATCATTCAAACTTAGAACACATCTTACAAATCGATAGAAAACACATTGAGAAAAACATCATAAAACATTTAAATTTGAATATGAAAGAAGGAATACCAAAATTTTTATTTTTACCTATCTCCAAAAAATAAATAAACAAAATAACTTTATCTTTTAGAAAATTCAGATTTTATCTTGTCCGTCAATTCAATCGGTGGACCAAATATCGGTCTGTCAATTCAATTGGCAACCCTATTTTTATTTTTTTTGTCATTCCACCACTTAACTGTGCCTGTTAAGCCGTTGCTTGGGAATTTTTTTTCTTGGTACTTTCATTAAGACCTCTCTCTCTCTCTCTCTCTCTCTCTGAAATCTTCGCAGTTTTTGCGAAGTCATGATTAGAACTCAAACTCACGATATTTGAGTAGTCACAGTCTTAGAAATTGTCCTGCAGCCCCGAATGAAGATTAGAAAGTGATACTGTGGATTTAGCAATTACCGATGGAGATGCTCTTAGCATCTCTTTATTATTTGAAATAAAACATCTCTTGATTATTACACAAGACACAGAGTCCTGTATGGCTTCGAACAACCAATAGGAATAGATAGAAATTAATATTGAATCAATACAAGACACGGAGAAGCTTTTCTAAGAAATTAAAATTGAATCAATAAAAGACAGTTGTATACAATTTCCTTTGAATTTCATGAATGTAGATGCTCTAAGTGCTGAAGGTATTAAACAATGTGTTGAGATTTCGAGTAGGTTATAGTGCAACAATTTGAAACAGTTTAAAATTTGTTCACTACCCAAAAACCAGAATCCATGTATAAAATTAATTCCATGATTAAATAAAGAGTTTACCACTAGACCCGCAGCGGAAACTTCAAGTCTAGCAGTAGCCTTCTTCTTCTTTTCTTCCGTCTCCTTTCCTTCTCGTGTCAGATTCACGCAACAGCCCAGCAGCCATGCCTCTATCCATATCCACACGAACAGGTTGACAAACTAATGTAATTCGGTGTGCTAGTACCGAACTGACAGCCCCGTCTTTTGTCATTCTTTCTCTCTTACGTTTTCTGATGTGTATAGAACAAAATTTCTGGAACCAACCAAAACCGAATTATGCATGTATATTTATAATACTAATGCATCTATTCAGTTGCACCATTTAGTTGCATCTCTTCAGAAAACGTTATCTGATCTGATCAGATCATATCAGATGAGATCAAGAATTCGGACCTAGCCCATTAAGACCTGATCCATATTAATTTTAATATGGCCCATAATATTTTGGCCTATTAGTGTTATACTAAGTGCACCGCTAATTAGCTCAAAAAACTGAAATTAAATTGCAATTGAAAGTAAATAGATGAGTTTAGAGAAATTTGACACGCGGGATGTTAACGGAGTTCAGCAAAACAAAGGCCTACGTCTCCGGGGCGTCGCAACCTCTTATAGGTGTGCCTTTCTATTACCCAATACAAAAGGATTACAACTTGTGAATCGGTGAGCCCTTACAAAGTAACCGGAAAGTCACACGGCCAACTAGAGATGAGAGCCGGCGAGCCCTTACAACCAAGGGAAATCACACGAGCTACTCGAGGTGAGAACGAAGTCTCAAAGTCTAGATGCTCAAGAGAAACACTCAATAGATCACTCTAACCTAATCTAACTCAAGATTAGTAAAGTGGGTTTGAGGTTGTTTGAGAGATATTGAAGTTTTAAGCTCAATCAACAATGGTGGAACCAAGCTCACAGAAAATCGCCTCTTTTGCAATTAGGGACGGCTGGGTTGATTTGGGAAGAAATCCCTATCCCCTATTTATGCAACGGCTCAATATTTGACTTTTCAAAATCCTAACGGTCGATCGGAACCGTTCATCTTGTTCTCCATATTAATATGTGTTTGTAGACCAAATTTTATATTTTTTTGATTTTTTTTACTATTTTTTTAGATTTATTGAAAATCACTGTTTTCAACAAATTTGGACCATAAAAAATAGTGATTTTCAATAAATCTAAAAAAATAGTAAAAATTTTCCAAAAAATGTAAAATTTGGTCTCCAAACACATATTAATATGAAAAACAAGATGAACGGTTCAGATCGACCGTTAGAATTTTGAAAAGTAGAATATTGAGTCGTTGCACGGAGGCCCTCTATGCTACGCATAGCATGCTAGCAGGTTCCTATATATATATAGAGAGAGATGGGCTACGGTGAGTTGCGAAGTAAAGCGACTATTTTACGTCACGCTCATATTTTGCGATTTTAAAGTTCAAAACGTCGATCCGAACTGTTCATCTTGTTCTCCATATTGAAATGTGCTTGGAGACCAAAATTTATATTTTTTGGAATTTTTTTACTATTGATTAAGCAATTTTTGAAAGTCGCTGATCTGATGGTCTAGAAAAATTTACTGTTTTTTACTGTTCACAGCAAAACAACAATTTTCAAAAATGCTTAATAAATAGTAAAAAAATTCCAAAAAAATGTAAAATTTGGTCTCTAAGCACATTTCAATATGGATTAAACATCTAACGGTTCGGATCGGTCGTTTGAACTTTCAAAATAAAAATACGGCGTGAAGTAGAAACGCGTTTTACTTCGCAATCCACCGTAACCCATCTCTCTCTCTCTCTCTATATATATATATATATATATAATTTTCCCAAACATGTGTAGGTCCTGCTTTTTGACGAGCTGCCAAAAAATCCCCTCAAATTTGAGAACTTGACACGTCTCGCTGTTTCTATCTGTTCTTATTCATATTTGGGAATACAAGCTTGGATCTTTAAGAGTTGTCCAAATTTGACAAAGCTTACAGTGGTACAACATCAGCTTTATGTAAGTTTTTTTTCAAATACATAACTTCTCTTCATTTTTAATGTAATGTTCAAAGTTTTTTTTTTTAGTTTGAAGTAAAGATCTAGTTATCAACCAGCCAATTATTTGTAGTTTTGTCATCAGCATTATCATGAACCATCAGGGCAAAATACTATAGTCCAGTCCAGCTGGTTGAGCATTTGGCAGTGGGTATTACCGAGCTTACAGTAAAACTAATTTGGATCTATTTAATTTGGATGTTAATTTGGTAAAATTAATTAATACCACTAGTTAGGTCCAAATACATAGCTTCTCTTCATTTTTAATTTGTTGTTTAAAGTTTTTTTAAAAAAAGATTAAAGTAAAAAGATCTAGTTATCAATATTTGACCAATTATTTGTTGCAATTTTTTTGCCTGGGATTGTGATAAATGGCAAACAACTATAGTTCCAGTCAACTCGGTTGAAGCATCTGACAGAAGAAATCTTGAGATGGTTGAGGTTCAATTTTGGAGGGTTGATACCATGGTACAACGAGTGATATAGAATATCATGTTTCTGTAGAGTTTTTCTTGTACCCTTTGATTAGGCTTAAGCTGCAGAAAGACCGTAAAATGAAAATTTTACTTCTAACTCAAGCTGAGGATTAAAAGAGGTCCATCGGAAAGACAACCGAAAGTTCATTTTCTAGTCTTTCCTTAACAAAACCCTTTTAATCCTCTAAGGATCTACTCCTTGATTGATTTCTAAAAACTAAATCTATTTAACAATTAAATAAATTAAGATAACATTTATTCCTTGTTTTCAAATTCCAATTGGATTGAAGTTTGACTCGTATCGGAGCACCAGACGTCTGATGCCTCTATATGTTATCTACTAGGAATAACCAGAAAGCAGATATTTCTTTTTCCAGAAATACTGAACCCACGGTATTCGCAAAAACACTATTCACGAGAGTCATAAAAATACTATTCATGACCCGCGGAAAAACTAATTCACAATAATGTGTAAAAATAGAAATACCGCGACTTTTGCAAAAATACTATTCACAGATCCCGCACAAACACTATTCAACACCTCGCAAGATTATACGTGGATTACGTATAACTTTATTTTCTAAACCGAAACACTATTTGGGAGAGAAAACACGAAAGAGAGAAAATAGATATTCGAATTGATCAGACACGAACTATCACGGAATTAATAATTTTCTCTCTCACACCCCATGTCTTTATATATGACATAGGATAGGTTTGCATATTTACCAAAATGCCCTCCTAGGGTCGATTTCAAGAGGAAAAGACCAAAATGCCCTCGGCCCAATATGTATTGATTAGTTTGGGCTTTGACTTTGGGCTTTCAAATCCAATTAAGGCCTAAATTCAAATGGGCTTTAAGCCTAAAATATTAATTCATAATTAACATTTATAATCCAACCGATGTCGAAGAGTCAATTAAAACCAACGGTTGGGTATAAAAAACCGATGAAAAAGAGAGGGGGCATCGGCGCCATCAGTTTGTTAAACGCCAAGCGATGATAAAATGTTCAACGTAATTACAGCGCTGCCACTCGTAATGTACACCATCTGTGCGAAAGCACATCCGATAATAAATGAGCGATGATAAAAATATATTTTTTATAGTAGTGAAAAGATCAGGCCATGTCAAATATGAATCCATAACATGGATCGATTATTCTTAATATGTACAGTAGCAGACTAGGAGTAGCTTGTAAACGTATAATATATACGATGCTAATAGTACTTGTAAACATCATTAGCATTAATTAATATGATAATATCAGTATAGTAACCTATTAAGTTTATGAAATTGTGCCTATGGTGGCATACGACAAAAGATCACCCTTATAAGATCTTTCCAAATAGGAAACTTTTCAATGTGTGGTCCTTAACACTGTAAAGCCTCATACTACCAAGAACAATTAATTAATCAAATATTAGTCCACTAAATTCATAAAATTGTTACTAGTTGCATGATCATCGATCCCTTTTAAATATTTCCAAATAGAATACTTTTCATGTGGTCCTTAAATCTTCAAAATCCCATAGATTTACAAATAACAATGCTCTTGGATTATTAATTTCTTCCTCGTACTATGTATTAATTTAACAACATCATGCGGTCCTTGTACATAAATGTCTTCCGCATGGATTCAAATCCACTGCTATCCTCTTTCTGTGAACAGTAACTCTGTTATTCCTGTTTTTTCGAATCCAACCATTCACTTTTTTTTAGAAACAAATCTCAAAGCAACTTTTTTCAGTACTTTATTGTGTACGCATCTCAAAACAATTCGACGACTAAATTTGGAAAAACGGAAATAGCAAAGTTACTGTTCATGCACGAGAATAATAGCAGATTTATATCCCTTCCACATAGGGGTGCAAATGGGTCGGATATTATCCGACCGTATCCGCATCCGTATTTGAAAAATTAAATACAGATATCTGATATCTAAATATCCATGCGGATACAAATACGTATATGGTTTTGAATTTTAATTATCTGTATCCGAATAGTAGGTATATATATACCATATAGTTTACCATAAATTATAAAAATATTTATGTATATATGTACGGATATCCAATATCCAATCCATATCTGTATGTATCCGTTTAATATCCGATCCGTATCCGAAAATTAAAAGCAGAAACGGATATAATTTTACACTATCTGATCCGTATCCGATCCGTTTGCACCCTTACTTCCACGTAATAAATTTAGATAGCGCAAATCATTTTATGCCAAATTGGATATATAGCATATCAGTAATTATTACATACTCTTGCTCAAGGGCCCCACCTTTGATGCCTTCTCGTTATAAGTATTCTAATAATCATGCCTCTTTTTCCCTTTTTTTTTAAAGAAAATAGATAATGCTAAGTTTGTGGAGTAAGGAATTATCTTTACAATGGACAAGAAGAGAACTGCGTTAAAATAATACCTAACAAATTATATTATATATGCTGCATAACGTTTCTTCATATTTCAACAAAAGTACATGCTTCAGAAAATTTAAATATTTGTACTATATTGAAATGAAGATTCACCACTGATATAGACAATTGTCCAATGATAATGTATTAAGAGTAGTGTTAAAATATCTCATTGTTTTTGTGTTTCAATAATGTTTCACATTATTATCTCTGTTTTTAAAGTCCAAACAGTTCATCCAAACTATCCAAACCACTCAACATAATCTCTATATTAAAATGTGTTTGGAGGTCAAATTTTATATTTATTTTGGAAACTTTTTTTAATATTTTTTAGATAGGTGCATTTTTTTTAGAATGTTTTTGACCATCTAAAAACAACAATTTTGTATCTTTCTAAAAAAATAGTAGAAATTCCTCAAGAATATAAAATTTGTTCTCCAAGCACATTTTAATATAAAGATTAATTAAGCAGTTCGGATCAACTATCGAACTTTAAAAATAGAGATAAAAATACGATGCACAATTGAAGCACAAAAAAGATGGAACATCAATCCTACTCATGTATTAAACAATTTGTTGGAAAAAAAAATCATGTGTATTGTCCACAAATCATATGTATTAATTATAATTCCCTGCTATAACTCGTAATGATTTTGCTTCTCTTGAATAAATTTTGTTTGTCACTTTTGAAATATTTCCAAGTATCTGAAATCTAATTTTGTCTCAAGTCAGAAAAAAAAAAAAAAAAAAGAGTCGTGATAGGCGTCACGAGCTAGCGTAGCAGTGAAAAAAATATCATTTTTATGGAAATAAAACTTAAAATTAACTATTTCATTTTTAGTTTATCTTAACTTGTTTGGGATTAAAGGTAGGGGTGTTCAAACGGTTAGGTTTGTTTTCAACCAAACCGAAAAATTTCGGTTTAAATAGTTCGGTTTTTCGGTTTAAATGGATCGGTTCAGTTGAATTTTTTGAATTATTTCGGTTTAAATGAATTGGTTCGGTTTAAATTTTCAAAACTGACTAAATCGAACCAACCGAATTATATTGGTTCAAGTATGGTTTATATTTTGTTTGGTTCAATTATTGCTTTCTTTCTTTCATTTTAGTTTAAATATCTTAGAACATTTACATATTTTGTATGGAATTGAATAATTTGTGTATGAACATGTGTAATTTTCGTTAATAACAACATCAATAGGTTTATTTCGGTTTGAACCGAACAAACCGAAATTTACTTCGGTCTGTTCGGTTCGGTTCTATTTTTGAAAACTGAAGAAAAGTTTGGTTTGATTATTTTAGTTCGGTTTCAACCAAACTGACTATTTGAACACCCCTAATTAAAGGTTTAGTTGTTGTTGTATGTTGAAATTTTGGATTGGATATTTATCAAGTGTAAAATATTTTAACTCCAATATTAAGGCTGTGCTCCAGAAGTAGCGTCCGTAGAGGAAGGGGAAGGGACGGGAGAAAGAGATAGGGGTGTTCGCTATCTCCGAACAATAAATCTTATATTTCGAATCGAGAGTGACAAGATCCGCCAAAAATACGTACACGCTGCATCTCTCCTTTCTCCCCTCCAAACAGTAACTCCTCCCCTCCACTTCTCTCTGTTTCTCCTCTTCTGGAGCAAGCAAGAGATGCAGGGGTGGATCTACTGTAGCACAGGGGGGGGTCAGTCGCCCCCCCTGGATTTCAAGTTTTAGTGGTGATTTATTGGTACCGATCGACTTTGCCCCTCCCTGGAAATTTTTTTGTCCCCCTTTGAGTGTTTGAGTTGTAATTCGGGTTAAATTTAGTGTTAAAATCAAAATAAATTTCTTGAATTATGATTGGTAATATTAATTATAAGTTATAGGATCAGAAATTATAAGTCAAGGTGTTGAAAAAATAAGTCAAAACATTATTTTTTTATCGAGTACTCAATTAGTTAATGGGTCAAAAAACGTTCAAAAAATGAATGCACTAAAATTAATTTATTAACCTTCTAATTTTGACCGCTTGACTTTATACTAAATTAATTCGAATGTTTAAAAATTTCACATGTAGATGCATCACACGTAAGGTAGACGGGTTTTAACGGTTCGAATTCGTCATTTGAAATCGATTTAATGAGTTATAGAGTTAAGCTCACCAAAACCTTAGTGAGCTTAAGAGCACCCTAGTTCTACTCAAATTAATTAACCATAGTATAAGATGGAATTAATTATTAATCTTTTTTTATGCCCAAAACCACTAGCATCTAGCATCTATCTAGGGCCTTATTAGGCATCCATAAAAGCTGTCTTAATTCATCTCCAATTCGACACGTAGCCCTCCTGAAAACCCTAGCTTACATTCCCTCCCACCATGTAGCAAACATACCAAATTAAAAATTAATATTTCCGTATAGGTCCTTCTAAGAATTTCATTTGGATTGATGGATGTAACGTTCTTTTCTTCAAAAGTATGTACTTTCTCAAAAGGATTAATTGAAACGTACGGTCTGCAAATATCTGGAGATCGATATTCGTAAAGAGCAGTGTGCAGCACAATATATAAGTGGAAGCTGATAATTGCTCAAATAAAATTATTGCGCGCATCCTCCAGTCTTCTAAAATGTTAGTGACAAACCGAATAGTTTTCATTTCATACAGTATAATAACAGTATGAATCTTTCTTTATTGTATAGTATTTTTACTGCATGAAGCGAAAAATATTATGTTCAAAAAGTTAACAAAAATAGCGCCAATTGCAGCGAAACAATCATATAATTTAAACATGTAAATGAAAGCGTTTAATCAACTACATTCTAGTGTTTAACTTTCATTGTAAATGAGTTAATTTTTATTTTTTTTTAAAAAGACGAATCCCCGAATTTGTCCCCAAGCGCCAATTTTTCTTAAACATTCTAGAATGTTGACAGCTCTAAATTTCAACCAATCTCCGAACGCGTCCCCGAGCACAAATTAATAGCTCTAAATTTGTACCAATCCCCGAGCGCGTCCCCCACCACAAATTTTTTCCATACATTCTAGAATGATTACAGCTTTGAATTTCTAAACATGCAAACCTTTATCAAATAACAATGAAACTAGTACTTCGAAACAATCATTCTTACCAGACTCATCAATTATTTTAAGTTGTAAAAATTACAACTTTTTCCAACAATGACAATTTCTAAGCATGCAAACCTCTATTAAATAATAATAAAACTACTACTTGAAAACAATCATTCTTACCAGACTCATCAATTATTTTAAGTTGTCAAAATTACAACTTTTCCCAACAATGATAATTTCTAAGCATGCAAACCTCTATTAAATAACAATAAAATTATTACTTGAAAACAATCATTCTTATCAGACTCATCAATTATTTTAAGTTGTCAAAATTACAACTTTTCACAACAATGATAATTTGTAACCAAGCAAACCTCTATTAAATAACAATGAAACTACTACTTTGAATGCTTCGAGCACATATTAAAAAAAATTATCACATAAACAATGTAAATCTAACTCATTGTCCACCCTGTGTAAACAATTAACTATAACAATTTAGAAACATTGAAAACTAAACTACATAACATTGAAAGCTAACTCATAATCTCCGTATTTAGACCATTCACTATAACAAATTAGAAGCATTGAAAGCTAACGTAAATACCATTAAAAGCTAACTAATACTCTCCGTTTTTAAACCATTAACTATAACAAATTATAAGCATTCAAAGCTAACGTACAAACCATATAAATCTATTCACTTCAAAATTTAAACATCAATTAACAAACAAAAGTGAGAAATAAAAGTATTCAGTAAAAAATGCTCAAACTTACTATGCTGTAAGGTTTGAAACATCGATCAACGATGAAAAGCACGAAGAGAAAGAAAATAGAGAGAGAAGAAACGAAGCAAAACATAAACAAAATGGAGACTCTTTTTTTAGTTATTAAATATCAAAAACAATTAATTTCCATCATTAAAATTTGTGCTTATCATTAAAATTAGAACCAATCCCTGAGCTAATCATTATAACTTGTACTTTAAAGTACAATAAAGTACTTTAAAGTACTTATAACTAGTTTAACTAGTTAAAGTACTTAAGTAGTTAGCAAATGATTACAGGACCGTTAACAAGCTGGGGGACTAGCTCGGGGATTGGTGATTACAACTGCTCCTAACAAACTGTCCACGAAATTAAAACACAGTACAAAAGCATGCAAAGCTAATGTTTAAAACAATCAAATTAAAACAGTGATGCGTTAATTAATGGAAAATTAATAAATTACCATTATTAGCGGATGGTTAAACTCAGTTAAACCAGTTCGGGGACAGGCTCGGATTTGGTGGCTCGGGGTACCAGAACATTTCTCATATAAGATAGATTTTTCCAATCTCTAAAGAAAACATCATTATATTAATGAAATGACTAGCATGCTATTTGCAACATAATGACATATTGTACTATTTGCTAAAAATTTACTAAATAAATTTCAAATGATGAATTCAAACCGTTTAAAACTGATCTACTTCACGAGTGATTTATTTACACAAAAAATTATAAATTTTTATATTCATTTAGTATAAAGTCAAGTGATAAAAAAATAATTAAAAACTATTACATTAAAATTAACTTATAGATCTTTTTTCTTTTTACCACTTGACTTTATATTAAATGAACTTAAAATGTTATAATTTTTTCATGTAGATGTCTCACTCGTGAAGTAGATCGTCATTAAAACATATTCAATAGATTTTGTTACATTCCGAAATTTTAAAACATGATTAAAATTGTTAAATCGATCATTTGGCTTAAATAATTATTTTTATTAACTTAACGATCGTTCAGAAATTTTCTGACCGACTAAAACGAAACTAAAATTTCAAAATATAAATAAAGCATGAAATTATGTATAATAAAATTTAGGGATTAGAAATATGTGTGTATGAACATATTATTTGATATCAAAATTATTCGAATCTGAAATTTATAATTTAACATCTGAAATATTATAACGAATATATGAAGTTCTAATTAAGAGATTAAAATACAAACTTTTGTATGATTAAAATTATATAAAAGGTTTCAAATTTCGTTCATAATAAATTATACAGACTAATTGGATTATGTATATTAAAAACATTATTATTATAGCCCTAAAATAATAGTATGATGTTATAATAATTTTTACGAAACTTCGATTCGAAATTATAGTAGAAACAGATTTTAAACCAATTAAATGAGATTATATTGAAATTCTGAATTGTTTGGACCTTTGGATTACAACCCAGCATTAATCTTGAAGCAGCCTTTTATAATCTCTTCTCCCTCCTCTCTTTCTCTCCTTCCCTACCCATGACAGCCCCAACCCAGACCCGTTCCCCTCTCCTCTCTTCTACGCCAAAGAAAAGAAAGAAACAGGGGCTTCGCCCCCTCCCGTCGCCGGCGAGCCGCCCACGCCCCACCCTCTCCTCTCTCTCCTTCTCGGTTCGGAAAACCCCAGCCCGCCCCTCCTCTCTCTCGGTTTCTGCCTCCACTGCCCCTCCGCACCACCCCTCCTCCTCTCTCGCTGACCCACGTCACCACCACCAAAATATCACTCTCTTCTCTCTCTAACCCGTGGAACTCCTCTTCCAATTTATCTCTCCCTCTTTTGCACCAGTTGCCGCTAATTTCGTGAGAATCTGAAACCCTAGAAATGCGGGTTGTGCCTCATGCTTGCAAATTGGTCCCGCTGGTACGTTCCATTTGCTGCCTTGGTGCTGTGCTGGTGTTGGTTTGGTGCTGTCTTGGTGTTGGCGTGGTGCTGTCTTGGTGTTTGCTTGGTGTCGTGCTGGTGATGGCTTGGTGCTGCCTCGGTGCTTGATTGGTGCTGTTCTGGTGCTTGGTTGGTGCTGAGCCGTGTTAATTGCGGGTTGTTATTGCTCCGGTGTCGATTTCCCTTTCCCCTTTGCTCTCTCCATACCAGGCTAGCTCTAATCGGATAAATTATCGAGCCTCTTGTTCAATTGATTGTATTTTATTGAGGGAATTGTAGTTAATTACACCTTTTTGTTCGGGTTGTTGATTTTCCCGGCAAAGGTGCTGACTTGTGGCTTGTGCCTTGTGAGATGTTTCCGTTTTACTGGTTGGTGCTGATCTGATTCTGGTTTGTCTGTCTGGTTTCGCTGGTGAATGTGGTGCCTTGTATCTGACCTATGCTTGTCTCTGTTTTGCTGGTTTTATTGTGCATGGCTGTGTTATGTTGTATGAATGGCGAAGTGCTGGTACCAGTGGTACCAGCCCAGTATACTACTGGTATGGTGCTGAATTTTGCATGATTACCAGCATTTGACCTGACAGGGACCATATTGCAATTATTGCAAAACTTTGGTTGATTATGTGAGAAACCAACCCTTGTAGAAATTTATTTAAGAGAGGGGCCTAAATGCAAAACTGTTATGCCTTGTGGTGAATTCGGCTTTAAAATGATGTGAATTAATTGTAACTTTGGACCTCTCTTTACTGGGCCGAATTGATGTTGTATTGTAACATGGGCCAAGTTGAAAATGTTAATTAATTGGATAAATGGCTTTAGGCCTTTAGTACATACATACTTAAAATTGACAAATGGAATTGGACTTGAATTAAAATGATTATAGATGAGCCGAAAGGTATAAAAGAATTGACGGATTTAAAAGACGGCTTTTGAAATTTAAGTTTTGATAATGCAACTGAATTAAACCAAGTATACGTATAATATAGGTGTAGGCTCGGTCGAGCAAGATTTCGCGAGGTAATTCGAGACGCCCAATCCTTAGATTAAGCGGTACGCTCGTCATAATCAGGTGCGAGATTCTTGGACTTGTTTGATACTTTATTTTCAGGAATTAAACTGTGTATTCGTTTGTCATGTTGAATATCATTGATTGCATCATTGAATTGTGTAAAACATTTGCATAGCCCAATCAAATTAAACTCGAATTGATGTTACTTGAGTGATTTGCATGCTGGTATGGTTGTAGGTTGTGTCGATCTATTATGATCTGATTTGATTGAAAGTCACCACGATTTGATTTGGATATGTATGTGAATGGATTTACGAAGTTAAGCACTTGGATCCAATGAATTTGCAAAGTCGGGCAGTATGCTGGCTTTGATTTCCAGGATCCTAAATGGCCTTAGGTGAACGGCCCTCGATGTTCCCAGTACCGGTTGGGATGAGGGAGGGTGGTTATGTTATGATATGTGATTGAAATCGTGGGTGACATGTGTAACGTCTATGGCTCGGTGGCATTCTCCTACGTGTTAATGAATTTGGAAGGTCAATTGAATATTACGACTATTGGAATGATTCCAAAGAGGATTTTCTTTATATGATTTGAACCAGACCTTAATAAACTGTTAAGCCAAGCGATTGCAGATGGGTGTCAGATAAAGGTTCCAGCGGTTGGCCATCTGTAGGTGTCAGTAACCCTACAGATGTGGGTTTGATAAAGGGTTCAGCTCGAAAGAACATCTGCAATTGCTACAAGCCCTAATTGATCGAGTTAAGCCAAATATATGTTATGTTTGAAATTCATCTTGGAAATTCCATGAACTGTGTTTCAGGTTGATAAATTGTTGTCGAGCACTGGCATTCTGTTATTTATGATTATATATATATCTGTTTGCATTGTTATTGTTTGGGTTTCATTTTTGAATATAGAGTTTGATTGCAAGTCCAATAATCTAAACTGTGGCAAATTTCGCACTGAGAAATTATTCTCACCCCCACCCTTTGGGTTATTTTCAGGTTTATTACACGGATACAGCAGATGAGGATATTGGTAATGCATATAAAAGATCCACTGCCTTGCGTATATATATGTCTGAATAAATATACGCGGCAGGCTGTCAGACCCGGGATTTGGGGTGTGACAGATTTATAATGGGATAACATGACATGTCAGTAGGGTGGCAACAAATCAAACCGAATCGAACTTACCCTAGTTTGAGTTTGAGTTTGAATAAGATTCGAATCGGACTGGGTTTGATTTATTTCAAAACGAACTAATTTCGAATCGAATTAATTGCGAACTACATATTTTTCGAATCGAAGTCAATCGAATTACGAACTACAAATTTCTTTAGTAGCCCTTGTTATACCGGTAGTTTATGCATTAGTTTTCTTCTCACGGAACAAAATTCACATGGTTTCCTTTTACCTTTCACGAATTCACACTAATGGATTATGGGCCAGTTCAAGATTTTCTTACCTTTTACGCAGTTGGGTTGATTAAAATCACGGCATGAACCTAGTCAAATGGAACTTATTCCATTGTTAATTCGTTACGCTGCTGAAACATTTTCCTATTATAAGTTAGCATTATATTAACAATTTTGAGCTGTGATATAAGTTTGGTTCCTGCATTATTAAAGACTAATGGTTGAATCCATTAGTTGTGTTATTTGAGATTCAAATCTAAATAGTTTGCGAGTCAATTTCGAACGAATTATATCCAGTTTGAGTTTGATTTGAATAAGATTTGAACTAACTTGTTTGATTTGTTTAAGAACAAACTAATTTTGAATCGAACTAAACTCAAATCGAATCACGAAGTACAAATTTTTTTTGCCACCCCTACATGTCAATATGCTACATGTATCACGTAACCTTATTAGTAATTTTTTTGCATCAATTTGAAAATGTTTTCATTCCTAACATACATCTCTGAAATTGCTAATTAATTTATTTTAAGAATTGATAATTTGGAATTGTTAACATACATCCCTAAATTGATACTTGTAAATTTTAATATGATACTTTTAGAATTATATTTTTTTTTTTACAAGTGAGATTTAGATGCTCTATGCTATGTATAAATTTTAGCTAGGTTAAAACACTTATACGAGTTCATATACACCGTATTTTTTTATTTATGTACATGTATAAATATATATTTATTGAGGAATCAATTAACAAATAGTTATATATTTTGACAATTTTCACAATGATTTCCAAAAAAATATAAATAAAATTGAAAAATAGAACTTTATAAATATTTTGTTGGACATTAGATAATATGCACAATAAAATTTTATTCAATTTAAGTGTTGTTCAATGATGCATCGAGAACCGTTAATTTTGAATCGTTAAAATTTTATGTCACTTGATCTATGATAAAATATAAATTGAATATTTTTTTTCTTATAAAATATAGACATAATATGTAGATGTATTGATCCTCATTTTAAAATTTAAATATTAACATGACTATTAAATGAGGAAGGTTCAAATGCCTTCATTTTTTGTGTCTCAACCATGCCTTCATTTTTAAAAAACGTTAATAGATTAAAATTTAAATCATAAACGTCAAAATAAAACCGGTAGATGTGATCTATGTTATTTCTTCTATGTGCTCATAAAAAAAAATATCACATTTCAATTTTGCTTTCATGTGAATCAATCATTCGAAAAATCAACATCTAGAAATTATCCACATTAGCACAATTTTACAAGCTATCGATGACAACTAAAATAAAAATAAAATGTCACAATTTTTCACATGTGCATAGATAAAATAATGTACATCATAACCAACGGTTTTAGTTTGACTTTTAAGTTTTAAATTTTAAATTATTAAAGTACTTAAAAATGAAGACATAACGAAGACACAAAAAATAAAGACATCTAAATCTAATAAAATAAATAATTATTTAAGTTGACCCCTCGTATTTATTTATCTATTTGTCAATTTCTTTTTATTTGTTTTCCATTATCCATAGCATTATTAATTATCTTGTTAGGTCCCCGGCCTTCTTATAGGTCTTTAATTATTTTCTTTAGTTTTATTCTTTGGAATAAATGAACGTGTCAAGCTAGAAAACAAACAGCACGCATATAAATATAAAATATATAAAATACTTTACACGCCGATTAATAAACAATAGTCAACTCTACCTAACAAAAAAAAGTCAATCAGAACAGGAATATATTATCCTTAACGACAATGTTACTTTTATAAGAAATATAATTATTCCAGAATAATAATAATAAAATGTATTTTAAAAAAATTAGGCCTTGATCAGAACAGGAATAAAAAAAATTGAGAATTCAATTTTTTTTTTAATCCTTAACGAACAGGTTACTTTTATGAGAAATCTAATTATTCCAAAATAATAATAAAATGTAAAAAAAAAAATAGATCTTGACCAGAATAAGAACCAAAAAATAGAGAATTATTTTTTGTCCTTAACGAACACGTTACTTTTATGGGAAATCTTATTATTTCCAGAATAATAATCAAAATGTCTTCCAAAAAATTAGGCTTTAATCAGAACAAGAACCAAAAAAAATAAAAAATTCTATTTTTTATTCTTAATGAACATGTTACTTTTATGAGAAATTTAATTATTCCAGAATAATAATAAAATGTTAAAAAAAAATTAGGCCTTGATCAGAACAAGAACCAAAAAATAGACAATTCTATTTTTTATCCTTAACGAACAGGTTACTTTTATGAGAAATCTAATTATTCCAGAATAATAATAAAATGTAAAAGAAAAAAATAGGCCTTGATCAGAACAAGAACCAAAAAATAGAGAATTCTATTTTTTTTATCCATAATGAACATGTAACTTTTATGGGAAATCTAATTATTCCAGAATAATAATAAAATGTAAAAAAAAAAAAATAGGCCTTGATCAGAACAAGAACCAAAAAATAGACAGTTCTATTTTTTATCTTTAACGAACAGGTTACTTTTATGGAAAATCTAATTATTCCAGAATAATAATAAAATGTAAAAGAAAAAATAGGCCTTGATCAGAACAAAAACCAAAAAAATAGAGAATTCTATTTTTTTTTTTATCCATAACGAACATGTTACTTTTATGGGAAATCTAATTATTCCAGAATAATAATAAAATGTAAAAAAAAAATAGGCCTTGATCATAACAAAAAAAAAATATAATTCTAATTTTTATCCATAACGAACATGTTACTTTTATGGGAAAAATCTAATTATTCCAGAATAACAGAAAATGTAAAAAAAAAAAAAAATAGAGGTTGATCAGAATAAGAGCCAAAAAATAGAGAATTTAATTTTTTATCCTTAACGAACAGATTACTTTTATGGAAAATCTAATTATTCCAGAATAATAATAAAATAAAATAAAATAAAAAATTAGGCCTTGATCAAAACAAGAACCGAAACATAGAGAATTCCGTGGAATGAAAAGAAAAAAAAATACAATCGACATATTTTGAACTGAAATTTTATGATAGGGTAGATAATTTTTACGGAATAAATTCGTTTTCAGAGACTTTATAATTACACTTAAAAGATTTTAAATTTACATATATTATTTGTAAGAGAAAGAGAATAAGAAGAAGAATTTTTACGATAAATCTAACTTACAGTATAATTATTTGTCTTGTTGGAATAAACATACGATGATTTGCAGTCAAATTATTAATTAATCATAACAAACACGAGAAAATAAGATTGTCGCATCTCTTCATTCGATTTCGTACAATTCTCGTCAAATTCTTTAATTTTGACAGGAATTTTGTGAAGAAATTTCAAAGAGTAAAAAGTTGCACGAAAATAAATTTGTACAATTCATGCGACATAATTGTTTATTTATTCTGTATTTTAAAGCGATTTTATCCATTTTCAGTCAAATCCTTAAAAGATGGAATTACTATTTTCATGTTCAAAAAATGTATACTTCACACAATACATCAATTACAATTTCAAACGAAAGTATTTTTATGAGCAATATTACCTAGAAAATTATTATTTAAAATTCATTCTATAATCCTGACGCTCACACGAATATTAAAGTATATTATAGAATTTGCATGCACAAATTTTGATAGATCAGAAATATTTATATGTAATTCACTTTTCTGATATGTTAAAATTTTGTATCTTGAGTTCAAATTTATTATGATAAAAAATACACCGCCAAGAATAACCAGCGCATTTTTTGTACCGCACGTATAAATTTCGATACATCGGATAATTTTTTTTTTTTTTGAAAACCGAATAGTAGCTATCAGAATAATATACAACTTAGTACAGGTACTATACCTTCACACCGTACCAGTACCTATACATCCCTCAAAATTAAAACCCATCGGATAAATTTATTTATGTACAAATTTGAATCTGTACATGTAACTCTTCCCAACGCATCAAAAATCGTACGCTATCCATACAATTATTTGTGACCTCTCCCTCAAACAATAATTAGCAATTTGTTATAAAATAAAGATCAATAAGCATAAAGAAGAATAAGCAAAATAGGGAAGAAAAAAGATGACAATTTCTTTATTCATACATTTCTCATATGTGTGTATAATACAAGATTACAAAGGTTCTATTTATAGGTCACAAATTGTGAATGAAAAACCATCTAAATTAATTACAAGAATAAATGAGAAAATGAATTCCAATAATAGTGAAGATAGTGGAAAATGAATGTTGGAAATTATGGATTTCCACATTAATAATTTATTCATAACACAATTGACCTTTTTTTTGAGAAAAAAAAAAGTTAGAAAAAATATCAATTATATTCGTGCCAACAAAATTCTCCAGAAAAAAAAAAAATCTAACAAACGTGAGACACGCTTGACATTTTCCAACGCAAGATACGAAACTTAATTAATGGAATGAGAATCTGATTAATTTCCACTCTAATTTTCCCTGCACTTTGGACGATTCGAATTAATGAAGCAATTATTAAATCTGACAACTTTGAATAACGACTTCATATTGAAGTGTGTTTTATCAGATCTAATCCCATTTAGATTTTGTTCTATAATCAGCTGTTTAATTGAAAGAGAGACATGAAGAAAAAGAAGAAGAAGAAAGACATACGAGATAGTTTACTTTCTCTACACTTCAATTCAAAATGTGAATCAAATGCCAAGTTTTTACAAGTAATTCGCACCGGTCAGCTGCAGTTAGGAGTGGTAACGAGTTGGTTCGGTCAGAGCTAGTTCCTAACTCAGCTTGTTAATTCTGGATCGAACTACAGCTAACCGAGCTGGACTTAGGACATCCAAGTTAAAACCTCAGCTTGAAATCATGACAAGCCAGTCCGAGCTAGCTTGCGAGCTGACGAGTTGGCTCGTTGGATCTGGGTGGATATTGTTTTAAGAAGAAAAAAATTCTACAAACTTTTTGGATCAAGCTGAATAGAGCTGGACCGAGTTAGACAGTATAAAATGCACACAAATTCATACAAATTTACAAATTGATACATAACTGAGCTAGCTCACGAGCAAATTAGGCCTCAGCTTGAACTCGTTAATTCTGAACCGATCTAGTAACAAGTTGGCTCGTTAACAGCTGGATCCAGTAACGAGCCAACTGTTAGCAATCGAGTCATAATCGAGCCACGAGCTTTTTTACCACCCCTAGCTGCACTCATGCTCCCTCTTTACGGTTCTGAAACAAATATCTCGCATCTATTAGAAATATTGCTATCCAAATTTAAGAGTAAATTGACAGCATCAATGAATAAATTTACACATGACAAGAAAAGGTGAAATTATAAATATAGAATCCTTTTAATCTATCATCTAAGATGAATCCTACATGTGGTGATGAGTTTAGGATATATATATATATATATATATAGAGTTAGGTTGGGTGTTATGGATAGCATAGTGGCCTCTATGCTACGGCTCAATATTCGAGTTTTCAAAATCCAAACGGTCGATCCGAACTGTTCATCTTATTCTCCATATTAATATCTGCCTGGAGACCAAATTTTACATTTTTCTGAAGTTTTTTACTATTTATTAAGTATTTTACAAAATTGTTGATCCAACGGTGGCTGCACAAAACAGTAAAACCGTTGGATTAGCGATTTTCAAAGTGGCTTAATAAATAGTAAAAAAATTCAGAAAATTATAAAATTTGGTCTCCAAGCAGATATTAATATGGAGAATAAGATGAACGGTTCGGATCGACCGTTTGGATTTTTAAAACTCGAATATTGAGCCGTAGCATAGAGGCCACTATGCTATCCATAGCACCCAGCCTAACTCATATATATATATATATATATATATATATATATTTAATTATTGAAATATAGATATTGAATTTTGAAACTTGTGATTTTCTTAAATATTTATTTTTTTACATGTTCAGCGTATAACTACCAACAGACAAAGAATAAAGTTGAACCGATATTCGGTCTGATCCAATTCGTTGAATCAAACTCTTAATTAGACTAGCGTCAGAGCTTGGCCAAACATTTTTTATAATACAAAAAAAAAAATGATTATCACATAGTAATAATGTTAATAGATTTACGGAATAGACCAGTTGATTAACGATTAATAATACTATTCAGAATTTCAGATGTCCAAGATAGTTTTAAAACGAGAAGCAAGAGGGTGAATTATAAGGCTGTGTTCCACAAAACCGAAGTGTAGAGACAAGGAACAGAAGAAGAAAGACTGTTGCATTCTGCTCACCTTCAAACAGTATTCACTACACTCTAATTTGAAGGTGACAAATCTCAGCAAAAATCTATAGCGTCTTATTCTCCAATCAGTACTTGTTTCACTTTGCTTCCTCTCCAATTCTCCCCTTCCGAAACAAGTGAACTCGTCCGATCAGTTTGTGAGCTCTCACATTTACATAGTAAATTTGTTATTCTCTTCTTTCTACATCTCCCTGCTCCCTATTTGGAGCGCACCCTAGATTCTAATTCATATAATTTACTCAAAAAAACTGAGAATAAAACATAATTTTAAAGAGAGCATTTCCAAGTTCCGGTTTATAAATTGCAAATGCCCCCTAGCAATTTATACACCGGATTGCCAAATTAATTTGTTGCACTAAGAAATGGATGCAGCAATTAATTAATTGTCAAATTTCACCGGATTAATCAAAACCCAAAACCGATTTTTTTTTTTATAAACCATAATTAATTTTTTTTTTTATAAAACTAACATGATTACTTTTTTTTTTTTTTACAAAAACCATAAGAACTGAAATGTCAATATGGGTGAATTTTTTTTCCAGTCCGAAACGGCAATTCGGTCCGAGGTACTTTCATAATTTTTAACGTATTTTTTCTCAAAATATGTGGAAACAGCTGGGACCGAAATGATAATTCAGTCTAAAAAAATAAAAGAGACCGAAATAACATCTCGGTTCTTATGATTTTTGTAAAAAAAAAAGCAAACAATCAAATTGATTTGGTAAAATCTTATTTTTTATGTATGATTTTAAAAAAAAATTCCCCAAAACGGTACCAAATCTAACAACGTCAAAATCCCAAAAACTAATATCTATAATAATTGGTCAATTTAAGAATAATTCTGTACGGCCCCAAATAATTATAAATAAGCATCCGCAGTTGGCATCTCCTCACTATAAAAAAGCCAACTTGCTTCAAACCTTCTTCTATTCCTCAAGCAAAGCTAGTCACAAAGAGAGAGAGAGAGAGAGAGAGAGCAAGAAGCAACAACCTCGAAGCTAGTCTAAACTAGTGGGAGGTTGTCTGCCCTGCCGGGACAAATTACGAGCTAAAAAATGGCGCGAGGCAAGGTTCAGATGAGTCGAATTGAGAATCCGGTGCATCGCCAGGTCACCTTTTGCAAACGGCGCAACGGCCTCATGAAGAAGGCCAGAGAATTATCGGTGCGGTGCTCTGCTGATGTCGGCATCATCATCTTCTCTGGCCAGGGAAAGTTGTATGAGCTTGCTACCAATGGGTATGAAAGAAATTGAAATAATTAAAATGTTAAAATGTTCAATCTTCCAGAAATGTGAGAATTGATGAAGAAATCAAATGAGGCAGAAGTAAACCAGCAATTGCTCCATCCCAATTATTATTCTTTGTACCAGTTAGGGGATGATCCATTATCCATACTGGTTTACCATTTGGTACCAGCAGGGTATGACTTTACCAGTACTTTACCATTTGGTACAAAAGTCAGTTACTTTACCAGTACTTTCACCTTGCATTTTTCCAAGCACCCCTCAAAATAAAATTACGTCTCATTCAAACAAAATTCATGTTTGAAAAACTACATTGGTTCTTTCCTTGGGTTATAACAGAAACATGGAGGGTTTAATTGAGAATTACCAGAATGCATGTAGAGAAGCTGGCCCCAACAGCGGTGAGCTCAACCAACCCCAGGTATTTATTTATTGCTACGATCTAATCTTTTCTGAATACTTGTGTTAACAAATTTATCTCAAAAACAATTTTTACCCCAGCAATATATGGATCTTACTTGATTGCTAACAGGAATCCGAGGCGGCATTGATGATCAACAAAGAGATCAACTTAGTACAAAAGGGTCTCAGGTACGCAAATTACATTTGAACCTGTTAACAAGCCATACTGGTATTTACGTGCCGGGTGCATATTGCACTTGTTTCAGATAAGAAGAATGCAAAATGTAAAAAGAAATGTACAGTAAAAGAAAATGAAATGAAAAACAGAGAAGGTTAATGGCATTTAATAAAAACTTGTCTAAAACCAAGAACAAATTGTACAGGTTTATGTATGGTGATAAAGCTAGTGAGCACATGACACTTGATGAAATGCATGTCTTAGAGAGGAATTTGGAGGTTTGGATGTATAAAGTTCGCTCTGCTAAGGTAATTAAATAAATTCATTCCAACATTTTTTTTTTCAATTTGAAACTAGAAACCTTGAATAGATTGAAATTTTCATGTGTAGATGAAGATGATGCTTCAAGAGATTGAATCCCTGAAAAATAAGGTACCCATTTATAAATTTTTTTTTTTTTTGAAAGTGGATTTATAAAATTTTTATTGATGAATTTACTGTATGAATCATTTTCCTTTGCCGCTTAATTTTATTTTATTTTGTTTTGCAGGAAGGCATACTCAAAGCCGCTAATGAAATTCTTCAGGAGAAGGTATCTTTTTTAACCAAAAAAATAAATAAATAAAATCAAATGCATTTGTTGTTCTACCGTACCAATAATTGGCACCAAAATTGCTAGAGACCAACTTAATACGGTTCAACTTTATATATAGTACACACCATTGTTGTAAATAACGGTATGCGGTACCGCCAAGCAATTAATCAGGAATAATCAGTTATAAATGAAAATAATTGGCTGATTAATCGAAAAAATCCGTGACGGTTTGGTTACCGCCAATGACTAATGGGTCGATTAATCGGCCTAAACGGATGTTTTTTAACACAGTACAAAGTGTTTGTAATTATTTTTTTTTCTTATGCAGATTATAGAACAAAATGGGCTGTTTGATACGGCCCAATTTGGGGCCCATCAAGTTGGGTATTTTAGCGAGGCCCCACCAGCCGATTTCACCCCTGACTACACTTCTTACCCACTGACACTTGATGACTATTATGGTAATTTCATTTCTAGGGAAGGTTCTCAGTCTCAGATGGGCTTTTCCTACTAACTATTTACTTCCAGTTTGCTCCTAGTAGATAATAAATCTTGAGGGACTCTTTTGTCATTTGTGTTCTACCTAAATGTATTTCAGCTACTATGAATTATGGGTGTTGTTGTATCAGTTATGAGCCCTCTAAATAATAATAATAGTAATATAATAATAATAATAATACAATGCTATTGGAGGATTTGAGAATGTTTTTCCTATGTTAAAAGTACATTGTGTGTACCTATGTATTATTTATTGCATTAAAATGATGGATGGATTTGTATCTTTTGGGTACATTTTATTCATTTCAGCTTGTTCTTCAATATGAATCTTGTTTGGTTGTCAATTAAGCTATCAAATTGTGCTATTTAAGTTAAATGAACGCATGTCAATAAAAATTCAACAAATGCCAACCCAAATATGCTACAATATACACCAAAGTGATACATAAACTTGTTTTATCTATAATTTATAACTTAAAAGCAATTTATGTCGAGAACTAGCCTTTGGTCTAGTGACAAAGACACATGGTCTATATATGAAAGGTCATGGGTTCGAAATCTAAATATGAGAAATTCTTTGTTATAATAACATTGATATTATATAGTTAGGTAGCTTGAGCTCCAACCTTTACTCAAAAAAAAACAATTAATGTCTTGTTCCGATATATGTTATAAACATATTGATTTAAAATAAAATTATAAGAAAAACCTTTCTTCCGTTATATGTTAAAACCTTTTCTTATAGCAAAAAACATACACTGAATATCAAAAGTACATCACTAATTATTGCTCAAACATTATCATATGAAATATCACTCAATAAATTTCACCATCACTAATTATTGCTTAAACATTATCAGACAATTTTATTTTATATAATTACCATATAGGTAACGGGTACGAAATAGTCTTTACCTGTATCCTTACCCGTTAGCCTAACAAAAAAAATCTTATCCATATTTATACCTGGGAAGCTAACGAAAACAAAATTACCTATATCCATCTTATCAAATATGATACGAATAGATAAACGGTTAAAAAAATATCATTAACACCCCTAGACTTTTTCCTTGTGGTATGTATTAAACGTAGTGATTTAGAAATTTTCTACGTTTGTATAATTAAATTCAGTAAAACAAACAGGAAATAAAGTACAAACAAACGGCAACTATAATCGTAGTAAATTTGACAAATTTGTGCGAAATATAATCACAGCAGACACACCTTTTGGAGTCCATACCCCTTGAAGATTCAAGATTAAAAAAACAGGGAAATTTTTTTAATCTGTCTCCAAATAATCCATAGACACCTGCATGACAGAACAGCTTCCTCGGTACTTTCTACATAAACAGAGCTATTTAATGCTCTACGAGCAATAAATACCATAAAGAAAGAAGGAAAATGATTTACTAGCGCTGTAGCACACCTTAAATATTTGAGAATTAATAATGGAAGGAGATCACCTGCTCCCGGGTACTCCCGGGGGTACAGAAAAAAATCCTGTTCCCTAACATCCTGTTTGGATGGAGAGTAGAAGAAGGAATGAGAGGTAAAGAATAGAAGGGAATAGAATGGAATAGAAAGAAAGATTAACATATTTAATCTCTTTGTGTTTGGATGATTAATGAGAGAAAATAAATTTAACTTTTCTTTCCGTCTTATTTCTTGTTTGATTGATTAAAATTTAGAAGGTTAATGAGAAATTCGGTGACTGTTGTAGGTTTGAGAAAAAAATATTGTATGAGAATTATATATATAAGATATATGGTTGGGCATTTGTATTATTTTTTCTAAAAATATTTGTAACAAAATTTTTTTCCATCCATTACACCTCAATTTGGGAGGGAAACCGATTCTATTAATTATAATGATAGAAGGTTAAACCTTTCACCTCCTGTACCCTTCACCTCCAATATAATTTTATCAATCAAATACAATTTAATGGAAAGTTTTTGTTCCTTTCCATTCCCTCCCTTCCTGTACTCTTCATCCAAACAAGGTGTAAGTCACTGTCGGGTGATGCCGGTCACTGTTAATTTTTGAACTGGGGGCCCACCGACAGTGATTCTGAGAGCAGAAATTTCCTGCCCCAGAGGAGCAAAGAATTCGGTCTCATTAAGAATACTCTCTGAACCGTAAGTTTGAATTTGAATTAAATTAAATGAATTTTTTTTTTCAAATCGAATCAGTTACCACCTCTATGTAAAAAAGACAGAAAACCGAAATTGTGATTTCGATCGGATTCTAAATATGAAAGCCAGAACCCTTTCATTAACTTAAAAAATAATACTAATTAAAGAAGAAAACTACCAACAAGCTTCAGCGCAGCTGTCAAAATAATTATAGCAATAGTGGAATGAGTTGTACATATCATTACTTAATTTATATGTTATTTGTACTGGATTTGTTTTATGTGCTCTCTTTCTTCTACTTTCTCTCTCTCTTACTTTTCAGTTTTCTGCATTGGCGACTCTTCATTGGAACCTCTGACTGGTGACTGTCCGGGTTTGGTTGATTTAGTATTTCTCTTGGGACTTCTGAGTGGTGACTGTCCTGACTCAGTTGATTCAGTTTCTGGTCTGATTTGATTCAGTGTCTTCTACGATAAAGTCTACCAGCATAACAACTATACACACAGAGGAAACCATCACTAGGCTCCTATTATTTCAATCAAGCAAGGATGACTAAAATTGTGTCCACATAATACTCATACCACTGTGTGTTTTTAGTTTGTTTACAACTAAATACTTTGTAAGACATTTTATGTCTAATCTTACGTAACAACTGATTTATAACTCTTTAAATTAATAAAATCAGGATTTTACTTTAAAAAAAAAAATGCAGCGACATAATAATTTATTTTCCAATTTTTCTTCTTTTCACATTCGTTCAATTCAACTGGTTGACTCCTACATCCTGCTGCCATTGTTGCACACATTCCTATTACCATTTTCATTTACATTTACTGCCTATGACAGAGTTTACTCAAAAGCATTTACTAATTCTATCGACCACCAACGACCAACCCAGTAGGACATCTTTTCGAATCATCCCTTTTTGTTTTACAAATTACAATGGTGTTGGTGTTGGTGCTGGTATAAGTTGGATCAAATCAATCATTTAACAAGGGCGTTTTGTAATACCAAAAAGGAGAAGACAATCTTGCACTTTTTTAAAATTGCCAACTTTCCAGTTTAAAATTTTTGTATTTTTTTCTTTCTATTTCTTATTTTTATATTATCAAAAAAAAAAAAAAAACTAACAAACTTGTTTCTACCGTTGCTTTCTAAGCTTTCAATTAGACTACAAGAAATGAATTTAATCCTATATAATTAACTTGGGTTATTATTGAACATATTTCTCATATTAAAATAAAAAAAGAAGTTATATTTATCTACGGCCTTTGGGCTAATATCATGTACATGTAACAGTTTATCAACTATAATTGGACGTAATGAAATATTTGTCAATTAGCTATTCACATGTTTTAGATTTACATGTTTTGGTGCCTTTACCAACAAATTGATCATACTTGCTAATGGTTGACTGTCTGAGTTCGGTCGATCCAGTTCCCGGTCTGGTCTGAATTCAGTGCCTTCTCGGCTGTAATATGCGTACAGAGAAAACCATAACTAAGCTCCTATCACTCTAATCAAGCAAGAATAGTCAATTTGCGTCCACATGATGCACATACCCCTGTGCGTTTTTTGTTTTGTTTAGTTGTATGTTTTTCACAGACACTAATTGTCTAATCTTATGTAACAGCTACTATGTAACTTTCTCTATCAATAAAACTGTTTACTGATTTTCAACCAAAAAAAAAAAAAAAATTGATCATACGGCCATTACCAAATAAGTAAATCATGATATTAGGATGCATGTACTCTGATGAATCTTTTCCTTTTGACCAAACAACACTTTGGTGCCATTTTTACTTCTTTAAGACTGTAACCTTTGACAATGCAATGTAAGCCCTTTATTTAACCAAAAATAAGAAAAGGTACAAGTCAAAACTTCTCTGTCTCCTCTGTTCCCTATATATAAACTGGTTCCCTGTCACCTCTCTCTATATCTCTCTTCTCAAAGCCCTTTCTGGCTCTCTCTCTATATCCATTGCAATTATGCAAACAAATACACACCTCTTTCTTCCTTGCCTCATACTCCTCCTGTCTTTCTCTCCACTATGCAAATCTCAGCTTGTACCAGATATAAACATGAGTGCCCCATTAGCCCCTGGAGTCGGTACCAGTCAGAGAGAGATGATACCTGCCATGTTTGCTTTTGGTGATTCTCTCATAGATAATGGAAACAACAATGACCTTCCTTCATTCGCAAAGGCCAACTATTACCCCTACGGCATTGACTTCTCGGGTGGGCCTACTGGCAGGTTCTCTAACGGCTATACCATTGTAGATGAGATAGGTACTATATAAATATTATACAATACTAATTCTGGTTACGTCGTTAATTAGTTAATTTCATGTACCATTAATTTCTTATTAGTTTTAAAACCATAATTTCTCTCCCATTTTCTTTCATTGTTGTTTCCTTTATATCTGTCTCTCTTGGCTTAATTAGTGGGGTCAGGGTTTCATGAATAATGCAATAAGGCTTACATAGAAACTTTTTTGCAACAATGGTACTTATTTTATTTGATACTAATACATGCATTGTGTATTGAATATTTTTTTTTTATTGTTTTTGTATGTAGCTAATTTGCTTGGTCTTCCTCTGATACCTCCCAACTCACAAGCATCTGGCGAAATGGCATTACATGGTGTCAACTATGCCTCAGCCGCCTCTGGTATTTTGGATGTCACTGGCCAAAATTTTGTAAGCTACATCTAATCTCAGTCTAACCTATTTACTGTTATATTGATCATGTAGAGTAAAAAAATATATTACCATGTAGTCGCATGCATGCTGATTGTTTGAATTGCCTTTTGCATCATTTGAAATTCGCTTGTTTTTCTCTCGTTAATTAGTAATTACCATTGATTGTCATGTAAATTGAAGGATTACAGATAAAATATTCTGAAGCCAGAATATTATTATGTACTGAATTTCTTAATTGATATAAGAATATTTAAAAAAGACCCTACATTATCGGAAGTCACTAAAAAGCCACTCTGTTGTTAAAATATTCAAAAAACTGAACAGCCTCCAAAAAAAAAAGAATTGAAGCACTTCCAGCAAACTCTAATAAGGTCAGGAAAGGTGTTATTATAAAAAGCTCATGGTAGAAGGCATAATGCACAAAATTTCATATATCAACAAAAATCAATAAAAAGATGTTTAGAAGTGTTGGTTGGCAAAGTCATTTTCCCAAATTAAGTTGGATAAACCTTCGATTTTTCTACACTAATTAACAGGTAACTAGGATACCATTTGGCGAGCAGATCAAGAACTTTGAGAAAACACTTGATCAAATAACCGATAATTTAGGAGCCGATGGCGTGGCGGACGCATTGAAAGACTGTCTCTTTTTTGTGGGAATGGGAAGCAACGACTATTTGAACAACTATCTCATGCCAAATTACAACACACGCAGCCAGTACAATCCTCAACAGTTTTCTGATCTCTTGGTGCAGCAGTATAACCGCCAACTCATGGTTAGTTGATCTTTGTAATTATTAAGTGTGAAACTTATGAAAACAATGGATTTTAAATTGCTTTTTTTTAAAAATCTAAATTACTTACAGAGCATGTACAATCTCGGAGCTCGAAAATTTGTCATTGCCGGAATTGGGTCCATGAGTTGCATACCAAATATGCGCGCACAAAATGTCCAGAGTCAATGCTCTCCTACAGTAGACAGAAATCTCATCATTCCATTCAATAACAAAGTCAAGATTATGCTTAATTCACTTAACAGAAACTTGCCAAAAGCAAAATTTATCTACATGGATAACTACAAGATGATTTCTGATATTCTTGCCAGCCCTAGATCTTATGGTAGGTTCTTGCTAATTCACTAATACAAAAATTAACTATATTTTTCTTATTAAATGTTTTTGGAGACCAATTTCATCTCTAAACAGATACAGTTTTTTTCAACTAGGCTAATTCATTGTCCTTGCACAAAAATTTTAGGGTTTCAGGTGATAGACCGAGGGTGTTGCGGCATCGGTAGGAACCGGGGACAGATAACATGCCTTCCATTTGAGACACCATGTGTGAACAGAAATGAATATGTATTTTGGGATGCCTTTCATCCAACTGCAGCTGTGAATATACTACTTGCCCGTAAGGCATTTTACGGCAATACGGATGTGGTCTTTCCTATGAACATACACCAGCTTGCTCAGCTAAAACTTGAACCTAATTAACTAGCTAGAGAGAAAGAGAGAGGATTAATATGAGATTTTTCACTATCAATTAAGTTGCTGAATATGGGGTTTTATAAACAATGACAGTAATTGTTGCTAAGGAAAGAAATGCTTTAAGTTTTCATGAGTAGATCCTGCCAGGAACTAAATTTTTAGCTTAATTCTTAATTTTTATATAAAGAGTTTAGACACATTTGATCTGGTTCCCTAACAAGTTTGCCATCATTTAACTGAACACCAAACTCAACTCCTCCCTCTTATTAATTACTAAACCACATGATATCCCCAATTTGATTAAATTTGTAGCTTGATATTTTATCCAAAGAAGAACTGAACTTGGGGATAATATGCACAAATTATTTAGTTGTAAGTGAGCTCTTGACGATGTCTTATTTGTAATAGTGTATTTTTTGCCCATATTTTTTATCCAAAGAAAAATAGTCAAGGGCTCATTTACCACTCACGGAAGAACAGTTTATCCTTGTATTATCAACAAACTTTCAGATTTAAAGGATATGTGAGCATTCAACTTGGTTCAAAATTCCAAAATGGGTTGTTGACAGCAGTAAGAACTATGTATTCTACTTGTCATCAAAATGTGGTAAAAGTTGTTCAAGTTCAAAATTCCAAAATGAGTTCCATACCAAATACACGTGCACAGAATTTTTCCAACATTCTCCTCGTACAATTTTACAAGAAGCTTATTCAAAATTCTTCTCATACAATTTTAATGGTTCGGATTCATCATTTGAAGTCAATTTAATAAATTTTAGAATTGAGTTCACAAAGGAGCTTAGTGAACTTAAATTGTGTGCAAATGTTTTTGCTGTTCCAAATGCAATATGCATGTTTTTGTTTCTTGAAGGAAATATATTTTGACGAATATCTCAAACAATAAAGCACCTTTATTAAAAATTGAATGAATTGCCTAAATATACAAGGAAAAGACACGAATATTTCAATTAACAACAATGGAAATATGACAAATTTAGCCAAACTAATAAAAATGACAATCGTCTTGCAAAAATAAACACCACTGCTAGCTCTTCCTACACAAATTTTGATTACAGAGGTTGTGGACTTGTGGAAATAAATATGTTCTTTAATAAACAGATATAAAATCTAAGAATATTATGATGAAACCCCACGCGAGGATTTGGGATTGATTGTGTCTATTTTTATTGTAAACTAATATCTAATTTTTATGATGAAAACCCCACATTGCATTTTCTTTAATTGAATCTAAAAGGCAATTTTTAAATATCTTGCTTCAGGCTTCAGCAAATCATTTCTTTGAACACCTAATAATTGATATGACAATATTTTACGCATTCTGTGAAAGTTAAAAATTTCCTGAAATTAACTATTATATACATAGCCAGGAAGCATATAAACGTTATAGTGAGCAAGTCCTTGTAGGAGGCACTACAAACCTAAAAAGTGGGCATGCGTTGATACAAAACCATGTAAATTTTCATACTTTCTGTAACAACGCATATTACAATTGCCAATTAAAGAACAGTATAAAATAGGCGTACAGTTATTCTTCTCTTCTTGCCCATCTCTATTATCAAATCATGAGCTTCTCTAGTTCTCGCCTAGATGAACGAAGTGTGTGTCAGTAAGTTCATAGATGCACGGGGCACATTCGGCAAAAAGAAATTGAATATCTATGAAGGCAATTAATTACAACAGTAGAAGCTTTAGACCTATCCAGATGATACACAAAAATGCCTATAAAAGAAAAATAATGTAACAAATTAACGCCCGAAAAGAAATACAACATCAGATAGCTGTAAAACATCAATGGATCTAATCAATCAATGAAATGCCCGAATAAAGGAAAAATTATGTACACTTTGGTTGGGTAAAACAAGATAAGTTCCGGTGTGGGCCCAAATTATTTCTTTCACATATTTTGTTCGGCTTTATTTTTTCAAAAAGAAAGCAAACCTCCATGCCTATTTGTCCGCCAGAATATCATACTCTGGGTCAAAGCTCTGTCACCTGAATCAAATTAGTATCCCCGCTTCAATTTGGATCTCTAAGTCAGTTGTAAAAAAATTCAGTCATTTCATCGAGACTTGACAACACAAAGGATGCTTCTCGCTGCAGCTGATAGATTATGCTGGTTCCCTGTTTATATTTCATAAATAGATCTCACATTATGATAGTCACAATGTTGGATCAAGTGCTTATATGGGCCATCATAAATGAGGCAAAATAAATTGGAAGAAACACAGAAAAGAGAAATCAATCTAATTAACAAGATCAATATAGCAAGGTAATATTTGACCATATAACATGGGGGACATCGGTACACACCAAGCAACATTATACTACAAAAAAAGCCATTTCGCCCTTTATTTGTGTAATTTTAAAAGCCAGTGAAAAGATCTTTCTTCTCTAAATTTAGATCCCTTCTTCACTTTATTTCCCACTCTACTACTCTAGTGCAGACATGATGGTAGGGCCAAATTGCTGAAGAAAAAAGCTCTAGAACTGAAGAATCTTTAAGACTTTGGTTGGTTAACCATTTATAAACAGGAGCCTTTTGCAAATATCAAAGTCAGAAGTGATTTTTGCAAAGAAAAATAAATAATGGGTCACCTTCTGATATAAAAAACACAATAAATAAAATCCTAGTATAGCTGATGATAAGTATGTGCAGTTTCCACCTTTTCTAATCTACTCCCTGGACTCCAAATAAAAAGAAAAATAATATATGCCTTGCCAAAAACAAACTGTTAAACATGGCTTGGATCCTGGGACTGATGCCATGGTACTATGCATAGCACAAATTGGTCTGTAGTATGGATCAATATATTTGTTTTCAAAGTCAACATGATCTCCATATGAAAATGTACTTGCAGACTAAATTTTACATTTTTTTACTATTCTTTTAGATAGGCAGAAAATAACTACTTTTGAATGGTCTGTAATTTTTAGATCAAGTGATTTTCTACCTATCTAAATGATAGGAAAAATTTTTGTAAAAAATGTAATATTTGATCTGCAAGTACATTTTCATATGGAGATCATGTTCAATGGTTCAGATCAACTGTTTGGTTTTTTTTTTTAAAATGAAGATATTGAACCATAGTACGGACCTATTGGCACTATAAACAGTCCGATAGCCTCACTCTACTTTAATTGATTTAAAAACAAACAAAAATCAGAGATAAACAGTAAAACGATTGTTTCACCTAAGATAAGGCAATACAAGGCCATCAGTCAGGCCCGCTAACCCAAGCTTCCACATCAACCCAATCACAGTATTAGCTTCTAGTCTCCTGCCCAAATGATAGTAGGCCCTGTGCATGATCAAGAAGGTTCTCTTTGTTCGGTGGAACCGAAAACTCTCCATCTCATTCAAAACCTCATGCATCTCTTCTAACCTGTTGTGCTTCCCATACATAGTCATCTTGCAGTGGAACACAGAGTGGGAAAGTTTCCACCCTGCCTCCTCTGCGCTTTTCACAAAACCTACAAGTAGGATTATAAATAGTAAATATAAAAGTCTTACCTAGCTTCCAAAAAAAAAAAATAATAATAGTTTTATCAGTAATTTGCAAGGATAACAAAACAATTCTCAAATGAATCATTAAAATTGTAAGTTATAACCAGAACTAACTCTTGTGTTAACTTAATCAATCATCTGCACAGCTAATTCGTACTTCATATAGCTTCAGGTCCCATCATGGTTTGACTTGCCGGTAATTCAATTTGAAATTAGGGGGGAAAAAAAGAGAATTGAAATAAAAGCATAAACTGCTTGTACTGGGAATGTTTTATCACACCTTTAAAACAATAACAGCTGAGAGATACCCAATATCTCAATTTGTTTTTTTACTTGAAAAATACAAGAATGGTCAAAATTATTTTGGTATACTCCACTACCTGCGAGTTGGTCAATAGCACCACGATGATAATAACTTGAGATGATGGAGTGCATAATCCCACTGGTTGTCACAGCAGTGTTCCTCCTAAAGGCCTCAACTATCAGCCTCTCCATTACCTCCACCAGACCTTCCTGTGCATAAACTCTGATCAAGAGCACATGCAGCCATGGTCTATACTCAGCATCACCAATGCACTCAAGAAGCTCTTCAATCCTCTGTATCCTGTTCTGGCATGAGCTCTTGCAATAAGCACAGATCATAGCCCTGATAAGGATTGCATCGACCCTTTGCACCTGCACAAATGTACACAGTTGATAGACACAAGAACTTTCAAAATATGGATATATGTAAACACCTGATAAACAAGATCCTCAAAATAGGGAAATTTCATGTGTACCCCTCAAAAATCATGAAATTATTTTTTCCCCTCAAAAATTCAAAGACACCATATTTACCCCACCAAATTTAAAAAACTCACAAATTTTACCCAATTTATAGCCTTTTATATTAAAAATTTAAAACTCATTTTAAATTTATAAAATACCATTTTACGCTTTATTAAAAAAAAATATGTACTTGTTTAAGAGAAATGTTCGGTCTTCTAATTTGCCGGTTAAGCAATAAATTGGATAAATTTGTGAGTTTTTGAAATTTAGAGAGGAAATATGATATTATGAATTTTAGAGGAGGAAATACTTAATTTCAAGGTTTTTGAGGGGTATACATGAAATTCCCCCCTCAAAATAAATGGTCATTGGACTAAAGTTGAACCTGCTGAGAAACAATTCTATAAGTATCCTCCATCTTTTCAATGTGGCCAGAGTGTGCATACCCCCGAAGCATAAGGAGGTGAGTGCTGAGCTGAGGTTTGACCGGGCCAGCCAGCATTGCCTGGTAGGTAGATTCCATCCGGTCCCACATAAAGGCAGTGACATAAGCAGAGATAATAGTATTATGCGTCTTCAAAGTTCTTATCACGCCGGCTTCATCAGCAGCATGAAGCACAGCTTCCATGTGATCTACCTGCGTGTTCTAGTTTAGTACTGCAGTCATAGAATGGGATTCTATGATTTTTCATTAAGAGCAGGTATAAAGGCATTAAAAGTTCTCAGTTTCTTCTTTCCAGGTTCCCAGCTGGTACTGCAGGATAAGTGAAGCCCAGGGGTTTAGGGTTTAGGGTTTGGGGTTTGGGGTTTTACCAGGCTACCAGCGGGTACTGCCGGATAGGTGAAGCCCAGTACTCAGTACTGAATACAATAAAATTTACAGCAACATATCATACTACTGCTGCTGGCATGCTTGATTGGTATATAGTAGTCGTTTTATAAATGATAAGGTATATATTTGTTACTACAAGGAGCTAGACTTTCAAGCTATGGGGATCAACCACATTGGGGGGTCAATCATATAAAATTTTCATGCTGAGTATGGGGGTCAATATTTACAGTGCCCATAGCATTTTACTCTACTTCCTTTGTTTGGATAACCCTTCGGCCAGTTATAATGGTTGTCATACAAGTCTGTTCTCAATATAATACATCTCTTACAAATACTACTCTGCCAGTTCTATTCTTTATTGAATTCAATGTCCCCATTTACAAATTACAGTAGTAAATGAAAGATGAAATGTTACATACCAATAAATTACGGCCAAATAGTGAAAGAAGAGTATTATAAGAAACAATGGTGGGCTTGCACCGGCGATCTTGTTTTAGAATTTGAAACACTGCCAAGCACCGTCTCATCATTCCATTATACATATAAGCCGACATGAGTGCATTGTACAGCACCGGCTCAGGGAAGGAAACAATGGCTTCATAGAAGAGCGAAGCTGCCAGGTCGACATTGCGTGCACGGCCGGCTAAGGCGATCGCTTTAGAATACTCCTGAGAGGAGAGAGGGATTGGATCAGGGCCAGTGGCGATCTTACGGCGCCAACTGAAGACTTCCAATGCGAGGAGGGGACGGTGTTTGAGCAAGGAGAAGAGCTCTATAGAGGCAGAGTAGTTGCGTGAAGAGCGGAGGAGGGAAGGGAAGGAGTAAGATTCGAGGAGAGGTTCGGGGTTGGGGATGGGGTCGGGAAGGGAGAGGAGATCGGCGGCGAGAGCGGAGATGGGACCGGCGGAGCAGCGTTGGCGAGAGAAAAGGTAAAAGAGAGAACGAGGTGTTGAGAGTTTGGTCTTTGTCATGAGAAAGGCGAGAAGGCGAAGCGCCGCCGGATGGGTCGCGACTTGCGAGAGAGATGTTTTGTTTCGTAGAGAAGAGAAGAGAAGAGACGGCGCTCAAAGCTGTAAACGATGGATGAAGCTTTTTGCTGATCGTTGAGAATATTCACTGAAAATCAAAATATTCAACAGCATCCATCCGTCCGTCCATGTGGATCCACTGTAACAAATGAATTATTCGGATTCGGTTCGGCGAATTTAAAAATTCGTGATTCGAAAATAATTCGGATATAATTTAGAAATAATTCGGAATTATCTGAATCAGAGATCTCAGTCCTGTAAGAAAGCAAATAAAAGAACTCAAAAAAATTTCCGGAAAAAATTCAAAATTATTCGGATTTAATTCGGTCAACCGAATAATTCGACATTCAGATCGGCATAACCAAAAAATGAATTATTTGAATTTAATCTGCGAATAATTCGCAAATCTTGTGACTATAAATCCATGGGTGACATAAATTGTCACGGTATTTAAATATAAAATTTATATTAATAATTAGATATTATAGACATGATGTGATGTAAATTATTCATATTATTATATTTATCAAATAAAATTAAATTACATAAACTTTGATCGTTGGATTATCTAATTTATTTTTAAATTTAACTTTGTTTGATTATGTTTTAAATTCATTTTCATCCCGCGTCTTCTTATTTTCCATTTAGATTAAAAATTTCCATTATTTTCTAACGACCCTTCTAATATACCCATATTATTATTTTATTATTGACATTTTATCGCTCCTCACGAAGTGCATAGTGGATCATAAGGGGCGGAGTCTGACTTTCGAACTATGGAAAACGTCCGTTTAGGTCGATTAATCAGTCGATTAGTCGTTGGCGGTGATCAAACCGTTATAATTTTTTCCGACTAATTGGTCAATTATTTCCAATTATGGTCGATTATTCTCGATTAATTGCTTGGCAGTACTCTGTTCGTCTAACGACCACATACCGTTATTTACAACAATGATATATATGAAGGTCAATCATATAAAAAATTTCTACATAAAATGAAGATCAATTTCATAATTCCAAACCATTTTACTATATATTATATATATAATTATACATATATACTAAAAAAATTAAAAAAAAAATGAGAGTCAATTGATCCCATTCATCCTTCTTCCCTCCCCTCTGAGATTATATGTCGAAAAAAATATTTAGTTTTGTCTAATGAGAAACAATTGCTTTGATTATTTGTCGAGCATTGATCTGCGCCTTTCCTAATTATTTTTGGAGTTTACGTCATTGATGATTGGAGAAAATTGGTATAATTCAATTTGTGATTTTGAACCGCTCCACGAAAAGTAGCTAGATATCAATAATTTGAATTTGCATAGTATTTTCTAAATTGATCGTTTTGTCACGGGAGCTGAATTATGTGACTATAATTGATTTATAGCGCATATTTAATAGGGTTTCGTTTGCGGTTGTTATCATATGGTGCGTGGAATTCTCTCGTGCAGAAATTCATACGGTTTCATTAAATATGTTAATAAAATCCGATTGAATTGTACCAATTTATTTATCAAGAGAGAGTTCGAATGCACCATAATTTTTGTTCTCCATCTTTTATCTCTATTTTTAAAATTCGAACAGTCAATCCGAACCGTTCAACATAATCTTCATAATAAAATATATTTGGAAACCAAATTATATATTTTTTTTACTATTTTTTTAGATAGATACAAAATCGCTGTTTTAAAGAGATTCTGGACCATCCAATAAAGTGATATTGTACCTATGTAAAAAGATAGTAAAAAAAAATCTAAAAAATATAAAATTTGATCTCCAAGAATATTTTATTGTGAAGATTATGTTGAGCAGTTCAGATCCAATTGTTCGAACTTTAAAAACAGAGATAAAGAATGTGGAGTACATTAGAACACAAAGTTATGATACATTTGAACCCTTCTCATTTACCAAAATTTCCATATACATGATCTTATTGGTATCAAATTTCCATATCATAAAATAATACCAAAATTTTTAAGACCACAGTTTTTCTAGTACACCATAAAAGAACCTTGGAACACAAAATTCTACATTAAAACATAGAGGGAGGTATAAAATGCAGTTTTCTAAATAAGGTCCACAAAATACTAAAATTCGTATCAAATCACCATCAGAGTAGTTTGCATTTCACATGCACCGGCAAGTCTCTAATATCAAATGGATAGACTTCTTGAAAGAGTAATTGTTTCCAGCTTGCTCTACAGTGTTGTAGAAAACGTCCGTTTAGACTGATTAATCGGCCGATTAGTCGTTGGCGGTGACCAAACTGTCATAAATTTTCTTGACTAATCGGCCGATTATTCCTGATTAATCGCTTGGCGGTATCCTATCCGTCCGACAACCGCATACCGTTATTTACAACACTGGTTTTATACACCACAAGTCCACAAGAAATGAGCGGACAGGATTACTGCAGAAATAAATTATTTGCATCCTAAACCCTAAACCCCTACGTCAATTGGTTCTTTATTCTCAAGATACTTTTCTTATATTAATATTTGCACCAATTAACATCGTCGGTCCCGTAGCTCAGTTGGTTAGAGCGTTGGTCTTATGAGCCGAAGGTCGCGGGTTCGAGCCCCGCCGGGACCATCTGGCTTTATACGGCGACTTTTTTGAATTTTTTTTGGAAAATTTATTCGGGCCAAATTATTTGCTGGAAAATTCATTCGGCCCGAAATACGCGGCCCAATTGCTGGAATATTGTTTCAGGGCATTTATTTTGCATGTGGTTACTTCAGATGACATTATAAAAATATGTAAAGGGGAATGGAGATTTAGATTAAAAAAGCACAAGCTAATTTAAAGTCGTTCAAATAATCAAAGGTGACCAAATTATATTTCATGAAAAACCTCTCTTAAAGAAAAAGTGGAAAAGAGACTTGCAGTGTCGATATAATATAATTTTTCTCGAAATTAATACATGGCACGTGCTGGTTCATTTATGCTTTGCATGATTCAATAAGATTAAGTTTACTTTATGCCTAAAGTCTTACTTATCAGATAAACAAATTACATTTGCAAAGTCATGCGTAAAATCAGGAATAAACAAAAATGAAGTAGAATGAATCATGAAAGGTTTTTATTACAGAGGGCACTGTCCATAAGCAAAGATGTTTAATTAATTCTCTAATCCGTGCACTGCATGAAGCCAAACCTGATCGGTTAAAATCATTACCCGAAAAATTGGCGCAAACATATATGATATGTGGGGAAAAAAATTATTCTAAAAACATTTGGGAAATATATCTCGTGTTTTCAAATAAATTTTTTAAGAAAACAATATAAGCAAAATTGACTGCTTTTTTTAAATAAATTCCTTCATTTTTCAAAAAATTAAACAACAATTAATGATATAAGAAAAATTATCATCCCATATGTCAATTGCGTAATAATCATAATAAGAAAAATTGGCGCAATTTATATGGCTTGTAAGTTGTACGCATATCTGCAAGATATTTTTTTTTGAAAGCCGGATAGTAGCTATCAGGATTGTGTACAAAATACAGCAGACTACAAAACAATCAAAACAGAAATAAAAACAACTAGCAATGTTAGCAGTATTTAAACCACAGCCTTGCTTCTTTGTATGCCCGTTCAACTAGTAAAGATGGCGGGATACACTTATTTTCAAACACCTTGCTATTGCGCTCCTTCCACAGTAACCAGCATGCGGCAAAGAACCACATGCCCCATTTCGATCTTGGTATCAGGTGAAGGCTTCCTCTATATGACCTGATAACTGTCTGCTTAATGGAATCACCTCTATGCAAAATACTGTAACCCAGATACACTCTATATTTGCTCCAGAAAGAAACCACATATTCACATTGAAATAGCAAGTGCTGTGCCGTTTCAAGCAAACAACGCTGACACTGCACACAGTTCCGGTTACTATGTATTTATTATAAACTATAGAAGGAATTTAAACTACAAGCTACACTGAGATAAGCAGAACCGCACTATCCCCAGAAATTCCGAAATTTTTTATTATAGAAAATACAAAAAAAAACTAAAAATGGAAAATGATACAGTAAAATTTTAAAAATAGAAAGACAAGATGACAATTTGATGTTCTTGTAGGACGTGTGATACCACAGCCATTGTCAAAAACACATTATATATGTGGGACTCTAAATGAGAACAAATATGAAAAAAAAAAAAAATAAGATGTCAAATTAGACAACTATTTTTCTGCTTGACAGTATAGTCTAAGTGAAAATTAGTATTTCATTGAAGTTTACGTAAAAACGAACCCGATATAACAAAACCTAATTAGTTCGTGGAATGCTATATTTAACAAACAATATTATAGCAAAATAACCTGTCCCATGTTGTTGACTAGGATTTTCATATATATTCTGAGTAAAATTAATGATGAGATCAAATAATAAAGTTGGAATTTTATAATTAAAATGAGCAATGTCAAACAAAGGAAACTTCCACTTCAAGGATAATTTTTGCATCCTATCATTATTATGCTGTGTTTTTCTTTCATATATAGCTTGAAATCTGCTAACATTATTATATTTTCAATTTAATATGATTTTTTTTATTTTTACTTTCACTGTGATATGATTTTTATATATATCAAGTATGACACCATGACATATGAGCTTTGTTTTATTTTGTCTAATTTGATGTTCCACTCTTCTAATTTTTTTTTCTTAATATTTATTCTCATTTGAAATCCCACATATAATGAGCACTGCCAAACAAGAGAAAACTTCAAGGATAATTTTTGCATGTTGTTCCTTGATTTTGTATCCTATCATTATTATGCTATGTTTTCCTTTCACATATAGTTTGAAATCTGCTAACATGACTAGTATTTTCAATTTAATGTGATTTTTTTTTTCACTGTAATATGATTTTTATATATATCAGGTATGACACCATGATAGAAGCTTTGTTTATTTTGTCTAATTTGATGTTCCACTTTTCTATTTTTTTTAATTTTTTCTAATATTTATTCTCACTTGAAATCCTACATATAATGAGCACTGCCAAACAAGAGAAAAACTTCAAGGATAATTTTTGCATGTTGTCCTTGGTTTTGTATCCTATCATTATTATGCTGTGTTTTTCTTTCATATATAGTTTGAAATCTGCTAACATGACTAGTGTTTTCAATTTAACATGAATATTTTTTTTCAAATTTTCACTGTAATATGATTTTTATATATATCAGGTACGACAGAAGCTTGGTTTATTTTGTTTAATTCGATTTCCCACTTTTCTAATTTTTTTGTAGGGTTAATTTTTCATATACCCTTCAAGAGTTGTTGAATATTTGAATCAAAGAGAAAAAAATAAAGGTATAATAGAAAACAAATAAATTAGATAATATTTAATTGTGGGTTATTAATTCAAATGATAAATAGAAAAAAAAAGAAGAAGAGTTGAGAGATATGTGAGATATAACTAAGAGTAGAGGGGTAAATAGGAAATTCAACAACTCTCTTGGATATGAAAAATTAATCCTTTTTTTTATTTTTCCTAATATTTATTCTCATTTGAAATCCCACATATAATAATAATAATTATTTTTTTGCAATGATTGTGGCATGAAAATCCAACTAATTTAATTCAAGTAGTAAAAAAATACAGAAATAATAGTACAAATATCACATAAGTACAAAAAAGGAAACTCCAAACAAATTAGTAAGACAAAATCTTCAGTCATACCTTTGCAAAATAGAAACATACAGGGGACTACATATTATTCTAGAGCCACGAAAAATCTAGAATTGAATTTCAAAATTTGCATGACATGAAACAACCATTGGTAATTTAAATCAATAATTAGAAGCAAAATGTCAATGCGAGCTACTTCCAAAATGCACACATCACAACAAGTAACATTTTAAAAGACACTATATAAACTGATCATAACTCTAAACAACAAAACTTTAAATCAACTTTGCAAAACAAGAAACCTGATGACAAGACACTACCCGGCAATGGCCATGTTCTGGGCCCCAATACTGACAAATTCAGCCTCTGTCATGAAAACAGCAGCTGGGTTTCCTGGTGAGGCCTGTGTAACCAAATTTTGATGCCGCCCCGCCTTCTCCACATCATTTGGATTTCTCGCATCAAGGATCTCTAGGTGTTCTACCCCCAACTGTCTCTTGATTAACTCCTTGTTCTCTATCAGCACCTCCATTTCCCCAAAAGGCAGCATCAGATCAAGTGCTTGTGGACCCACCTTCAAGGCCTCGTCCTTTTTAAACCTCACAAATGGCATGCACTCTTTCTTCATCTTCTTTGGATCGGGATGTTGTTCAATCATCCCCACATTTATTGCTTCGTCAATCTCCTCATTGGGTGCAAAAGACCGTGTTTCTCCATTAAATGTCAATCTGAGTATATTCAAACAGTCCGCCTTCCACCCGTCATATAATTCATTGGCAAATATCAGTCCAACTGATAATTTAGGTGCAGATGAAGCAGATGAAGCAGATGCTGCAGCTCCACCTTTTTTCCCTTTCTTCGGCCCGGCTTCCTGTTTTTGCAACAACTTTCTCATTAGTACAATTGTGTCTTGCAAGTACTTATTTGCGCTCCGTAGAGTTGGGTCGGCGTCACTTGCTACAGGCCAACCTGCTTTAATTACGAACCCACTTTTCTTCAGAATATCAGCCCACACATACTCAGCATAGTGGGGACAAATAGGGGCTATCAATCGGGTTTGCACATCCATGAATTTCATCACCAGCTCCCAGTTCATGCCCCCAGCCCCGCATGATAATCGATACTCATCCCTGGCAGCTTGCAAATCATAAAACCCAGTTTTCAATGCCCCTCTAAACATGAATGATTCATAACTCTTCTCAGTCTCTTTGATGGCGAAATTGATCTCATTTGCAAACACCCGATCCGCGTAGGTGCTTGGTTCACCCCCTCTAAGAGCCGACTCAGCTGCCAACACCTCTTCCATCCAAGCGATCTCTTTGGTTAACCTCAAAACTGCAGAGTTTGCTGTGTCAGAAACGAAATTTGCATCATCCATACCATCCCCTGCATCAGCCAATGCAAATCGAGTTGCATCCGTACTATACTTCTCTATGGCCTGACGAAGAGTCATGAAGTTACCAGTTGATTTTGACATCTTTTCAGAGTTGAGCATTAAATGCCCATTGCATCGGAAACCGCGCGGCCAGTGGCGCTCTGGAAGGAGGGCCACGTGGTTGTAGATACAGAAAGTGAGGTGATTCTGGATCAAATCCTTACCTGAAACCCGCAAATCAAACGGGTACCAGTACTCAAACTCGTGCTTCATCCTGGCTAGGAGAGATGAGGGGATATCAGATTCTGGTTCAGGCCCATTGCAAAAAATGAAATCCCACACTGCATCAGTCATCTGGTCCGGTCTAATCATGCCAGCTCCAGACCCATACATGTCGCCATTTTGTAAAATATGGGCCACAGTGTAGTATGCCATGTAAAGGGTTGAATCAGAAAGGGACTCGACCAAGAACTGTGGGTCCCAAGGGATTTTGGTACCTAATCCAAAAGACCGTGAACAGGCCCACTGGTTAAGCCAGCTCAAGGTGTGCTCAAACCCATTTCTGGCTTCCGTTGAAAATGTGTTCATCCTCTGTAGACACTCTTCAGCTAGTTTTTTCCACTCTTCTTCACCATAAGTTATGTACCACTGATCAGTGAGTGCCACCACACACTCATCACCTGACCTTGACATGACTTTCTTCTCAGGTTCAGAGTACAACACGGCTAACCCTGCATCCAATAACTGAGCCTTTATCAGAGGTTTAGCTTCCTGGACCTTTTTGCCCTTGAACTCCCCAACAAGCATTGTTCCTTCAGTAAAACCTTTTAGGTAAGTAAGCCTCTTTGCCTCAGCGAGCTTCTCCTTGTCATTTTGGGATTTTATTTGTAAATTGGTACAAACGGTTTCAGCCGATTTGTCGCCAAATTCGGGTATGTTAATAATGGGAATCACCTTAAATGGCAATACCCATTCATCTTTGACGCCATATTTAGCTCTCAGAGCAGGCTTTGAGATCAAATCATGCAAGGCCATGTAGTCGTCTGGTGAATCACTTGGTACACTGGTCACAATACCAGTACCCTTGTCAGTCAAAATAGTCAGCATGGGAAGCGAGTATACCACCTCATTCACTGCCAGGGGAGACTTTAATGGCAAGCCAATTAGATCGTAACCTGTTAGCTTAACCAAACAGCTTGGCTTTTCAGGTACAAGTGACAGCTTCTGATATGCCAAATTCAAAGCCGCTCTCTCAGTCAAAATAAACACATCAGTATCATTAATCTCATATGCGCCATAATTACCGTCAGGTAAAACCCAACAATTTGTCTGACCATACATGGTCTCAGGCCTTAGAGTTGCTGCTGCCAAAAACACCTTCTTGCCCTCTAAGGGTTTCAATTTCTCAGGAAAGGGCTGTAAAACCTCCATTTTAATTAGTACATACTCCTGCGGCTGCACTCCTTCGCCAGAAGCTCTGTCGTGGTCAGCACAAGGCTGTTTGTCGAAGGGAGAGAAAATTGTGTACCGATTGTCTTTCACGATTTTACCCAGAGCCATCAATTTACGCATTTGCCACTGAACAAAAGCATCATAATAAGGATTTTGGTCTGTTGTGATGAAGGACCTCCGCCAGTCACAACTCAACCCAAATGTTTTTAAGTCTTCAACACCAAGAGGAGGGAAGAAGCTAAGCCAGTAGTTTGGTTCCCTAAACTTAGCTATCTCTTCATCAGTCAGGCCATAACTCTTCATGATCTCCCACTGGTATTTCACTGTGCCAGTCTTGGCCACAGCCTTTGACCGCTTGCTCTTGAACTTATCAGGTTCTGTTGCCGAAGTTTCAGTAGAATCTGCAGGTGTCTCAATGGCAACTTCACCCTCTTCCGAAGGGAATTTAGGGGGGTTACCTGAGGAGGAAATAGGTGTTAGTGCAAAGTGGCAATACCAGAAATAGAAGGTACATTGAACTGCCTGACATTACTGGTGTATAGCAGTACTGGGCATTACCTCAATGACAACAGGCAGTACACAAAAAGAATTTTATCAAGCTAGGATACACAAGCATACTATATAACAGTCTGCAAATACCAATATCATAAAGTGATAAAGTGACTGGATCTGACATATTAAAATCCAAACTAATCTTGAAACTACCGCATTGAGTATAAGCAAGGGTTACCATACCACTCAGTATCCACAGACTCCTACAACCGGACCTATCAGGTAAAGCATCTGTCCCGTACCATACCACTTAACCAATTAAGAACGAAATAATGAAAAACTGGAGCAAGTACCAAATTGTTCAATCTCTCTCTGGATCTTATCTGCAGAAGCTTTGATAGGCATCCCCGTACAGTGAAATGCAAAGGGCAACAAGACGTTTCTGCCACACAAGCGGTGATATGCAGCCGCAAACTCAAGCTTTGAAACAGTAAACGCATGACCAAGGTGCAAGAGACCATTCATGTATGGGTAAGGGAAGTTGCCAAAGAATTTTTCACCCGGTTTAGTAGGTACCTGACCCGCCTCCACCTCAAAAATCTTGTGCTCATCCCAGTATGTTTGAATTCTGTTTTGGACTTTTAGTAAGAGATCTGTCCTGGTTCTTGGCTTGTCAGCACTCATCTGGTTTGTTGACATATCTCTGGTTGGATGAAACGAGCAAAAGTGAAATCAAGCCTTGTTGATTTAATTTCTGAACTTAATCATGGACAACAAGAAATGTAATTAAACGAACTTAGGAGACAGACTTATAAAAATGATAAATATTATCACTGAATTTGCAACACTGGTAAAATAATAAGCCCTTAAAACTGATACCTTACATAAAAATTACTGTTGAAAAGTGCTTCCGAAAAAGTCAACTACTTTATAAGAGATACATAACAAGTAGGGAATTTTTAAGAGATACATAACAAGTAGGGAATTCGGAGGAAATACTAATCTACAGATCTACACTGTTGCGTTATGGGCTAGGTGATGATAGCACCTTATAGATCAGAAGAGAAGATAAGAAGTTAAGTACATACCTTGAGACTTGATAAGAGCACCTGCGCCTAAGGAGGTTGAAGAGGCGGAGAGACGCCAGAAGGAGACGAGAGAAAAGGGGAGAAGTTGAAGAGATGAAGGGATAAATAAGACGAAGAGATGGACGCTAGGGTTTGCAAGTCTTTCTAATCGTGTTCGGGCTTAGTCATAGGATATGGGTTTTCGCCTTTTCGGTCTTGGTGTTTGGTCACTTATTTAACAGATTTGGGCTTTTGGATTTCATCAAGAATCGTGCTAAGGGATCAAACTGGGCTCCCGACATGTAGGACCCGATACTAGAGATTGGTTTAATTTGAATTTGAATCTCAGCTATCGGATCGCATAGCTTCCTTCAAGATTCGTTTTTTATGTTTAATTTTCTACTTTGGCGCGTTCATCAGGGGTCCATCATCGCTTTAAATGTCGTGCAAAGTTTGATATAAACTCGATGCACTGGAAACCTCCAGTTCCAAATGAAGTTCACCGCTCCGGCCACGTTCCGGCGGTTCTAGCTTCGAGGCTAGCAACATCGTTGTCGCCTTGTCATCAGGAGTACATTGGTCATATTTTCGAGGGTCAGAGATCATCGGAAGTGGTGGTTCCGGCAGAGGCATGAGTCCATCAATGAGGTTTGATTTTAATCTCTCTGATTTGGTTGAGATTTTCTTCAATTGGAGACTTGTTTGACGTCTTGGAGAAGTGTATGAAGCTATACAATCATCAATTTAGAGCTTGGTGAAGACCTGAGCATGACTGATCCTTATCTTTCTTGATTTGGTACCGGTACAGTATCAGTATCGCATGAGATGACACTGGAGCATGACATTGGTTCTCCTTCTTCGGTGATTTAGTACTGAGTTCATCAGTGACATAGGTACAGTGACATGGGCAGGTAATCAGGAGTTCAATTTTATGTTTCATTGGTCTTTGAGCATAATTTAGGTTTTAAGGGTTTTGGTTCCAGTACCGATTTGATACCATTGATCGGTACAGATGATTTTAGGTTAGGTCAGGTACATGGAGGAGTCATTTAAATCATTTCAGAGATGGTGACATATTGCAGGAACATCAATTTAACTTGAGTCGGATTCTGATAAATTTTAGGTAATATGACCATGTATATTCAGATCTGTTTGATCCCTTTATCCATGAATTTCATACATGAGTTATGAATTTTATTTTACAGAGTCAAAGAGGATTATGTCAGGAGCTCATGTGCCAATTTTTATGATTTTAGGGAATTTATTCACATTTCTAGGAATTTATTCATGTCAGGGGTATGGAAGTCAATTTAGCAGATTTATTTCTGCATTTTTACCTTTTAAAACCTGAACTTTAGAAATTCATAGAAAATTGTAGAAAAATCCGAAAAATGTAAAATTTTTGTCTATCCCATGTGTTTTTGAGTCCTCTATTTAACTGTGAAATTCATTTTTGCATTTCAGTCCCTGTACTTGTCATAATTGTCAGATTTGTCGGATCAGTGCATTTCACTGTTTTTAGCACATTGCATTGTACCAGTTGGATTATTTACATGATTTATCGCTGAGTTCATGCTTGGTATGGTATCAGATACTGGTACAAGGTATTTTAATCATGGCATAGATTCTGGTTTGGGTCCATAACAGATTTCAAGGGCATATAGCCACTGTCTCATGTACCAGTAAGCATAAGAAGAGATCAAAGGACTTGAAATTTATTAAATAATCATTTTAAGACATTTTTAACATGCCAAGGACTGCACATTTGCAAGAAAGCCCCTGTTTGTTCAAAAATCATGTTTTGACACCTTTACACTTGGTTTCAAGAGGCATTATCATCAAAACTTCATAGATTCAAAGATGTAAATGACATGTAGCAATATAATTGCTGTCTTTTTACACTTTGAACCTCAGTTTCTCACTATTTACAAATAAACCCTTCAAAAACAGTGAAATTAGCTATTTGGCAGCATAATCTCTCCATTTCTTTAGATTTGATTGTAAATAGGCCTTTTCCAAGTGATCATTAGGTTGAGGGTTGCAAAGGATGCCAGATGGCTCACTTTAAACAACCCTTGTGTGTTTATCTTTTGTTTAGTCACTTTAATCCCTTGAATGGAAGTTTTGAGTAAAATAACTAGAGGATCAGATGTGCAAGGATGCCGGTTGGCTCACTTAGCGGAACCATGTCCGTACTCGATTAATCGGCTGATAATTTCTAATTATGACCGATTATTTCTAATTAGTCACTTAGCGGAACCATGTTCGTCTGATAACCACATACCGATATTTACAGTGATGTGAAGTAACAACAATAAAATGTGTTATGTCCGTACTTGATAGGTGTAATAAAAGTGAATCAGGGTCTTAATTACCTCATTCTACTTCTATCAAATATGAGTAAGAGTAAATTAAATGAGAAAAGGTTTCGTTCACCATGTTTTGTCCACCATCTGTCCACAGACGTTATTCACTTTCCATTTAACTAATTTTAACTATCTCCGGTTCCACCTTCTAATGGGTCTCATCTCCTCCTATTTAAACATTCCATCCCCGATTGTCTCTTTCTTTTTTTGAATCTCATTTTCAAAAACTTCTTTCCCGATCTACTCCTTAGCTGAAGCGATTTCCTTCCTCTTTTAGATTTCTCTTCTCTATTTCGTCGATTTCTTCTCTATAATTCCTGTAATTAAATTGCTTCTTGTTTTAACTGTCTTATTGGGGGAGGGGGGCGTCACAGGCACCGATGAGAAGGAAAAAGGGTACTTGAACCGCACGCCTCTGACGCCCGGCGAATCACGCAAGTGGGAAGACTGGGGACTTCCTTGCAGCGTCACCTCGTTTCTCGCGATCGTGATCCTTGGTGTGGGGCTGAATACGAAGCCTGATCTGACGATCGAGAGCTGCTCCCATGAAAAGGCACCAGAGAGGCTCTGTGAAAAGGAGATGGCCACTGCTGGTGAATCCGAGTAATTGATTGGGATATATGGATCGTCTTTTCGACCTTTGATTCTGGTGGTTTGCTTTTGTTTTAAAAGTTGGGCTGTCGTCACACATTGCCTTTATTAATAAGTTCACCTGGATATGCTATGAATTTGATATTTGAAAATCCTAATTTATTTTGTTGTTGTTGAAATCTGTGAGATACAAGTTCAAAAAAAAATGTCTGATTGGTTTTGTTGATTAGGTTTCAGGTTTTGGTTTTCTCTATAAATGCTTTGAACTTGTATTGAGTGAGTTATTTACGGATTGAAGAGCAGCGGTGAAATTTAAATTGAGCGAGTTATTTACGAATTGAAATTTCCAGGATGCATGTGTTACTCTTAAGTGTACCACTAATCGCTCTAAAAAAATAAAAATAAATGTGATTAAAAGTAAATAGATGAGTTTAGAGAAATTTGATACGCGAGATGATAACGGAGTTCGGAAAACATAGGCCTACGTCTCCGGGGCGTCACAACCTCTTCTAGGTGCGCCTTTCTATACCCAACGAGAAATGTTTACAACTTATGAACCGATGAGCCCTTACAACCAAAGGAAGTCACATGACCAACAAGAGATGAGAGCCGGCGAGCCTTTACAACCAAGAGAAATCACACGGACAACTCAAGAAAAGAACGAAGTCTCTAAATCAATGTTCGCAAGAGAAACACTCAAAAACTCACTCTAACCTAATCTAACTCAAGATTAGTGAAGTGGATTTGAGGTTGTTTAAGGGATATTGAAGTTTTAAGCTCTCACAACAATGAAGGAACTCAAGCTCACAGAAATAGGTTTTTAAGTCCAAACGGCAAAGAGAGTTTCGAAGTTGACGAGCAAGCGGTTGGATGCCTTGATGAAGTTGGGGCCGCCTGATGCCATAAAGGCGAAATTGTAATGAACCTGCTAAAAAAATTGAGCAGGTGCGGGTGTCATCACCACAGGTTCTTCTATTCATTCGTCAATGGCTACTTCAACGATGCGTGCAATGCCATGAACCCAAATCTAAGTGTTTTGGGGGACCAGTTCGAGGTCCGGAACTGCTACCACAGCTTTCATGCTTGCAAGAGACGAAACACATGTCAACGGTGCATGGTGAATTATGATGCCGAAGTTGCCGGTTGCACATAGCAAGTGTTCTACTGTCCACAAACATGGTGACATACCCTTGAGGCTAACCCAGACTTTGTATTTCATCTTAAGAGGGGAGCCGTTGACTGATGGGCTCCATGGGAATGCGACGAACCTGATGTCTCTAAGGTGGTTAGCATGTGCGGTTAGAAAGACATCATGATTGATGCCGACCAGCAAGAAAAGCAGGTATTGTGTTGTGTTGATGCTAGAAATGGGGAATGGAAATGGAGTGGCACTAGTTGCCATGAGAACAGATTGGAGTATATTAAGGTTGTGAACTTCTCAAAGCCTCGCGTCAATGACAATCCCTCGTTGTAACTCCATTTGTCTTATTGCATCTGAATAGTCTCCGGCACGAAAACCATTGCCATTTTAGGGTGGTTTGGTGGCATGAGGGAATCGCCTAAGTTGCCTCTTGGGGTCAGCGGGTCAAAGGGTGGGGGTTTAGGAGGGGCACAAAGGCACACATCTTCGCCTCGTGGTTAGTAATCCAGCATTTGGCGCAGATGCGCTCCTTGCGGGTGCACTCGCTTTGGTCATGACCTAAAGCGAGACAATTCTAGCAGCACCTCCTCCATTGGGGATGTGAGGGGTCGGGCGGCAGTGGTAGAGCTTGGGGGCGTGTCCTTGTGATGAGAAATGGTGTGAAGGTCGGTTGGAGTGTTCGTAAAGGGGTTCGTATCGATGTAGCTCTTTCAAATGGGTTGAGGGAATCGGTTGGGAGCTTGAAGGAGATGGATGTTGTTGGCGATGGTGTAGGTGACAACACTTACGTACGATCTAGTTGGGGTGGCCATGGTGTGTTGAACGGAAGGGGTGTGTGGTGAAGTGGAGTTGTGCATGAGAATGGTGTTCTTTTTCTTAGAAGGTTTAGACATTTTAGAAGAAGTGAAGACAAAGGGGGGTGGAAATGAGGCTGAGAGGTGGTGATCTATAAGGGTTGTGTAGAATGGTTGTGGAGTGGATGTGATTGGTGGCAGGTAATGCTTTTGTGCAAGGGAAAAGTGAAGTGAAGGGCATGGGTTGTCTGTACAAATTTTAACTATCGCCATGGCTTTTGATGTGATGTGAATAGTTCCAGTGTTTGTTGAGAGGACGTTTTGACCTCCTAGAGAAGGAATGAGAATGAGATGGAGTACCTGCTCTGCGCCTTTGATGATTTTTCAGATGTGAGTGATGTGATTGTGGTGGAGGCTAGATGTGTATGATTTTCCTCCAGCTATCTTCAGTGGAAATCCCCTTAAATCGCCCCATGATCGCCTAACTGGAGAGCTCTCTAACAGTAGCTACCTCGCTTGGTACCATTTTCATAGAACCGTGTGGTTTTGAATGAAAATTGGTGGCATATGACCACTTTTATTCAAAAAAAAATAACTGTTAGGATTTTCGTTAGCTAGGTTCTCAATTGTGAAGAAGAAGACAATAGAAAAGTAACAGGCAATTTGAATAAACTGAATATATTAATTTCTCTTTGACAAAGAGTAAATTACATACTACATATAACAACAAAATAAATACATAGCCCAGTGAATCCAAAAGTAGTTTGTATCATGACATAACAACTTTCACACAAAGGTAAAACATTAATGAACTCACAAAAATCTTGCTATCCTCGGTTACTGCTATATTTTGAAAACCTATATATCAAGTTCTGCAGTTAAACAACCCCATTTAATTGTAAAGATAAATTATTATAATCAAAAAGCAAAAAAACAAGCTCCAACACAGAAGAAAATCAAGTTTAAAAATATAAACCATAATACTCCCACAATATAGGAGGCCAGCATTAGCAACTGATTAGCAATTCTGGATGTTGTCTGTGATTGTTTTTTTATGGTACCAAGAAACTTCATCATTGTCTCCAATTTTGCTGGTGGGATATATATCAAGAGAATTACGGCATTCCCGATGAAGAAAAGGGATGAAACACAAAAAATGGTCGATCTGGTTGCAAATTTACCCCTCCCCAATACTACTATTACTGCCTCGACAAAGGCCAATTCCATGGTGGAAAGGGAAATCCACAAGAAAAACAAAGAGTAGACGAAGCTGTACCAAGGGCCCCTCTTATTAACCGCCTTTATCAACACAAGCAAAACTGTTGCAGATAAAGAGGTTGACATGGCGATAGTATCGAGTACGAGGAACATCTTGTACTGCCTTTTTCGGCGGAGGTTTGCTAGTCCATCACCATTGTACGATCCCGGCACATTAAAAGCGGCAGAGAATGCAATTGTAGCGATCAAAACTGAAACAACTATTAGGTTCTTAGAAGTTGTGTCTATCCATTTTGTCATTTCATCTTTCCAGTTCTTCATTTTGTCTCGTCGCTGAGGACTAAATGTGGCTCCATAAGCAGACAGTGTTGCTGTAGCATCTACCTGTCAGATAAAGGGTAAGATCAAAGCAAACAAGTGCATTTCAGTTTCTATGATTTACGAGATAAAATTCTTTCTACTTTCAAAAATGTACGAATTACTGTAATTTTGCAAACTATGTTAAAAAATAAGTTCAGGAGGCGGACCTCAAATGGGACATAAGAACCACACATATATATGCCAAAGAGATAATATTTTTTGGCCATATTCATGGAACCTTAGAAGCTAACTATGTTTTTCAGCAGTTTCAAAAATAATAAATAAATAAATTCATGCTTATTTCAACAAATTATTACTTGCACGACATCATCGTAACCATGCCGAGCTGCTTCATGTAAAATTGTATCACCATCCTTGTTTCTTTCTGTGAGGATTTCATGTGCTCCTATACCGGGTTCTTGAGCTAGGGATACAATAAGGGAGACGATTCGGCAGTTTCCTGTTCGTGCGGCCACGTGCAATGGTGTTTCATGCCTAAAGTTTTCATATATCAAAAGAGTTTGGTCTCTCTGGATGATTTTTTCTACAAGTGCAACATGGCCTTGTTCTGCACCTATGTGGAGCACTGTGTTCTTTTCGACGGTGACCTCTTGAAGCATACATAAACTGTCACCGTGAAGCCTACACCCCCATTGCCTACTCGACCCATTTCTTTCACTACTGTTCTCCAAAGAAACTGCTACATCTGTTAGCATAGTAATACTTTTGTCAAAGAAAGTTCATAATAATAACAATAACAATAACATTTCTATTGATGCATATATATATACCATGAGCTCTGTCGTGTATGGAAGTGGTCTCCTCTATCAGCCCTAGCAAACGGTTGACACGATCAATGGATCCAGATACAGTGGGTCGGTATAGATCAGGGCACATAAAATCTGGCTCCAGTCGTTCGTCCCTCTCCGCTCGTTGCAAGGATGCAACAATAAGATCTCGGTCTTCTAATTCACTTCCTCTCGTCCTCACACTGGCCATAATTTCCTGATTAATGACAGACATGTTGTTAGAAACTAACTTAATGCTTTAAATAGAAAAAAAAAAGTCCTCATCACCTCATCAGACAACTTCAATTCTTTAATGCTTTAATGTTGTAATGCTTTAATGCTTTAGAAACTAACAATAAGATCGCTCAGTAAAAGTATAAATATCAGACAACTTTAATGCTTTAAAATAAGTGAATGTCTTCAATGACATCGTAAATGGACCACCATTTAAAGCATTTTATTCTTAATAATTATCTGCGAGAACCAAACAAAAGGAAACTGGAAACATTCAGTAATATCTCTCCGAGTTGTGCCTGACATAAAAAAATCAAGATAACAAATTTCGCTACTCTTTGTGAAGTAAAGAAGAAGATAATATAACATCTCCAAAGTTTTGACACATATTCATACACTCTGTATTCGTTTCTTATTCATATCGAGAATTTTAGTGGTTCTTTTGTTCTATTGAAGAGCTAAAGAAAACTTTATTAATGAATTCAAACTCTAATTATTTTTTTAGCAATCCTAAATTTCACGATCTTCCTTCTGCTTGAGTTCAAGTATGGACCAGAAAGTGTATTAAACATGGTGAATTCTACAGCGGTTCAGATGAGCATTTTACTTTAAAATATTTAGCAATTACTTATTTTTTCATTGAGCAATTAAGAATTTGAATTAAATAATGGAGACCTCCATTCGTTGCTAACGGACAGTTGAAAATGACATCTAATTCTTTAGGAATATAAAAAGACCATAAAATAAAGAAGCAATCAAAGCATTAGGACTTATTGGTTACCCAAAGTTTGGTCGAGAGTTCGAGCCCCACTCACGACTATGCACAGTTTCTGCGAAGCTTTAGGAATTATATATATATATATATATATATAGAGATAGGCTAATATACAATCGATTGCACCACGCCTCCCGTGCAACCAAGTGGTTTTCCGATTTTTAAAGTCCAAATGATCGATCCGAACCGTTAGATGTGTTCTCCATATTAAAATCTGCTTGGAGACCAAATTTTACATTTTTTGGAATTTTTTTACTATTTATTAAGCCACTTTGAAAATTGCTGATCCAACGGTGGCTTGCCAAACAGTAAAAATCAGAAGCCATCGTTGGATCAGCAATTTTCAAAGTGGCATAATAAATAGTAAAAAAATTCCAAAAAACGTAAAATTTGGTCTCCAAGCAGATTTTAATATGGAGAACACATCTAACGGTTCGGATCGATCATTTGGACTTTAAAAATCGGAAAACCACTTGGTTGCACGGGAGGCGTGGTGCAATCGATTGTATATTAGCCTATCTCTCTCTCTCTATATATATATATATATATATATATATATAGAGATGAGCTATGGTGCATTGCAATGCATGAACCCTCTTATGCATTGCACTATAATCACATATTTAAAGTCTAAACGACTGATCCGAATCGTTAGATATTTAATCCATATTGAAATGTGCTTGGAGACCAAATTTTACATTTTTTGGAATTTTTTTACTATTTATTAAGCATTTTTGAAAATTGCTGTTTTGCTGTGAACAGTAAAAAACAGTAAAATTTTCTGGACCATCAGATCAGCGACTTTCAAAATTGCTTAATAAATAGTAAAAAAATTCCAAAAAATGTAAAATTTGGTCCCCAAGTACATATTAATATGAAGAACAAGATGAACGGTTCAGATTGCTCATTTGGACTTTAAATCCATGATTAATAGTGCAATGCATAGGAGGGTTCATGCATTGCAATGCACCATAGCCCATCTCTCTCTCTCTCTCTATATATATAGAGAGAGAGAGAGAGAGAGTTGGAAGTAGGAAGAGAGCAATGGCAGCCTTTGCCAAGCTTTCAAAAAAGAAGCAAGAAAATACATGAAAGACTCACATTTAACTTTCCTTTATTTCAGTCTTTTTGTCAGCGTTTGATTCATCATCGGCAAATGAAATTGCAGGTAAAATTTCACCTTATGTCAAAAAATTATTCAAGATCAGACACCCAATTAATACTTGCTGGAGCAGTAGGGTGCAAATAAATCAAATGCGAATTAGATAGTGGTGAAATTATGAAAATAATATATATAATTTTAAAATAATGAAAAAAAAAGTTTAAAATTGCAGATAAAAATAATTATCTTTATTTATATATGTATTCACATAAATGTAAATATGAAATATTAAAAAAAATACAAATATTCGTATCTGAATCATCCTATATGCAGAAATCAAATTTATATTTGTATTCCTATTCGCAAATTATCCATGCGAATATCCAAATCGTTAAAAATTTGAATGGAAATTCAGATATGAACGAATAATATCCTATTAGTTTGCATCCCTACATGCGTGGAGGCATGTATAATTTTTATATACCTATTAAATCTTTTAAAATTTAAAGCATTCAGAAATATAGTTTTTCTAACTTTAATATATATTGTTTTGAAACTAACTTTTTGCAACTTTTGGATGTTTTCTGCCGCCGTCTGAGTAATTATAGAATGCTAATTCATGCCGAAAAAACATTTCACATCTAGAAAGAAACAGTAAATAATTAATAGGGCAATTTCTTTTGCATATTTCTCAAAAGTTTGAAATTAAGTAATTTTTCTTCTAAAAGTAATATCAGTTTACCTTTTTAAATTTCAAAAACTGACAAATGTATGAAATTTATTCTCCTTTTTATTAAAACTCGTTTTAAATTTATTAAATTTTCATTTTATCCTTTAATAAAAAAAAAACATGTGTAAGATGAACTAACTGGTTTTAATAAATTTCTATGTGTAAGATGTGTTCTATTATTTAATTGGCCAGTTTGTGTGGATAAATAATATTTTTTTAATTTGTTACGCACACACAAGTGTGTACCTAAATGTTATTGTGTATGCGACAGAAATAAAAAAATAAACCATTTTCTCTAACTAACTAGTCAATTATATCTTTTATATATATTACATTTTTTTTATTTTTTTAATAAAGAGTAAAATGAAACCATTATAAATTTTAAATTAGCTTTCATAAAAAAATAACAATAAAATGGATATTGCAAGTTCTTTAAATTTGAATGGGTAAATAAGATATTATTAATTCTATAAGAGGAAATATTTAATTTCAAATTTTTTATAAGACTATTCATGAGTTTTTGAATTTAGATCCGAACCAGCACATCTGTTTTAGAACGAATATTAAAGAAGTCTGTGCATTTCACCTAAGCCAGATTGGCCCAGATCCTGACAGTCTGCATATATCCTACTCAAGTCCGCTTTAATAATCAGTTACGTTCCTCCGTCGTTCGCTCTCTTGGAATGCGTATCCTCTAAGATATCTCATATTTTGCGTGACCGACGTGTCCAGTGCCTATTCGGGGACACTGTAGAGGATCAGTATTATTTGAGCTTTGCAATTCGTGCAGAACGTATTTTAACTGTTGAGATTTTTCAAAAAATCACACAAAATATGAGATATCTCAGAGGATGCGAATTCCCCAGTCCCTACCGAATTCGTATCACCTGAAAGGTATAACAGAATATTTCCGTTTGGATCCAGACCATCCAAACAGAATCTGCACGCATATTAAAGGATCCCGTGCGTTCCATGTGAATTGGATTAGCCCGAATTATAATCGAATGGTCCAAATCTAAACAGAAATATTATGTCCAAATCGAACGGTCCGAATTATTCTCCGCGCGTGCCTCGCAACTCTTCTCCTACAGTTGGCAACAGAGGAAGAATAACCAACCGACGCCTTTCTCCTGTAACTTCTTCTCTTCTCTGCGTTGTCTTCATCAGCTTTAACTTCTCAATAGCAAGCAATAGTAAGACTGCTTTGCCCCCATCTTTTACCTAGGATAAGGTGTTCTCAATAGAATCCATATGAATATATAATTTGTATCACCTATATATTCATCGCCGTGCATTCGTATAGAACAAATGAAAATTAATTGCATTTGTCAGTGGAATAACAAGGTAGGATTAAGTATGTTGAAGATAACAACACCGAAGCCCAAAGCCCAACTAATATTTGGAAAAGGCCCAAATCCAATTATACTCTTCTGGATTATTCAAGAAATAGAAACCGACTTTATATGATCGGTTATAATGGAGCATACTAGAAAATACTACTATTATATAGTGTACTTAGAAGCTTCCATACCCTTGTATCAAGATATTCTAGAGAAATCATAACCGACATTGTTATATGTATAAATAGGAGAGGTGTGTAAATAAAGTGAAAATAGAATCAAGAATCAGAGAGCATGCATATTAAAGTGAGGCGTTATTGAGTGAGTGAAAATATATATTCAAAGCTTTGTACTCCTCTTGAGTAATATAAAAAATTATATTATATAAACTCCTCTCTTCTATATCCAATACCACAATCCGATTGTAACTTCCAACATTTGGTATCAGAGCTTTAGGTTCGAGTTAGCGAAGTAGACAAGGGCGTTCGTGTAACATAAGAAGCATCTCAAGACGATGTCTTCAGGTATTGACGTAACTATGGAGCAATCGATGGTTCCTATATTTACTGGAGAAAATTATGCCATGTGGAAGATCAAGATGCAGACGCTGCTACTCTCGCAGGGATTGTGGGATGTCGTCGAACAAGGTTTTACGGCGCCAACAGGAGTATTGACGCCGGTTCAGCAACAACAACAAATGAAGGATGCCAAGGCCCTGTTTCTAATTCAACAGGGTATTGTCGAAAGTCTATTTCCACGAATCAGTGGAGCAACTACATCCAAGAAAGCATGGGAGACTTTGAAGGAGGAGTTTGAAGGCTCCGAGAAAGTAAAAGCGGTGAAGCTACAAACGCTAAGAAGGCAATTTCAAAACTTTCAAATGAAGGAGTCGGAGAAGATCAAGGAATACTTCTCGCGAGTTGTCGAAGTTGTCAACCAAATGCGGACGTATGGAGAAGACATCTCCGATCAGAAGGTAGTTGAGAAAATTTTAATTAGCCTCACTGACAAGTATGACTACATCGTTACAGCAATTGAAGAATCAAAAGATATATCGACGATTTCGATTCAACAATTGATGAGCTCCTTGGAGTCACATGAAGAAAGAAAGCTCCAACGCGAAGGAAATTTGGTGGAAGACGCATTCCACTCCAAGCTGAGCTTCAGACCACGATATAACCCCACGAGTCAACAAAATAACCAACAAGGCGGCGGTCTGCGACAAGATGCAGAAAAGCAGTCGGCGCACAAGGAGAATGCACTAGGTTCGAGTTATTCAAATTTATGGTGCGATATACACAAAAGGTCGAACCATAGTACATCTGAATGTTGGTCGACAAAGAGATGCAACAAATGCAAGAAGATCGGCCACATAGCACGAATGTGCAGAACAAGAATTAACGACCGAGCAAACTTCATAGAAGAAAATGAGAGTCATGAAAGTATTTTCTATGCGTGCCACTCAGCCAAGGAAGAAAAGAGCGATATATGGTTCATTGACAGTGGTTGCACGAACCATATGACCGGAAACTGCAAATTATTTCATCACATCGACACTTCGTATGAGACAAAGGTACGTATGGGAAATGGTTCATTTGTTCAAGCAAAAGGAAAAGGAAGTATTGCCGTACAAACCAAGATGGGTTTGAAATTTATCCGAGATGTATTGTTGGTTCCGGACCTAAAACAAAATCTGCTAAGTGTGGGGTAATTAATGAAAAATGGGTATGCAGTTTATTTTGAAGATGGAGGCTGCAAAATTTTCGATCGAAGAAATAAAAATCAAATGATAGCGAGAATTCAAATGGAGAAGTCTAGAAGCTTCCCACTCCGCATAAGCTACGCTCCGCATTTGACGCTAAGAAATGAGGAGATCGAGCCACGAAAGAAAGGAGATACAAAATGCCAAGATGGGTTAAGTTCAAGCACTATAAGTCCAGGTTCAAACCAGAGTGCTAGGCGAAGAGCTAAAGAAGGGTCTAAGATATCAGGGTCATCCAACAAGCAAGTAAGATTTTTATCCGAAATTTATGAGTTATCTAATTTTTCAATAGTTGAATCTCAAAGTCTTGAAGAGGTCAAGAAGCACGAAAATTGGATAAAGGCCATGAAGAACAAAATGCAAATAACTGAGAAGAACAACACTCGGAAGCTTGTAGATCAACCAAAATATCGTGAAGTTATTGGTGATAAATACATCTACAAGACAAGGTTAAATCCCGGTGGTGAAGTCAAAAACTACAAAACAAGGTTGATGATAAAAGGCTTCAAACAAGAACCCGATATCAACTATTGGAAGACATATCCTCCGATGAAAAGGCTAGAGAAGTGGCGATCATATCAGCTTGACGTTAAATCGGTATTACAAAATAACTACCTTGACAAAGAAAGTTACGTGAAGCAACCACATGGAATTTTAGCTCAAGGGGGAGTGAATGGAGATACAGAAAATCGATCGGCAAATTTAAATTTAAAGAGAATCAAGTCGGTGTTGAGGGGGAGTGTTGAAGATAACAACACCGAAGCCCAAAGCCCAACTAATATTTGGAAAAGGCCCAAATCCAATTATACTCTTCTGGATTATTCAAGAAATAGAAACCAACTTTATATGATCGGTTATAATGGAGCATACTAGAAAATACTACTATTATATAGTGTACTTAGAAGCTTCCATACCCTTGTATCAAGATATTCTAGAGAAATCATAACCGACATTGTTATATGTATAAATAGGAGAGGTGTGTAAATAAAGTGAAAATAGAATCAAGAATCAGAGAGCATGCATATTAAAGTGAGGCGTTATTGAGTGAGTGAAAATATATATTCAAAGCTTTGTACTCCTCTTGAGTAATATAAAAAATTATATTATATAAACTCCTCTCTTCTATATCCAATACCACAATCCGAATTAATTTCCAACAAAGTATACAGTAATATTTTATAACTAGACTGAAAGCTTTAGAGTTTATAAATAGAACTGTTTTTCATAGACTTCTAAATAAAGAAGCTTCAATGAAGCTGTAACAAAACAAAGAGCTCACTTGGTTTTGAATTTTGGTGCATAGCATTTTTGCTTTCAACCATCTATGTTGATACATAGATATTTAATTGATTGAGAAATTGTAGTATTGTACTCTACGAGCCCTAGATAAATTGGAATATTTAAGTTTTATATCACTGCTTAAATTTATGATTGGACTAATAAAGTAATACATGAGATACAATTGTTAGTATACTTTGAAGAAATAAATAACTGTGATGTAAGAACTTATGTGGGATGGTACCGGCCGGCTTGGTACCATTTTCACAGAATCGTGTGGTTTTCTGAATGAAAATTGGTGGCATATGATCAATTGTGAAGAAGAAGACAGTAGAAAAGTAACAGGCAATTTGAATAAACTGAATATATTAATCTCTCTCTGACAAAGAGTAAATTACATACTACATATAACAACAAAATAAATGAGATACATAGCCCAGTGAATCCAAAAGTAGTTTGGATCATGACATAACAACTTTAAAACAAAGGTAAAACATTATTGAACTCATAAAAATCTTGCTATCCTCGGTAACTGCTATATTTTGAAAACCTCTCAAGTTCTGCAGTTAAACATCCCTATTTAATTATAATGATAATATTTATGATATTCTTTATAAGCATATTGCAAATAAAGCACCTCGAACAGAAGGATGAAACTCAAGCTTAAAAATATAAACCAAAATAATCCCCGAATATAGGAGGTCACTATTCTGGGTGTTGTCTGTGATTGGTTTTTTTTGGTACCAAGAAACATCATGATCATTGTCATGAAATTTGCTGGTGAGATATATATGCCGATAATTGCGATAGTAAAGGGGAATAAAATGAATGAAACATAAAAAATGATTAATCTGGTTGCCAATTTACCACTCCCCAATACTACTGTTATTGCCTGGACAAAGGACAATTGCATGGTGCAAAGGGAAATCCACAAGAACAACAAGGACAAGCCGAAAATTGTTGCAGAACTGTACCAAGAGTCCCTGTTATTAGCCACCTTTGTCAACACAAGCAAAACTGTGGCAGATAGAGAGGTTGACATGGCGAAAGTATCGAGTATGAGGAACATCTTGTACTGACTTTTTCGGCGGAGGTTTGCTAGTCCATCATCATGGTACGATCCCGGCACATTAAAAGCGGCAGAGAATGCAATTGTAGCGATCAAAACTGAAACAACTATTAGGTTCTTAGAAGTTCTGTCTATCCATTTTGTCATTTCATCTTTCCAGGCACTCTTCATTTTGTCTCGTCGCTGAGGACTAAATGTGGCCCCATAAGCAGACAGTGTTGCTGTAGCACCTGCCTGTCAGATAAAGGATAAGATCAAAGCAAACGAGTGCATTTCAGTTTTTATGATTTACGGGACAAAATTCTTTCTACTTTCAAAAATGTATGAATTACTGTAATTTTGCAAACTATGTTAAAAAATAAGTTGAGGAGGCGGACCTCAAATGGGACATAAGAACAACACATATGCCAAAGAGATGATAATATTTTTTGGCCATATGCATGGAACCTTAGAAGCTAACTATGTTTTTCAGTTGTTTCAAAAAAAAAAAAAAAAAATTAAATTCATGCTTATTTCAAAAAATTATAAGAAAACATAAAATTATCAGGTGACTGTAATTAACAGTAAAATTGGAATCAATAGATTCTACCATGAGGAAGAAACTGCTTATTGAAACTGCATGGTCTAGTGCTGTCTTCCCCGCATTGTTCATTAGTGTACTGTCTGCTTTGCTTGCTCTAAGAAGATGCGAAATTGTCTTTGAAAAGCCATTTGTAGAGGCACAATGCAAGGGTGTGTTTCCTTCATTGTCCCTCTCATTAACTATTTTTTTCAAATCAGGACTGCGGGAAACAAGATTAATGTTAAAGCCATATCCATTCTGAGCCACAATATGCAGGAAGTTCCGCCCTTGGTTGTCATGAAGCTCAAATGAATCAGGACAATGATCTATCATACAGAGAAGCGCAGAATAATGAGCCATTTGTGCAGCAACATGTAAAGGTGATGATCCTTCTTGATCCTGAATGTATACACATAGAGGTACCTTATCCAAAATATTTTTTACTACAGTGACATTCCCATTGGATGCCGCATAGTGCATCGGAGTGCTTCCTGAGGTATCCCTTTCATTCGCCAATTCATCTTTCCAATCAAGCAACATGGATGCTATTTCTGATATATAGTAGCAAAAATAAAAATTAAATTAAACAATTAAAAAAAAAAAAAAAAACAAAAACAAAACAATTGAGTCTTTTTTTCCAGATTCTTATAACTTTGTATTGTCAAGTTCTTCACTAATTAGATAAATTGTGTAGTAGAGTGCGGTTTTTACCTTGACTTTGTAGGACAGCAGCATGCAAGGCATTTTGCTGGTTTGGCCCAATAGCGGAGGAGTGTGAGTATTGTAATAATTCTTTTACAATACCAACGGAATTCCTAGCCACGGCAAGATACAAGGGAGACATGGAGGCATTATTCACCTCAGCTGACAGTGCAGGGGCAACTGACATCAGTACTTGCACGACATCATCGTAACCATGACGAGCTGCTTCATGTAAAACTGTATCACCATCCTTGTTTCTTTTTGTGAGGATTTCATGTGCTCCTATACCAGATTCTTGAGCTAGCGATACAATAAGGGAGACAATTTGGTGGTTTCCTGCTCTTGCGGCCAGGTGCAATGGTGTTTCATGCCTAGAGTTTTCATACATCAAAAGAGTGTGGTCTCTCCGGATGATTTTTTCTACAAGTTCAACATGGCCTTGTTCTGCAGCTATGTGGAGCACTGTATTGTTTTCGGCGGTGACCTCTTGAAGCATACATAAACTGTCACCGTGAGGCCTACACCCCCATTGCTTACTCGACCCATTTCTTTCACTACTGTCCTCCAAAGAAACTGCTACATCTGTTAGCATAGTAATACTTTTGTCAAAGAAAGTTCATAATAATAATAATAACATTTCTATTGATGCATTTATACCATGAGCTCCGTCATGTATGGAAGTGGTCTCCTCTATCAGCCCTAGCAAACCGTTGACACGATCAATGGATCCAGATACAGTGGCTCGGTATAGATCAGGGCACATAAAATCTCGCTGACTTCCTATTTCAATAGGAACATTAGCTCCACTTTGAACAGGATCAACCGGTGCCTGGAGCAGGGCTGCCAGTCGTTCGGCACTCTCCGCTAGTTGTAAGGCTGCAACAATAAGATCTCGGTCTTTTAATTCACTTCCTCTCCTCGCACTGGCCATAATTTCCTGATTAATGACAGACATGTTGTTAGAAACTAACTTAATGCTTTAAATAGAAAAAAGAAGTCCTCATCCCCTCATCACACAACTTCAATTCTTTAATGCTTTAATGTTTTAATGCTTTAATGTTTTAATGCTTTAATGCTTTAAAATTTAATGCTTTAATGATTTAATGCTTTAGAAACTAACAATAAGATCGCCCTTTTAATGCTTTAAAATAAGTGAATGTCTTCAATGATATCGTAAATGGACCACCATTTAAAGCATTTTATTCTTAATAATTAGCTGCGAGAACCAAACAAAAGGAAACTGGAAACATTCAGTAATATCTCTCGTTGTGCCTGACAGAGAAAAAAATCAAGATAACAAATTTTCGCTACTCTTTGTGAAGTAAAGAAGAAGAATATAACATCACCAAATTTTTGACACATCTGTTGGAAAAATATGAAGTAACCAATTAGTTTGAAATCTGAATTTTGATCACTAAATAAATAACAATTATATAACAAAATATAATCAAGAATATAATTAAAATTTTATTACCCGGAACTGCAAAATACTGATCTAAGACAACTTCCCGTCTTAAGCGCACGAATAATCAGATAAGCTTGCCCCAAGTTATGCCGGTATTCCTCTAACTGCGGGCGCAACTGTGGTAGAGGTTGATATAGCTTCTTTCAACAATGATAGCGAAATAATATTATTTCTTTAAATAAAATATTTATTTGTGGGAGAATAGAAATTGAGTTTTATAAATTATAGAGCTAAGAGGAAGAGCTAGCGAATATGAATTATTGGATAGATTATTAGATGATTAACCATCTAAATATCATGTGTTATTTATAGACAAATGACATAGCTAGACACCAGTAATTTTGTACATTCATGACAATTAAAATGATATTTATTTTACCATTTTATATTCAATCAAATGAGCTCAAACGGCAAAATGCAATTAACTGCATACCAATATTGTTAAGCATGCTTTTGAAACGGATCATATAACTGGTGCAAGCTAATGCCTATTAACTATAAGGATATTTAATGTGTTACTGTTGAGGCCACGGACAAAGCTCAAATATATATATATATAGAGGTTGATTTGGGTCAGCCATGGAGTAAAACGTGTTTGTACTCCACGCCATATTTTTATTTTGAAAATCCAAATAACCGATTTGAACCGCTCAACATGATCTCCATATTGAAATGTGCTTGGAGACTAAATTTTATATTTTTTTGAAATTTTTTTACTATTTATTAAGCCACTTTGAAAATGATTGTTTTACTGTGAACAATAAAAAAACAGTAAAAATTTCTGGACCGTCGATCAGTGATTTTCAAAGTGGCTTAATAAATAGTAAAAAAATTCCAAAAAATGTAAAATTTGGTCTCCAAGCACATTTCAATATGGAGATCGTGTTGAGCGGTTCGGATCGGTTGTTTGAATTTTCAAAATAAAAATATAGTGCCATGAAGTAAAAATTTGTTTTGCTCCATGGCTTATTTTAGCCCAACTCTATATATATATAGAGAGAGAGAGAGAGAGATGGGCTATGGTACATTGCAATGTATAACCTTCTTTGTACATTGGACTATAAATCATGTGATTCAAAGTCCAAATAACCGATCCAAACCGTTCATCTTGTTGTCCATCTTAATAAATATATAGAGTAAGGCTCGGAGACCATATGCTACCGTTCATATGTATAACCGTATGTATTTCAGCCCATATGCTACCGAATGCATATTAGTCTCTCTCTCTCTCTCTCTATATATATATATATAGAGTAAGGCTACGTTACTTCGCGAATTAAACGGGTTGTTTTAATTCGTGCTCATATCTCTAGTTTTGAAGTCCAAATAGCCGATTCAAACCGTTAGATGTTTAATCTATATTCAAATGTGCTTGGAGACCAAATTTTACATTTTTTGGAATTTTTTTACTATTTATTAATATGGTATGAAAATTGCTGTTTTTTATGGTGCAGAATTTTAATAAAAATAGCGATTTTCAAACCATCTTAATAAATAGTAAAAAAATTTCAAAAAATGTAAAATTTGGTCTCCAAGCACATTTTAATATAGATTAAACATCTAACGGTTTGGATCGGCTATTTGGACTTCGAAACTAGAGATATGAGCGTGAATTAAAACAGCCCGTTTAATTCGCGAAGTAGCGTAGCCTTACTCTATATATATATGAGTAGAACTAGGGTGCTCTTAAGCTCACCAAAGTTTTGGTGAGCTTAACTCTAAAACTTATCAAATCGATTTCAAATGACGAATCCGAACCGTTGAAACCCGCCTACCTTATGTGTGATGCTTCTATTAGTTTGTAATAATCTAGAAGTCAATAATACGATAAATTAATCATAAAGCTTTGTTCATGAATTGAATGTTTATTTATATATCATTTTGTTGCCTTGAGTATTATTGCATTTATGGATCATTTCGAGTTCATGACTGAAATTGTGAAACTCCATAATATAGATGATATATACTCTTAAAAGGTCACTGACCAAGGTAATTAGCAGGAACACTAATTACCGCTATAAGGTTAGTATGTGGATTAAAATATGGTTAAGTTTTACAAACCACCTGACACGAGATGTCATTTTAATCACATAGATACATGTTCTAGGAACATGGTATTTGACAGACCCCGAATGAAACATTAAATAGAATTGTGTTCGTGTCATTAATGTTTTCATTCAGTGTCAAAGTTCTACAGTATGAGGTATTTATCGTTCCCACTAAGAAATATATATGAGTAAGTGTTATCTAACGCTGTCCGTAAAAAGCAGCCATAATGGTAGCATTTCCATATATATAACTTAGCTGAGGAAGTGATAGTCTGCCAAGAATACTACTTGTCCCTCGTATCTCTATACGAGCTATAACATCACTGGGCCCCTTGATAGAGTTAGATTATCTGCATGCGGTATAATTACAAGAGTAATTATATTTGATAATCTACTCAAGATCAAGAAAATATACAGTTAACAAGGATGACACATATCTACCTTAAAACTGATCTGATAGCTATGAGACAGAAGAACTGACACAAGTAAATTGTTTACTGGATCGTGATATTGTACAGTACAGCATCATCTGTGTAATTGGATGGTCATGATGTGTTGCCAGATGCCACCCATGACTAACAGAAGTTAAAACAGTTTTAACTCTGTTTACCAACATAACACAGATCCTATTGGGTCACACCATATAGGAGCTACTCGGAGAATCTTACTGATTAATTATAAATTGATTATAATTAATATTAAGATGGTTATAATTAATTATACGTGATATAATTAAATTATAAATGTCATTTAGAATGACAAGCAGAAACAACGGTTAATTTATAAACGTACACGTTACGTTGTATAAAAGTTACCGAACAATAACCGAAAAGAAATATAATTGTACATGACAATTATATATATATGATTTGGAATTTTAATTGTTAATTATGGATTTGAATTATGGGTTTAAAAGCCCAAAATAATCAAAGCCTTAATTAAAATTAAAGGCCCAAAGTCAAAGCCCAAAATCAAAGCCTTTTACTATTCATGCCTTAATGGGCCAAGGGCAAAAATGGTCATTTCACACCTATGCCACCTTGCATGACACCTTAGGGGTGTAGAAACATGGAGAAGAGTGTGGAAGGGTGTGGAAGGGGTATTTTGGTCTTTTCACATATTAAAGGATGAGGTGTCAAGGGCTTTTGGTAAATAGATTTGTTTTGAGGGGTATTTTGGTCTTTTGCGAACCTCCTCAAAACACTATAAATAGAGGGGTGAGGGTAGAGAGAAAATTTGCTAATTCACATGTTAATCTGATTACTTTGTTAATCGGTTTTTCTCTCTTCCCTGATTTCGGTTATTACGAGATTCGAAAAAATATATTTTTGCAAACTCTGCGGTATTTCGTGTTTTGCTTTTTAAGTGAAACTGAATAACTTGGAGTCTTAAATATATTTAATCTGTCCCTATTTCGGTGAATAGTGTTTCTGCAGAATTCTGCGGTTTACGGTATTTCTGGCAGAAGAAGTAAATCGCTCTCCGGTTAGTCCTGGTGGATAACCAATAGAGGTATCACACGTGTGATACTGCGAGTCGATTCCATCCCTGGTGAGGCTCTACTCGCTCGGTCTGCATTCCAACTAAGATTTGGAATCAAGGTATAAATTGTTATATTAATCTATTTAATTTGTAAATAGATTTAATGCTTTAGGAAATCAATTATGGAGTAGATCTGTAAATAGGATTAAACGAATCTTCTTGATTCATTTAATCCGTAGCTTAAGTTAGATGTAAAAATTTTTGTTTTACTCTTTCCGCAGCTTAAGCTAATTAAATGGGTTTGAACCGTTCCTCGAAACCCAACAGTGGTATCAGAGCTCAAGGCTCTCCCGCTGATTGATTTTCTAAAGTTATAACTTATGCAAATAAGGTGCATGTACCGCGTATCGGTTTAAATTCTTACATTTGCAGCACAAGTCCAAAACCGATTAGAAATGAGATTTTTTTGGTTCGGTTTTTCCGACTAAGAAAGTTAAATTAGATTTACGCTTTCTTTATGCTTTCTTTATATTTTCGTTTTCAAAAACTTTTGATCGCGTTAAAGTTCATCGAAGAATGTGATGAAGCAATAAAGTACCTTAGTAAGAGCTGTCATTTCCACACCGTAAAAGAGATGGTTCTGTCTAGGAAAGATTGAGTCTAAGCGGTCCTTGTGACCCCGATCTTTCCTGGGAGCCCCTTTTACACGTCCTAATGGCTGGCCGAAAAGGAACTTTGTCACGTTACCAAATTGCTTTAACGCTTTTGAAATGACAAAATTTAGTGTAAATCTTTCGCCTTTTCGAAAACCTTCGGAAAATAAAGTTCATCGAAGAATGTGATGAAGCAATAAAGTACCTTAGTAAGAACTGTCATTTCCACACCGTAAAAGAGATGGTTCTGTCTAGGAAAGATTGAGTCTAAGTGGTCCTCGTGACCCCAATCTTTCCTGGGAGCCCCTTTTACATGTCCTAATGGCTGGCCGAAAAGGAACTTTGTCACGTTACCAAATTGCTTTATGGAACGAAAAGAATATCTGTTTTAAAAACATGTAAACTGTTTATATGCTTTAAACGGTATAGAATAAAGAACTGAGCATAGCTGCAAAATAAAGAATTAGGAACTGATAAATAAATATACCTGACTTGGTCCCGTATATAAGTAAATTAGATTTACTGCTTTGATATGAACTGAATAAATTAGATTTATCGCTTTCATGGAACCGTGAAAGAACGTGATGTCAAAGAAAGATTTGTGAAGGAACTCACCGTTGTCTTTCTGGCAAACGACTTTCACGTGTCCGCTAGAATGTCTAAAGTCAGTTGCAAGAACTGACTGCTTAACAAAAGCTAAGTATATGAAAGAGATACTGCTAAAAGAAAAGAAAGTAATGGAGATCATATTCGGTATTCTTTCTAGACTTCCTTTCCACGACTGCTTAATGAAGCATATGAAAGAGGTCTCTTTAAATACGAATAAAATCACATTAGTCGTTCTTTCTGGCACGCTAAGAATAGAAAGTAATGGGGATCATATTCGGTATCCTTTCTAGACTTCCTTTCCACGACTGCTTAATGAAGCATATGAAAGAGGTCTCTTTAGATACGAATAAAATCACATTAGTCGTTCTTTCTGGCACGTTAAGGATAGAAAATAATGTGATCACATTTCGTACTCTAGACTTCCTTTCCACGACTGCTTAATGAAGCATATGAAAGAGGTCGCTTAAAGATACGAATAGAATCACATTAATCATTCTTCCTGACATATCTCTTTTAGAGATTGCTGGCACTGTTAAGCATAAACACCAACCCATTAAATACTAAGTAGTATGCCCTTCCCACTCTATCCTCCTCAAACCATTGTTCATTGGTTGATGATTAAACTACTCAGTAGACATCGCCTTTTACCTTTGGTGGTCGAGGGTTATGTCCGACATATCAAACCAAATAGAGTGAGGTTACTTACCAATGATTTCCAAAACAGTTTTGGGCTTGGGGCAAAGTCTTCGTTAAATACACGTGATGTTTTAACGAAACCAAGAATCACAAAGAGGTATGATTAGCAAGTTTGCTTACCTAAGATAACTAATAGCCATGATATGCATACACTGCCTTGGTTATTGGTGAAAATAGAGATCTTGGTCCTACTGCAAAACGGGAATAGAACAAATTTGTAGTGGGAGTTTTATCATTAGAATAAAACATTACATGAACAAAGCTAAAATCTTTACATTTAACATTGTAGTAATATGGCTAAAGAAACGTCCTTCTCTCTACGCTCCCTGCTCGAAAAACAAACACGTGAGAAAAGGGAATATATCCGAAATACACCGGTCCTTGCTGAAATAGTAGAGAGCAGCTCTGTCAGTACTCACACGCTTCGTATGACAAGCGATGATGAGAAACTGGAGAAGCTTAACTGTCCGTGGAGCCACGAGTTGGCCACGGAAGTTATCCTGAACTCATTTCCTCCCAGCTATTCGGAGTTCATTGTGAACTCCCATAAGCAAGAGTTGGATAAGAGCTTGCAGGAGCCCCAAGGGATGCTGAGGATCACTGATAAAGACATTGAGAATAGTTCTCATGTCCTCATGATCCAAGAAGGTGGGAGGAAGATAAAGAAAGCCCCAAAGAAGGTGGCTCCGAAGTACAAAGGCAAAGGGAAGTTGGTTCTAGGAACGAACTCTCCCAAGATAAAAGTTTCTGCTAACTTTGACTGCTATTTCAGCAATAGCAAAAGTCATTGGAAGAGAGACTGCCTGAAGGATCTGGAAGTTCTGAAATCTGGGCGAGTCTCAGAAATTTCAGTTTCTGGTATCAATGTTATTGAAGTTAACGTTGCAACCTCTATTAATGATTGGGTACTGGATACCGGATCATGTGCTCATATTTGTTCAAATGTGCAAGCACTGAAAAATAGGAGGAAGCTACATAACAAGGAGATACAACTCCAAGTTGGAAACGGAGCACGAGTTGCAGCCGTAACAGCTGGTAATATAGAGTTGTGTCTACCCAGCAGGCTTGTAATGGAACTAGAAAATGTATATTTTGTTCCTAGCATTTCCAGAAACATCATTTCAATCTCATGTTTAGAGATGAATGGTTTCTCTTTTGTAATAAAGGACAATAGATGTTCTATATACAAAAATGAATTATATTATGGATCTTCATATATGATGAATGGTTTTTATATACTGGAAATGGACAAACCCGTGTTTAATATCAATAACAAACGACTCAAAACATCACATGAAAGCACGACTTACATGTGGCATTGTCGCCTTGGTCATATAAATGAGAAACGCATCAAGAAGTTACATAAAAATGGACTTCTTGGTAAATTTGATTTGGAATCAATTGACACATGCGAATCTTGTATACGAGGTAAAATGACCAAAGCGCCTTTCTCCAAAAAGGGCGAAAGGGCAAGTGACTTATTAGGTCTAATACACACGGATGTATGTGGACCTATGAGTACTTGTACAAGAAATGGTTTTTCTTACTTTATCACATTTACTGATGATTACAGTAGATACGGTTATGTCTACTTGATGAGACATAAGTCTGAATCTTTTGACAAGTTCAAAGAATTCAAGACTGGAGTAGAAAATCAATTGAACAAATGTATTAAGGCTCTACGATCTGACCGTGGAGGCGAATACTTGAGTTTTGAGTTTAAAGAGTACTTAAAGGAATGTGGGATAGTCTCACAGCTCACACCTCCGGGGGCACCGCAGTGGAACGGTGTTTCTGTTCGCACAGAATATATGCTACAAAGTTTCAGTATAGCAAGCTATACCTTTTAAACCTTTGTTACACTCTGTCAAATCAGATAGCAAGTGTACTATCCTATCGATGAGTATGCTCAGGTATCGATCCACAGGGACGGAAGAAAATAACCGGACTTATCCTAAAGTTACTTAAAATTCTAGAAGTGAGAGAAATTGATTTGGTTTAGTTCTAACAATTCTAATGATTTATGACAAGTTTAAAAAAAGCAATAAAAAGAATTAAAGTTGTTTTCAATTAATAAAAAGGCGTTTCCAGGGTTCAGATTTCATTTCTGTTCAGTCCCGAGGCATACGGCCCGTATGGCTTCCCATACGGCCCGTAGGGGACCCCGAGTTAATGCTGCAGCTACTGTTTTCTGTGTTGATACTAATGTTTAGGGTTTCTATCAACCAGATCTAGATACCTAACCTCAACTTTCGCATTTTGGCCTAGTACCCGATTACCGGACTCAAATACTTCCCTCTTAGATGCGTTAAACCTCAACTTTCGCATTTTGGCCTAATTTATCTAAGTTACTTGTTGGTTTACTAAAAGTATCCAAGGACTTTCGCCTCAAGGAAAGTTTCACCTTTCGGGTACTCCTTGGTTTAACCCTACTTCATATACTTTATTCAGTTGGATTAAATGTCATAGACTTGGCTCCTAACACTTAGATGTGCGCATTCATCTAACGGGATGACTAATCAATTCAAGCAAGCACAAATAAAGCAATCAAAATACTACTCAACAAGGTAAAAACAAAGCATTCAACACAAAATCCAAGTAGCATGCAAACAAAACCAAACTAGAAACTACATCTTAGCCCTAGAAACAAAGTAAATTAGCTACTCATGTTCCTAAGATAACACAAATAACAGAAAATAAAAGAGTTCATGACAAAACAGTGGAAAATCTGAAGATCCGTTGCAAACTCGCGTTTTTCCCTTCTCTTCTTCCTCTCCTCCTCTTGTCTTTTGCTCCAAGAAAGGTTGTCCAAGTTCCAGTGGTGAATCCCCCTTTTTTTGGTGAGGAAATATCTCATTTAATGCCCTGGATCGCGTGTGCAGAGGCTTCCTTTTCGGCCTCCTTGATTTCAGCTGATTTCAGATCCTGCTGGATTTTTCCGATTTAGCACCCTACGGCCCGTAGGGGACCCCATACGGCCCGTAGGTCTGTGTTTTGTCTTGGAGACTATGTGCCTCTGTTGTGGAATCTTCTGTGTGGTTGGGCAGATCCTGTACGGCCCGTAGGGTATGTCATACAGGCCGTATGAAAAATTGTCAGATCCAGTTTTTTCGCCCTTTTTCCTGCAAAATACCAAACAAAACATAGCAGTACCACATTTCTTCGAAATATAAGTAAAAAGTCCACATTTATAGGCTTTAAAACACAGGTTTAAGTACAAATTAGGGCTATAAATTAGACATAATATGGAGATATCAAATTCCCCCAAGCTTGAACTTTGCTTGTCCTCAAGCAAAAATTCTAACTTAGGTGTGATTCTGGTTGTTGGACTTACCTAAATGCAAGTTAATCTACTAAGAGGAAAATTTGCATGGTCTTTCGTTCGTTAGAAACCTATTAGAGTCATTTTGGATAGTGATTTGGTTTCTTTTGGTCCATTTTGATTCACCCCACAATTCAATCAATCAAAACCCCATATTCAAGAATGTATTGCTATTTGTAAGCACCAAGTAATCAAACGCATCAATAGTTCATTTTCTACCAAGTTTATGCCCTCATTTGTAGTGATTTGTTTTTCTTTGATACCCCCCCCAAGCTTGGAACAAGCTTAGGTCAGAAAGTCGCGGACTACATGTGTTGACATGTGCAAAGATTTTTTTTTTATTTTTTTGGGAGACGAGCTCAAAGGCGCCCTTAATGGACTTATTGCCAGTACTCTTATTTTCTCCATCTTTTTTTTTTTTTTTTTTTATATATATATATATATTTTAATTTGTTTGCACATATCATGAATACACATATCCAATGGTATTCTCTCATACCAATGGATATCCCAACCTTTCTATTATTTTCAAATCTCATTTCTCTATTTTTACAAGGCACAGTTCGGTTTTAAATGCTTTCTTGGTACAATTCAATTCTCAGCTCTACAAAGTCCCAAAACAAACTATCATATACAGTTCTTTCAACCAAATGTGTGGTTACTTCCAATTTCACAAATTCAACCATCTCTCAATCAAAATTTCTCAATTTGGTCCCTAATTCACGCAATTCACACAAATTAATCCTCGAAACATGCAAACACAAAAACAAAAAGAACAAAACTACATGCAACTAAACAAATCAACTAATCACCCCCCCAAGCTTAGTCTGAGCATTGTCCTCAATGCTTCAAGACATGCAAGCAAGTAAACTAAGATAAAAAGATAAAAGCTGGGGTAGTGAAAACAAACCTGATCAGTAGTCATAGGAGGGGTCGAAGCGCCAGTCACGAAACTGGTCCTCAATGTCACCAAGGCGCTGAGCATAATCAAACATGTGGCCACTGATCTCATCCAAGCGCTCGCCGTGAATGTCCGTCTGCTGCTGGATAGCTGTGATGTGACGGCCCTGCTCCAGCTGAGTATCCCTGATGTCCCTCATGATGGAGTAGATATCCCTAAGAGTAGGGTCAGCCAGGTGTGGGGGTGCAGACTGTGATGGTGGTGGCTGGGTAGAAGAGCTGGGTGCATCAGAGGTCGGTGGTGGAGGAGCTGTGATCAACCAGGTGGATGGGTCATGTGGTGAGATGGAGGGGCCAAATGGTAACCTGCGTGAGGCACCATTCTCAAAGCGCCAATCATAGAGGTCCTGGTGACCCGCTGGGCCACGGGAGATAGAGAGGAATAGGCCCTGGCGGTAGCTGTCAGCATCCATAATGGTGGGACCGGTGCATGGCTCTCTACCTGGTATTGCTCCCAATCCAAGCTTTCGCTTGATGAGTTCTACATAGGCCCCCATCTTAATCTTGCCACCGCTCTTCTTGTTGTCTCGCTGCTGGATCCAGTGCTGGACCATGAAAAGGGCCAAGTCCGGATACTCGGGGTCTGGACGGAGCATAGTGTCCATAAGCATGAGATCACATGTGTTGGCGCGGTTCAGAGTCTCTCCTCGCGCAAAGATGGTAGAAGCGAGGGCGCGCTGGATGATACGGAGAACGGGGTGGGGGATGAAGCGGGCTCGGTATTCTGAACTGGCTGATCTAGGGCAGCCGGTGATCATGCCCCAGAAGGTATCCCTATCCCACCCCTCACGGAAACTGAGAGTGTCAGTAGTGGGCTCTCTAACGAAACTGAACCACTCGCGAAGAGTAGGAAAATAGACTCGGTGAGTTCTATTGCACAGCCGGAATTTGATAAAGGGGACATCTTGATTGTCCCTCTTAAGCTCGAGAGAAGAGAGAAATTCCTTTGTGTCCATTGCGTAGGCTGGGAGGCGGAGGTTCCAAAAATCCATGCCAAATCCAATCCCAGCAGTGAGGAGGACGAAATCATCCTCCACTCCAAAACTGTGGAGTGTGTCCAGGTTTACCATTGCTGTGTTCTCAAACTTCTTCTTTTGGAGATTGATGAAGTTTTCGTACATCCGACGAGTGGGCATCTCAAAATACCGTTCCGTGAAGCGGTTGGATCGGTCGGTGTATTCCCCAGAGTATGTTTGATCAGAGCCAGAGTCATATGGCTCAGGGACTGGATGGGGTGGTGGTGGTGGTGTGCGGTCTTGGCGGCTCTTTCTGCGGTGTTCGCTAGACATAGCTGTCAGGTACCTCTGGTACGGCCTGTAAGGTTGTGGGTACGGCCTGTAAGGTTATGGTAGACTTGGTTGGTCTCGGCAGGGATTGTCTACGGGCTGTAAGGGTTGGTGTACAGGCCGTAGGGTCTTGGTGGTTTTTGTTGGGGTTTGGGTTTCGACTGGTGGATTGACAGTGGTGGCCGAGAGATCGGAGGAGAAGGTGGAAAAACAAAGAAAAATGGTAGAAAATGAGTAAAAATAGAAAAGGAGAAAGCTAAGGGTGCTTACCTTGGAGAAGAAGGAGGGGAGGCGGCCGGCGGGTGAGTGTGGTGGAAAAAATGGCGAGAGAGAGACGGCGGCGGTCGGGTCAGCGTGGAGAACAGCGCGGGTCCTTTCTGCAGTGGCGAGATCGGGCGGCTAGTGGCGGAGGCGAGCGGAGGAGAAGGTGGCGGCGGCTAGGGTTTAGGGGTACGGCTTCTCGTGCGGCCCGTAGGAGGAAGACGACAAGGTGGGGTTTGGTGGGTCAGGGTTTGTCGGGTACTGTCAGGAGGGGGGTATAAAAAGGTAGACGGGTGAGTTGGAGGGACGCGAAGAGAGAGAGTCGCGACTCTTGGGTGTCCGCGCCGAATGGATGCCCTACGGCCTGTAAGGAAACTGGTACGGGCCGTATGAACGCCCAGAATTGTATTTTTCTCCTATCTGATCTGGTTTGAAAGATAACTAAAAATCAAAGAATCAGAATTAAACTAATACGAAATTAAACATGCAAAAACTGAAACTAAAATAAAAGAAATGACTAAACAAAATAAAAATAAATTAAAAAGTGCTTGGGTTGCCTCCCAAGAAGCGCTTGTTTTAGGTCCTTAGCTAGACCACCTTGCAAATTAAGTTTCAATCGGAGCGGGGTCAGAAAGAAACTGAACGCTCCGCTCATTCATCAGGTGGTCAGCAACGTAATGCTTGAGGCGCTGACCATTCACCTTGAAGGTACCACTTTCCGTGCTCCAGATATCGACTGCTCCAAAAGGATACACTTTCTTCACTTGAAATGGGCCGGACCACCTTGACTTGAGTTTACCTGGAAAAATTCTCAATCTAGAATTAAACAAAAGTACAAGATCTCCCTCTTTGAATTGGCGAGGCGAAATGCGTTGGTCATGCAATCGCTTCGTCTTTTCCTTGTAAAACCTAGCATTCTCATACGCATGCAGCCTCATTTCCTCCAACTCATGTAAGTCGAGGACACGTTTTTCTCCAGCTGCAAGTAGGTCCATGTTGATTGCTCTTGTGGCCCAGAATGCCTTGTGCTCAATTTCAACAGGGAGGTGGCACGACTTTCCATACACCAGCTTATAAGGACTCATGCCAATTGGTGTCTTGAATGCAGTGCGGTAGGCCCAAAGTGCATCATGCAGCTTGAAAGCCCAATCCTTCCTTGTCCTTGCCACCGTTTTCTCTAAAATCGACTTGATTTCCCTGTTAGAAATCTCGGCTTGGCCATTAGTTTGAGGATGGTAAGAAGTGGATACCTTATGAGTCACCCCATGTCGGCTCAAGAGACTGTTGAATTGTCGATTGACGAAGTGCTTGCCTCCGTCACTGATAACAGCTCGAGGTACCCCGAAACGAGGGAAAATGATCTCATTGAAAAGCCTTTTCACAGAATTCGAGTCAGCCTTGCGGCATGCCATTGCCTCTACCCACTTCGACACATAGTCTACTGCCACCAAAATATACTCATTCCCTCGAGAGGAAGGGAATGGACCCATGAAATCAATGCCCCAAACATCAAAAATCTCTACCTCTAGGATAAAGTTGAGAGGCATTTCACTTCGTCTCGTCATGTTTTCGGTTCTTTGGCACCTGTCACAAGCTAGAACAAAAGATCTTGCATCTTTGAAAAGAGAGGGCCAAAAGAAACCAGATTGTAATACCTTGGCAGTAGTCTTGGAGTATGAAGAGTGTCCTCCATAAGGGGATGAGTGGCAATGTGCAAGAATAGAACTTGTTTCCTCGTGTGGAACACAGCGTCGGTATATGCCATCAATTCCAATCTTGAAGAGGTAGGGCTCATCCCAAAAGTAGTACTTGGCATCAGACTTGAGTTTCTTCTTCTGCTGGTGGGACATTGTGCCAGGCAAATCTCCAGAGACCAGGTAATTCGCGATGTCGGCATACCAGGGAGTTTGCTGTTTGCTCTGGTTGGTCTGCGTACGGCCTGTATGGAAGTGCGTACGGGCCGTATGCTGAATCATACAGACCGTATGAACTTCTGTACGGCCTGTATGGATGTCCTCCAGGTCAGAACTGAATGCGAGGAGCTGTTCATCGGGGAATGAGTCATTGATCGGGAGTTCGATTGTGGTGTCCTCTTCCCAACGAAGCCGGGACAGATGATCCGCCACAGAGTTCTCGACTCCTTTCTTATCTCTTACCTCAAGATCAAACTCCTGCAAAAGAAGAATCCATCTTATTAGCCTTGGTTTTGCATCTTTTTTAGTCAAAAGGTACCTTAGTGCAGCATGATCGGTGTAGACCACTATCTTCGAGCCCACCAAATATGATCTGAATTTGTCAAGGGCGAAAACAATGGCGAGAAGCTCCTTCTCGGTTGTGGTGTAGTTCATTTGGGCCGGATCTAACACCTTGCTAGCATAATAGATAGCACATGGCTTCTTGTCCTTCCGCTGCCCCAGAACTGCCCCAACTGCATAGTCACTTGCATCGCACATCAACTCAAACGGTAGTGACCAATCGGGTGGCTGTAAGATAGGTGCAGAGATAAGGGCTTCCTTTAAACTGCAAAAAGACTTGACACAATCATCATTAAAAACAAAATCAGAATCTTTAATAAGTAGATTGGTTAATGGTTTCGCAATTTTCGAGAAATCCTTTATGAAACGGCGATAAAAACCTGCATGTCCGAGAAAACTTCGAACCCCCTTGACATTTGTTGGGATTTCGAGTTTCTCAATTACCTCAATTTTTGCTTTGTCAACCTCAATCCCCCTTGAGGTGACAACATGTCCCAAGACTACTCCTTCTTGAACCATGAAATGACATTTTTCCCAATTGAGGATTAAATTCACTTCTTCACATCTCTGCAAAATCTTACACAAATTAGCCAAACAAGAATCAAAACAAGTACCATATACAGAAAAATCATCCATAAAAATTTCAACTTCCTTCTCAATAAAATTAGAAAAAATAGCCATCATGGCTCTCTGAAAAGTCGCAGGTGCATTGCAAAGACCAAAGGGCATTTTACGGTATGCATAGGTACCGTATGGGCATGTGAATGTGGTCTTCTCTTGGTCCTGCGGATGAATGGGAATCTGAAAGAAACCTGAATAACCATCAAGATAACAGAAATATGAGTGATTAGCAAGCCTTTCAAGGAGTTGATCAACAAATGGCAAGGGAAAGTGATCTTTGCGTGTAGCCGCGTTGAGCTTCCGGTAGTCAATGCACATCCTCCAACCGGTTGCAACGCGTGTTTGGATCATCTCATCTTTTTCATTCTTCACCACTGTTGCTCCTCCTTTCTTGGGAACCACATGGACGGGGCTCACCCATTTGCTGTCAGAAATCGGGTAGATAATACCTGCTTCATAAAGTTTTAAAATTTCTTTCTTTACTACCTCTTTCAGATTTGGGTTGAGCCGTCTTTGGTGTTCAACTGAAGGCTTGTGGTCATCCTCTAGCAAGATCCTGTGTGTGCAAATGGTTGGATCGATCCCCTTCAAGTCCTTGATAGAATATCCAATCGCGCCTTTGTGGGTTCTCAACTTCTCCATGAGCTTGGCGGTTTGGTCAGGGGTCAATCCTGCATTTACAATAACAGGACATTTCTTTTCTGAATCAAGGAATTCATACCTGAGAGAGGCTGGGAGAGGTTTTAATTCGGGAGTGATCTGCTCTGTCTGGCTGGTCGTACGGTCCGTATGATCTGGGTACGGGCCGTATGCTTCAGCTTCAGGTTGAGCCTTCGTTTCCTTCTCAATCTCTAGCTTCTCTGTTTGAAATTCCTCTGGTCTACGGCCCGTATGATCTGGGTACGGCCCGTATGGATATCCTTCCAGACAGACAGGTGCTGCGTCTGCCGTGTAAATCGTCTCAAGCTCGCTTGTTTTATCCTGCAAATCAGATAAAAAATCGAAATGATACCTTAGCGAGTTGTCGACTTGCTCCAGAAAATTCTCTTCAACCAATTCATCAACCACATCGATCATATAACACGATTCGGGTTGAGCGGGGTACTTCATTGCTCGGTCGATTTGAAAGTGAACTTTCTCATCTCCGATGTTCAAGGTTAAAGTCTCATTTTTCACATCAATCAGCGCCCCAGCGGTCCTCAAAAATGGTCGTCCCAAAATGATAGGGACCTCCTTGTCTTCCTCCATTTCCATCACAACAAAATCACCGGGCACATAGAACTTACCGACTTGCACCGGTACGTCTTCCACTATGCCAAGTGGTAGTCTCACCGAAGAATCCGCAAGTTGTAAGGTCATTCGTGTGGGTCTAAGCTCGCCCATACCCAGTCGTTCGAAGATAGTTCGCGGCATGAGACTCACACTAGCCCCCAAATCACACAAAGCTCGTCGGATGGTGGCCTTGCCAATCGTGCATGGAATAGAGAACTTACCCGGATCTTCCAATTTCGGTGGAAGTTCACTCCTCAGTATAGCACTGCACTGTTCAGTCAATTTCACCGTCTCACGCCCCCCCAAGCTTCGTTTATTGGATAGGATGTCCTTGAGAAACTTAGCGTAGGTGGGCATTTGGGTCAATGCCTCGGTGAATGGAATTGTAATGTGCAATTGCTTCATAACTTCAATAAACTTGAAGAACTGTTCATTGAGTCGGGTTTCTGCTAATCTCTGTGGGAATGGAACTGGTGGCCGGTAGGGCGGTGGCTTCTCGGTCACCTTCTTTTTCTGCTTGTCAGCTTCATCTGGTACGGGCCGTACGGGTCTGGTACGGGCCGTATGGTCTGTCTCTTCATTCACAATTTCAATCGGATCAGATACTGGCTGCTCAGAAATCTCAGGGGTTGTCTCTACGGGCCGTACTGGATTCATACGGGCCGTAGGTTCGGCTTCTGGCTCGACAGGCATGGTTGGTCCTTGGTACTGTGTCCCACTTCGCAATGTCACTGCCTTAGCCTCTTCCCTGGGGTTAATCTCTGGTTGGCCTGGTAGCATTCCAGGTTGTGGTGGTGCGGTTTGGCTCCCATTTTGAGGTTTGTTTTGGGCGGCCAAACTAGCCAACTGAGCGTTGATTGCTTGCATCTGTTCGAAGAGCATTTGATTCATCTTCCCTTGCTCATGCATAAAGTTCTCCACAGCAGGGGTAACATAGGGTTTAGATGGTCCTGAGTATGGTGCACGGTTGTTCGAGTTATTGAATGCAGCATTGTTGTAGAAGTTGCGGTTGTTATTGTTGCTGCCAGAAGGGTTGTTATTGAAGTGTGGGGGGTTGCTTTGCTTCCACCTCCAGTTCTGTTGTTCAATCGGGTCCTTAGAATAGGTTCGGGTGAAAGGAGGTTTTGGGAAGTAAGATGGCTCATTGTTGAGAGAATTCACTTGCTCGGGCTCTTCATCTCTTTGCGCAAGCGGACAATTCTCATACTCGTGTCTATCATCCCCACACATAACACAAGGTTGTGGTTGCTGATTACCAAGCGCTTTGACACTCATCTTGTCAAAAGCCTTCTGCATGGCATCCATCTTGGCGGTGAGAGCGGTGATCTGATCGACCTCAATTCGGCCTCCTCCAGTTCCTCGAGTGCTCCCTCGACCGGACCATTGTTGGTTAGTTGCCATATTGTCAATTAAATTCATTGCCTCGGTAGCCTCTCGATCCATGAGAGCTCCACCTGCAACTGCATCAACAGAAGTACGAGTGGTATCAGTTAAACCAGAATAAAAAGACTGAACAAGTAACCATTCGGGAATACCGTGATGTGGACAAGAGTATTGTAATTCCCTAAACCTTTCCCAGGCCTCATTCAGTGGTTCATCAAACCTTTGTCTGAAACTGGTCAGTTGGGTCCTAATCTCGGCAGTTCTTTTATGGGGGAAAAATCTGGTCAAAAACAGTTTGGACAGTTCCCTCCAAGTTGTAATTGAATCCCTTGGTAGTGACCCTAACCATTTCTTGGCTTTATCCCTAAGAGTGAAAGGAAATAAAGCAAGCCTAATGTAATCAGCTGTTGCGCCATTAATTTTAATGGTGGCACAACACTCAAGAAAAGTTTGAACATGGGCATGTGGATCTTCATGATCCATGCCATGGAATGTGTTTTGCTGGACGATGTTGACAACACCCGGATTGAAGTTAGGCTGGTTGCCAGCAATCCTTGGCAATCGGATTGCTCCTCTAACATCTTCAGCTCTCGGGACATTAAACTCTCGCAATGTCCTGGGCGCATAGTCTGCTCCTTCATCATCAGAGAACTGGTCCTGGACGGGAGGGTCCTGGATGGGTGGATCCTGAACGGGTGGATCAGTGATGGGTGGATTAACTCCGCCGTTATTCATTGTGTCCTGTTCTAGGTCTGTCTGGCCTCTGTTGTCGGCTGGTACGGGCCGTATGAATCTCCTACGGGCCGTACGGAGAGGTGACAGATGCGGTGGTGCTGGAACAAATGAGTTGGAAGTCTCCCCTTTGCTTCTGAGTTGATAGTGGTTCTTGGGCAGTGACCCTTCCAGTATGTTCCTGCAAAGATAGAAAAAGAAAAATTTTAATTTAAATCTAGAATCAAGCAAAAATAAGAAAAAGTCTAAAATTTTCTTTGCCGTTCCCCGGCAACGGCGCCAAAAACTTGTTCGCACAGAATATATGCTACAAAGTTTCAGTATAGCAAGCTATACCTTTTAAACCTTTGTTACACTCTGTCAAATCAGATAGCAAGTGTACTATCCTATCGATGAGTATGCTCAGGTATCGATCCACAGGGACGGAAGAAAATAACCGGACTTATCCTAAAGTTACTTAAAATTCTAGAAGTGAGAGAAATTGATTTGGTTTAGTTCTAACAATTCTAATGATTTATGACAAGTTTAAAAAAAGCAATAAAAAAAATTAAAGTTGTTTTCAATTAATAAAAAGGCGTTTCCAGGGTTCAGATTTCATTTCTGTTCAGCCCCGAGGCATACGGCCCGTATGGCTTCCCATACGGCCCGTAGGGGACCCCGAGTTAATGCTGCAGCTACTGTTTTCTGTGTTGATACTAATGTTTAGGGTTTCTATCAACCAGATCTAGATACCTAACCTCAACTTTCGCATTTTGGCCTAGTACCCGATTACCGGACTCAAATACTTCCCTCTTAGATGCGTTAAACCTCAACTTTCGCATTTTGGCCTAATTTATCTAAGTTACTTGTTGGTTTACTAAAAGTATCCAAGGACTTTCGCCTCAAGGAAAGTTTCACCTTTCGGGTACTCCTTGGTTTAACCCTACTTCATATACTTTATTCAGTTGGATTAAATGTCATAGACTTGGCTCCTAACACTTAGATGTGCGCATTCATCTAACGGGATGACTAATCAATTCAAGCAAGCACAAATAAAGCAATCAAAATACTACTCAACAAGGTAAAAACAAAGCATTCAACACAAAATCCAAGTAGCATGCAAACAAAACCAAACTAGAAACTACATCTTAGCCCTAGAAACAAAGTAAATTAGCTACTCATGTTCCTAAGATAACACAAATAACAGAAAATAAAAGAGTTCATGACAAAACAGTGGAAAATCTGAAGATCCGTTGCAAACTCGCGTTTTTCCCTTCTCTTCTTCCTCTCCTCCTCTTGTCTTTTGCTCCAAGAAAGGTTGTCCAAGTTCCAGTGGTGAATCCCCCTTTTTTTGGTGAGGAAATATCTCATTTAATGCCCTGGATCGCGTGTGCAGAGGCTTCCTTTTCGGCCTCCTTGATTTCAGCTGATTTCAGATCCTGCTGGATTTTTCCGATTTAGCACCCTACGGCCCGTAGGGGACCCCATACGGCCCGTAGGTCTGTGTTTTGTCTTGGAGACTATGTGCCTCTGTTGTGGAATCTTCTGTGTGGTTGGGCAGATCCTGTACGGCCCGTAGGGTATGTCATACAGGCCGTATGAAAAATTGTCAGATCCAGTTTTTTCGCCCTTTTTCCTGCAAAATACCAAACAAAACATAGCAGTACCACATTTCTTCGAAATATAAGTAAAAAGTCCACATTTATAGGCTTTAAAACACAGGTTTAAGTACAAATTAGGGCTATAAATTAGACATAATATGGAGATATCAGTTTCTGAGAGACGGAATCGAACTCTGTTAGACATGGTTCGTTCCATGATGAGTGAAGCCACCCTTCCGAAATCGTTCTGGGGGCACGCACTAGAAACTGCTGCACGAACAATAAACATGGTTCCATCCAAGTCAGTAGAAAAGACTCCATACGAGTTATGGTTTGGGAAAATCCCAACTATGTCTTATCTTAAAATTTGGGGTTGCGAAGTATTTGTCAAACGTCCGACGTCTGGCAAACTTGATCCCAAAGCTGACAAATGCTTTTTCGTAGGGTATCCTAAGGAAACGAAAGGATATTACTTCTATTACCAATCCGAGAACAAAATAGTTGTTGCTCGTCATGGTATATTTTTGGAGAACGAGTTTCTCGCAAAAGGAAGTAGTGGGAGTAATGTAATACTTGAAGAAATTCAAGATACATCACATAATACAATATCTGAACCAGATCAGATTAACCCACCTCTTGATACTTCGGCTGATGAGCATCTGGAAGTTCCAAATCCACAAGTAGCTTTGGATGAGGTTCTAGTCCCGAGCTCAAGTACTTCAACGCAAGTTGAAGTAGAACTGGATCCGCAAACAGTTGTGGATCAAGTTCAACAGCCCGAAGAACGAGTACTACGTAGGTCAACAAGAGTAGTCCATGCACCTGAAAGGTACTTGGGACTGCACGAGATCTCATCCTATGACACTGAAGATCCTTTGACCTATGCGGAAGCAATGGATAGGCCCGACTCTGATAAATGGCTGGAGGCCATGAGATCCGAAATACAGTCCATGTATGACAACACGGTCTGGAACCTAGTTGTACCACCTGATGGGATAAAACCCATAGCTAACAAGTGGGTTTTCAAAATAAAAACAGACATGGATGGTAAGATGACTGTATACAAAGCACGGCTAGTAGCGAAAGGTTTCAAACAGATTCTCGGTGTAGATTATGATGAAACTTTTTCGCCCGTGGCTATGTTTAAGTCAATTCGGATACTCCTAGCAATTGCCGCATTTCATGATTATGAAATATGGCAAATGGATGTCAAAACCGCCTTCTTAAATGGAAATTTAGAAGAGGATGTGTACATGACACAGCCTGAGGGTTTTGAGGATTCAAAGAATGCTGGGAAGGTGTGCAAGCTTCTTAAATCCATTTATGGACTGAAGCATGCATCACGGAGTTGGAATCTTCGATTTGGCGAAGAAGTCAAAAGCTTGACTTCATCAGATGCGAAGAAGAATCTTATGTATACAGAAAAACTAGTGGGAGTGTCATCGCTTTTCTTATCCTATATGTAGATGACATACTACTAATGGGAAATGATATTCCTCTTTTGCAACAAGCCAAGTCTTCGTTGAAGAAAGTCTTTTCAATGAAGGACTTGGGCGAGGCTGTCTATATATTAGGCATAAAGATCTACCGAGATAGATCAAATAGACTTATAGGTTTAAGTCAAAGCACGTACATTGACAAAGTGCTGAATCGGTTCAGCATGCAGGATTCTAAGAGAGGATTCCTGCCAATGTCTCATGGTGTTCAGCTAAGCAAGACTCAGTGTCCTTTGACTACTGATGAGCGAAGCAATATGAGTAGAGTACCATACGCTTCGGCTATTGGCTCTATCATGTACGCCATGTTGTGCACTCGCCCTGATGTCTCGTACGCTTTGAGTGTGACGAGTAGATATCAGGCTAATCTAGGCAAAGAGCACTGGATTGCTGCAAAGAATATCCTTAAGTACTTAAGAAGAACTAAGGATATGTTTCTCGTCTATGGTGGTGATTCCGAGCTTGTGATTAGTGGTTACACTGACAAAGTGCTGAATCAGTTCAGCATACAGGATTCTAAGAGAGAATTCCTGCCAGTGGATCATGGTACACAGCTTAGCAAGACTCAGTATCTTTCGACAACTGATGAGCAAAGCACTATGAGTAGAGTACCATACGCTTCGGCTATTGGCTCTATCATAAACACCATGTTGTGCACTCGCCCTGATGTCTCGTACGCTTTGAGTGTGACGAGTAGATATCAGGCTAATCCAGGCATAAAACACTGGAATGCTGTAAAGAATATCCTTAAGTTCTTGAGGAGAACTAAGGATATGTTTCTTGTTTACGACGTTATCACCTAAGATTGTAAACATAATAAGATGTTTATAATTAATTATAAAAGATATAATTAATATAAAGGTGATGTAAAGATATGCAAAAATTGACACAATCAGCAAAACAGCTAATCCACTCACAAAACCTCTTCCCAAGCCAAGCACGAGATGCTTAATGCTTCTATGAGTCTGGAACACATAGAAGATTGGCTGTGAGATTTTCTCATGATCTACGAGATCTTAGAGAATATAGAGTTTTGTATATAAGTAGGGCCTACGATGATTGGCTCCTAGCTTAAGTGGGAGATTGTTAGTTTGTAATAATCTAGAAGTCAATAATACGATAAATTAATCATAAAGCTTTGTTCATGAATTGAATGTTTATTTATATATCATTTTGTTGCCTTGAGTATTATTGCATTTATGGATCATTTCGAGTTCATGACTGAAATTGTGAAACTCCATAATATAGATGATATATACTCTTAAAAGGTCACTGACCAAGGTAATTAGCAGGAACACTAATTACCGCTATAAGGTTAGTATGTGGATTAAAAGATGGTTAAGTTTTACAAACCACCTGACACGAGATGTCATTTTAATCACATAGATACATGTTCTAGGAACATGGTATTTGACAGACCCCGAATGAAACATTAAATAGAATTGTGTTCGTGTCATTAATGTTTTCATTCAGTGTCAAAGTTCTACAGTATGAGGTATTTATCGTTCCCACTAAGAAATATATATGAGTAAGTGTTATCTAACGCTGTCCGTAAAAAGCAGCCATAACGGTAGCATTTCCATATATATAACTTAGCTGAGGAAGTGATAGTCTGCCAAGAATACTACTTGTCCCTCGTATCTCTATACGAGCTATAGCATCACTGGGCCCCTTGATAGAGTTAGATTATCTGCATGCGGTATAATTACAAGAGTAATTATATTTGATAATCTACTCAAGATCAAGAAAAGATACAGTTAACAAGGATGACACATATCTACCTTAAAACTGATCTGATAGCTATGAGACAGAAGAACTGACACAAGTAAATTGTTTACTGGATCGTGATATTGTACAGTACAGCATCATCTGTGTAATTGGATGGTCATGATGTGTTGCCAGATGCCACCCATGACTAACAGAAGTTAAAACAGTTTTAACTCTGTTTACCAACATAACACAGATCCTATTGGGTCACACCATATAGGAGCTACTCGGAGAATCTTACTGATTAATTATAAATTGATTATAATTAATATTAAGATGGTTATAATTAATTATACGTGATATAATTAAATTATAAATGTCATTTAGAATGACAAGCAAAAACAATGGTTAATTTATAAACGTACACGTTACGTTGTATAAAAGTTACCGAACAATAACCGAAAAGAAATATAATTGTACATGACAATTATATATATATGATTTGGAATTTTAATTGTTAATTATGGATTTGAATTATGGGTTTAAAAGCCCAAAATAATCAAAGCCTTAATTAAAATTAAAGGCCCAAAGTCAAAGCCCAAAATCAAAGCCTTTTACTATTCATGCCTTAATGGGCCAAGGGCAAAAATGGTCATTTCACACCTATGCCACCTTGCATGACACCTTAGGGGTGTAGAAACATGGAGAAGAGTGTGGAAGGGTGTGGAAGGGGTATTTTGGTCTTTTCACATATTAAAGGATGAGGTGTCAAGGGCTTTTGGTAAATAGATTTGTTTTGAGGGGTATTTTGGTCTTTTGCGAACCTCCTCAAAACACTATAAATAGAGGGGTGAGGGTAGAGAGAAAATTTGCTAATTCACATGTTAATCTGATTACTTTGTTAATCGATTTTTCTCTCTTCCCTGATTTCAGTTATTACGAGATTCGGAAAAATATATTTTTGCAAACTCTGCGGTATTTCGTGTTTTGCTTTTTAAGTGAAACTGAATAACTTGGAGTCTTAAATATATTTAATCTGTCCCTATTTCGGTGAATAGTGTTTCTGCAGAATTCTGCGGTTTACGGTATTTCTGGCAGAAGAAGTAAATCGCTCTCCGGTTAGTCCTGGTGGATAACCAATAGAAGTATCACACATGTGATACTGCGAGTCGATTCCATCCCTGGTGAGGCTCTACTCGCTCGGTCTGCATTCCAACTAAGATTTGGAATCAAGGTATAAATTGTTATATTAATCTATTTAATTTGTAAATAGATTTAATGCTTTAGGAAATCAATTATGGAGTAGATCTGTAAATAGGATTAAACGAATCTTCTTGATTCATTTAATCCGTAGCTTAAGTTAGATGTAAAAATTTTTGTTTTACTCTTTCCGCAGCTTAAGCTAATTAAATGGGTTTGAACCGTTCCTCGAAACCCAACAGCTTCTACATGTGAAATTTTTAAACATTCGAATTAATTTAGTATAAAGTCAAGCGGTCAAAAAACGTTCGAAAATGAATGCACTAAAATTAATTTATTAACCTTCTAATTTTGACCGCTTGACTTTATACTAAATTAATTCGAATGTTTAAAAATTTCATATGTAGATGCATCACACGTAAGGTAGGCGGATTTCAACAGTTCGGATTCGTCATTTGAAATCAATTTTATAAGTTTTAGAGTTAAGCTCACCAAAACTTTGGTGAGCTTAAGAGCACCCTAGTTCTACTCTCTCTCTATATATATATAGTAAAGCTAGGGTGTGATGTGCTCACCAAGAGAGTTTGGTGAGCACAACTCCAAAAGTTCATCAGATCGACTTCAAACGCTGAATCCAAACCGTTGAAATCCATGTACTTCATGAGTGATGCATGTAACTCGAAACTTTCAAAATTTTGCATGTACATGCATCACTCATGAAGTACATGGATTTCAACAGTTTGGATTCGGCGTTTGAAGTCGATCCGATGAACTTTTGGAGTTGTGCTCACCAAACTTTCTTGGTAAACACATTACACCCTATCTTTACTCATATATATATATATATATAGGAATATGCTAGCATGCTATGCATAGCATAGAGCCCTTCCATGCAACGCTTTGGATTTTGACTTTTCAAAATCCTAACGGTCGATCCGAACCGTTCATCTTGTTCTCCATATTAATATGTATTTGGAGACCAAATTTTACATTTTTTGGAATTTTTTTACTATTTCTTTAGATTTATTGAAAATTGTTGTTTTTTTATGGTCCAGATTTGCTGAAAACAGCGATTTTCAATAAATCTAAAGAAATAGTAAAAAAATTCTAAAAAATGTAAAATTTGGTCCCCAAACACATATTAATATGGAGAACAAGATGAACGGTTCGGATCGACCGTTAGGATTTTGAAAAGTCTAAATCCAAGGCGTTGCATGGAGGGGCTCTATGCTAGCATATTCCTATATATATATATATATATATATATATATATATATAGAGAGAGAGATGGGCTATGGTGCATTGCAATGCATAGGTCATGGTGTGCATTGGACCATAAATCACCGATTCAAAGTCCAAATGACCGATCCAAACCGTTCATCCTGTTCTCCATATTAATATGTGCTTGGAGATCAAATTTTACATTTTTTGTAATTTTTTTACTATTTATTAAGACACTTTGAAAATCGTTGATCCAACGGTGGCTTCTGATTTTACTGTTCCAAACAGTCACCGTTGGATCAGCGATTTTCAAAATGGCTTAATAAATAGTAAAAAAATTCCAAAAAATGTAAAATTTGGTCTCCAAGCACATATTAATATGGAGAACAAGATGAACGGTTTGGATCGGTCATTTGGACTTTGAATCGGTGATTTATGGTCCAATGCACACCATGGCCTATGCATTGCAATGCACCATAGCCCATCTCATATATATATATATATATATAGGTTGGCTACTATGCTTATATAAGCATATCCCCACATATGCTTATAACTCATTTTTGCGTTTTCAATGTCCAAATGGTCGATTCGAACCGTTCATCTTGTTCTCCATATTATTAATATGTGCTTGGAGACCAAATTTTACATTTTTCTAAATTTTTTTGCTATTTATTAAGCCACTTTAAAAATCGCTGATCCGATGGTCCATAAATTTTTACTGTTTTTTTACTGTTCACATCAAAACAACAATTTTCAAAAATGCTTAATAAATAGTAAAAAAATTCCAAAAAATGTAAAATTTGGTCTCCAAGCACATTTCAATATGGATTAAACATCTAACGGTTCAGATCGGTCGTTTGGACATTGGAAACGCAAAAATGAGTTATAAGCATATGTGGGGATATGCTTATATAAGCATAGTAGCCAACCTATATATATATATATATATATATATATATATATATATATATAGAGTTTGGCTAAGATCAAAGTGGTAGTTCCTGAGCTTTGGTGCTACCAATTCGTTTTTCAATTTTCAAAATTCAAAACGTCGATCCGAACCGTTCAAGTTGTTCTCTATATTAAATTGTGCTTGGAGACCAAATTTTACATGTTTCTGAATTGTTTTACTATTTATTAAGCCACTTTGAAAATCGCTAATCCAACGGTGGCTTAACAAAACAGTAAAATCATAAGCCACCGTTGGATCAGATGTTTTCAAAGTGACTTAATAAATAGTACAAAAATTCAGAAAAATGTAAAATTTGGTCTCCAAGCACAATTTAATATGAAGAACAACTTGAACGGTTCGGATCGTCGTTTTGAACTTTAAAAATTGAAAAACGAATTGGTAGCACCAAAGCTCAGGAACTACCACTTTGATCTTAGCCAACCTCTATATATATATATATATATAGATTGGCTAATATCAAAACGTTTGTTCCTAGACTCAGGAACAAACGGTTCGGTTCTCCAATTTGCAAAGTCCAAACAGTCGATCCAAACCGTTAGATATTCAATCTATATTAAAATGTGCTTGGAGATCAAATTTTACATGTTTTGGAATTTTTTTCTATTTATTAAGATGGTTTGAAATCGTTATTTCCAGTGGTGCAGAATTTTAATAAAAACAACGATTTTCAAACCATCTTAATAAATAGCAAAAAAAATTCTAAAAATGTAAAATTTGGTCTCCAAACACATTTTAATATAGATTGAATATCTAATGGTTTGGATCGACTGTTTGGACTTTGAAAATTGGAGAACCGAACTGTTTGTTCCTGAGTCCAAGAACAAACATTTTGATATTAGCCAATCTCTCTCTATATATATATATAGAGAGAGAGAGAGGTTGGCTAAGATCAAAGTGATAGCTCCTGAGCTTTGGTGTTACCAATTCGTTTTTCAATTTTCAAAGTTCAAAATGTCAATCCGAACTATTCAAGTTGATCTCTATAGTAAAATGTGCTTGGAGACCAAATTTTACATTTTTCTGAATTTTTTTACAATTTATTAAGCCACTTTGAAAATCGCTGATCCAATGGTGGCTTAACAAAACAGTAAAATCAGAAGCCACCGTTGGATCAGCGATTTTCAAAGTGGCTTAATAAATAGTAGAAAAATTCAAAAAAATATAAAATTTGGTCTCCAAGCACATTTTAATATAGAGATCAACTTGAACGGTTTGGATCGATATTTTGAACTTAGAAAATTGAAAAACAAATTGGTAGCACTAAAGCTCAGGAACTACCACTTTGATCTTAGCCAACCTCTATATATATATAGAGGAGGGTTCAAATGCCTCCATTTTTTGTGCCTCCATCATGCCTCCATTTTTAAAAACTTTAATAACTCAAAATTTAAATCTTAAAATTCAAAATAAAACTGTTGGATATAAACGACATCATTTTATTTATGCATGTGTAAAAAATTTTGGCAATTCAACTTTGTTTTGGTTGTCATCTTGAGCTTGTAAAAATGTATACTAATGTGGATAATCTCTAGACGTTGATTTTTCAACTTATTGATTCATATAAAAGCAAAATCAAAATGTGACAATTTTTTATGAGCACATAGAGAAAATAACATAGATCACATCTAACAGTTTTATTTTGACGCTTAAGTTTAAAACTTTGAGTTATTTAAGTTTTTAAAAATGGAGGCATTTGAACCCTCCTCATATATATATATATATATATAGATGGGCTACGGTGAGTTGCGAAGTAAAACGCGTTTCTACTTCACGCCGTATTTTTATTTTGAAAGTCCAAATGACCGATCCGAACCGTTAGATGTTTAATCAATATTGAAATGTGCTTGGAGACCAAATTTTACATTTTTTGGAATTTTTTTACTATTTATTAAGCATGTTTGAAAATTGTTGTTTTGCTGTGAATAGTAAAAAACAATAAAATTTTCTGGACCATCAGATCAGCGACTTTCAAAATTGCTTAATAAATAGTAAAAAAAATTCCAAAAAATGTAAAATTTGGTCTCCAAGCACATTTCAATATGGAGAACAAGATGAACGGTTCGGATCGACGTTTTGAACTTTAGAATCGCAAAATATGAGCGTGAAGTAAAATAGTCACTTTACTTCGCAACTCACCGTAGCCCATCTCTCTCTCTCTCTATATATATATATAGAGAGAGAGAGAGAGAGAGAGTGGCTAATATGCATTCGGTTACATATGGACCGAAGTGCTTACGTTCCAAATTTGATTTTTTAAAATCCAAACGGTCGATCTGAACCGTTCATCTTGTTCTCCATATTAATATGTGCTTGGAGACCAAATTTTATATTTTTCTGAATTTTTTTACTATTTATTAAATATTTTACAAAATTGTTGATCCAACGGTGGCTGCTGATTTTACTGTTTTGTTAAGCTACCGTTGGATCAACAATTTTGTAAAATACTTAATAAATAGTAAAACAATTCAGAAAAATATATAATTTGGTCTCCAAGCACATATTAATATGGAGAACAAGATGAACGGTTCATATCGACCGTTTGGATTTTGAAAAATCAAATTTGGACCGTAAGCACTTCGGTCCATATGCAACCGAATGCATATTAGCCACTATATATATATATATATATATATATATATATTTGATTCGATCTTTTGTGGTTGTGGACAGTGAATTTATGTGTAGAAATTGGATTAAAAAAATAATTCACAATTCATAAAGTTAAAACGTTAATTTTAACATAAATATTTATTAAATAAATTTTGTATATTCAAAATATATTTCTAACAATCTCCACAAAACTCAAAATTTAATAAAAAATAAAAAAAATAAACTAAAACATATATATAAATATTTATGCTATCATTATTTACACTATGCATTGGGCAAAATGTTTTGATTTCGCTTAGTGTCAATAATTTCAGTCTAATGAGATCGGAGTGAACCAGGTCTTGAATAACAATTCATTTTATTAGAACTTACATTTTACACACACAGTACAGAAAACTACATCGCGGTTGTGCGTTTGAGGTCATGCACATTAACTTGATTTTTTCATGAGAATATTCCACGGGTTGCCTAAACTCAGTAGTTGTGGCCTTGTACGGTCATTCTCATATAGAAGAGTTCCCTCCAGGATATGTGTAGAGTCACATCTCGCGAATTACTGACTTGGGACTCATCTTATTATAGTACATAGAAGCACCGATCACTATAGGGATGGGTTTGGAACGAAAGTTTCATATCTAAAATATTCTTGTGCTCCTTGGCCAACCTATCTGCTTGTTCTTACCCATCAAACCCCCTTCAGGGGATCGCCCATCACAGAGGTTAGATTCCCACACCAGATTGGCCCATTAGGCTAAATCTCACCCCTCTCGATGACTCGAGGACTTTCATCCTATATACACAAGGATTTTAATTTTTAGTCCATCATCAACACATGTCAATAAATTATCATTTATTGTTCGAGCATGCAAGTATTTTTTTTATTATTTGTAAAAAAAAACTTGCAAAATAATATTCACCAAATAATTATAATTAGAAATAATTATTTCAAAAATATATCATTAATTTTGTAGCATTATGTGACATAAAATTAATCACACATACTTTAGGATAAAATATATGAGCTAATAACAATAGTATTTTTCAATAGAATGTCAAAATCGTGCATTTTAATACAATCAAAGTAATTTAAGACATGCATTCTAATACAAACAGAGTAATTTAAGATATCAGGATAGATCAAGCATAGTATATCTCAATAAATTTTTATCACTTCATATCATGATATATGATAATTTAAATTCTCATATTTTCTACAATATACGAGAAAACTATAATGTAATCTCATTTAATACATATTAGACATAATCATAATCAAATATATATTAGTTATCATAATCAATTAAATGAGTACATTTTATTTCACACCCCCACATTTCATTTTCTTATTAAACTTTATCATAATTTCTTATAAAATTAAAATTAAGGACATATATTCAATATTTATGCCATACATATCGTAGGGTTAATTTAATATTTCTATAACATTTTAATCCCCACAATTTACTTATAATAAATCATTCTATTATTTTATGAAACTCATAATCAACAATGTGCAATTAAAAGTTAGTTAATACATTTATGACTTTCATGCCATATATGACTTAGGATAGGTTTATAAATATTTTAATAAACATTCGAACCCTCATATTATTTTGTTATATATCAAATAATAAGATTGACATCTTATGAATCATGTATGCTAATTAGTCACCATGATTAATTGATTAAAATGAACCTCAATCAATAAAATTGATCACAATTATTTTAATTATTATTTTTAATTATACCCCCACATTTCTCTTTCTTCTTATATCAAATAATATTAAATATTTTCAATTTACTTTAGTTATAATAAAATATCTCACCTGACAACAAAATATTAAATATTTTGATTTATTATTATATTTATAAAATTGAAATCCTACATATTTATCAGATTTATTTTATATAGATGTCATGAATTATTTTTATTTAATCTGAAAATAAAACTGACATATTCATTTATTTGGCAAACTAAACCCTTCATATGCTTTAATGCTTTAATGCTTTAAAATTTAATGCTTTAATGATATAATGCTCTAGAAACTAACAATAAGATCGCCCAGTAAAAGTATAAATATCAGACAACTTTAATGCTTTAAAATAAGTGAATGTCTTCAATGATATCGTAAATGGACCACTACTTAAACTTACAAGGAAACATTTTATTCTTAATAATTAGCTGCGAGAACCAAACAAAAGGAAACGAATACAGAGTGTAAGAAGAAAACAATGGCAGCCTTCGCCAAGCTTTCAAAAAAGAAGCAAGAGAATACATGAAAGACTTGCATTTAACGTTCCTTTATTTCAGCCTTTTTGTCAGCTAGCGTTTGATTCATCATCGGCAAATGAAGTTGCTGGTAAAATTTCACCTTCCTGTCCCGAGAACAATATGTCAAAAAATAATTCAAATGGGTAAAAATCAAATTCATAATGAAAACATGATCAGTGAAAAGACACTGGAGCACTTTGGATTGTAGTCCTGTTATTTTACTGCTCCTTTTGCAAACCTGTAGACATTGGAGCACCCAATCCTTTCACCCCCACAATTCGCCAACCCTATAATCTTTGGGAAACAGTGATTTTGTAGCTATCTAAAAAAATATTTTCTTAAAATATGAAGTTTGGTCTCCAAACACATTTAATATGGAGATCATGTTGAGTGGCTCGGATCGACAGTTTGAAATTTAAAAATGAAAGTAACAATGTGATCGAGGCACAATTGAGACATGAAAAACATGAGGCATGTGAACCCTACTCACTGTGGAGATATGAATTTAATTAAGCTGAATGACCAAAATTGGATATAGATTAAACCTAGTAACCTTCTTATTTTTTTTTTTTATGTGTGTCTTGTCTGTTTGTCACTTTCTAGAAAAATTGAAAGAGAAATTTGTTACATGTTCTTACCTCATCACCAGCAGAGGATTGAAGTATACTATCAGACACAGTTGATGGATTCGAGTGATGACATCAACTCATTAAGTCTTCCTCCAGAAGTGTCCCAATTTGAAATAACTTAAGAAACATGAGACAAAAGCACAAAATAAGACAATCATGGCTTCTAAAAGTTTACTTCATTCAATGTTTACTTTACATGTGCTTTTCTTTTTACGACCAAATGACATACGACAAACATGAGATCATAGTCACAGAAGTGAGATCTGACAAGCTATCGTTGCGAACAATTAACCACCATTCAATTAGCTCACTTATTACAATACAATTTGCTTATATTAAAGAAGACAATTGTAAGTCACTTGAAGAAAACTTTAACCTGTTTCTCGTATCTTGTTAGTTCATGCAAGCATTCGGATATTTCAGCAAAACTGCCAATGTCACCTTCTCCAGACCCAATGATAATATTATTGCACTGTTATCACCTTCTGTTAAGTTGTTATTGTTGAGATATTGTATGTTTTTGTTATATGTAGTTTCGATAGGGTCATTTTGGTAAAAAGCATAGAAGGGAAAATTGGAACCGGAATCGGGATTGGGATCGGTCCTGGCCGATTCCGATCCGAAATCGGCCGATTCGGCTCAGAAACTTGGACTTTTTTGTCAGAAGCTTGTTTTATGCTAAAAAAGTAAAAAAAAATTTGTCAACAATATATATTTAGACAAATAATTCACTAATATAATATAACACAAACATTAAACAAACATAATAGAGTTAATTTTAAATTAAAAAGCATAGAAAAAACAAAAAAAATTAAGAAATAGTAATTTATATATAATTCGGCACAAAAAAAATTTCACTACTTCAAAGAAAAACGTAACTAAACATTTTTTCTAACACTACAATACTAATAACAGCACAGTTATTAAAACAGTTCATCTCAATGTTAAATGCTTATTTTAACTATTTAATTATAGAATTGATCTGGGTTCACAGTGAGCCAATAGCTGATGTAAACAAAAAAGAATGTACAAAACGTATGCACCAAGTCCACTCAAAAGTTCTAATTAAAAGATCCATATAACACGGCAACTCTTCAATTCAGAATAGCAGTCAGTTTATTAAAGGTGGGTCCCATTTACAACATTTCTATTTCTTAAAGAATCCTGTCCAAGACACCTTCCTTCCTGACCACGATATCATCTCTCCCAATCGGTCCTTTGACCGAGTCAAAATCAAGTTCGCCTCTTTCCCTCACGAGCCAGGCCGTCGCACAATCAAATGTGTTAACTTCTTCTGAAAAATCACTGCCAATAGTGAGAATCAATGAGAAACATCAAGAATCGATGATTAATCGGCCGAGAAACTCTTAACTTGGCCGGTTTGAACCAGTTTTTCGCTTAAAAAGCACAAACCGAGGAACTCGGTCCGAAATCAGATCCCCGGTGTCCGATTCCGATCCAACCCAACCGATTTTTCCTTCTATAATAAAAAGAATAATAGAGAAGTATAAAGACTCGGATGCAAGTTGTAAGTCCTATATAAGCCCAAGAGGCTAAGGAATAAAATAACAATTCATTTTCTGATTTTTCACTTGGTATCAGAGCAAAACCCTAGCCGCCTCTATCTTTTCTCTCCCGCCAGCTCCACCGCTGCACCTTCCGCAGCCTCGCTCTCTCCTTCCAGCTCTCGACCAGCCCTCTGCCAGGCCACCTCCGTCCACAGCAACATCCATCTTCCTCTCCATTTCCGACAGTCGACAACAGCCGCTCCTCTTCTCCTCTCTAGGCTGAAACCCTAGGCCGAGCTTCTCCTCCTTTTTTTCGGCCGGTCTCTCTCTTCTCTAGGCCGACCAAGTCCTAAAGGTTCATTTCTTGTGTTGATTGGCCGATGTAGGGGGCCTATACCCCCACAATACCCGAGAAGCAAGTTTGGATTGAGTTTTGATCGGGTTTCAACTCGAATATTGATGAGTTAAATCAATATCGAGTCAAAAAGAATAGCAAGAGGTTGGAGGTGATGTGGTTCTAGATCTTGAGAGTGCAAGATCGGGTCTAAGGAAGAAGTATGAGGGATTTGGACTTAGATCGGTGCGTGAGAAGTAGACCTAAGTCAAATTGATGAAGAAGGAGAAGGGGATTGAGAGTGGTAACACGAATTCGTTTATCGAGATCATGTCAAAGCTGAGCGGTGATGAGGTCTCGATCCTGATGCGAGCCTTCAGTGTGGCAGCTAGTGAGAGCAAGCTGAAGCTGCAGAGGATTGAGCTTCCACCTATTGATACGAAACTCAATCGGCCAGCTACGTATCTGAGCTGGTTCGTCGGGTGAAGAACACTCTAGAAAAGAAGGATCCAGAGGGGTACTTGACTGTGGAGAAGGAAGAGTCAGCTGGGAATGCATCGGGGAGAGCTGAGTGGAAGTCCACTCGCATACAGGTGTATATCTAGCTCCTGAGCTCACTAACTTCATCTATTGCATCCACAGCGGATGGCATAAAGAAGGTAAAAAATGTTTAGGAAAAGCTAAAGAGAACCTACGATGGTGTGGGGAACAACCTGAGGGTGTACCAGATCAAGAGGGAGATAGCTGCTGCAATACAAGGGGAGAGAATTGTGCAGGAGTATGCCATAAAGCTGGAGCACTTATGGTTAGATCATGACCATTTCAAGGTCCGATGACGATGTTTCACTGACCTAGTGTGTTCTGAGATCTCCATGGAGGATAAAGTTATGGTGTTCCTCTAGGGTCTGGCGCCAGCATTTGAGCAGAAAGCTGCTATGCTACTGGCTCAGACGATGATTCTCTCGCTCGAGGAGGCGGTCTCAGCCATGATAGAGGAGGAGAGCTGAATGAGGCTACAGGCTAGGGCAGCAGGACTTTCAGGGGTGAAGTCAACTAGCAGTCTCCAACTCAGGTAACACAGGGTACATGGGCGAGACTCGACAGTGCTACAACTGTGTTGAGGTAGGTCACCTGAAACAGGCTTGCCCTAAGCCACCAAAGGAGCGAGATGCAGGTGGAAGGGGGCAGTTTGGGAGTTATGGTCGCGGCCGTGGAGGTCGGAGAGGTGGAAGAGGAGGAAACCGGACAAATCTGATGGTTGCAAAAGAAGAGGAAGAAGCTGGTGTGGGCTTTATGAAGGAGGATCTCACGATCATAGATGCTTGCTCACAGATACTCAGGAGGAAGCAGAAAGGAGCAAGTGATGGAAAGAGTGTGATCGATGATGCATCCACTTCATCTTCATCTAGGGTAACTTTGCTTATTTTGCTCACTCAGCCAAAGGTACTTGTGATACACTTTCTCTTGCCTCTATATCCACCACTAGGTCACCAGATTGGATAGTCGAATATGGTGCATCTCAACATGTGTGACGGCCTGACAGGTGCTGCTAGGGAATTTTATTCTTATACTCACTTAACAGTCCTATAGAGCATTCAAATTATCGATGGTACGATCCAGCCCGTGGTTGGTAAGGATACCGTAAAATATACTAACACTTTGACTTTGTCTAATGCTTTGCATGCTCCTTCTTTTCTTATGAATCTCTTATCCATAAGTGTTATTATATCACAACTGAAATGTGTTGTTTTATTTGATATTCCAAAAGTGATCTTCCAAGAGAAGAGGACAAGCAGGCAACTTGGGACTGGCACATGACATAGCGGCTTGTGGTACTTGTTCAAAATTAGGCGAATTATGATAACTAAATGCAAATAAAGCTAATCATGGACAAAAACCTTTATAAACTGACTTAGCAAATCACATTGGGTCATCCGGATTTTAGTTTTGAACTAAGAAACTGACATGCGTGTATGACTTGACTAAACCTGACTAGATCAGTTGCCAACCTTATTTACTAACATAATTCAAAAACGCATAGTCGTGCATATACTTAGATGTAGAGTGAGGCTACGGTGCTATGCAAATCGCAGATTGGTCCGTAATAGGATAAATATCTTTGTTTTCAAAGTTCAAATAGTTGTTCAATAGATCCAATTGATATTTTACCTATCTAAAAAGCTAGTAAAAAATGTAAAATGTTATTTACAAGTACATTTTCATATGTAGATCATGTTCAATGGTTCAGATCGACTGTTTAGACTTGAAAAGTGAAGATATTGATTTATAGTAGGGACCAATCCTTGATGTGCATAGTATCATAGCCTCACTCCTTAGATGTGCTATCTCATTGGGTCTCTAAATCCTTAACTAGTTTCACCCAGATATCTTGGTCCAGCAATTGCTGGTAACAATATGTACCAATGTACATATTCTAGCTGGGAACTTCTTTTAGTGAGGACTTCTTGATCTATTCTGGTAACAGTATGTACCAGTGTGCAATGTCCATTGCCAACAATTGCTGGTACAAACTTTTATCAGTTTTGTATCCAAAGTTTGGCCTCATGCAATGTGAATGCCTCTATCCATTTGAACGGCACTTCCTTTCCTTCAGAAATATTTTTGTTTCGTTGCTTCCAAATCGACCAACAGGTTGATACAAAGTATGCTGACCACTATTTTTTCCTCATTCCAAAATTTGTCGCATTCACCATTGATCCTTTCCATGTATCATTTACTGTCTCATATCTAGAAATAAGACGAACACCCAAGATGGATTCCATTTCACCAATTACATTACTTACTATATTTGATTTTGGTAGTTTTCAGAATGGGATCGGAATCTGTTGAAATCCGAGATCAGTATTGTTCACCCTGAAATTCCTGCAATCCAAATCCAGCCGTTGAACTGTTTTGAAAGACGTGCAAGGAAAAACCAGCTGTTTCAAGATGCGTTCTCAAAAAAAATTTGATGGCTGGATTTCGGATTGCAGGAATTTCAGAATGAACAGTACCCGATCTCAGAATTTCAGCTGATTTATTTCCTTCAGAATGAGCAGCCTTGAGATGAAATTGAATACAATAAAGAGGTGATTGAAGAAGAAAGGAAAGACAAATTGTCAATAAAACTGCTTTCCATCTTAAAGAGTGAAGAAAAAGATTAAAAAAAAAATTGAAAGAGAAAGAAGAAATATACAAAAGCTGAAACTGCAATTAATATAATTTGAACAGGAATCTTTTTATCGATTTGGTTCAACAGTTTTTAATAAAACCTGATTGGTTAAATCGATTTTGATGTACCCCCTAGCTTAAACATTTTTTCAACACAATTAAATCGGACAGATGATCGGATTTGATTTTTTCCCAATTCAACTTATCAGTCTGATCTGATTCTGATACCAATCCAATTTTAAGATGAATTTGTAGATAATGATTGATGTGTTAATTGGAGAGCTGTAATAAATGATCAGCTGATTGCAAGAATAACAAGTTTTACCAATGCGGTGCCGAAATATGAGATGCATTAATTATATCTGTAATTGAGGTTATATGATCTAAACAACATTAAATCCTAAATTATGAACAAAGTGTTAATCATTAATCTAAAGTAAATAAAGGATCCAATCAGATATAACACGTCATAAATATAATTATGAAAAACTTCAACAACAACAAAAAAAAAAAATTCATTGATGGTAAATAATATCTATATTTTTTAATTTCTTAAATTTTAACGAGTTTTGAAGTTTATTGTCACATTTTTCGAATAAATCTGTTTGTTATTTTATCATATCCTAATTTTAAAATATTCATATATATTTTTAAATCTGGAATGAATTAAGTCCAAAATGTTTTTTTTTTATTCCGAAGCTTTGAAGTTCGGCTTTCAGAATATAAATTTCCAATAATGTAACATCAACGTATTATATCACCGCACTGGAACTCATTAGCAATATGTTACTATTTGCAATGCATTATTTCAATTTTTAATAGTATTAATAATTAACATCTGATATCTTCCCTTCCACGCAAAAAGGAAAGGTAGTCTCTAAGTTAGGAGTGCAAACGGGTAGAATATTATTCGAGAGTATTCAGATCCGTATCTGAAAATTAAATAAGGGTATCTAATGTTTGAATACATATACAGATATAATTCTAAATATTAATTATCTATATTCAAACAATAGATATGCACTGTATAGTTTAATATATATTATAAAAAAATTATGTTATTCATAATTATAAAAAAACAGGTATTCATATTCATATCCGTGTTAAAAAAAAATAAAAAAATTACCAGTACTCGACCCGTATCCGATCCGTTTGTACCTCTATCTAAGTAGTTGAGCGGATTCAATCAACAATAATTACAAATTTATAATGACTAGTAACTGTCAAATCAAATGACGAATTTTTGTTATTTCATTTACTAGATTAAAAAAATAAAAAATTTACCAGATCAAGATATTATTAGACATCCGCACCAACACGAATTCGAATCCTCTGCATTAACTCAAAAGAGAATAATGCATCTCGACCATGTGATCTTCTTTAAGATTCGTACGAATTAGATTCGCACTAATATTTAAGTGTCCCCATGTTATAGGTAAGAGTCGGATTGGCTCCGTTTAAAATCGTACGGTTGAGACTCAAAAGATTCCCTTTTTGAGTTAATGCAGAGGATACAGATTCACACCAGCACATATCTCCGTTGGAATTCGCATCTCTGAGATATCTCATATTTTGCGTGACTTTTTTGGAAAATATCAACTGTTGCAATACGTTCTGCGCGAATCTCAAAGCTAAAACAATACTGGCCCCCACGTCACCCCGAATAGGCACCGGACACGTCGGTTACGCAAAATATGAGATATCTCAGAGGATACTCACTCTCTCCGTTGACCAGTCTTGCAAACACCTGTTCTCTTGGCCCCACAATTCAGTGGGTCTCTTTATCGATTTTTTTTTATTTAAAATCACCTCCGGTTCTCCGACCACTTCACTCTTCCAATCATCTCTCTAATCCCATCCCCAGCCCCCCACCTCTCTAAATCCAATTCAGATCAGCTCAACCATGGCGGTGGCCATGGATGTACTAGCTCTCAACTTGAAAACTGGCTGCCTCTCTCCAGTTTCTGGTCGGAACCCTCGACCAACAGCCACGTGGCAATGGTCGACGAGAATTGGGGGGAGGTTGACTGGAAAGAGTAGAAAGTCGAGATCTTTAAGCTTAGCTGTGGTTTGCGCTTCAGGAAAGAAAAAGAGCAACGATCCCTCTTTTTCAGGTCCTCAAAACCAACTATTTCTAACTTTTGTTGCCATCTATTTGAGATTGTAGAGATTGTGAAATTAGGACTAATAACGAGTACTTTTTTTAATTAATTAGTACTTAATCCTCACTCTATAGTTTAGCTTTGATTAATATTCATCAAGAACCCGATAACCAGAATAAAACTTTTCTCTTACAAAATAAAAGTTAATCAGTATACAAAGGAGAATCTACAATTAGTTCTTGTTGAATTTTTATTTTTAAAGTTGGTTTTTGTCTAGCTAAGTTTACTAATTAGAAAGCTAAGTCCTTTGTCTAGCTAAGTTTACTAATTAGAAACCAACTATTTTCTAAATGATGCACGCAGTACTGCCATTTATGGGACCCTTCTTTAGTTTGCTGTCTTTTCATTACATGTATGTAAGCCAATCATAATTAAGACTTAAGAGGATCTAATATCTATTGATGGAATGAGGTAATAGGAAGGGAAGGGGATAGGAACATCCTTTATTGACCTTGATCTCCAGTTCAAATTTGGGGGTGAGTGGTGGTTTATGACTAATTGAAAGAAAAAAAAAAGAATTTCTGTGCTGGTAACTTGTTTGTTTAATCCCTTCTCAAATAGAAAAAAAGATAAAGGCTTAGCATTTCATTTTGGATGAACAGCTAGGTTTTCTAAATAAAACTTTTAAATAATTATTGGAAAAAAAAATGCTTCCAGTGTAACTAGCAAGCGCACAAATAAAAGATATAATTAACAGAACTTAAAAAGAAAAAAAAAAAAAAAAAAAATTTCTCTTGGCAAAACCAACTTAGGAAAGCAAACACATATTTTGCTGGTATAGCATCCATTCTATGTAGATTAGTAAGCGTAATCTAGCATGTGGAACAATCCATAAAATTAGCATGACGGGGCCCAAGTTTGGGCACTGCAAATTAAGCAAGATGCCGTATAAATTAATACATTTTTGCTTGATTTTGAACCCCCCCACCCCCCCGGACAGCAAATCACAATTTATATCTTATTTGATCTATTTATTTTGGTTGCACTATTTTGTGCAATAAAATTCCACAATTGAATATGGTTTATACTTTGATTGATTCTTTTTCATGCTCTTTTTCCAGGAAATAATGATCCATCGGTACCAGGAGGAGATGGCCCAGAGGTACCTAAAAAACCGCATGAAAAATCAGAACCATATGAACCCGAGTCATATCGTGTGGTGTCAGATTGGCGAGATTTTAGAGCTAACCTTGTTGCCAGAGAACAGGTTAGTTCACTTGCATACTTGTACTGGCACCAACATAGGCTTGAAAGATTTACAGATTATAGAGATCAGAAGAACCCTTTTAGATTTCGATAATTAGTAGAAACTGATAGAAAATTGAGTTCTTAAAGAAGCTGGACATGACCATGAATTTAAATACTTGCTTATGAATTATGGCCGTATGGGGTCTACTGGTACACCGGTACATACTGTTACCAGCAATTGCTACAGCTCACTAAAGTTTCTTCCTGTCTCAAGCAGGACATTCTATTTAAACCAGAACAGCAACCCAAATCGGGCCCCAGCCCAGACTTACCAAAAGGGTCCTCACAGATAAGCCCGGTGTGGGCCCACCCAATCCCCATGCCTGAAAATGGCTGCTTATTAATTGCCACTGAAAAGATTGACAACATCAACAACTTCCAACGAACTGTCGTTCTTCTCCTTGGACTTGGTTCCCCGGACCCGCTTGGCCATGGCCCGTTCGGCCTCATACTAAACCGCCCCCTCAACCAAAAAGTAAAAGAAACAGATATTATGTACCCTAGTACGGAATTCAACTTTGGGGACCACCAGTTGCACTTTGGCGGGCCGCTCCATCCAGATGCCACCATGTTTCTAGTAAAAACCGGAGGGGGCGTAATCGGAATTGCGCTTCAATCAGGCTTCCAGCAGGTGGTTTCAGGGGTGCATTTTGGGGGTGAAAAACGAATGCAAGAGGCTGCTGCTCTGGTGCAGGGAGGTGTTTTGAGTTCTGATGATTTTAAGTTTTTTGCTGGTTATTCATGTTGGACTTATGACCAGCTGTTGGATGAGATAAAAAATGGGTATTGGATTGTGGCCGCATGCAGCACACACGTGATTGGCCGTGCAGTAACTGGCACATCGGATCAGATGTGGCAGGAGGTGCTCGAGATGCTGGGAGGACAGTATGCTGATTTGAGTAGGAAAGCAAGACTAGATGAACCGAAACAAGATTAGCCAGGACTTAAAATGTATTTAGTTCTATTTTGAACGGGGATCGACAGGAAGGTTGTTTCGGTGGAATGGTTGTACATAGATGATTTAAAAATAAGGTGTGTAGGAGGTTATGTTATGAACAGTAGCATCTATTTTCAGTTGATGAATTATGTCGATTTCAAAATAGAGGTTGTATTCAAAACTTAATTTGTGTTTTTTTTTTTTTCATAAATACCAGTGATATGAGATTTGATTTCTGTCTTAGACATTGCGCTGACTGCTTCTGAGAATCAAGAAATGAGGGATGAAAATGGAAAATTGACACTAGAAAGGTGAGATGAGAATGTGTGATAGAATTCTGACGGGTTCCTCACTTGTACATAGGGATGCACATCGAGATTCGATTTGAGTTTAATTCGGAAAAAGTTAGTAATTAATTTGATTTGAAATTAGTTTGTTCTGAAATAAATCAAATTCGTTCGGTTCAAATCTTATTCAAATTCAAATTGGATATAGTTCGTTCGAAATTGGTTCGTTAACTATTAAGATTCAAATTTCAAATAATGCAACTAATGGCTTCAATCATAAATCTTTAATGTAAGAACCAAACTTATATCAGAACTCAAAATTATTAATATAATGGTTAACTTGTGAGTAGAACTAGGGTTTCTTAAGTTTAAGTTCACCAAGTCTCTTGGTGAACTCAAGTGTAAAACTCATTGAATCGTCTTCAAATGACGAATCCGAACTATTGAAATCCGTCTATCTTACGAGTGATATGTCTACATATAAAAATTTTAAACTTTCAAATTTATTTAGTATAAAGTAAAGCGGTTAAAATTAAAAAGTTAATAAATTAATTTTAATGCATTAATTTTTTGATGTTTTTTTACCAGTTGACTCTATGTAAAATTAGTTTCAAAATTTTAAATTTTTGCAAGTAAACGCATCACTCATAACATTGACGGGTTTCAACGGTTTAGATTTGTCGTTTGAAACTGATCCGATGAGTTAAAACTTGAGTTCACAAAGGACTTGGTGAACTTAAAAACACCCTAGTTCTACTCGTAACTTATAATAGAAAAATGCATTAATTAGGAGCTTAACAAATTAACAATGATAAGTTTCATTTGACTAGGTCCATGACGTGATTTTAATCAATCCAACAGCGTAAAAGGTAAGATAATTTTGGACTAGTCCATAATTTATCAGTGTTAATTCGTTAAAGGTAAAAAAAATGCGTGAATTTTGTTCCGCATGAAGAAAACTAATGCACAAATTACAGGTGGCTGCCAAAAAATCCGTATATCATGATTCAATTGACTTCAAATCGAATCGAAAAAAAATCACAATTAATTCGTTCGATTGAAGTTTGTTCTAAAGCAAATCAAATCAGTTCTGTTCAAATTTTATTCAAACTCAAATTCAAACTGAGATAAGTTTGATTTGGTTTAATTCATTTGCAGCCCTTGTACAATTGCAACCACGCGTTTGTAGTGTTTGTAGCATTAATTGTTGATAACACAATAATAATGCTCCACTCAATGAAAACGAGTCAAAATTATGATCTCTAGACTTTTTAAGTCATATAATCTTATTATTGTTCACGCTGTATAAACAGCACTGCTGCTGGTCACTTGCGCTATGACATCATTGACATGGACATATTATACCAAAACTATTCCTGGATAGCAACCTCAAAACAATCCAAATTCCAAACTCCTATTCTAGCTAGTTTCTGTTTTCATTCGAACAGCTTTGCTGTTACGCTGACATGGCATGCATCTCCTCCATCAAATCCATATTGGATAGTTCAGACCTGTAATGGCGATGATCAGCATCGATATATCCAACAACATTTTTTTAAATCATAAAACACCTGATCTCAATATATATACTACATATAAATCTCCATATCATCAACACAGAAATCTTGATCCATGCAAAATTCTCCTCTTTCAAAGTTCTCAAACTGATTAACAAACCTGCCACCCGGCGCCAGCCCGCTACCCTCTGCAGGACCCACCGGAGACATGCCTTGACTGCGCTGCTGCCTGTCAACTAAACGGGCATCTGCCGACATCCCAGCATCAGAAGCCACTCTCTGCACAGAATGCGGAGAGAGCGGGGCCCATGCGTACGCCGCCTCCACTCTATCTGGGAAATTGAAATTCTCAGCCGGAAGCGGGCCGGATCCCTTGAGGAAAAACACAGCTGTGTCGTGGGCCACAGCTGCCGCTTCGGGTGTTGTGTAAGAACCAAGCCATAAGCGGTTTTTGGATCCGGGTACGCGGATCTCAGAAACCCATTTCCCCCATTGCCTTCGTCGTACTCCCTTGTACTTCTTCTCGGTGCTCATGTGATTCAGCTTCTTTAATTTTCTTCTGAGTTTTATATTTTTCTTTAAATTTGAAGTGAGAACGAGAGGGGTTGAAATGCATGGGGATATATATAGGTAATGGAGTCAACCATAGGAGGGGTTGACATCTTAATAGTTTGGTAAAGAAGAGATTATCAGATCATGGTTTGTGATGTCTGACTTTTTCATAATTTCTACGATGAAATGTGGCGCACGAGAGAGTGAGAGAGAGATATTGACTTGTGGAGGTGGTCAAGATTTTCAAGGGTCAAAAGATGGATGAGACAATAATACAAGTGCGGTGTGATCTGTAAGCGTGGGGAAATAGGTTGCCACCAAAACAAAATAGGCTGTTTTTTTTCTCAGAGTGAGTCTATGGTACTATGCATATTACGATTTTGTCCGAAATACGGTTTAATATTTAACTTTTCAAAATTCTGACGGTCGATCCGAACCGTTCATCTTGTTCTCCATATTAATATATGTTTGGATACCAAATTTTACATCTTTTTAAAAAAATTTACTATTTGTTTAGATTCATTGAAAATCATTGTTTTTGGATGGTCCAGAATTTTCAGATCAAGTGATTTTCTATATATCTAAAAAAATAGTAAAAAAAAATTCAAAAAATATAAAATTTGGTCTCCAAACACATATTAATTAATATGGAGAACAAGATGAACGGTTCGGATCGACCATTAGAATTTTGAAAAGTCGAATATTGAGCCATATTACGGACCAACCCGTGATATGCATAGTACCATAGACTCAGTCTTTTTATTATATTTATAATTTTTATTGTCAAATCACTTCCTTTAGTCGGCATCAACCTCTACAAGAGGCAAAAGGAGTATGAATTTTAGCTTTGATACTAATTAAAATATTTTAATTTTTATGTGTACACAGAAATAATAATATAGATCAAATTTTATTATTTTATTTTATCATTAAGTTTTAAATTTTATGTTATTGTCATTTTAAAATGAAAGTATATATAATAGAGACAAACAAAATAGAGACATTTAAATTAGTTTAATTGTTCAAAACCTTTTAGTATCAAAATATTAAGCAAATATATATTTGCTTGTCTGATCATTTATTTTTTAGCTGATGGGGACTAATTTCAGAATTAGGTAGCTGGCAACAATAAGCAGTTTGACCTGTGGTCAGGTTGTGAAAATTTAATTGAAATTGGAAGAATCTGGATGATTCAAGCTCAAGGCAATCCGAATGCATGCTTGACCATCCAATTATTTGAACCTACCAAATTTATGCTTACTTTTCAAGTTTGTACCCGGAAACCTAAGTAATTGAATTAAGCAAAACTCGATGTACCAATTAATATTTATTCTCAAGAGAATGGTTTAAACTTTAAATGTCTTTATTTTTTTTATTATACTTCCGTTTTTTTATTCTCTAATATTTATCAGAGGAGGGTTCAAATGCCTTCATTTTTTGTGCCTCCATCATGTCTCTATTTTTAAAAACTTAAATAACTCAAAATTTAAATTAAGAAATAATCTTTGGTCTAGTGGCAAAAGCATATGGTCTCTATATGAGAGGTCATGAGTTCGAAATCCGGATGGGGGAAATCATTTGTTGTATTACAAGGGTATTAAATAGTTGGGTGGCTTGACCTCCAACTTTTACTCAAAAACTCAAAATTTAAATTATAAATATCAAAATAAAACCGTTAGATGTGATCTATGTTATTTTCTTTATATGCTCATAAAATATTACCATATTTTAATTTTGTTTTTATGTGAATTAATAAGTTGAAAAATCAACGTCTAGAAACTATCCACATTAGTACAGTTTTTTACAATCTATTGATGACAACCAAAACAAAGTTGAAATGTCATAATATTTTACATGTGCGTAGATTAAATGATGTAGATCATATCCAACGGTTTTATTTTGACTTTCAAGTTTCAAATTTTGAGTTATTTAAGTTTTTAAAAATGGAGACATGATGGAGGTACCAAAAATGGAGGCATTTGAACCCTCTTGATCTATTTATTAACAAAATTTTGAAAATTATATATTTGTTAGATGTGTTTATATTATGTTCTCTATATAAAATATTAATTATCACCTTTCGAATTTGTTTTTACATAAATTAATAATTTCAAAAATTAACGTTCAAAAATTATATAAATCAGTGTATTTTTACAAATTTTTGGTAATAAGAAATGTTACAATATCTTATATGTATAGAGAATTAGAGAGAATGATAAATATCACATATCATTTTTAAGATTTTATTTTAACATTAAAATTATAAATTATTAAAATTTCAAAAATGTAAAAGCAACAGAAGAGAAGGAATTTCCTTATTTTCAAACTCATTGTTTAAAAGAGTTAAACGCATTATAGTTAGGGGCGGACTCAGAGTAGAACAGGGCAGTCGTCCCCTTGGATTTTGAGTTTTAGTGGTGATCTATAGATACCGATCGACTTTTGTCCCTCCTTGGAAATTTTTTTGCCCCCCTCTGAATGTTTGATTCACAATTCGGGTTAAATTTAGTGTTAAAATTAAAATAAATTTCTTAAATTATGATTGGTAATTAGAACTATAAGTTAAAGTATCGGAAATTATAAGTCAGAGCATGCATAGAAAAATATAAATTAAAGTATTATTTTTTTTATCGAGTACACAATTAGTTAATGAGTTTAAATCCGATAAACTATTTAAATCCGATTCGATATTTTTTTGCCTCCACAAAAATCCTTAGTCCGCCACTGATTATATTTACATTTGTTTCTCTTGGGTTCAAACGACCAAAGAATTCGATCCATCATACATTGCATCAGCATGCATGTAGCTTGACTCCAATAGAAGATTACAAATTAGACATTTCAAATTTCATTGGTCCGGTACCTATATATGGAAAGGTAAAAGTTGGATTTCTATGCTCTAGAAATGGGCAATATTGCCTGCCATATTTTAACTGACTACAACTTGTTATATGCTTAATGTACAGAGATTAATTTGGAATAATATATCTCTCTCAGGGCCTGTTCGGCTGCCAGTCGGAAACAAAAATGGATTTGGATTTGAATCCAATTAAAATGATCAACATTGTTTTCGTGGGAAAAAAAAAATAAACTATGATTGAATTTTTTTTCTTTCCCCACAAAAAAAGTAAAAGCCGAACAGGTTCTTAATCTATCAACTTTAACAATTTTACACAATTTTGGGTCAAGGTTAAAAAGATATAATTAAATTTATAATTCACATAAAAATATCAGCTAACATGAACTCAAATATTTTTTTTGTGGCAGGAGTCATCTCTAGAAGGGGAGAGGGGTGTTTCCGATGGGCATCGGACCAAATCCTGTTCGATGGGCTGTTGGAACCGTCGGATCTGCTTTAGGATTTGTGTGTACGGATTTTAAAGCAGACGCAAAATTGCGGACGCGAATCCTAAAGCAGATCCGACGGTTCCAACAACCCATCGAACAGGATTTGGTCCGATGCCCATCGGACACCCCGTTACCCCTCTAGAAGAGTATATTTTTATCTCAAATTTATACATAGAACTTAAATATTTTTTTTGAAAGCTAGAACTTCTAATTGGTCCATTTTGTGAGACGCTGTAAAATTACTGTACGGACGCCATTTTTGACCACCGGGAAGTTTCTCCCGCCTCCAAAGACTTGGTTCTGTGTACACCAGTCTGCACAGATAATTCTGCACAGTAATTCCTGGACCCACGTGAGCCGTTAGTTATTTAATGCGTTCTTTATATTATTTTTTTTGTGGTTATTAGTTAGAGAAATGTTCTGCTTCTTGGACCTTGGATCTCAATCTCCGAAATAATTTTCTAATTTTTTTTTTTTAACTTACGTAACTTTTTTTTGATCGATTACAATTTTTTTTATACTTTATCCCTTTCTTTCATCACCTATATTTTTTTTTGCACATTTTCATAGGAGGAGGAAGAAGAGATTTTTTTTTTCATCCGTTCAATCTCGCTCATATTTTAAACAATTTTTGAAATTGTTTTTGTAAATTTAAAATTACGAATGTCTTGTACTCAATTCTCTTTCAAATGAGGTCTATATTAATTTTTTTTATTATATTTGTTTCTCTGTTTTTTAATATACAATGTATAAACTATAAAGACTTAATATGTTAAATATAAAGATTTGAAAACTTTGTTTTTAGACTTACAATTTCAAGTATAAGACTTAAAAAGTATATAACTATAATGATTTGATAATTTGATATGTTAAGTATAAAGACTTATACTTTCAACTTTTTTTAAATCAATGAATCTTGATTGGGAGTTTAATATCTATTAATTTTTCATATTTTATAGCTGATGCTCATTTTTGCTGTAGTGACTACATTTGGAAATGTAAAGCTCCGCCCATTTGGATACAGACTGGAGGCGCATTCTATGGCGTTAAGATGTGAACATGAGATGAAGCTTAATTTGGTTAAAATATGGATAGCAATGTTTTCTTTTAGAGGAATTGATGAACAGGAGCATATATAGCAGAAGAATTTTCGGTGTCTGTCTCACTCTTAATAGCAACTATTAGCATCTCAAAATTTGTACAATATTTGGTCATGGAGTGAGATAGAAATTAATGTGAGGTGCTGCATGCCACTGTAGCTTTGAGGCGCACGTTGAGTTGATGTGATTGCTATCTAGAACTAGTTAAGTCTTTTAATTCTGTTACAGTTATACTCCTGTATCGATTGATGTGTGCTGTGTGGTAAAAAAAACTCATTTACTGTTTGATGCATTCCCAGTGACAGCTTCTGTCATAGTTTAAAAAAAAAAAAAACACAAAACAAAATTCTTGAGTTTAACCAACACATTTTAATATGAGGAGGGTTCAAATGCCTCCATGTTTTTGTGCCTCCATCATGCCTCCATCTCTCTTCATCATTTTTAAAGTTCAAACAGTCGATCCGAACCGCTCAACCTAACCTCCATACTAAAATATTTTTGGAGACCAAATTTTATATTTTTAGAAATTTTTTTACTATTTTTTTAGATAGGTACAAAATCAGTAAATCTGAACCATCTAAAAACAGTATTTTTGTACCTATCTAAAAAAATAGTAAAAAAATTCCTAAAAATATAAAATTTGGTCTCCAAACATATTTTAGTATGGAGGTTAGATTGAGCGGTTCAGATCGACTGTTTGAACTTTGAAAATGATAGAGAGAGATGGAGGCATGATGGAGGCACAAAAACATGGAGGCATTTGAACCCTCCTCTTTTAATATTTATTAGGAATAGATATATCTAATATTCGCTCTGAATAGTATCTTTATAAAAATAAATTAAATGAGCATGTATCGAGTTATATGCGTGCCAATCTTCCTGTTCAGGTGGTGCAGAATAAAGGAATTGAAGGGAATTAGATCTCTATTCTTACCGAACAGATCTAGAATTAGCTGGATTAGAGAATAAAGAATAGAGTATTCTCCTCAACTTTCATCCTAGGACTCATACCAGTGACCCGATAATCTAGATCCAATTGCTATAATGCATCATTTACTTGTGGAACAATGAGTCGATTGTAAGCAAGTTGCACGCCAAAAGGGAACATGCTCTCAAAAATGGATATGACAAGAATGTGTTAGACGAGGGAATGGCTGATACCGATGAGTTCCAGTCGACGTGTCAGGATGATTCGCCAGTAGGTCCATTTGCGTGTAGATTGTGCCGGAAGGAAACGACCAGATTGATTTTTCAGTGTCGGCATCTGTGCTTATGTGATGCATGTGATGCGACTGTTACGGTGTATCCGATATGTATCGAACTGAAACTATCATCAATAATACCGGTGTTGTTCAACAATTTATTTTTTATTGCTATTTTGAGATCTATTATACTATTTTAGTTTATTGTTTAATGTTATCATGGTTTACTGTTTAATGAGAATTGCGTGATTATATTGTATTTTTTTATTAGAGAATTCTATTTATAGCAGTGTTATAAACTCTCTATTTTTTATTAGTTGAAATTAAACTTGAAAGTGTATGGTATGGCGCAATATTAAATCCAACAATGTATGGCGCAGTATAAAATCAACAATGTATAGCGCAGTATTAAATTCAACAAGGTTAAAAGAGTCATTTCTTATAATTATTATATTTTAATGAAGAGGAGTGCTACTATTCTAATTGTTGAAAGTGCCGAACACACTTGGAATAGACAAAAAGAGTGCTCAATTCTCAATTCCATAATTCCTCTGTTCCTTTGTTATTCCTCCCCTTGCCGAGCAGGCCCGTATAGAAAAGTAATTTATTTAACTACAATATTTAGTTACGTGAGTGCACGTGGTAGATGTTCAAACGTAAGTTTGATTTGGTTTGATTCGTTTGCAGCTAAGGTGAGTTCTGAAGATTTTGAGGTCCGAAACGGAAGAAAATTTTGGACCTTTCATATATACCAGTGTTGTAAAAAACGGTTTTAATGGCCGATTATATGCTTGTTTAATCGTTAATGGAGGTCAAACTGTTATGAATACACTTATCGGAGGTCTATTAGTGAATTTTTCCAATTAATCGGTCAATTATTCATGATTATTCTCAATTATTCCGTTTATTCTCGTTTGATCATCTGTTTATTTTCGTTTATTCCAATGATTATTTATTTTTATATTGTTTTTTTTTCTGTGATTGTGTGATAATAAGTTTCATAAACATGTATGTATTGCAGTTTTATTTGTGCTTGGCTATACATCTATTTTTTTTATATATGTTTTTCTTGTTACTTATTTTGAATTAATTGATTAATTCCTCTATTATTTATATACCATATATTTTTTGTACTTACTGATGTAATTTTTTCAATTAGTACATCATGTTCATATATTAAATTAAGTTGTTATTACAAACTAACTTCAGTGATTTTATGTTTGAATGTTTCATATCTTTCAAATAATATTTTATTAGTATTTGAAAATGTTTAATTCTCAAATTTATTTTTGTATTAAATAAATGTGTTACTTACACATGTAAAGTGTGTGTATTGTTAAGCATAGTGTCATGTTATAATAATGGAACTAAGTTAAATTAAGTTTATTTGATAAGTTTGATGAATTAAATATTATTTTTTAATAAATCATGAATATATACACATAATTTTAATAAAAATACAAAATTGTCCGTACAATTCTAATTAGTCGGCCGCACGCGCATATCGATTAATCGCTTGACGGTACCACGTCCGTTCGACAAGCGCATACCGTTATTTATAATACTGATATATACAATTTTTTATTGATATGCTAATATATCATACATATTTATAAAAAAGTTTGAATCATTTATATATTCAAAGTTTGAGTCTTAATATTTTATTTATTTTTAATACAAATTAGTTTTTTTAAATATATACAAAATATTTTTTTTTTTTTCTTTTGAGATCCTTTGAATCTTAAAATCCGGTCGCCTGGCTGCCCAGTACCAGGCCGGTCCTGTTTGCAGCCCTACTTGTACAATTGAAATCACGCGTTAGTAGCATTAATTGTTGATAACACAATAATGCTGCACTTGGTGAAAACGAGTCAAAATTATGATCTCTTGACTTTTTTAGTCTTATAATGTTATTACTGTTCACGCTGTATAAACAGTACTGCTGCTGGCCACTTGCGCTATGACATTATATCATTGACATGGACACAGTCACACAGAGGTGCTACTTTTAGTTGATTACCCGGTCTGATCCGATCCGGAACTGAACCAGAACCGATTCCAGATCCAATTAATTTGAATAGGGTATGGTTTAAAAAATATAACCGGTCAAATTATGAGTACAGTTACAAAATTAATAATTTAATATCCGATCCGAATCCGAACCGGAACCGACACTGTAATGAGTAAGATATATATGGATTTTATTTAATTATCCGACCTATAACTGAATCCGAACCGATACCCGTATAAATACCCTATAAAACATATATTAATAACTATTAATATATAAAAATACAACTTTGCATATTAATTTTTGCATAAACCGTGGTGAGCTCAGTACTTTTTCACAACTTGAATGTGAGAAAATATAATGCAGTCACATATTCGCTATGTTTATACACACAGATAAATGCCAAATTTATTCCTTCCGTAACAGCCGCATTAATTTTTTAAATAAAATTTATTGCTATGAATACATCCTTCAATATTTGTCTTAATATCCTCTACATAATAATGAAAATTTATTGCTCTCATTGATATGTCATTTCTACAAATTATTAGTATTTCATTCATAGATTTTTTGAACTATAAAAAAAGAAATCGTCATATCTAATATTTTACTTTCTAAAAATTATCTCTCTTCTTCAATATTTTTATTTTCAAAATTTATTTCTCTCCATCCTCGTGAATTCAAAAGCTATTAACAAAAAAAATTTCAATATTTTTTGTTACACCATGAGTACTCCAAATAATCAAATTTTGAAAATAATACTGCCCAAGTTCTACAAAATATTATTGAAGACTCTAATGAGAAAAAAAAAATATGTAGTATAGAATGAATACTTGCAAATGTTGAATCAATATGATAGTATTTTTTTAATTTAGATAGATAACTAATAATTTAGAGTTATTATTTTTATTGTGTTATGTAGCTTGATATATTTTATTATTGGGAAAATTGGTTCCATGTCACTCCAAAATGCTGAAAGCAAAATGTCACTCCAAAATTTTAGTTTTGTTAAATGTCACCCCCAAATCTCATTTATTAAGGAAAATACCACAAATACCATATTAATGTATAATTTTAAATTAACAATTTACAGTATAACTGAAGTTACCGAAATAGCTTGATGAAAATTTACAGTACATCTTCTATTTGCATTTTCTTTGGTCATCCCATTTGGACTTATTCTGAAAAGAAAACCCAGAAGAAGCTGAATCAACACCATTTGCATCTTCTTCCAACTTCAATTCTTTAGTTTCCAAAGAAGATGTTTTTGAGCTGTACGGAGACTCAGTCTCATTTGATTCCAAGTTCTCTTCCTCCAAATACCCCAATGGCAACATTGAAGAAGACGAAGTAGAACTGGTAGTTAACTTGAAATCGAGGGGGAGTGACCGAATCTGCTTAACCACGCGAGGAGCACGTATTGATGCCTTCACAGTTCTTCTCTTTGTCACCTCCGCCAACGCCATGGCCAGTCAAAAATCAAGCTCACAATAATTTTTTCTCGCTGCATGGTACGAAAATTTTCAGAAAATTCGCAATACCCAATATTAGGAAGGATAATTAACCATGTGACCGGGATGCACCAACTGCGACTGGGAGGCTCGACTATGGTGGAGAACGATCGAGTATGGTGGAGACGAACAGAAAGAGAGGAGGACGATCGAGTATATACAAAGGAAAGGGTGAGGGTATTTTTGGAATATACAAAAATACTACTCAAAATATAACATATTTTGTTTATTTTTTATTACAAATGTATAATAATTTGTTAGTTGTGGCATTTTCCTTAATAAATGAGATTTGGAGTGGCATTTAACAAAACTGAAATTTTGGAGTGGTATTTTGCTAAATTCAGCATTTTTGGTGGCATGGAACCAAATTCCCCTTTATTATTTATGAACAAGAACAATAGTATAATTTTTATTTTGCAGTACTTTTTAATTTATATTATAATGATTTATGATTTATGATATTAGATGTTTAAGAAATTATAATTATATTTAAATATAAATGATTTTTCAAATGCTTTGGAGTTGTGACATATATCCGTTCCGGATCCGGAACCGCCCCGTATCTAAACCGGACCCAATAATCTATAAACAAGTTATAGGTATCTATCCAATGGCAGAGGCAGCATGGATCAGGGGTGGCAACCGCCTACCGCTGGATTTTGATAAATACCTATAAATCTGTATAAAATTAGATCATTACCTACATCTATTTCGGTTCATTGCCTACCCCTGCCACGATTCTCTTCTAGTTATGGCTTGATTCGGTCTTTTTCGTGTCAATTTTGAATTTAACAAAAATGAGTTTTGTTGATTTAGAAAGAAAGTGAATGGAGACTATTTGGAGAAGAAAGATTATTTGATACTTCTTTCTAAATAGACTTAATGTATTGGTCCATTAAGTATAAAAATAGAAATAATTATTGATTCACAGAGAACTAGAAGCATCTAGAAATTATTTGAGCCTTAACATTCAATCCAAACCATTGTGCCTTGTTATTTGACAATTTTAATATACAATGAATCTATTTATTTTTAAGCTATCACAAAAATTATCTTAATCACAAAGTATAGTAAAAAAAAAAAAAATTAACCTGAATTTTTTTACCAAACTGTTTAGAAATAAAAAAAATCATTTTTAAGAGAGGGTGCTCACAATTTAAATTTTTTATTAAAAAATAATAACTATTTTTAATAATTTATTTTTTTGCCTACCCCTGATAAAAATTATGACTACGCCACTGTATTTATCTACCCGGAACCGAAGGACTGGACCCGAAATATCTACGGGTAGATAGGTATTTAAAACAAATAAATATATGAATCGAAATTCGGATCCGAACACTTTTAAGGTACAGATCGATATATATCCAAACATAATAGTATCTGACCCGACCCAACCCGATATCACCTCTACATGGACATATTATACCAAAACTATTCCTTGATAGTAACCTCAAAACAATCCAAATTCCAAACTCCTATTCTAGTTTTTGTTTTCATTCGAACTGTTTTGCTGTTATATATGTTAACGCGCATGCACGAATAGCCTTAGAAAATCTCAGCTGACATGGCATGCATCTCCTCCATCTAATCCATATTGGATAGTTCAGGCCTGTAATGGCGATGATCAGCATCGATCCAACAACATTTTTTTAAATCATAAAACACCTGATCTAAGTATATGCTACATATAAATCTCCATATCATCAACACAGAAATCTTTATCCAAGCAAAATTCTCCTCTCCCAAAATTCTCAAACTGATTAACAAACCTGCCACCCGGCGCAAGCCCACTACCCTCTGCGGGGCCCACCGGAGACATGCCTTGACTGCGCTGCTGCTGATCAACTAAACGGGCATCGGCCGACATCCCAGCATCAGAAGCCACTCTCTGCACAGAATGCGGCGAGAGCGGGGCCCACGCATATGCCGCCTCCACTCTATCTGGGAAATTGAAATTGTCAGCCGGAAGCGGGCCGGGTCCCTTGAGGAAGAACACAGCGGTGTCGTGGGCCACAGCTGCTGCTTCGGGTGTTGCATATGAACCCAGCCATAGGCGGTTTTTGGATCCGGGTACGCGAATCTCAGAAACCCATTTCCCCCATTGCCTTCGGCGTACTCCGTTGTACTTCTTCTCGCCAGTACTCATGTGGTTAATTAAGCTTTTTTAATTTTCTTCTTGAGTTTTATATTTATCTTTAAATTTGAAGTGAGAACGAGAGGGGTTGAAATGCATGGGGATATATATAGGTAATGGAGTCAACCATAGGAGGGGTTGACATCTTAATAGTTTGGTAAAGAAGAGATTATCAGATCATGGTTTGTGATGTCTGACTTTTTCATAATTTCTACGATGAAATGTGGCGCACGAGAGAGTGAGAGAGAGATATTGACTTGTGGAGGTGGTCAAGATTTTCAAGGGTCAAAAGATGGATGAGACAATAATACAACTATACAAGTGCGGTGTGATATGTAAGAGCGTGGGGAAATAGGTTGCCACCAAACTAGAATTGTCAACGTGCTTTTTATTTATTATATTTATAATTTTTATTGTCAAATCATTTCGTTTAGTCGGCATCAACCTCTAGAAGAGGCAAAAGGAGTATGTATTTTAGCTTTTGATACTAATTAAAGTAATTAATATCAAAATATTATAATTTTCATGTGTGCATATAGAAATAATAGTGTAGATCAAATTTAATTATTTTATTTTATTATTTAAATTTTAAATTTAATGTTATTTTTATTTTAAAATGAAAGTATAATAGATACAAATAAAATAGAGAGATTTGAATCATCCTCATTTTTTAAATATCACAAGTTTAAAGTATAAATTATATCACGAGTTCAAGATGTTCTGCTTTTTGGATTGGTATTCTCCCATTTAAACATATTTTTGAGTTAGATATTATTAATAGGCAAATTATAAATTATTAAAATTTCAAAAATGTTAAAGCAACAGAAGAAAAGGAATTTGCTTATTTTCAAAGTCATTGTTTAAAAGAGTTAAAGGCATTATAATTACATTTGCTTCTCTCTCTTTTTTTTAAAAAAACCTTGACAGTAACTGTCAAATATAATTTTTATTAACTAAAACGTAAAATACATTCATCGTTCTACATCCAAAATATCATCCAAACTACATTAACATCTAAAAAACATCCACATCTTAAACACCAACATCTAACAAAACAAACAACTAAAACAACAAAAGAAACAAACCATATCATTTAGTGGTAGACACCGATAACCTTCAGTATTGGCTGGCTAGCGACCAAAGGAAATGAGACATTTTTTTTTTCTTCTTCTTCTTTTCTATTTGGGTTGTGGGCGGAGAAGGCAGGGTGCTGCGGTGGCAGGAGTGCAAAGAGAGAGGAGAGCCGACGACTAGGGCTATTGTCGTCAACTGTCCTTAGTTCTCCCAAAATGGTAAAGGAAAAGAAAGTGCCGATAGACAAGAGAGATGACAACTAGAGTTATTATCGTCAACTTTCTCTTCTCTCGACAGATAGGTACGATAAGGGGCAGGGACGAGTAGCGCTTGTTGGCGGCTAGGATTTTTTGAAGAGAAAGCGGGATGGACGAGAGTGGAAAAGGACGGAGGAGGGAATGGAGAAGGCAGAGGAGAAGAGGAGAAAGAGGAGAGGGTCATTAGTGCGGATCTCCCGCTCCCCCTTGGCGAGAATGGGATTGAGGAAGCTTGCTGGCAGAGAGATGAGAGGAAGGAGATGGACGGAGCTGAGGAGGCTTGTGGCACGAGATGGAAGGAAAAAGATAGCAGAGGCAGCTAGAATTTTCTTCTTTCTACTGTAAAAAAATAATTACATTTGTTTCTCTTGGATTCAAATGATCAAAGAATTTGATACATCATACATTGCATCAGCATGCAAGTAGCTTGATTCCAATAGAAGATTACAAATTAGACATTTCAAATTTCAATGGTCCAGTACCTATATGGAAAGGTAAAAGTTGGATTTCTATGCTCTAGAAATGGGCAATATTGCCTGCCACATTTTAACTGATTGCAACTTGTTATATGCTTAGGGCTTGTTCGGCTGTCAAGCGAGAACAGAAATGGACTTGGATTTGGATTTAATTTGAATAGCTGAAACACTGTGCGCATGGAAAAAAAAAATCACTTTCCATGAGAATAGTTCCGTGTCAAACATGCCCTTAATGTACAGAGATTAATTTGGAATAAGATATCTCTCTTAATCTATCAACTAACAATTTTGACACAATTTTGGGTCAAGGTATATATGCGTAAATTAAATTTATAATTCACATAAAAATATCAGCTAACATGAACTCAAATATTTTTTGCAGGAGTCATCTCTAGAAGAGTATATTTTTATGTTAAATTTATATATAGAACTTAAATATGTTTTTTTGAAAGCTAGAACTTTTAAATGGTCCTTTTTGTGAGACTTCGTATTTTGACCATAACTGGATTTTCTAACCTCTATCATAAAAATTCACATAAAAAATCAGCGGTAGAAATGTAGCTGTAAATTTACTGTACGGACGCCATTTTTGACCACCAGGAAGTTTCTCCCGCCTCCAAAGACTTGGTTCTGTGTACCGCAACCAGTAATACTAACTTGTCTGCACAGATAATAATGCACAGTAATTCCTGGACCCACGTGAGCCATCAGTTATTTAATACGTTCTTTATTTTTATTTTGTGGTTATTATTTATGGGAGAAATGTTCTCGTTCCTTGGACCTTTGGATCTCAATCTCCCAAATAATTTTCTAAATTTTTTTTTTTATTTTTTTTTATTTTTTGTTTTTGGTTTTTTGTTTTTTTTTTAATGTTATGTAACTTTATTTTGATCGATTACGATTTTTTTTATACTTTATTCCTTTCTTTCATCACCTATATTTTTTTTGCACATTTTCATAGAAGGGAAAAGAGGAGATTTTTTTTTTCCTCCATCCAATCTTGCTTATATTTCAAACAATTTTTGTAAATTTAAAATTACGAATGTCTTGTACTCGATTCTCTTTCAAATGAGATCTATATTGATTTTTTTTATTATATTTGTTTCTCTATATTTTAATATACAATGTATAAACTATAAATAATTAATATGTTAAATATAAAGATTTGAAAACTTTGTTTTTAGACTTAAAATTTCAAGTATAAGACTTAAAAGTATATAAATTAACTATAATGATTTGATAATTTGATATGTGAAGTATAAAGACTTGCACTTCAACTTTTTTTAAATCAATGAATCTTGATTGGGAGTTTAATATCAATTAATTTTTAGTATTTTAAACTAGGTAGTTTTATTTTTTATACAAGCATTTATAAAAGATTTCAATTCAAATTAAAATTCAACTACGTCAACGCTCCACGGCTCCAGTCTTCATAAAGATATGCACGCATGTGTATAGAGATTTGTTGCGGCATCAACATTAGTTGTAAAGGCACATGACCTCTATATGAGAGGTCATAGATTCGAAATCTGAATAGAATAAATCATTTGTTGTATTACAAAAATATTAAATAATTTGGTGGCTTGACCAGTTAAAAAAAAAACTATAATTGTTTTTGACATATTGTCAAGACAAAAAAAAAATTATTCCTCCTTTTATAATTATTTAATCAACTGTCAAACAATGTGAGCAGTTAATATGTTTTGTTTAAGACCTTATCTATGCTAATCAGTCATCACTTGGTCTAAATAAAACATTGGACTTATTTATTGCCATTGGGGCAGAGGGGGTAGAATCGTCCGATTATTAACTTCAATCCAGATTAACAGATCTGTTAATCAAGCATTCAATTCAGTAATCAGACGGTTAGAAGGCTCACTGAAAAGTATATATAGACTAAGTAATCAAACATTTAATTCACTGCTGATAAAATCAGAGGCGGAGGGATGAAAGGATGAATGGGGTCAATTAAGGATGAATATATAGGGTCAATTGACCTCATTATTTTAATTTGTTTAGTATTAGGGGTGCAAACGGGTTGGATATTATTCGACCGTATCCGACTCCGTATCCGAAAATATTTAATACGGATATCCGATATCTGAATATCTGTGCGAATATGGATACGGATATGGTTTTGAATTTTAATTATTCATATCCGAATAGTAGATATATATTATATAATTTAATATGAATTATGAAAAAAATTATATTATTCACTATTATAAAAAGCGGATATCCGTATTCGTATCCGGTTAATATCCGATCCGTATCTGTATCCGTCTAATATTAGATCCGTATCCGTATCCGGAAAATAAAAACGGATACGGATATGGTTTTACCACTATCCGATCCATATCCGATCCGTTTGCACTCCTATTTAGTATATATGTATAATTTTATATATAATATAGAGTAAAATGGTTTGGAATTATGAAATTGACTCATTTTTTATATAAATTTGATATCTATAGTTCGAAAATCAGAAAATCAGGCTCCATCCCTCGATAAAATTATGCATCTCCGGCGTTAATTGTTTTTTATTTTTTTTTCATTTTACTTCATTGTTTTGCTGCGCTAAAATATATAAGTCTATAAACCAAAATTAGCATAAAACATTGTAATCTCGTTGCTTTTAGAAAATGAACAACATTTCTCAATTACATGTAAATCTCCATATCATAAATGTTCAACTCCTCATGCAAACCAAAACCCTGATCGCTTGATTCACTGCTTCCTCTCTCTTCTTCCAATACCTTCTCTGACAACCTATTCATCTCTAATTGCTTTTCTAGTCTCCACAGCTCTTCAGTGAGTTGCGCATCGGCTGTCATCCCGGCATCTGAGGCGACTCTTTGCACAGAACCCGGCGACAGTGGGGCCCACATGTAATCCCCTCTGATCCGCCAAGGAAAGTTCATTGAACTTGCCGGAAGCGGGCCCGGCCCCCTGAGAAAGAATACAGCTGTATCATGTGCCACGGCAGCTGCCTCAGGCGCCGCATATGAACCGAGCCACAATCGGGTGCTGGTACCGGGTACGCGGATCTCAGAGACCCATTTGCCCCACCGTCTCCGCCTCACCCCTTTGTATTTGATCTTGTCGACCTTGTTTTTGCGCTCGGAGTTGTCGATTGATTTTTTGCTTGACATTTTGTGCTCTCTTTGCCTCCTCTTTATTGTTTGTGTGTGTATTTGTGTTTGAAACTTTGAATTAGATAGGTATATATATAGAAAAGAGGTCAACCCCTCTCAGAATTGACCTCTTTTGAATGTCAAAAGTGTTATAAGAGAGAGATGAGTGTTATGTTGAAATTATTATGGATTAATGGTATTATACTAAAAAGGGGGCACATGGGTATATTAAGCCTGTTTGACGGGGAATACAAAGTCAATATTTAAATATTTTCAAGGGTCAAAAAGAGAGAAACGTGAGGTTTATATAGAGGTTAAAAAAGTTGTTAAAAAAGTTGCACTTAGAGACTGTTTAGGCGGCCTATGGGAATTCACATCCCCTCAGTTACCTGACTGAGTAACAATTGAATCCAACGGTCTGAAATTGAAATTTTTAATCTGGCACGGATCTCAAAGCACAAATAATACTGTTTCCTAACGCTATTTCGAGCACCCACCGACTGAAATTAAATCTGGACCGTCCATTTCAATTGTGTTGAGTCAGGTACCTGGGAGGATACGGCTGTGAAGGGAAGTGGGCAGTGGCGTCAGCTTAATTGCATTATCTGATTTGAATTTTTATTGCATGAGTTTAGCATTTAAAATGCAGTTTTAATATAAAAAAAAATAAGAATGAAACATGACAAAAAATTGAATTCGTGATTTTTTATGAACTAGTCTAGTACCTAATCCAAGTGGAATTACTGTGGAAATTCTATTGCTAATATGATATAGTACCTAATCCACATAGTTTAGTTAGGTCTTACAGTTTACATGATATTCTTAATTTTCTAGGTATAATTATATAAGAGTAAGGCTTGGGTGCTATTGATAGTATAAGGTTATCCGTGCTACGGCCTCAAAAATCTGTCATTTAAACTTTAAACTTCGATTTAATTAGCTTAATAAAATGGATATACTTGTAGAATACTAATTTTTACTGTTTTTTATGATTTATGAAAGATGGCAAAAAAATGGTCTAAAATATTGACAATTTTCTAAAAATAGTAAAAAATAGTAAAAAATTTCAAACTTCGATTTAAGTAGTTTAATAAATTGGTTATATAATAAACTTGTAGAATACTAATTTTTACTATTTTTTAAAAAAATATATATTTTAGACCATTTTTTGCCATCTTTCATAAATCATTAAAAATAGTAATTTTTTTCAAAAATAGTAAAAGTTAATATTATACAAGTTTATTATATATCTAATATATTGAGCTACTTAAATCGAAATTTATAATTTATACGATAAATTTTTTGAGACCATAACACAGATGACCTTATGCTATCCATAATACACGAGCCTTACTCAAACTACTAGTTTTTTTTTTTTTTAAACAGTCATTATAAAAATAAATTGAAACTGAAGTTCAACACTGTCAATTATCAACCTCCAAAAAATCACTGGATGCTGCCAATTGCAAGTGTCCCTACAAAATCCTTTGAATCCATCGTTATTTTTAGTTATGACCAATTATTCTTTACTATTTCCAATTAATTTTTTGACGGTACTCTATCCGTACAAGAAACGCATATCGTTATTTACAAAACTGGTTTAAATTAACTATAGACGACTAAAATATGCATATCAATCAATTTCATCCATGTCAGCCATAGATACAGAAGAATCAATTGTATCAACCCAGTGGGCCCAGAAAATTGCTCTTTGTGGAATTGTGGGTCCAATACTCCAGTTCCTTCCAGAGAGTATGAAATTTCAAATAGTGATAGAAAAGGAACAAAAATGGAAGCATATTGTCAAATAACGTGGCATGGTCAAGATGAGGAAATCTTCATATTCAATCTCTATCAGAGAATTTAATGCTTACCCATATGACATTGAAATGGGAACTCAAACGACCGCAAGTATTTTAGTCCGCACAGTCGAGTTTGACTGTTGGATTATTGAACTTATATATATAAAATAATTGAGGAGGGTTCAAATGCACTCAAATTTTTGTGCACCTAAATGCACTTTATTTTTTAAATCTTTTTTTTTCCGTTTTCAAAGTCTAAATAGTCAATCCGAATTGTTAGATGCGTTCTATATATTAAGATGTGCTTAAAGACCAAATTTTACATTTTTTTGAATTTTTTTACTATTTATTAAACCACTTTGAAAATTGCTGATCCAATAGTCCAGAAAATGTAAAATCAGCGATTTTCAAAGTGACTTAATAAATAGTAAACAAATTCCAAAAAATGTAAAATTTGGTCTCCAAGCACATCTTAATATATATATCGCATCTAACAGTTCGGATTGATTATTCGGACTTTAAAAATGGGAAAAAAAAAAAAAAGATTTGAAAGATAGAGTGTGTTTGAACCCTCCTCAAAATAATTATGTATTTTATATTATCAATTTTATGTAAATTAAAATAATCGATTGAGATTTATAATATATCTCAATTATTATATTATTATAGAGTGTGAACATGTAAACTTCAACGATAAATATAATTTAATAATAAACTAAATTGAATAATTATTAAATACAGTGTTCTAAATAGCGCGCTATAGCGACGCAATAGCAGCACTATAGCGTTTTCAAATCTTAAATGCTAAGCTATGGTATAAAAGTTCGTTATTTCAGCTACAACCACTATAGCGCGTAGCGTATAGCACAAATAGCACACACTATGCTACATAAGTTTTTATTTAAAGATCAAAACTGAAAATATATTTTGAAGGATTATTTTTTTTTCGAAACCCATATTATTTTTACTTTTAAATAGAAAAAATATATAGTTTATGTCACGATCCTTAAGTTATTTTGAATAACCAAACGATAAATAGTTTATGTCATGATGCTTAGATTATTTTGAATGAAAAAAGATAGATAATGTACGATTTTATTAGAGATTTTTTAATAGAAATTTGTGCTTTTTGCACTTATTCAATATGAATATTTTAATTCTTTAATCGATTTTGTGCTACTTATTGTTTTATGGAACTTTAGATAATGTTGATAATCAATGAAAATATAAAATATAAATTTTGAAAAAAAATATTGTTGCCATAACTACGCTATTTGTGATACCTTTTTTAGCCTTTCCACAATAACAAGACAATCGTTATTTACAACCTTGAATAAAACAATCAAGAGGTTTCTTAGGCTGATTTGTAAAGGTATCTTCAGAAAACAAGATATTCTAAAAGAAGACTCAATAAAACCTAGCAATTATAAAAGAATCAAATTAGTAACTCTCTTGTGTATGTTTGGTTGCAAAACAAAAATAACTAAAATAGTTCTTTTGTTATTTGTCTTATTAAAATGGTCAAATCTAATTTTTTGTAATAATATATTATTCTCATAAGACAAAAGAGTTGAATTCATTATTTTAGCTATTCAACCTCATTCAAACAAAGAACATGCTATTCCGAATAGCCTTGTTATAAAAATATTTTATTCTTAATCCAACCAAATATACAAACATTGATAAAAAAAGACTTAGTTCAGATATATTCTTACACTTCAATTTTTATATTCAACACAGTTGATCTTGAAAGTAACCACGGTGATTTTCATAGGCCCCTGCATTGACAATTAATTACCCAATTTGGCAATTTGCATCATATAATTAAGAGAACGACGACCAGGTATTCGGAGAGTATAATACCTAGAAAACTGGGTGCGCAGAGGAGAGCAATCAGTATTGACTTTTCTTTTTTTCTGACAGAACTATGTCAACATAGACTACACAGTAATTCTCTCTCTTTATTTTTCCCATTTCCTGTTCAAAACACCGCAAACAGCAATCAGAAGAAGATTCAGTTTTGACATGGTACTTGAAAGAATCGAGAGTTGACATAGTATATAGCATGTTAGTACTGTGTTACCTTCATTTTAAAATTCAATGCAGAAATTTCGCAATGTGGACCTTTCTTTAATTCAGCCATTAATGCAATTTCTCAAATTTGAACAATTCAAAAGCAGTAGCATTTCTTCTTCTTTGTTTTCAAAGGAAAATAAGAATTAAAAATAGAACCCTTTGAAAAAAATAAGAACTAAAAATAGAACCAATAGTAGTGTTTGGTTGTGGCCTAAAGGGTGGAATAAGGGGTTTAGTCCTTGTTATTCCATCAAACGAGCATTAATTGAACCAGACTAAGATGACATAAGCCGATCTTTAGACCGACTTAAATTAAACCACTTCACAAGGTGATTTAATTTTATTGCACATCATGAGCCTAATAATAATATATTATTAGTATATAATTAGTATATTATTATTAGTATATGATTATATAATTAATATCTTAATATATTAGTATCTTTTTATTAATAATTATTATTAATATATAATTATATAATTATTAAGTTATTTGTTAATATATTAAATAATTATTATAATAATATTATAATATATTATAGTTATTAGAGGAGGGATCCAATTACACCCTTTTTTTGTGACACCGGATTACATCCTATGTTTACAAAGTCCAAACAGTCAATCCAAGCCGTTCAACTTGATTGATATGTTAAAATGTGCTTACAGATCAAATTTTACATTTTTCTGATTTTTTTTTACTATTTATTAAGATGGGTACAAAAATTCAACGGTCTGAATATAGCGATTTTGTTAAATACTTAATAAATAGTAAAAAAATTCCACAAAATGTAAAATTTGATCTGCAAGTACATTTTAACATATCCATTATGTTGAACGGTTTGGATCGACTATTTGGAATTTGAAAACTTTGAAACTAGAGAGTGTAATTCGATGTCACCAAAAAAAGGTGTAATTGGATCCCTCCTCTTTATTAATATATTAGTATTATATAATTAGTATCTTACTATTAATAATTATTATTAATATATAATTATATAATTAATATATTAAATAATTATTATAATAATATTATATAATTAGTATCTTTTTATTAATATATAATTATATAATTTTTAGGTTATATTGCTAATATATTAAATAATTATGATTATAATATTATAATATAATATAGTTATTATTAATATTATATAATTAGTATCTTATTATTAATAATAATTAATAATATATAATTACATAATTAATATCTGTCTTGTTAATATATTAAATAATTATTATAATATTATTATAATGTATTATAGTAGTTATTAATATATTAATATTATATAATTAGTATCTTATTATTCATAATTATTATTAATATGTTATATTGTTAATATATTTAATAATTAATATAATAATGTTATAATATATTATAGTTATTATTAATATATTTATATTATATAATTAGTATCTTATTATTAGTAATTACTATCAATATATAATTATATAATTAATATCTTATATTATCAATATATTAAATAATTATTATAATAATATTCTAATATTTTATTGTTATGGCTAATAATAACAAACCGGTGCTGAATATTTAGCACCGCTTTTTAGAAACAAACTGGTGTTGTATGTCAAACATTTAGCACCGGTTGTACGTTTAACCGGTGCTAAGATACATACAACACCAGTTTTGTCAAATCCGATGTTGTTTGACCGGTGCAGATTTAAAATTCTGTAGTAATGTTTTTTTTTTTTCAATTAGTGAATGTGTTGTATATATTATTATATAATTAGTATCTTAATATAAATAATTAACTCACTTAATCTTCTAAAATTTTAGTTCTCCACCAACTCTAACCAAATAAGGAATACCTTAAACAATAATTTAACTTTAGACCTCAATCAAATATGAATAATTTAGACCGGTCTAAGTTGAAATAATCAATTTAGTCCTCCTTAGCTCTAGTCCACAACCAAACACCACCATTAAGAAATCAAATCAATTTAAGAAGAGAGAAGAAACAGATTAAATAATCGCTGACAGTGGGGCCCATAAGGAGGACTAACTCTTAAACCGTGGTTTAAATTTAGAGATCTAATTTTAGAGTTAACCTAGCTAGACCGACCTAATTAATCCGCATTTGGTAGAATAACTAAATCCTAAACCTCTTGAAGCTAAAACCTCTTATTCCATGGTATAGGCCTCAACCAAACACCACTGATATTGAGAATTAAATTCAAACAAAGTCAATTAAAGAGAAATTATAAGAATAAAATAAGACCCCCAAGAAAATGCGTCAATTAGTCATTATTAGTTATTTTAAAATACTTTTTATACAAGTTCACTCTATTGTAAGAGAACGTGCAGAAGATAATCAACAAATGAGTTACACCATTCAATGTTAAAATATTACCGCCTTCACATGCTGTTTAACTCTCTAGTAATTTCTCAAAATTGTTGCACAAATAGTCTTGCTAGCTCAATTCAACCTCCGCGGATACCTCTTAAAGTAGTCTCTATTCGGAAAGTGGCTGAAAGAATTTTAAATAATCCATCAGGGTTGTCAGCATGAACCTGAAAAAAAAAAAAAAAAATTAATAGAACCAGGGATTAAGTACGGAATACCAGGGATGGAAGATCGCTAACCTGTAAGAAATAGAACTAGAAAATTACACGGACTGAAGAGAATTAATGCATAGAAATATAGATTACCAAACACAAATGGTAGCAATTTCTCTGTGACCCGTGTCAACCATTGATTACCAGTGCATTGCAGACTGGTACACATGCTGGCACAAAAGTATGGACTACAACCGGTACCATTACAAACTGGCACATTGTCAATACCAAAGATTAAGGGGCCCTACCAGTCAGATACAGGTATGCACATAAACTAGTACTGAGTCTGAGCAGTAAGGTACATACCCAGTGGCCGGCATCTTGTAGAACATGCATCTGCACACCAGCTCCCTCGTCAGAGGCCACTTCTTCAGCCGCATGGATTCTTTGTAAATCTTCTAGAGCCCATCTATGCAAACTCCTCTCAGCTTTCAAGAAATTTATATGAACACCCCTCGGTACATTCTCCACTATTTCCCTGAGTATACAGAATGATTTTATATTAATTTAGTTTACTTGTGCTCGTCAGTTAGATTGGAGATGTGAGAGATGTATTCAGTAATGCTTGGAATGGGGGGTAGGGGGCAAGAATTCAAATTACCAATCAAACAACAATCATAATAGAGGTACCAGTCATAGAGTTAAGGCCATTATTTTTCACCTTTCTTATTCCCCCGCAAGCATTACGAAAAAATAATGTAGCTTGAAATTCTGATACGTTTGAGGGCTCTACCATAAATTTGTTTTTTCATAGGACTCGTACATATCAGCAATGCCATTAAGATCAAATGTCCAGGAGAAGTTTTGTGGAGCATTTCTTCTCAGATTTGTCACCACCCACTACAAATTAAAGCCAAAATGGAGTTAATTTGAGTTAAGTTTAATTAATAAACCCAAGCAGCGCTATTCAAAATTAATAAAAAAAGGGTCAACCAAAATTGCCATATACCCGTGCAACTTCCAGAGAAAAACCTTGCTGACCTAACGAGTCAATCACCTGTTGCTTAGAAGGAACCTGCCACATATTATAAGAAAAGATGAATCAATAATGGCTTGATCAGGCATATTTACCTGAAATATCCAAATTCTGCTTAAAAGTATATCACAGAACAAAGAAGCATTTACCTGATCAGGCATGTTTCTAAGAAAAGAAATGAGTTCGCCAGGGTGGTCTTCACCGTCCCCACCAGCTCTCACTTTACCAGGGGACGCATCAAGTACCCAGACCTTCATTCAAATTTGAGCATATAAGAGGGCTAAATTCCTTTTTATTTTAAAATTATGTCAGACAGCTAGATAAGGAAAGGAGGTTGAATAGTTGCAAATGCTCCAGGAATAAAATTTGACACTTTTAATTAAGCTTGGTGAGATGCTTACCCGAACAGGTCGAGCCAGAGGTTTTGCAGCCTGTTCAACCATGCTTAATGCCACTAATTAACAAATGATAATGCGAGTTAGTCCAAGGAAGTTAAGTCACTGGATACTAGTACATAGTAAATCTCAATTGAAACATTGAAGTACCTTTTCCACCAAAACTGTGGCCAACTAATACTCTAGGTGTTAGCCTCAATTGCCCGACCTGTTTTACATTGAATGGAGCAATTAGCTCAAAAGTAATATAGAAAAATAAACTATCCACAAAGAGAAATTAATTATATTAAGAAATGCAAAAATGCATCTGTTTCACTAAGCATTAACCTATGCGAGCTATTTTTTATAGTTTTATTATTAATTTATTTTTGCTAAATGCATTTGTAATGCACTGCCTCAAGGAAGGCAGCTCTATTAATTTTTTTTATTTCATAGATTCTATTTTCTTTCATATCCCTTTTTTCGTTTTCATTTTTGGTATGTGTGAAGTGGAATGGCAGAGCATTTTTCTAATAAATGAGGCATGCAACCATAAAATTATTAAAATTTAGTTTCAGCTACATTTCCTTCAATATAAAGTGTGTGCGTGTATGAGTGAGTGAGAGAAAGAGAGATGAAGAGAGAGAGAGAGAGATACAAGTTTCAGCACATCAAGGGCAGCTGAAGAAACAGTGTGAGGCCCCCTCTTTTTTATTGAAGCTGAATCCCCATGGCATCTTAAATCAACTAAAAGAAACTGTAACAAAAGGAAAACAATGTAAAACGTACCCAAAGCATAACAGGAAATGTTCTTAGAAAATAACAAGAGGAAACCTACCTGCCACAAGGGAAATTCCTGAGCTAACCTCTTAGCAAAAGATCCTGAGATGAAATGTACACAAAAAAAAAAAAAAATCAACCACCACTCTGCAGTAAAAAAAAAAGTTTCCCCACTTGCCCATCAAGTGAAAATTTCATTCTATGCCGTACTAAACAAAAGAATACTACCAAATATCACAATTTCTTTTCCTAAAAACTACTAAAATTATGATACATCTGAGGAGAAAATTTGGTAATGTGAAAGCTTAATTGCATAAAATGATGGTTATGTGAGGCTTAATTGAAATAAATGACAGTTTAATCAGAGGCAAACAGACCAAGACACTCTGGTATAGTACCAAAATAAATTTAACTTACCCCAGTTCTTCCGACTACCAAGAATTCCATGCAAGAGAACACAGGTTGGTGGATCTGGTACCGACTTGTCCATAAATGAGTTCCATTGTACCTGTACTATTAAGCTGTCACTCATTGCCAATATAGTATATAACTCATCAAGCGTTACTGATATGGTAAGCTCCGTTCTGTGCCAGGTATGGTAGTAAATTATTGAGCTAAAACATTTTTTTTCCAAATTATTTATTAGAATTTCTCTTTGATCGAACCTGTCTTAGTTACTTGCTACCTAACATCAGAGTATTAGGTGGTCAGGTAATAATACAGTACTAGTTTTAAGGAAACATTTTATTTATAAAAATGAAAAATATGCAAATCAACAAAAAAAATTGAAACAAAATTGAGAAGATTACAGAACTCATTATCCCGCACTCTTTGATAGCGGCAGGCAAAGATCCTAGAGGTTAATCTAAAGACATTCATCTGGACCCGTGATTTTTATATATAAGAAAATTGAAAAACAAAATATTAAAAACGAGAATGGTTCTGTGAAAATTTTAAAAACAGGAAGGGGTACACGACTCATGGCGTCCCTGAGGGACGCCATACCAAATTCAAGTCCGACGAAAAAAAAAAAAAAAATTTTGAAAAACCAGGGACGCCATGGCATACCCCAGCCAAAAAAAAAAAAAATTAATTAAATTCCAGGAACGCCATGGCATATCTAGTCCCATATATAAATCTCACGAAAAACGCTAAGTCAAATTTCAGCTGAAAAACGCCAAGTTTTATTTTCAGCTTTTGTATATGGGACTGGATATGCCATGGCGTCCCTGGAATTTTTTTTTTTTTTTTTTTTTTTTTTTCTGCTGAAATTCCTGGGCTGGGGTATGCTATGGCGTCCCTGGTTTTTCAAAAAAAAAAAAAAATTCGTCGGACTTGAATTTGGTATGGCGTCCCTCAGGGACGCAATGGGTCGTGTACCCCTTCCTGTTTTTAAAATTTTCACAGACCCATTCTCGTTTTTAATATTTTGTTTTTCAATTTTCTTATATATAAAAATTGCGGCATCTGGACCACTATCAGAGGAAGTAGGATTCTTTTGCAGTTTTCTCAAAAGCTATTTTGACTGTTTGAACATGGCAATTTTATAAATTTAAGCATACCATATTCAGCTTTAACAGTTAGGATAATTACCAATTACCATTCTATGGTAAGAACCACATTCTATACCAGTAGAGTCCTGTACCCTTTGGTACAATTTGAAATATAACCCTTGTTGGATATAATAAGATGGAGATAGGGATACCACTTACCAGGTTTCCTTGAACTAGCTCGTAAGCCTGTACAAAAATGATAAAAAAATAAAAATAGAGCAATATATTGTCCAAAATTTTCACAAAGTATATAAATTAATATATCTTCTCACTTCTCATTTAGGGAAATCCAGTTGCTTTTGCTACTTAGAAGTCCTTTCTACTTCATTTGTTTTGTTATTGCTGATGGATGGTGTTGTTTGTAATAAGTGAAATCTGGATACACGTGTTATGATTTACTGTGGGTTTGGGTTTGCTAGAAGCAAGAACTATTGTGCTACAAACGTGAGCTGAGACTTAGTCATTTCTTCAGCACAAAACTTGTGCTTCTGAGACATAGAATTGTGAGACTTTGTGCGCAGGTTAAGTGACCGGTCAGTGAAACTGAGTTTGTGGAGTCTAATGTGTAACAGCTATGTTTCAGTTAATTAAACTAGTTTTAACATCACAAAGTAATAGCTCGTCTGATTTATAAAGAAAGCAGTTAGTAATATTTACCAGCAGTCCAGTAGATTTGGGCATGGTATGCCCTTGCAAAACTCTTTGATTAACCAAGGCCGTATCAGTACATAGACATCGCATATCTTGAGAAAACTTCTTCTTTGAATATTTTATGCAATGTTGGCCGAATTGTCCTTTTCCCTGAAAGCCACAGAAAAAAATGAATGAAATTACAATGCAAGGAACTCTGATAAGAGAATTTGGACATGCATCAACTGAAAGTGGCAACACTGATTAATCTTGCGTTAATCAAAAACACGCACCAAGCATAGAGAGATTTGTTCCAATTGAGATAACTCAATACCTACCTATGATTGCCAAAAAAAAAAAAAAAGGCTTCGCTTATAGAGATAAAACCTCACCTCGTGACGACCTAAAATTCGAATTCTGCCAATTGGATTCAGAGAGTCGACACTAGAAGAACACGAATCTCTAACACCCATTCGAACCCCAATTGGCATCTGACATCCGCAAGATGCGACAATATTCGAAACAGCCGCCATTAGATCGATCGAGAGAAAGGAAAGCTATCGGTCCAGTCTAAGAAGTTGAAGGATTGAAGCATTTAGTGCAAATTAAAGGAGCATTTTTTCTATTCTAGTTCTAGTTGTAAATGTGGAATTTTGAGGCGGGAGAGGTAGACAGAGGGCGGAGAGGACGAGGTAAATTTGTTGCATGAGCTTGGTGTACCGGAAACAGTTACGAACCGAACAGCTGTCCGGTAGCTCGTTTGGGAGAACAAGATTGTTTACACTTTACAATGGATGTTTGTTTGCAGCATAGCTGCATAAGTCAATTTTGAATTCAAAAAAAGAAAACTGTTTAATTAGAATATTTGATAAATGCTGATTGGAGTTGTTGTCAAATAAGCATGTGCTGGTAAACAAATTTTTATTTTAATTATTGATATTTGATCATCCAGAAATTTTCATTGATAACTTATAAAGAGATGTCATAAATATTATTGTATAGAGTGATTGTTAAAACAATAAAACGGTGATTTTTTTTATAGCATGAGAAGTATTTTGCAAGTTCAAAATGAAATAAATTAAAAAAAAATGTTTTTGTAATACAATATATTGTATTAATAACTTAGGAAACACTAATAGGAAAACAACAAAAAAATCAGTTATTTTTTATAAGTGAAATTTATTTCATATTATATTCTTAAATTTTTATTTTTGTCATTTAAAATAGTTCAAATTAACCCAAACAGCAGTTTAAGACAGGTGATTTCTACTGACTTTTTTTTTTTATTTCTTGCACTCGTTTTTAAGAAAAAACACCAGAGTCCAACATTTGCTTCCGGTCTATAAAAGACCAGGTCTATAAACAGTGGTGGATTGCCTGGGCACTTTAGAACAGTGGGCTCCATGAAACGTGTCGATGACAAAAATAAGCGGTCACAACGCATAAATAAAGGCAATCTCCTGCGAATTCGTATCCTCTGAGATATCTCAAACTTTGCGTGACTTTATGGAAAATCCGAACTGTTTAAATACGTTATACACGAATCTCAAAGCACACATAATACTGACCCCTACATCATCCCCGAATACGAATCGGACACGTCGGTCACGCAAAAGTTGAGATATCTCAGAGGATACGCACTCATCTCCTGCGGAGTCTTGGTCCAAAAAGACCGAAACCGTGCTACATGGTTTGTCGGATTCCAACTGTAAAGACAAGTCGCGATCGTCCCTTGATGCAAATCGAACGCACAGAAATAAGAAGCGAGATCCGCAACATTCTTTACATAGCCATCGCCCCTGTCCATCTTTTCTGGGCCGGGCCGGACCAGACCGAGTCACTCCGTAAAGTCCGCCTGACGGTTCAAATACTTAAAAGGCCGCAGATCAGCAAAATACACGATTGCGTGCATTCAGTTGGAGAGGTGTCGGCCTGTTGGGCCGGGTTCAGTAGTAACTTGTAATTGATGGGCCAGCGAGTACAAAAGAGAAAAGTTGATATCAAAACCGGACAATGTTAAAGATGCAATGGATATCAAAGGTTGTTAACCGTTTTTCATTTAAACATCAGCGTGTTGAGGGGTGGCAACGAGCTGGCTCAGATCGAGCTAGGTTTTAACTCAGCTTGTTAATTTTAGACCGAGCAACTGCTGAACGAGGTGGACCTAAGGTATCCAAGTTAAAACCTCAGCTTGAAATCGTGACAAGTCAGCCTGAGCTCGCTCGCGAGCTAACGAGCTGGCTCGCTGGGTCTGATTGGATCTTGTTTTAAGAAGAAAATAAATTCTAAGATCTTTTTGGATCGAGCTGAATTGAGCTGGACTGAGCTAGATAATATAAAATGCACACAAGTTCATACAAATTCACAAATTAATGCCTAATCGAGGTGGTTGCCGAGCAAGCTAGGTCCCATCTTGAACTCGTTAATTCTAGACCGAATTAGTGGCGAACTGGCTCGTTAACAGCTCAATCCAGTAACGACCGAGCTCTCAGTGAGCGAGTCAGGTGTGAGTCACGATCAAGCCACGAACTACGAGCATTTTTGCCACCCCTAAGCGTGTTCCATTGATTTTGGTTAATTTGTTATCATCTACACAGGAAACCAACCAATTGATACCATAAGATGTACACTCATTGTCAAGAAATAAATTGAGAAATTAATGTTAATGTACTACATTTCATAAATCATAACAACGATTATGGTTACATTATGTCATTGGTTGTTGAGAAGTCTACGTATAATTAATATGATTCATTAAATTGATCATACCTGTCTCATTAATTTCGTTTATTTCATTAACATTGACCGTTCACTTTTTGTGCATGGTGAATTGGTGGTGTGACTATCCAATTGTAATTTGGATAAAGAGGTGCGTACGTAATATATAGAAAAGAAAAAGAAAATGCCTGGGATTGCGAAGAAAAGTTTCCTGCATAACGCTTTGGTAATAACGAATGCAAGCACGGTGAGTTAGGTAATGCATCTAAAATGGTGTATTGCAATCGGGTCGATTTGGCCCGGTTCGGTCTAGATCCGGATGGATAACGGTTTCACGCGGTCTACGGTTTTCACGGGTTTACACTGTTTGGGTCCGGTTTGAAATGGTTGATCTAAATCCGTGTTAGAACTATGGTTCATATTCACACGGTTCGGTCCAGTCTACAGATCTATGGGTCTTCTTTTTTCTTTTTTCTGTTTTTTTTTAAATTACAGCAGTTTAAATGGTTTTGGGGGCCGTTTTGGGGCATTTTGGTCCGAGTCCAAACGGTTTTGGTCCGGTTTACACGGTTTTTGGTCCGGTTCACATGATTTTGTCCGGTCCAGTCCGATTTTGCCACGGTCCACGGGTCAAGACCCGTCCAGTCTAGTCCAGATCTAGTGTAAAAAGCGGGCCAAAAACTGTGGTAAGCCCGGATTTAGCAACGGTCCAATCCACCACGGGTTTGAACCCCAGTCTGAATCATGTCTGCGGGTTGTTCGGTCCAGTCCTAGACCGGTCGGTTTTTTTCAATACACTGATCTAAGATGTTCGATCAAATGGTTGAGAGAGATGTGATGATATGGAATTTTACAATTTTCAGGCTACATATTTAAGCAAATATTAAAGGAATCTTCGTAATTATTGACATTTCCAAAAGAGTAAACAGCGTATGATGCAATCACAAGGATTCAAATTATCATTGATTTTTCAAAATCTTACAAAAAGGATTGGGAATAGATTTTTAACATTTAGTGATCAGATTAAATGCTTTCTATGTACTTTCTTATGTTCAATTATTCAATACGAATAATGTAATCGAATCCAAGAACAAGAAGTTAACAATCCTTCCTTTTTTAGAAAAACAAAAAAAGGCTTCTATAGGCTACTCACCTTTAAAAAAAAAAATTTGCTTTATATTTTTTTTTTGGGTCCGATGTGCGATAGAGCAATTTTGATAATTTAATTTGATTTATATTAATGGAACTTTTTTTTACAATTTTAGGCTATCATGGTAAGCAGCAATGCAGCATACCGTGAGAATAGGTTTAAATTACATAGTTTGCATTAAGCTGTTTGTTCCTTAGAACTGGAAAATGTCAATTTAGAAGGACTTGAATAATGTCTTAAATTTGGTTTAATAAAAAAAAATGTCTTAAATTAGAAGTTGTATATATATGAGGTGAGTTGTCATTACTCTGTCATGGACTGAGCACACTGTAAAAATGTACAGTTGCAAAACAGAAAAGTTGTCAGTTCTTCTTTCTGAAATTTTCAGATATTGTTTTGGGATTTTTTTTTTTTTTTCATTTTTCATAAAAAAAGTGCGGTTATGCTGGCATAGTTCAAATTAATCCTATAGCATTCTAAACTTTAGATTGTATTATGATAATTCAATACAATTGGGTATGTTTGTATGCGTCAAGAATAGGAGCTATTTTAGAATATGGTCTATTCGGAATAGAATGTATATTCAAATAATATTTTTGCTATTCGAAATAGCAAGAATAGCTGTTATTATCTATTCCTTGTAAATATTATAATAACTACTATTTGAAAAATGTTAAGAGAGAGGGAAAAATGCTCTCTTCTCGAATTTCCACCAACACAGTCTCAAAATGATAAAACTGACATTACTTCTGTTATCTCCGCGTCTTAACAAACCCCACTTGCATATCTTTTTTCTTAATTAGCACATTGTTAACACTATTATTTATCGGTCACAACTATTCACTATTCCAAATATACAATCAAAATAACATTTTTACTAATCCGAATAACACCAATTTCACACTAATCTGAAAATCACTATTTTTTCTATATTATCATTCACTATTGTCAAATTTTACTATTCTAGCTATTCTTACTCCGATTCAAACATACGCTAAATGGGCTGGTAATAATTTCAATTGGGAATAATTCATGCAGGTACAATATTTTGAGAGGAATAGTTAAAATTAATTACTGAATTATTTCAAATAAAATGTAGTGTAATGGAGTATTGCTTTAAAATATTACTATACTTGTACCCGGATAAATTTTATTAGCATTTCCTAACAAGATAAAAAGTTAACAATATGAAACGCTGCTTTCACGACTTTAATTGCATGTTCAAATTTACAGAATACTAATAATTTTCATTATAATTCCAATTCGTTCTAATAAAAATAAATTATAAAAAAGTTCAATTAAAATGAGAAAAATTCTGTCCAAAAAATAGACAACAAATTTAAAAATAATTAATATTTTCTAAATACTAAAACTTGTATGACGAAAAATTATACAATTGAGAATTAACATTCGGTCCAGTAACTAACACAATATCTTTCGTGTGAAAAGTTGTATCGAAAACTGGCTAAATTTTTTCTTATAGATATTTAAATTTAAGAATTTGGCTCCATCCTTATTTTTTTTTTAAATTTTCATACAATATTAGATACTTCGAACACACTTTTATATTAGAAGCGGAAAACAAAAGTACATTAACAATTCAATTAAAAATAAACAGAGAGATAGAAGCGGATTGAATGATTAGTGGTGAATGTAGGCGGAACTAGAAAATTTAAATTGAAGAGCTGAAACTTAAAATGTATAATGTGGTATCTGAAATTTGAAGTCAAATCTCCACAACTACAAAATTTATAAGAGACTAAACTATATAAAAAAATATATATAAGATAATAAAATATATTTACATTTTAATATATATAATTAAAAAAATTAAAAGTATGGTGGTGGCTTAAGCACTTTCTGAGTTACATTAAGATTTGTCCTGCGTAAAGTAACATGATTAAAAATATTTAACGTCGAATCACTTTAATGGCATATAGAATATTTTTGTAATAAAAGCTTATATCATGATGGCTCTGTAATTATAGATTTCATACAACCCTGTAAATATCTTGGAAATATCATAGAAAGATGCATTTAGAGCGACATTTTCGTTTTAGATGATAGACATGAATCGACTAGAAAAGTGTTCAATGATCTTCTCTCTTCAAACTCTGCTCTTTTGCTCTTATTTTCTTTCTCTATTCTTTTGCTCTCTTTCTCACGTGATCTTCTTTCTTTCTTCTTTGAAGAGAGACATAGAGAGGAAACAGATAGCAAGAGGCTGCTTTTCTAATATTTCTTACTATAAAAGCAGCAGATTCTCTTCCTATAAACAGTGGCGAAGCCACCATGGAATAGGATAAGCAATTGTTTATCTCTGAAATTTTAAAATCGGGTATGTAGTATACATATGTTGGTATGCCTACTCCTATGCTTTGACGATTCATTACTGCAATTCAATTGAATGAATTAAAATTGCAAATTGCGACTGATAATTGATTAAAATCATTGAGTGTTAATTTTTATTTATTTATGTTTAAATCTGATTTAGAATTTGGTGAGATTGATTAAAATGATTCAAATATATAAGTTAATTTTTCCCATTGATCCGGTAACTCGAATCTTTTTGCTCGCTCCTGACTCAAATCCTAACTACGCTACTGCTTATAAATATATATTAATGAAAAATTATTCTCAAATAGATTTAAGTGCATATTCCATTTACCAATTATTATCCCCAACCCAAACCCTGCTGATTAAGGGTGTCAACGGGTGCGATATGTGTCAGGTGGAGATATTTTCATACCCGTTATGATAACAAAAAAAAATCTTTATCTTTACCCGTATTTTCGAATACGGTACGGATCGGATAAACGGATAAAAAAGTGTCATTAACATTCCAATTTATATTTTCGATAAAATATTTTTCAAAATAAGAAAAAAATAATAATGAATACAACTAATTTGTATTATGAAAGTTTAATAAAATACAAAAACTTTATTGTATCATGTATCATCTTCATACAAATATATATCTATATATATAATTTTTTTTTTAATTATCTTATACGAAAACGGGTAAGATAACGAAAAAAAATTATTATCCTTACCCGTATCCGATTAGCTAACGGAAAAAAAATCTTATCCTTACTCGTGTTTTCATATACGATACGGATCAGATAAACGGGTAAAAGGGATTCCTTACTCGTGCCATTGACACCTCTACTGTTGATCCGCCTTCCCTGCCACTGGGAGGGAACGAACCTTTTCGGATCGGATCTGGATGAAACCTCACCCGACCCGATCCGACCCGTCTGCATCCCTCCTGCTGTAGATTGCAGAAGTTAGTTAGAGTGTAGTTTTCGTCATGTCTAAGCTCAAAGGGCCCATTTGACCGTTTGATGGATCAGGCCCAACAACCAGTAAATCCTCACCGTTGGATCAGACATCAAGTCCGATGAAAGGATGAGATTGATTTGTGTCTCTCTTTCTTACAAGTTTCTTCGAAGAATAATGGATTTTTTTGGCTTTTGCTTTCCGTACAAGTTGAAAACGTGATATGATAAAAATAGAGAGAAAATAGAGGCGAAATGTTTGCTCGTTATGGAATTGTTTCTCAATCATGCGGTCTCGTGCAATGTAACCTTTTTAGCCATAGGTTTTATTTTTTAAAATTTGTAAAGCAGATTCGCTCGATTTAATTACACAAAAGAAAGAATCTATTAATTGCGTTCGATTAAAACGGCCGAAGAATTCAAACTTCATAAATTAGGAACAAAATAATAAGAAATGAATTACACTGCATGCAATAGTTTATTTGTACGTTTGGATGACACAGGAATAGCACTAACTCAGGAATAACTGCTATTTTTGGTGAGCTATTCTCAACACAGCACGTTTGGATAAAAAAAACGCTATTCTCAACAAAGGAATAGCTTTGGTTAGCTGCTATTCCCCTGTTCCTATGAAATATTGGATTAGCAGTTATTCCGAATCCAGAAATAGCTGCTATTCTGAATTATTCATTGATTCATCCAAATGCACAAGTGTACAGTAAAGTGTTCATTGCTTTAGCTTTAATTTTTGTTTCGTTCTCAGAAAATTACGTTACGATCGTTTTCAACCTACATAAGAAAGCAATTTGATTGATTGGAAAATGCTCTCAGGAAAGAAGGCATTTGCATTTGCAAGATGTTCTTCTTACACGAAGTCAATACCAAGAAAGGCAGCGAATATAATGATAGAATTTTTTTTATTATTTATTAAGATGCTACAAAAATTCAATGGTATGAAATTTTGTTAAATACTTAATAAATAGTAAAAAAAAATTGAAAAAAAATGTAAAATTTGATCTGCAAGTACATTTGAATATATCAATTATGTTGAACGGTTTGGATCTACTATTTGAACTTTGAAAACTTCGTAAATGGTATCGTGGGTAATTCTTGAAAACATTCTTGACTCTGATAAGTAAGAAAATCTTTCTGAAATGAACTATGATATGATAAATAATAAGATTTCGAGTATTTTTATATCCCTAAAACTAATAAATAAGACTCATCTGTCTGGAAAAAAAAATGATTCTTTCTTTCAATGGGTCTTCTCTTTTTCTTTCTTTGACACTTTCTTTCTTTTCATATTGATGGTATAATATAAAACAAATACTTATTTACCATTCATATTATTTTGCAAAAAAAGGACATATAATTAATAAAATATTATTTTTCTGAAAAAAAGAGGAAAAAAAATGAAAAAAGAATTACTATATTCATTTCTATTCGGTTTATGAAATTATTTTGTTCTATTTTTTTATTATGTTTTGCTCATTTTGGTTTGAAGATTTTATATCGTGCTACTTCGGTGTCACCAAAAACAATGTAATTGGATCCCTCCTCTATATATATATGAGGAGGGTTCCAATGCCTCATGTCTTTCATGCCTTATATTTTATATCTTCGTTTTCAAAGTTCAAATTATCAATCCGAACCGTTAAAAATGACATATATACTAAAATATGATTAGGAGTGAAATTTTATAATTTAAAAAAAAAATACTATTTTTTAAGATGGGTTGAAAATCACTGTATTTGAATGGTTCAAAAAATAGTAATTTTGTACCTATCTTAAAAAAATAGTAAAAAAATTTCATCTCCATGCATATTTTAGTATAAATATTTTTTTGAACTGTTCGGATCGATAATTTAAACTTTGAAAACGAAGATATAAAATATGAGGTACGATGAGGTATGAAAATGATAAGGCATTTGAGGGTTAAAATTCCTGGTGGCTTTTAACTTCTATGGTGGCTCACATTTTTTATTTCTGTTTCAAATTTATAATAGTCAATTTGAATTGCTTAACATGGTCTTTGTATTAAATGTATATTGATATCAAATTTTATATATATTTTTTTAATTTTCACTATTTTTATAAATGGATACAATTTTTTTTTAATCAATAATCTAAAATCAGCGATTTTGTACCTATCTAAATAAATAGTACAAAGTTAAAAAAAGAAATTGGTTTCGTGGTATATTTTAAAATTATACTAAGCGGTTCGAATCTACTGTTTTAACTTTAAAAAAATAGGTTAAATTTCACCAGAGGTCACTAAACTTTGTCTTTTGTCACGAATTGGTCAATCAAGTTTGATTTGTCTCTCCATAGCCACTAAACTTTTAATTTGTCCCAATCAAATCACCTTATAAATTTTTCATCCAAAAATATTAACAGAATAATCTTTATTCTGTCCAAAATATAACATAATATGCTCATTACATTCAAAATTTTAATGGAATATGCCGACGACGTCCAAAATACTGAAAATGTTATATTTTATTAAAATTTTTGGATGAAAAAGTTGTAGGATGACTTCATTAGGACAAATTAAAAGTTCAGTAACTAAAGAGGAAAAAATCAAAATTAAGTGACCAATTTCGTGACAGAAGATAAAGTTTAGTAACCTCCAACAAAATTTATCCAAAAAAATATAAAAAAATATGAAACACAGTTAGACGTGAAAGATGTGACGTGTTTGAACACAATTAGACATGTAAATCATATTAAATTTTGGTTGACAACACAGTAAAAGAGCAAAGACCCCATCACAATCTCTCTCAATCCAAAATTTTGAAAATTATGGTTTAAGTCAGACAGCGTCCTTTTATTTTTTTCCTTTTGTTGGAACTTGGAAATGACAAATGAGACATGAGAAATTGACTTATTTCCATTTTCCGCTTTTAATTGTTAGTAAAAAGTTTTGCAATTATTTTAAGGCCATTAATTCATTTATTAAAAAAATGTGTGTGTGTGTTTTTTTTTAATTTTGAAACGCTCTCTAACAATAAAGCATATGTATATAAATGAACATACATACTGCATGTTTGCAATTTTAAAATTTTATTTTTTGGGTAAAAATGTAAATATTTTAATTTCTCTCAAATGAACATACATACTGCATATTGTGTATCTATATGTGATTAAATGAATAAATTAAATTAATTATCCTACTAGATAACAGGTAGGTAGCTCATGCAAATTATTATTTAGTATGCAAACTAAATTCTTCTTACAATAAATGAAAAATGTGTCTAGTCAAATCTATCTTATTGAATATAATATGGATTAAATAATCAAATAAATAATTTTTATTAACATCTCTAGTTTTTTTTTTAATGGAATTCAAGTTAATTTTTTACTGTTATGTACATAATAAAATTATAATAATGATTTTTTTGAAGAACATGGTGGAAAAACAATATTTGGAAGAGTATGAAAAAAAATATTATTTGAAATAATGCATTTAGTAAAGAAAACTAAAAAGTACTGGAAATATCCGAAATTAGGGAATTTCAAACAATCAGAGCCGCCAATTCAATATACAGCTCCATTCTTCGCGCGTGCGGGGGGGGGGGGGTTGAACTGGAGGCTCCTCAAAAATTTAAATATCAGTATATTGTAATGCGTTTTTGGGCCTCTAATTCAATCTACACTCCCCCCCTCCTCCCCACCCCAAAAAAAAAAAAAAATGGAGTCGCAGATTGAATTGATGATCATGGTATTTTTGAAATTCCTCACAAAACAACGTTTTTTTCTTTTCTTTTTGAGGTGGAAATGTTATTAATTTCATCCTCTCTTTGAATTTGAAGTAGCGAAAAAGTGTCATTTGAGCGCTCTTCTATGTCTGGGAATAATCTTTTTTTTTGTGAAATAACATCACAAAATTCGGATTTATATCTATTGAAGGTTATAAACATATGTTTTGAAACTTTTTAGTTTTATTCGGCTTTGGAATTTGATGCCGTTTTACAATTCTAAACATAAAATTTCCTAAGAAAGCAACACTCTGCAATAGATGGTTGTTAATATTTTTCTAATTGTTAGTACAAGCAACATTAAATTATAAGGAATCAAGGATCAAGTGGCTATAATTTTCTCTGGATCTAGACTTTATTCTTCTGAGGAAACTAACAAGCAATTGCTTCTCTTGATCCCAGATTTGTTCTTATTTTTTTTATTCTCTTTTTAATTATTATTTAGAAGAATGCTCGAAATAATTGTTGAAAGATGTCGTATATTTTTTATCAAATAAAAATATATTTTGATAAATGTCAAGGATTGTTTTATTTTTCACTATATATATTATCCGAACTTTGGAAATATATACTTAATTATTTAATAATATAGATTCCAAATTATTGTACAGTTTTTTTTGTTGTTGTTATTTTAGCTTTCGTACTATAATTTCTCCAGTTATATGATAAATCCCGCATAATTTTGTTACAACACATTTAAAATTATGTGATCTGAAGTCTCGATACTATAATTTTTACATTCATGGATATTTTTTAATTCTTTTTACAAGATAAAAATTGTTCACATCAAACTATTCAGTTTCCAATTTCAATTTTTGCAAAATTATACGTTTTATCATTTGATGCATCAAATTCATACAAACATGTAGGGGTGGCAACGAGTTGGCTCGGTCTGAGCTAAGTTTTAGCTCAACTTGTTAACTGTGGACCGAGCTATAGCCGAGCGAGCTGAATCTAGAGCATCCGAGCTAAAATTTCAGCTTGAAATCATGACAAGCTAGCCCGAGCTAACTCGCGAGCTGACGAACTGGCTCGCTGGGTCTAGCTGGATCCTTATTTAAAAAGAAAATGAATTATACAAACTTTTTGAATCGATCTGAACTGACTTGGACCGAACTAGACAATATAAAAATGCACACAAATTCATACATGTTCACAAATTGATACTTAGCCGAGCTAGGTCCCAGCTTGAACTCGTTAATTCTTGACCGAGCTAGTAATGAGCTGGCTCATTAACAGCTCGATATAGTAACAAGCGAGCTGTTAGGACCCGTTCAGCTGCTAAGCGGGAACGAAAATAGTTTGAGTTCGGATCCAATTTAAATGAGCGAAACACTGTGCACGTAAACAGTTGCGTACTGAACAGGCTCTTAGCGAAACGAGTCACGATCGAACTACGAGCTACGGACTTTTTTGGCACCCCTGCCAACACGTTTAAAATTGTGTACTAAAAAAAGTAAGATAACCGACAATTATTATTAACCGGTGACTTTTTACTTTTTCAGCATGGTTTGTAAGAAGAGTACACAATAAATGAAGGAACGACGACACTGTTCGTCTGTTGGATCTTCCATAGCAACAATAGTTTGTTTTGTTTTGTCGTGTCTTTTCTCCAATGTGCCAATAAACGAGCGTACAAATCGCAAGTATTAATTTACGGAGAAATGCCATGTGCTCTTCATGTGGGTATTTTTGTCACTGTTCCCTTCTTATTTATTTATTTATTCTCTTCGCAATCTGGCACGTCTTAATTTCTAATTCCAAAACCTTCTCGTTTCCTCTTATCCATGTAGATTAGCTCCTCTCCATTACCAAATGAAATGGAGACATCATGACTCTAGAAGAGAATTCATTTCCTCTTATCCATGTCAAATGAATTTATTTTTTGGAATGATATAATGACACAGTAGTGTAATTTGATGCTGTACTAAGCTAAAACTAATTTACAAAATACACTCCTTAATTCGCTCATGTAAATACTTAATATTAGTTTATAAATAGTAAAAACATGTGTAGTTCTGTAGAGATAAATTAATGTTTATTTCACTTCCAAAAAATTTCTAATCAACTTTATTATAAAACGAACTGTAGATCAATTGGCAAGTCCGGATCCATTTTGGTTGAGAATGGAGGTATAGGATACTAACATGCAAGATCTACTTGGAAGTGTAATTGATTATAGGCACAGCAGCGGAGGTGCATGCAAAAATCTTAATACCTTCACGTTGTAAGTCGATCAATTGGCTAGAATCACATGCGATTAACTTTGAATAATTACAAATTCCAGACAAGCCTCGTTCATCTATAATTACAACCGAAGGGCCTTAAACAAGATTTAAATAACTACTCCATTACTCAGCTATGTTTTGCAACATTCAGGGCCTGTTCGGTTGCCTGGCGGAAACAGAAATAGGTTTGGATTCAATTTGAATGGGCGAATCACTGTGCGCGTGGGAAAAAAAATGAGTGAATTTTTTTTTTCTCACAAGAACAGTAAAAGCCGAACAAACAGTGTAATGAAAAAAGTGGAAAAGAATAAGAAAATAAAACACTGTTGGTGTTCACCTTCTGCACACTCCGATATATAAAATATGCAGAAGATAAAAATTATTTAATTTATATATAAGAAAAGGAAGATATATAAAATATGCAGAAGACAAAAATCATTTAATTTATATTTAATTTATAAATAATTACTTTGTTACTCAGGTATGTTTTGCAACAGCCAGTGTAATGAAAAAGTAGGGAAATGATATATAAGAAAAGAAAACACCGTTAGTGTTCACCTTCTTCTTTTTTTTTTTTTGAAAAAGTGGTGACCCATCAATTTCATTAGACACCATAATATTGTTTGCTTCCAACTCCAAACAACTGGAAAAGGAAACGCATACAGTTTGTACCAAAAAACAAAACAAAAAAAATCAAAAAGGCCTAGACAAACATCCATAGTATAGAGCTGAAACATCAAAAACAAACATGAGAAACAACATCAGACAAAAAATAACTCCTAATCATTTAGAAACCTCTAATCCAAGCATATGGGTTAAATCTTTTTGTGTCAGCATAGGGTGCTCGATCTGTATCTCTGAATCTCCCTCTTGAACTGATTCCTGTTGTCATAATACAATCAGATCCTGAGAAGACAAGTCATTAGTGTCGAAATACATAATTAAAGACAAATTAAACAATGAACCATTATTTAAAGTCTTACACCAAAACGTAGTTAAAGCAATAATTTTGGAGCCAATGGTCTTTAAAGTAGTCATATGAGATTGTTGAAAACACAACTTATTTCTTTCAAGCCATATACACCAGAGCACAGCGCCTCTGACAAGCTCTACTAAAGGCTTATCCTCAAGAGGAATAGAAGCATTAATAAACCATATATTATCCATAGTGGGTCCCTCAAACATAAAGTTATTATGTTGAGCAATCCAATTCCGTATTTGAAAAGAGAAGGGACATTGCACACAAATGTGATCAGTGGATTCAAAAGAATCATAAAAATGACATTATGTACTACCTATTCAACTTTTGTGAGAAAAATTTTCTGTAGTTAGCAATTTATTTCGTTTGAGAAGATAAAGATTTTTTATTATTTTTAGAGAAATTTTTGATAACCAAATAGATATGAATTCAAAATTTAAAATACCTCCATATTCAAGCTATTTATAATAAGAATGAACTGTGAACTTATCTATAGAGAATCATCTCCATAATAAAATGTCATTTAAAAAGAGATTAAGCCTACAATTATTTAAATGAGAAAGCAGATTTAGTGTTCACCTTCTGCACACTCCAATATATAAAATATACGGAAGACAAAAATCATTTAATTTATCTATAATGTTCACCTCCTGTTTCATTATTTCTCTCTCAAATTTTACGATTTCAAAGCAAATAACTGTACTCGGTCAACTCCAGCTACGTTGTCGTTTCCTCTTCTTCTCTTCTCCTTCCTTCATTTTCCTTTAATAAATACATTTTAGATCACGTCCTTAAAGTTTAATATTGTTATTATAATTAGTATCAGTATAACCACAAATAATTCAATATATTAAGTACCTACACAGATAATTACCGAGAGCCTAGTGTAATGACACGAATCCTCGTCTCTCTTCATTTATTTAATTCTTAAAAATAACATCTAGAAAATACTGAATATACAATAACTCTTTAATTAAAAAAAGATATCCACGAATAAAATGATGCACATATGTAGTCATAACTAAAATATATTAAAAAAAAATGGTTTACGTACATATGTAGTCATAACTAAAGTATTTGAAAATAAATAAAAAATAGATCGATTTCATAAAAAAAAAAAAAGTTGAAAATTTAGCTTTCAAGTTACATTGATCGGACACAAGCTGTGTCAATTTTGATTTCATCAATTATTAATACACGACTTAAGAGATGCATGTTTGCTTGGCTTTTTATTGTAGAAATTAAAGTTTTAGCTATCATAATAGAGTCCGGCTAGTATAACATCAGTGTCATATGATATGAACTTCAAAATTAATTAAATAGATTTCAAACGACTAATTCAAACCATTCAAACCGATTTACTTTATGAGTGATGTGTTTACATACAAATTTTTTATATTTTCGAGTTATTTTAGTATCAAATCAAGCGGTAAAAATTTGAAAAACTCGTACATTTGACCGCTTGACTTGATACTAAATAAATTTGAAAAATTATAAATTTCGATGTAAATGCACAACTAATGAAGTAAATCGGTTTGAATAGTTTGGATTCACCGTTTAAAGTCGAGTCGATAAGTTATGGAGTTAGTGTTATATGGACTTATATGACACTGATGTTATACTAGCCATACTCATCATAATATTATTAGAATGCGATATATGGAAGAGGGGTTAAAGGCGTTGCTAATAGAAGAAAACTTCTTTTATATTAATACTTTTATATAGCTAATTTTGTGAATGTCAGGTATGTAGGGGGCTAACAGGAAATATAACAGCGTCTCTGTTAGAAACCTGAAATCCTAGGGATCTTACACTTAGGTCATGTTCGGCTTCCAATTGAGAATGTGCATGAACACAGTAATTGAACTGAAAATTATTATTTTGGTAGAAAAAAAAAATTCAGTTCTCGAGAAAAATAACGCGGTCGAACAGAACCTTAGCTAGTTGTTTAATAATTTAATTAGTATTTATTGCACAAAACAAACATTCACGGTCTTCTAGAGTTCTAATCCCGACTCCTGTTGCCTTCTCAGTTTTGACACGTGGCAAGAAACTATAGAAAGTCAAACCAGATGTATACAGTCTAAAATTTTGCTAGCTGTAAATGTTCAGATGTCCAGTTTTTCCATCTCGTATTATTTCGAATTTCGCAATTTATGTCTGGCCTCCTGGAGACCTGCGCTATTATTCAAATTCCTTGACTTAAAATATACGATGAAATAAATTTTAAATTGCATCAAACTTAATATACAATCTATCTAAACTGTGCATCAACATACTTATACTTTTATTTCTTTTATATTGATAACTGTTTAGCCATTTTCAATAAGATATTATTGTCAGAGGTTAAATGGAGCTCTCCATTGCAATCTAATAAAAAAGGTACAGAGTGGTACGACCTCCCTGTTTTAAAGGGCAAATAAATGACTAAAGACCAATTGACCGTTAAATAAAATTCCCGACAATTAAACTGTAAAAATTAGAAAATTACTAATCCTGCCGACAATTAACTTACAACCAAGATTAGAGGCGCTTAAAAGAGCAATCAATCATTCATTCATTCATTCATTGATTCTAGCAGTTAACTAAACCCAAACCCTAAAACAACATGAACCCCACATGCTAGGTTCCAATCAGATGCAACATGGTTACATGGTCTACTTGAACTAGATATCAGGCGCAACACTAATAGTAGTGGGTCCCTGGTCTAACTCAAATCTTATCATTTAGGCCATGGTGCTAGAGTGCTTCCAAAAGTGTCATTAATAAAACGGTCCTCTTTATAAAGCAAGCGAGGGGAATAATGGGACCAATCTAGGTTCCTCAACCGTGCTAATCTTACTTACCTTTTTATTTGAAATTATTAATAGAAATTGACAGAGCATCTTTTGCTTCTTGCAGCGCAAAAAAGTAGAGTTAAAGGAGCGCATTATATGGATGGTGCGCTGCATGAAGCAAAAGCTTCTCTGTGAATATTTTTACACAAACTGTGTCTGATAGTGAAGAACTTCATTTGTTGTCATTATTGATTGGTTCGTCAACCGTGCTAACCTTAATTACCTTCCTATTTAAAATTATTTATAGAAATTGACAGAGCATCTTTTGCTTCATGCAGTGCACGAAAAGTAGAGTTAAAAGAGTGCCGCATATGGATGGTGCGCTGCATGAAGCAAAAACTACTCTGTGAATATTTTTACACAAACTGTGTCTGACAGTGAAGAATTTAATTTGTTATCATTATTGTTAGATTATAATATACAAAACGATATGGAAAATTATTGACGATATACATGGATCAATCAAATCATATCACGTTACTTGGATCAGATTTAAATTTTAGAAAAAGGCACGCGAATACGCATTAATGGCATTAAGCTTCGAGGAAAAAGAAAACAAGCACAGGATCCAGATCCGGGACCAAAGTGCCTTTGTACTGTTCCATTTCCATTTCCCGCAAGAAAAGGACAAGGGAACTCGCGCTCCTACCATACACCTCCAGTGTAGATCTTCTGTGGCTAGTGAGAATAAATCATGTGTGACCTTGGCGAGAATAGTGACAAATGAATTATTCGGGTTCGGTTTAGTGAGGTCGAAGATTTGTGATTCGGAAATAATTCGGGTATAATTCAAAAATGATTCGGAATTATTCAGACCAGAGATCTCAGTCCTACAAGAGAGCAAAAAAAAAAGTTCTCGGAAAAATTTGGGAAAAAATGGTAAAATTTGCGAATTATTCGAGTTTAATTCGGTCAAAGTTCGGTCAACCGAATAATTCGGCCTTCGGTTCGGCATCACTAAGAAAACAAATTATTCGGTTTAATTCGCTAATCTTGTGACTATGTGAGACCAGTGTTGTAAAAAAAGTCCATTTAGGCCAATTAGTCGTTGGCGGTGATCAAACCATCATGGATTTTTCCGACTAATTGACTGATTATTTCCAATTATGACCGATTATTTCTTATTAATCGCTTAGCGGTACCCTTGGATTTTATGTGTTGGCACGCCTTTGAAAATTAAATCTGCCACAGAAGATCATAAGTTCTCTTTCTGGACTAAGATTTAGGTCGCGAGAAATGGGCAAAAAGTAAGCGAAAACTAGTTCTTGACATCTTGTCCTTGTCCGTCAATAATTGGAGAGGAAACAAATCGGCTGCTTGTATTTCAAGACCATAAAAAAAAATGAAATGAAAATTGGTTGAAAGATAAAATAAGAAGTACAAAAGAAATTATATTAGTGGTGAGTTTAATTATTTTGTGTCTATTTCATAATCAAACGTTTAATTTGTATTGAGATTCGTACAAACATATTTTAAAATTAATAAATTTAAATGGTTTCTTGAATCTATATGTCTATACGAATTTTAACGTAGATCGGACGGTTTAAGTCCGATTTTAGATGAAATTTTGTTCAAAACCATTTGGACAAAATCCCTTCCATTAAACAATTAGATTAGATAGAAGCTAATGAGCAAAGTTACCACAAATTCCTTTAATTTTTATTGCAGCTGTAATTCTTCTGATCATCTGACATCTCTAATAAATGCCATTTCCTCTTGAAGAATATAATATTTTTTTTTCCTTTTTGCCAAGATATTATATTTGTTGCCTTCTTTACTGATGCTGGCGGTTGCCTAAGAAAGAGTCACAAGATACTATAATTACTGAATCAACGGACTCATTTTATTTTCGGCACTTTGCACAGCCAGAGTCTTTGGGGGACTTTTTCGGGTACATGTAAGATAATCGATGCTTTGCTATGATTAACTTTAGGCGTGGCGACCCCATGTTACCTCCACGTTAACGTCTCACTCAGTTTGTGCACGTCAAGTGTTATCAGAATTTTGGTTGGGGGTGAAAATATTTACTTATTAACCCTTCAAAAAAGTTAGTTCTACGTTTCCAATACTTCCTTATCGAAAGATCCTTCTAATTTACTCTACGCTTGAATAATAAGCCGAAATTTTTATAATATCCCAAAAAATTAATAAATTTCAAATTCTACCAACTTTTGTACAGAATTTTCAAAATTGTTCAAATCAGTCAAAATATCACCGGTTTTAATCTACTTTCCGGTTATTTTCCAACTGATTCCAGAATTGGGACCGGTGAGATTTTTGCAAAAATGAACCAGTGAGATTTTGCCCGGACAAGGAATGAATCCTATAACCAGTGAGATTTTTGCCAGTTTCAAAAAAACGAACCAGTGAGATTTTAAAAAATAGAAAATTTTATAATTTATTTATTTTTTATATTGATTTATTAGAAAAATTGCGACAAATAACCTTGATCAATATTTTTTAGGCCGGATTTTTCGCAACAATATGAAAAATTAATATATTTCTTTATGTATTATTGAAAAAAAAATATACTTAAATTCTGAGTTATTAAATACAGAAAAATTTACTTTACGCTTGAATAATTAGTTAATAACTGAATACATTTGAGACCAGCCCGAGGGTATATTTAATGAAGCAATAGTTTTTGATGGTATATAATATACGTAAAAAAGGTACGAAAATACAAATACCGTAGTTTTCCCACCTACCGACGGTTCGAAGTGCGTGCGTCACTTTTATCTCCTTACTCTTCACATGACAGTGCGTGACCAGACCTCTCAGTTCGAATCCCTGATTGGAGTATTTCTCGGTTTTTGCCCCTTTTTTTTCTCAGGTATATTGAGTTTGAATTCATTCTATGCTTCTTTCTTCTTCTTCTCTTCCTGCTGCTTCTTTTCTTTGGTTTGGAGGCTTCGGAGTTTCTTTTCTTCTTCCTTTCCTTCGGTTAATTTTGCTTTACCCGTGAAAACGATGTGATTTTTGAACAGTCTGGGGACTTAATCTCTTCGAGAAATTGTTTTCTGGCAGTTTGAAAGCCTGGATAGGTATTTTCTCGCGTAATGTTGTCGAGTTTTGGAGATCATTGAGTACTAAATTTTGGAGATCAGTGTATATCTTTTGGCGAATTTTGCTCGAATTAATGGGTTAAATTCTGTAATTGTCTGTACTTTTGTCATAAGGCTTGGAGAGATAGTTCTCGTAGAACTCAAAATTGTGTGAATAAACATTGTTTCCTGTAATGCTGTTGTAATTCGATTTATATTTCTGTTCTAGCTGTATTCATTGTTTTGTAACTTTTTACTTCGATTATAATTAAAGAGTTCTCTGTTTTATCTTTATAAGTTGTGAACATTGTTAGAGGAGTAGGTTTCATGAGGCATAAATTTGTTCAAATCTTAGTAACAGTTGTCATAATTGCTACTTTTTAATTTTCTTAAAGTAAAATTGGGAGAACTATTTAGAGCAATTTTGAGTTTTCTCCATTCTTACTGTTTTGTTATTTTTTGAATTGTTAATTTGTTGAATATGAACTTATTTATATTAGTTTCTTTCCTTTGTTTCATAGTGCAGCGGAATTGTTGTCTTTAAATCGAGAAATATAAGCTAAGCGGTATGAGATAGCAATTCAAGTAGAAAAAAATGACAACAGACGTGGATCAAGGCTATTTTGCATGGTCACAAGAGGAATTAACCCAAAGAGATGCTTCCACGGTATTTTTAATTTTCCTTTCCTTTTTTTTCAGATGCTATTTTGAAAATATTACTATTATCAGATGAATTTTTATATTTAGACACCGTTAAATGGTGCTATTAAGTATTTCAAACCCAAAAAATGTTACCTTCATGGAACTCTACCAGTGGTGAAAAGTCTGATTTCATATCGGCTTTTGTTTGTTTTTGTTTGTGTGTTCTTAAATTTTACCTATCCTTGTGATTTTCCTCTTCCAAAAAAAAAAAAGTTACACTTTTATATTTATGTTTTTCTTTCTATATTTTAGGGGGTCACAATCTCGCAAATGCTAGACCATGGCTCGGTTTCCTTCGGCAAATTTGAATTCGAATCGCTGTCATGGGAAAAATGGTCAGTCTTCAGGCACGACAGGCGGCAAGAGGAACTTGAGAAATTCAATGGCTTAGTGGCCGAAAAAAAGGCCTATTTTGAGGAATACTACAAGAGGATGCGGGCCCTGAAGGCGCTACAGCAGCAACAGCAAGAGGAGCAAGCGCAGCAGCAGATCCAGCAGACTGAACTCACCTTAGACTATAGTGTAGATGGGAGCCTCTCTGAGGAAGAACAGGAAACAGCAACTGGAAGAAAAATGGAAGCTGAAATGGAAACAGAAAAAATTATTGAAGAGAGAAGGAAAGATCCGGAAGGCTGTACTGTGGCGGAGAATCCTAGTGTTGGGGACACCAAGTCGGAGATGCCAATCGTTGGGGATGTGAAGGGAAGCGATAAGAGAGGTAGCAGGATAGTCTCGAAGAGGCTAATAGAATGCAAGACTATTTCTAAGGTAAAATTTATATTCTTGAAAGTTCAGGTTATGTTGCAATTTATGCTCCCCTCACCCAATTAGAAGGTCATTTTGGGGATTCTGAATTTATTAAGGGTTGATTTATGTCGGACCTTTCTCCCATTTTTGAGAGGAAAATGAGATTGCGTTGCTCTTAGGTGAGGAATGATAATATAACAAAGTATTTTCTTGTACAAGTTATTTGTCATGATCCGAAACCTGTACTAGTGACATAGTAACTCTTACAGCAATTCTTGAGTGTGCACAGCTGAACCTTTGTTTTCTATCATGTCTGCATTTTTCTCTTTTTAGGAACCTTCTAGTTCTACACGATTCTCTCCTGGTCCAAAACAAAACTCCAGACCTCAAACACGACCTGTTGTGCATAAACCACAGCCACAGCCACAGCCACCGCCACTACCACCGCCGCGAAAAATCACAGGAAAGACTAACAACATAAGCAACCTCAAAGTCAGAACAAAGGAAGCTACTAGAACAATTCCAATTGCTAGTACAGCAACTACAAGTGCAATTGCAACTCCTAGGAGGCCTAGTTCAAGTGCAATTGCAACTCCTAGGAGGCCTAGTTCAAGTGCATCAGCTACTAGAACAATTCCAATTGCTAGTACAGCAACTACAAGTACTATTGCAACTCCAAAGAGGCCTAGCTCGAGTGCATCTATGCGTAGGCCTCCTAGTGCCAGTGGGACCCGTCCTAGCTCGACACCAAGGCGCCCACTTTCATCAGCTGGAGATAGGGGAGGAGGGATGAGAGAGAAAATGCAGAGATCAGATTTGAGTAGCAATAGAGTGGGAGCAGTTACTCATGGGAAGATGGGCCCCTCTGTACATGTAAGTTCAGTTTGATTTCTTGTACCAGTAATAACACGACGACTCATTTGTCACCTGTTAGTATTAGTAGTTGCCAACTGGGAAACTATGTAACTTCCTGTCAACTATCTGTACTGTCATTGAGACATAATCCTTATTTTTTTTTAAATTTACCAATAAAATAGTCTACTGCTGGTGTTACCATTTAATGCTGTAAAAGTACATTATTTCATTATAATTTTGTTTTGCATATTGGTAAAGACCTTTTCCTTCTTGCTCCTGATACATGAGTTTATCTTACCAGTATGTACTTTAACTGTTTTTTTGTGTATGATCTTACAGGTCACTCCAAGAATGAACATCATACCAAGTACTGTTAAAAGTATTACACCTGAATCTAAGAGGTTAGTTCCTAATCCTACTATTTTGTGGTAAATTTATTTACCTTCAATTATGGTAAATGCCCCTTAGACTTCCCATTGCAGTTCTCCACAAAGATATATTGGGAGAACTAGAGGGGTATTCTGGGCATTTTAAAAAGGGAAGGAAGGCATGAAGAAATTCTCTTGTTCAGTTCAAAAGAAATTACCTCATATTGTAATAGTTTAATGTTTTGTCATTACTTTTTGTGACAAAGGGCAATCATGATCAGTATCACTTAAATAACAGTTATATTATTATTTTTTGAGCAAAGGTTGGGGGTCAAGCCACCCAACTATTTAATATCCTTGTTATTATAACAAAGGATTTCCCCCATCCGGGTTTTGAACCCATGGCCTCTCACATAGAGACCATGTGTCTTTGCCACTAGACCAAAGGCTAGTTCTAGTTATATTATTATTTTGGTAACAATAATATATTATTCTTCATAGGCAAGTTTCAAAGGAGCCATTGGTCTTGAACAACAATTCTACAAGCGTGAAAAGACCTGAAAGATATATCCTTGATGCTCAGAAATCAAGGTACCATTTTCCCTTTTCCAAATTAATCAAATGACTGCCTTGAGATCATAATACTAGTCTATTGATGTCATCGTATTTTATATTCATTTATGGCCTTCTAATCTTTGTTTTTCTGCTAGTGACTTCTATACATCTACAATTCTTTCTATGTAAACAGGTCAATCAACCTACCTCCTAAGAAGAATCCAAGCTCTTCTGGTGCGAGTGAAATATTTTCTAGAAACAAAACGAAAGAGGTAATATAGGCAATCTGATTATTCATTATTAGTGTCAATCTCTCCATATCATACTTGTCCCAAGTCTGAAATGTCTATAAGGTTGAAACTTCAATTATTCATAAAACAGCACTATCTGCTGCTTGTATTATATAACATGTCTTTTACCAATCAGCTTAGGAATTGACTTCAGTTATACTGAAGTTTATGGTATGTTTTTATTTATTTCAATTATATATTATAATATTATAAGAATTGGTTCTATTTTCTAAATAGGCCCCAAGTACAACACAACCTCGCAGTACTACACGAAATAATGTGACGCCAGCTCGAAGCAATGTCCCAGTGAGAAATGCAACCCCTTCACGTATGAATGACAGCAATAAGATAGGAACTCAGAAGGTATCACCTTTTTTTAAAGATTTTGTGCACTTATTTGCCTACCGAATTTGTTTTGTCTATGTTCATGACATCAATACTTGTTTATCAAGGACAAGCAGGGGCGAAGCTAGTGTATTACAGGGGTAGGCATTTGCCTACCCCTGAAAACACCAGCACACTTGTAATTTTTTTATCTAGACCGTTTGATATATAATTAACCGTTCAAATTCTATCTACACATAAAGCCGCACTATTGGAGATGTACATCTGAAAAGGTGGGTTTGGAACTTTTTATTGACTTTGTTTTTCTGCGTAGACACAGTTTACAATCAACCTCCTCAAAACTGTTCTTACCTTTTTAGTGCTGAAAAGAGAAATCAAGTGATCCCTTCTATTGAACTATTTTGTGCACATGATAGGAAAACTATTCTATGCACTATTTATCCATTTCGAAATGCTTCACCTAGAGGCGAGATCTTTTCTCTACAAATGGTCCCTGACTTTTTTTACCCTCTAAAATTTCATATACTTGTACCCATTTTAAAATTCTAATACCATCATAGTGGAGGCTTAATATATCAATAAATATTATAAATTATTAATCAACGCAGATTTGTTTTTAAATAGAAGGGAAACTAATAAGAGCACATCTATATAATATAGATATCAAGTTTGAATCTTTGTTACTTGTAGTCCATCTATAATACTCTCAACAATGCTTTGCTTATGAGCTATTTTGTATGGATACAAGTACAGATACCGTATCAGATATGATACGGGATACATTGATACAATACTTTTTAACACGATACAAGTATCAATACGGCAATAAGATACATATCGGATACGGGTACAGGACTACAATTATATATGTTGAAATTTATTATGTTGAATTTTTTTTTGCAACTATATATATTTGCCTACCCCTAATAAATATTCTGGCTTCGCCACTGAGGACAAGTGTCCTCTCAGGCATTGGACGGTGGGGTCCAGATTAACTCAATCCGGTGCCTATTCGGGGATAGCGTAGGGGCCAATTTTATTTGTCCTTTGAGATTCGTGCAAAAGTTAAAGGAATGGTCCAAATCCACTAATTTTTAAAGATGCTCTTGTCTGGTACCAAGGAGGATATGAATTCGTTTATCAATGCAGTGGGAACAACATAATTGATTAATGTTGGACAATTTTGCCCTGACCCTAACATGCTCTATTTCATTCTAAGGCCTGAATGTAAACTAAAATCAAATTTGACAGGCTTTGCATGAAATATAATAATAATTGCAAGTGAAGATGGTATTAAAATTTGTAAGTGTGGATTAGTTATCTTTTGTTTGGCTGGACCTGGTTGGTAATCTCTAAACATTCATTCCAGTAACGGAGAAAATGTTACCTTTTCATTTTGTTTGTTCCCACAACTTTGTCAATATTTCAAAATTACCATGCATTACAGGTGCAGACTGGTATGGCTTGCCAGTAAAGGCCTTTTGCTGTACCACTCACAAGGATACCATCCTAATATCCTGCCAGGCTGACATATAATTTTGAATCTACGTGCAATTATTTGAACTTTCTTGTGCTATAATGTTTCAGCCTATTCCACCCCGTACCAGTGAGACACCGCGTGTCGGGAGTAGACATCCCACGAGTAGCTCTTCTGTCAATGCAAGGAAGCCAAAGTACATACTTATTTTCCTAATTTTTGTCACATTTTCTTGCATGCTGTGAATCAAATTAACTTTGACTTCTTTAAGATTGTTGTGCATGTAACTGCTAGTGATGGTAAAAAATAACTGGTATACAGGAAAAAATAAGAGTGAGGCCATGGTAATATGAATATTACACAAAGACCTGTGCTATGGACTCATATTTACGTTTTTAAAGTTCAAATAGTTGATCTGAACCGTGTTCATGATCTTCATGTTGAAATGTACTTGCAGACAATTTATATTTTTTAGAATTCGTTCACTATGTTTTTAGATTGGTAGAAAATCACTTGATTTGAAAATTCTGGACCATCCGAAAGCAGCGATTTTCTACCTATCTAAATAAACAGTAAACAAATTCTTAAATATTTAAAATTTGATATGCTAGTACATTTTGGTATGAAGATTATGTTTACCGGTTCGGACCGACTGTGAACTTAGCATAGGCCAATCCGTAATATGCATATTAGCATAAGCCTCACTCAAAATATATTTATAAATTGAGTATGACTACTTCAAGGTGAATTTTGTTTCTGACTGGCCTCTCCTGGTGTGTTTCAGAGTGGAGACCAAAACATGGAGGTAATTTGAATTTGACAGTTTTGAGCTTGAAATCACAAAAGAAGCACCTTTGGAGCAATGCCTGCTTCAGCTGAAGAGAAACTTGGAACCATCAATTGTTAGCCATCTTATAAATGTCTGTACCTATTCCATCTCCTCTGTTCATCCTCGTTAGATAGTCAAGTGGTCTTCTGTAATTGGTGTCATTTTTGTTGTATTCCTTTACAATCTGTTTTAGTAATGTTACTACTTGTCAATGGAATATGATGCTATGTATATACTTAAAAATGACATTATGTAGAGACTTGTTCCGTTATTAGGGTAATTATATTTCCTCCTTTTGTTAAAAAGTTTATGCACGCTGAAAGAAATTTGGAGATCTTTATATTTAAAATAGAATTCAAAGGGCATGTTTAGGAGATGTGAAATTGTCCGTGGAGTAGAGAATTGAGTTTACTTAATTTGTTTATTGTTTGCCCTTGACATAGTATAAAGTAAAACTGGAAAATAATAAAATTTTATAAAGCCACATCCCTTGTGAAGTTGAATGAGGTTAACTGTTTGAATTCCAAACTTTGAAATATCAAATATAAATTCAAATGTGAGATTGGTATTTGTAAAAAAGAAAATGTGACATTAAAACCGAATTTTTTTCAGTTACCATTTAAAAATAAATGCCGAATTGCTATACCTTTTCAAAAAGAATTTCATTCTTGACCGAGACAGCTATTGCTATTATTTGATATTCGACTGTTTATACAACAAGAGAGAATTTAGATATGCCATGATGCTGATACATCTCAATCTCGTTCGATTAATTAATCGTTTCGATTTCAGGTAAAAGATGAGCATACATCTCAAGCTGTTGCTTGAAAGGAGCAACTGCCAAGCGACAAGCGTACTTTTGTGGAATGTTTGGAAGTTGGTACATGTCTATTACTTTTATGGAAGTTGGGCATGGGATGAAATATGAATGATAGAAAATGGGTTTACATGAGAAAAAAAAAAGCTTAGGTTTAATTAGTTATTTGGGCCTTTCTTGTCCAAAATGTAGACATGTAATATGGGTATGTCTAACTTGATTTCGGGCCTCTGCTCGGCGCCTATCTAATTGTAGAATTTATTAGACTAGAGAGTTCATAAAATCTGAAGCGTTCTTTTGAGATTAGACGGCTATAATTATAGATACTAAATATTTTGTATGGACAGATTTGGATTTGGATTGTCTGATCTGAAATTTATTGATCCATTTTTGTAAATAGACATTTTAATGTATTATGTGAGTCCGACTAATGTCATAACGTTATAATTTCAGCCTAAGTTATAACAAGTCAGTTTTTGCGATTCCAAAGTCTAAATAGTCGATTCAAACCGCTCAACTTGATCTCCATATTCAAATAGGTGTGGAGACCAAATTTTATATTTTTTGGAACTTTTTTTTACTATTTTTTTAGATAGGTACAAAACCACTGTTTTCAGTTCTAGACCATCCAAAATAGTGATTTTGTACCAATTTAAAATAATAGTAAATAAAATTCCAAAAAAATATAAAATTTGGTCTACCAGCCCATTTTAATATGGAGATCATGTTAAGCGGTTCAGATCGACTATTTAGTCTTTAAAATTACAAAAGATGACTTGTTATAACTTAGTCTGAAATTATAACGTTATGACATTAGCCGGAGACACATTCCAGTCTGGGTACGGGCAACGTAATATTTTATATTTTATTCCATTAATCCAAACCGTTCTTTGTGAAATATAATTTAATCCTAACCATTTAAATGTTTGAAGAGTCTAGATTTATTAATTGTACCTTGTCAGATACCTTAAGACTAAGAGGATATGGACTCAATATATAATATGAGAACTTCCCTAATGTGCATAAACAAATGATTCTAATACCAGCTTGAATTATAACATTAGTAGAATAAAAAAAGCTACCAGTGTAAAATTTTATGATGTGCATAATAGAGAGCTCTAGCCCCTAAATTTTATTAATTTAACATTAGTAGTGTAAATTACAAAAAAAAGTTTAGAAGGAAGCAAAATTATAATCAAAGAAAATTAAGCCGCGCATAGACTTTTTTTTTTTTTTGAAATAACTGATAGTGGCTATCAGGAGTTTACAACAAACTTAGGTACAAAAAAATAAAAACAACATCTACCGTTAGAATCAACAAAATTTTCTCCACAGCTTTGATTCTTTGATCGATTGATGAGCTATCCAGTGGGGGTCTGACTCAATGCCATAAAAAAAATTTCTATTTCGACTGCGCCAAATGAACCAGCAAACTGCAAAGAACAAAGTTCCCATTGCGAGCGAGGAATTTTCCTCTGACATGCCCTTCCCGAGTTAGATACAACTGCTTGGACTATGTCTCTGGTTTGTAATAAGTTAAAGCCTAGCATCGAACTCAATAACCTCCATACCTGCCTCGCATGACCGCATTGAAAGAAGAGGTGCTTCGCAGTTTCAAGGGGACACTGATGACATACCTCACACTATGTATCACAACTCAAACCTCTGGTAATCATTACATCATCGGTTAACAGCCTTCCTTGCAAGAGTAGGTACCCAAATACACGGACTGTAGGCAGTATTTTGAGCTTCCAAATGAATCGGAATTCGCATTTCACTGTACCAGCAGCTATGACCTGCTTATAGAAGGAGTTGGATGTGTATTCCTTGTCATTAGTCCACAACCATTGAATTTGATCATGTACCTGACCTGGTACCGGCTGTACCTGGCTAATACCAGTAGGGTTTGCCATTTAAAGGCCGCGCATAGACTTTGTTTTTGTATTGTATGATTACTATAGCATCAAGTTGAAAACAAGTTCTTTCTTGTAATTTATTTTCTTGAAAATATTGGTAGAGGTTGCAAAATCGTGAGAGAGAATCAAACTCTCGACCTTTAAATAACCAATAATTCTAAAATCTTTTCTAGCCAACTGTACTACCTTTCCTTTTTTTCTTCTCTCTTGTAATATCATCCGTAAGTTCCAATCCATCTTGACATTGTTATCGTAATATTCAACTACATCTTTCTCACCATACAATGAAGCAAATCAAAACTTGTAATTGTCTTGTGAATTTAAGTGAAGCTGTGAGGGTGGAACTATAAAACTTTGATGGAGGGGGCTAGAAATTAAAATGTATGTTAGTGGAATTTGAATTCAAGACCTCTCAACTACAAAATAAAACTCTAACCACTAGACTACAAATAAACATTTAATTATTATAGAGAGGAGCTAGACTATATAGAAAGTTCTAAAAAAATAAAATAAAAATAAATTTTAATATAAATAACTAAAATTTTAAAATCATAGAGGTAGCTTAGTCACCTTAATTCCAATACACTGAGATCCGCCCTGACTGTCAGTATATTGTTTGCAAATCATGAGATAAGATTTGTGGTGCATATCAGCATATATCGTTTCAAATTGCTACCTACACAGGTAACATATGTTGGGTGTGTTGCATCCTCTCTTTATCAAATTGTCAATTGTTGATATGTTTTTTTTTTGCTTTGGACCATGAGTCAATAAACATTATTACATTTGGAGGCGATTGTAATTTTCAGATTTTGTGGATGTGAGCGCGTACAAAAAAAAAGTATATGCTTAAATAATAAAAATATACTTAAGAATAACAAAAAAAGGCGAATAATTTTTTTTTAAAACTACATATTTATTTTGATTTTTCTTGCCAAATGAGAGGTAGGCTAGCTTGATTCCTGAGTCTTCGTTCTTTCAACTTGAACAGTTCGGATCGATATTTTGAACTTTGAAATTGAAGATATAGATGTGAAGTAAAACACTCGCTTTACTTCGGGAAATACCATAGCACAACTCATATATATATATAGAGAGAGAGAGAGAGAGAGATGAGCTACGGTGAGCCATGGAGTAAAATGCGTTTGTACTCCACGCCGTATTTCATTTTGAAAGTCCAAACGATCGATCCGAACCGTTAGATGTGATCTCCATATTGAAATGTGCTTGGAGACCAAATTTTATATTTTTTGGAATTTTTTACTATTTATTAAGAAATTTTGAAAATTACTGTTTTGCTGTGAACAGTAAAACAATAAAAATTTATGGACCATCGGATCAGCGATTTTCAAAATTGCTTAATAAATAGTAAAAAAATTCCAAAAAAATGTAAAATCTCGTCTCCAAGCACATTTCAATATGGAGATCATGTTGAGTAGTTCGGATCGGTCATTTGAATTTTCAAAATAGAAATAGAGTGCCATGGAGCACCAACTCATTTTACTCCATGGCTCAACGTAGTCCATCTCTCTCTCTCTCTCTATATATATATATAATTTTATTTTAAAAAACTATCTTATATGAAAATGGGTAAGATAATAGAAAAAAAACCGTTATCCTTATCTGTACTTGATAAGCTAACGAAAAGAAAATCTTACCCTTATTTGTATTTTCGAATACAATACGAATCAGATAAACGGATAAAAGAGTACCATTAACACTCCCAGGAACAACCAAGCAGTTATAATTTTTGCCAAACGCGTCGGTTTATAGCACTTTTTATCTAACGTTGTATTTGTTAATTGAAACTTCGAAACTTAATAAAGTTAAAAAAAAAAATGAACACGAAGAGGCGCTTTTTTGAAAGAACCAGCACAAGTAGTACGAGGATATGATTGGAGGAGATTTGGGAACATGCAATATCTCACTAAAGAAAAAGACATCATTATGCTTGCTCTCCAATCTATCCATGGTCAATTTATACTATGACACTTGATAACTTTCAACTTTCAACTTTCTTTCTTTGTTTTTTTGTCTTCTAAAACAAATCTATTAATTCATCAAGTTTATTCTTTATTAATCAATTAGTTTTTCCTGTGATAGGGAATTTTTTTATAAACCATAATTAGAAAAAAGATTTTTATAAAACCAACATCAATTCGGTCACAACTATTTTTACAAATTTTGAGAAAAAAATACGTTGAAAAATTGTAAAAATATCTGGAACTGAATTGTTATTTCAGTCCCAAAAAAAAATTCGGGACCAAAATGACATTTTATTTTTATGATTTAAAAAAAAAGTAATCATGTTGGTTTGATAAAAATCTTTTTTCTAATTATGGTTTATAAAAAAATTCTGTGATAGGTGCTAAATCATTATCCAAATCGGTACAAATTCCATAGGTTCTCATGCTAGCTAGGTTTACATGTTCCTCCAATAATCATGCTAAGGAATCAATAATATAGGTCTTGCGAGTCAACAGGTCTTTATCTCAGGGACAAATATTAAATTTATGAAGGTCAACTTAAAAAAAATATATTTGAGAAAAATATAGACGACGAGTATAGAAGATTTTTATACAAAAAAAATTGAGAGTCAATTTAAGAAAAAATATAACAAATTAAAAATATGTAGAGATGTATATATAACTCTAAAATTTTTGGAAACAAAATAGAATGATATCAATTGACCTCGTTTATGTATGTGAATTGTGAAGTCACTTAACAATTAATATTTTAACAATTTTGACAATAAAATTTCAAATATATTGAAAATAATTTAAAATTGAGAGGTTATGCATCAAGGACCGTTAATTTGAACTACTAAAATTTCACTTAATATATGGCAAAAATACACTAAATTTCATCATATTTATATACATTGTATGTGAATAATATAAATCATGCATATAGTGTTGAATTTTTTTTTTATTATTAAAGAATCTCATTACACTTGAGCATTTTATAGATGTTATTTTTGAGAATTGATCTTATATCTCTTTCAAAGAAACAAAAGCTTGTACCGCTGCACTAAATCTGCAATTCTTAAATCTTTTTTTTTAAACTGTCTATAAACAACAACAGTCATAAATCATAATCACAGAAAAAACAACGAGGCAATATTTAATATTACATCAAATCTTAACTTAGCTGACATAAAAGAATGTAAAACAGTCATATGACATATCTGAAACTTAATTTACCAATAGAATTTGAGTAGGTTGTTCTTAAATTTATCAGGTCTTTTTGTGAATTCAACTCTAAAACTTAATTATTATATTGGCTTCTAACGATGAATCCAAACTGTTAAAATCTATCTACTTTACGAGTGATGTGTCTCTGCGCGAAATATTTAAATTTGGAATTAATTTTGTATTGGATCAAGTGGTAAAAAAATATTCAAAAAATGAATGCATTAAAATTATGTATATAGCTTCTAATTTGACCTCTTGACTTTACACTAAATTAATTTCAAAAAATAAAATGCTTGTTTACATATAGATGAATCACTTATAAAGTAGATGGGTTTTTACAGTTCAGATTCGTTGTTTGAAGCTAATCCAATAGATTTTAAAGTTAAGTTTACAAAAAGACTCGGTAAATTTAAGAACACCCTAGTTCTACTCATAAAAATTTATTAAAATTATTCTATTAGTAATTTCCACTAAAAATAATTTTATGTTTTATCAGGGTGCAAACAAAAAAAATGTGAGAGAAACCTCCATATTCCAACATCAATAGCAAATAAAGATGAGAAGAACTAGGGTGTTCTTAAGTTCACCAAGTTCTTTGGTGAACTCAAGTTTAAAACCAGTCAAATCAGCTTTAAATGATGAATCTAAACTGTTGAAATCCGCCAGCCTTACGAGTAATGCATCTACATTTGAAAATTTTAAAACAATCGAATTAATTTAGTATAAAGTCAATCGGTCAAAATTAGATGGTCAATAAATTATTTTTAATGCATTAATTTTTTGAAAGTTTTTGATCGCTTGACTTTATACTTAATTAATTCGAATGTTTAAAATATTCACATGTAGACGCATTACTCGTAAGATATGCAGGTTTAGACGATTCAAATTCGTTATTTAAAACCAATTTGACAGGTTTTAGACTTGAGTTCACCAAGGATTTAGTGAACTTAAGAACACTCTAGTTCTATTACTCCAATTCGGTATGCTTGGTTGCAAAACAATAATAACTAAAATATCTCTCTTGCTATTTGTCTTATTATAATACTCAAATCTAACTTTTTATAAGAATAAACTATTTTAATAAGACAAAAGAGTTGAATTCACTATTCTAGTTATTCAACCACATTCAAACAAAGAACAAGCTACCATGAATAACCTTATTCGAAGAATAGTCTATTCTTACTCCAACCAAACATACCCATTATAAAGTAAAGATTAGAATTGCAAAATGGTTACTTTTTTTTTTGTTACTCACCACATCCGTTTAAAATACAATGTAGATAAAAAAGTCATACAAAAAGAAATCGTGATAATAACAACTTAGTTGTTAAACACAGTGTTAAATATTTTAATCAGGAAATTATTAAAAAAAAACACTTCACGTCAATACTTAATTGACTTGCAGCCTTCTGCTATACATTTATTTATCTAATTAAAAAGTTCCAAACTTTTGTTTGTTTTGAATTTAACAACTAATTAACTTATAAATCTTCTTCACTCTTTTAAATTGCTTCTCTCTTTCTCATATTGCATCTCTCCTTCGTCTCTCATTTTCTCCCTCGCGTAAGGTGATTTCACCATATATATATTGATATATATACCACAACAAGAATGAGACACTTTTCACGAGGATAAAAAAATAATTTTTTGCGACGGACGACCGTCGTAAAAATGTTTTTTCCCTCGCAAAAAGTGTCTACTTTGTTGTAATCATATTCATTTCGCATTATGGTTGGAATAATAGGTACATACAAATGGTGATTTGTGGTTCTCTTAAGTGTGATTTCCTCTCTCTCTCTCTCTACCTCGCCTTTTCCATTTCTCTCTCCTCTCTCAATGTTATCAGAGTACATAAAGCTAGATTGATTGCTTTCTCTTTTCATCATTTCAGGAAATATGATCTCTTTTTTCTGTTTACTTGTCTCTTCAATGTAAAGCTAACTCAAACTCCTATTGCAAATAGATTCATCCTATTAGTGTTGTGTTTAATCATATCTGTATTTGATAAGTTTTTCAATATAATTTATATTATTTTATGTTGACCTTGTTTTGGTTTTGTTGTTCATACATATTTTTATTGTGCGTTTAATTAGATCCGCTATCTCACTATTCATATCCTTTTATGTTGGCTAAGCTAATATTTGAGGTAGATTAGATATCACCTCTGCTGTTTTTTGTGTGATTATAACTAGGGGTGTTCATCGGTTTGATTCGGTTGAACTAGGCAAATCAAAATTATAATTCGGTTTCAAAAATATAACCGAACCGAACCGATTTAGCATTGCAACCGAACCGAACCGAACCAAAGTTTTATTTTGGTTTGTTCGGTTCAAACCGAAATATATTAATTTTTTTATATAAAGCAATTGATTTATAATAAACCAAAGTATATTAAGAAATAAATCGGAGAATTAAGAAATAAAGTGAGATATCAAAAAATAAACCGAAGTATTTAAAGCAATTGATTAAGAAATAAACCTGGGCGGTTCGGACCAAATTCATAATACATGAAAATTTGGTCGGTTTCAGTTATTTCAGTTTTGAAAATTTTCAAACCGAACCAGAGTTATAATTTGGTTTTAAAAGACAAACTGAACTGAACCATTAAACCGAAAAAACCGAACTGTTTGATCCAAACTAATTCGGTTCGGTTCAAAACCGAATAAACTGGACCCAATGAACACCCCTAATTATAACTGGAATAACAAGTAGATTATATGCTGTTGTTTATAAATCTAACATTAATTAAAAACATCAGAATTTTTTTAATTATTTTGCTATTTCTCATTTTCTGTGCTTCTAATTTTGTTATTTGTCCAGACATTAATAGTTTCTTTTATATTGTCACTTGAGAGACTTCAATTTTTTCTCTCCAAATTCATAGTCCAGAATAAAAAATAAACAGAAAAGGAGGTAGCGATATCAGTAAATAAAAAATAAACAAAAAAAATAAGAGGTAGCGATTGTAATATTGACACGCTACGATATACAATAAAAACATGATATGATGAGACACAATCATTTTTTTTATTTAATTTTTATCAGACTTATGTCGGAGAGGGATCTTTAAAATCTCCTGTCCGAAAGAAAATTTATAGCATGGCTGATGATTTTTTTTTGAGTTAGGCTAATATGACACTAGTGTTATATCAAACTAAATAACACCACATCTTAAACCCTTAGATCTGTTTTAAGATTCGTACTATCCGCTTTTACTGTTCAAGCACTTCATTTTGTACGAATCTTAAAGCAGATCTAAGGGTTTAAGATGTGATGTTATTTAGTTTGATATAACACTAGTGTCATATTAGCCTAACTCTTTTTTTTTACAAGAGGATTACCAGACATTTTTACTAATATATAACTTAAAATACAAATTATCAAATCTGATCAGAAATTTTTTTTCTGACTTTTATTAAAAGTACCCAAACCGTGAATTTATCTCATAGTTTGGGGTTTTTTTTTAGACCAATGTTTGGAATTTGAATTTTTAGATGAGAAGGGATCCGATTACCACAATTTTGAGTTATCACAAAGTTACCACAACCATTTTCTACATTTTCAAAGTCCAAATCGTCGATCCAAACCGTTTAACATGATCTCCACAATAAAATGTGCTTCCACATCAAATTTTACATTTTTTTAATTTTTTTTTACTATTTATTAAGATGGGTACAAAATTCAATAGTCTGAATTTGACTAGTTTTTGTAAAATACTTAATAAATAGTAAAAAAAAATAATGTAAAATTTGATATGCAAACACATTTTATTGTGAAGATCATGTTGAACAGTTTGGATCGACGATTTGGACTTTGAATTTATCGAAAATGGTTATGGTAACTTTGTGGTAATCGGATCCCTCCTCTTTTTAGATATATATTATTTTATTTTATAGTTATTTTTCACTGAAGACCCTAAAAGTTTCATTGCCGAGAGCTCTAAATTAATTTTTATTACAAAGAAGTCCAATTAGATATATTTTATTTTGTGATTATTTTTTACCGAAGACCTTAGAAGTTTAATCGTCAATAGTCCTAAATTAATTTTTATTAGAAAGAAGTCCAATTAGATATATTTATTTTATTTTGTGGTTATTTTTCATCAAAGACCCTAGAAGTTTAATCGCCTATAGCCTTAAATTAGTTTTTATTACAAAAAAGTCCAATTAGATAATATTATTTTATTTTGTGGGTTATTTTTCACCGAAGACTCTAGAAGTTTAATCTCCGATAGCCCTAAATTATTTTTTATTACAAAGAAGTTCAATTAGATATATATTATTTTATTTTGTGGTTATTTTTTACCGAAGACCCTAGAAGTTTAATCGCTGATAGTCCTAAATTAATCTAATCGGACTTCTTTGTAATAAAAATTAATTTAGGGCTATTGGCGATTAAATTTCTTGGGTCTTAGTGAAAAATAACAACAAAATAAAATAATATATATCTAATTGGACTTCTTTGTAATAAGAATTAATTTAGGGCTATCGGCGATTATACTTCCAAGGTCTTCGATGAAAAATAACCACAAAATAAAATAATATATATCTAAAAATTTGAATTCCAACCATTGGTAAAAAACAAAAATCCCAAACTGTGAATTTAGGTCACGGTTTGGTATTTTTAATAAAAGTCAGAAAATCGGATCAGATTTTAATGTTAGATCTAAAGTGAATTGGATCCAAGGCAAGTAAATATTATAGCCAATATAAATCCAAATCTGACCCGGCACCTTGATCCCAGAAAAACTATTTTTTTTTTTTTTTAAAAAAAACCTTAAATAAAAAATAATATTTTACCAAACCAGCTTGATTGCTTTGGTTTTAAAAAAAATCATAAGAACCGAAATGTCATTTCAGTTTGAAATTTTTTGTTTTTTCGGAACTGAAATGTTATTTTGGTTCGAGGCATTTTCACAGATTTTGATAAAAAAAAAAATAATGGTAAAACTTGTGCAAACACCTTGGACCGAAATGACATTTCGGTCCCAAAAAAAAAAATTCGGACGAAAATGACATTTCAGTTCTTATTATTTCTGTAAAATTCAAAGTTGGTTTGATAAAATATTATTTTTTTTATTATGGTTTTTAAAATTATTCAGAAAAACTTGGTCGCTATTTCCAAACCCAAAACTGTTTGGCCTGAGTCGTCCAAACCAAGCAAAAATATTTTTAACACGTTACAAAATTTCCGAACCTTATTATTTCCAAAGCCTAAGTGGAGGTAAAGAATGTCTAAAAAGATACCGTGTGTTCTTTTTTCTTGGGGGGAATTTCTTGTATACCCCTCAAAAACTTCAAAATTACGTATTTCTCTCTCTAAATTTTGAAATTAGTATTTTCTCTCTAAACTTCAAAATCTCACAAATTTATCAATTTTATTGTCTTTTAATTAAAACTCATTCTAAATTTATAAAATACCTATTTTATCCTTAATATAAAGCATAAAACACCCATTAAACTTAAATTTGAATCACGAAGGGCTCCTCTATCATCGATCTTCTTTAAGATATGTGTGCGCTAGATCAACACAAATCTTGAAGCGAACAAGCACAGATCTTGAAGCGACATGCACATATCTTAATGCAGTGCACGCAGATCGGAATTGCTTTAAGATCTGTACGAGCTAGATCAGCACTAATCTTGAAGCGAACACACATGTATATTGAAGCAACACATACAGATCTTAATGCGATGCGCACAGATTGGACGGTAGATGAACTCTTCAGATTCAAATTTGAGTCCAATGGGCATTTATACTTTTAATAAAGAGTAAAATGAGTATTTTATAAATTTAGAATGAGTTTTAATATAAAAGACAATAAAATAGGTATATTTGTGAGTTTTTAAAGTTTAGAGCGAGAAATATGTAATTTTAAAATTTAAAGGGAGAAATACGTAATTTTGAAATTTTTGAGGGGTATACATGAAATTCCCCCTTTTTTTCGGCTTATCGGCCGTGTTTGTTTGTTTCTTTCTTTTACTATGCGCGCGTTGAAGGGTAAAGTGTCATTTACAGTGAGATTGCGAATAAAATGGCCATTTGACCGGATTGAGCTGCCCCCAGACCCCAGCTCACGGGACAGCGAGACTCAAAGCTTAGAATTCCTTGCTTGGATTTGGTCCACCATAAAATCGTAGAGTCAATACCAAAAGATTTGGTTGGCCAGGTCTAATTTTCTGAAATTCTAATCTGCTGTGACTGCTGTCTAAGTTTAGCAAATATTTTTTATTATTATGCTTTAATTTAGAAAATCTTAAAATATTATCATACTTTCTTTTAGCAAATTTGAAAATATTATATTTTATATACATATCACATTTATTAATTTAGATTAATTATTTGAATTTTACATTTTGTTTTCCAAATATTAGAAATAATCCATATACCCACCAATCACAGTAGGAGAAACAAGATCAATTTTAATTTCAGACAAAATAACCATACTCCGGGTCCGCAGAAAATCAGAGAGACAGGCCATGATCCCCGCCACGTAGGCTCGGATGAGGTTAGCTTCGGTAAATCCGAGCCGAAGGCCAGCTGGTGACAGTCTGTAATCAACTCTCTCTCTTTCCTCTCGTTTTTCTCTCTCTTCCTCCCGTCTCCTTGTCTTTCTATCTCTAGCCTCCCTTCTCCTTCTCTCTCCTCTCACTTTCTCTCTGTTAGAATCTAGGGTTTCGGCCCTCTTGGAGCGGCCATCAATCGAGCGACCATTGACCGATTGGTGGATCCGAGATTGTTTCTTTGGGGGCTCTTGTTTGAGCCCTGGATTGATTCATTTTCTACCGATTTTACCTCGGCTGGGTTGTCCATGCGGGTTTGCTTGCTTGATACATCTTCTCTAGGTATCACTTCTCTTGATTTCCTCAGCGAAACATTTCATTATTTCTCTTTTCCTTGTTTTGTTTGATTGTTTAGAAATCGAAGGTTGAATGTAGGTTTGTAGTTTTACTTTTCTCCGAAGTTTATGGTACAGTTAACCTGGTTGATGAATATCTTGACTATTTGTTTGATAACATGATAAATTTGGTGAGACAGTATTGAGATTTAAAATTATCACACTTATTGGAAACCTTATAGCTTGTGAAAATTGTGGTGTTAAATTTGTTTTAAGGGGTTTATGTATCAATTTGGTGACCCACTAGATGGATTGATTTATGGGGAATTTTCATCTCCACTTGGGACCAAACGAAGGCATCCCTTGATCTCACATATACCATGATATGCTGATGGTTAACAGAATGGAATGTCAGGGCTTCTCATGTGGGTTTTACTGTGGAGGTATTCTCGGGGTATATTATGCATTTAAGGGGTTTGTCATGTTTCTCTACCAAATGGAGATCATTTGACCGTTTGAGTTCTTTGGCTTATTGTTGCGGTGTGGCTGAATGATCGAGGGATGTTATTGGTCTAATTTTGGAATGTCAGCCAATTGATTGTATGATCAAGGAATGATGTCATTTGATCATTTATTTTTTCCTGTCGACTATTTGTTTGGATCTATCAATTAGGGTATTAGAGGCAGAAGCACTGAAATACTTGTTTCCTTGTCAGCACCTATAAACATGTCATAGACCTGTTTTACTTGAGCTTTTCTCTTACAATTTTAAGTCCCAAGAGGCCACTTTTACGTACCTCACCACTTGTGTTTACTGCAATTGAATACTTTTGTAGTTTTAATACCTAGATGTGCATCCAATTTTTACCATTTAAAATCTTGTCTCTTCTTCAAGAGTTACTACCAAGTAAACTGTTAATAATTATTGTATTATTATTCAAGGACTAACAGATGCTCTTTTCTACTTGTTATTTTTCTTGTGTGAAATAGTAGCTTAACCCTAAAATATACAAGGAGTGGCTCTCAGCCTTGTGGCGGGAGAACTGTGCGGGCCACTGTGTGGTATCGATGCTAGAGGAGAGCATGCGTGGGACCCGCTTATCGGCTGATGCCCGACCTCATAATCAACACCTCTGCCGCCGATGCGTTCAGTTGGGCATCTCTTTCTTTCTTCTTTCTCTTCGTCCTCCTATGTATAGTTTCTCTTATCAAATGCCTTCACCTCCATGTCAAGATCCAACAGTTCAGATCCTCCCATCTCTCCTATTTTAATGGTCCCTGGATCACCCGCATTTTACTAACCCTAATTTCAATTCTTCTATCTATCGGGGAGGTGCTCAGAACAAGTCTGGTGAAAAGGAAACTCTTCACTGACCTAGCTGCACAGGAAAATGTATGCAAAGGGTATCTGGTATTCAATCTAGGCTTTGCTGAGCCATGCATTCTATTTGGATTTGTATTTCTTTTGCGGGCCTCATTACAACAGCGTGACTCGGGGGCACTCAGTCGGAGATGGAATGTAAAGACCATACGTTACATGTTGCTTCTCTGTATACCTGCTTTGGTCTTGATATCATTGCTGGTTTTCTTGGTGCCCAAGTTAACTGATCAAAGTGGCAATCAAAAACTGCCGAAATCTTTTACAAGAACCTCTCTATCAGTTGATGTAGGAGGAACCAAAGAATACCTATGCATGTACCCGGTTCTTGTTACAATTTCACTAGCAGTAATCGAATTGATATTGATATGCAACTTGGGTTATAAAGGGTGTGTGGTGTTCAAAGAAGCAGTAAACAAGCGGTTGAAAAACCGGGTGGCATGTATCGGCTTCTGGGTTCCTAGCCTCTCACTGTTACGCCTTCTTCTCCTGGGATTTTCAGTTATGCCCCACCCGGGAAGCTTCTGGGTTCAGTTAATGACCTTCTCATCCTTTTTAACAAGCCTAAGTGGCATTTCAATTGGGATTTTGATCTTGGTCTTTTACCCGGTGAATGATGCACTCGTCATAGAATGGGAACTGGGGCAGAATGGTAGAACAATCACCGAGTTGTTGCCTTATGATGACTATTATTCTGATGGAGCATCTCTAATCGGGAACCGAAGCTACCAGGATCTGGAGAGAAACTCTGAGACAAGTACAAAGCAGGGGTCTATGTCATTTCGCACCATGGTGGGGTCAGAGGGGATGTCTGACGACTTGCCCGGTTACTTCCGGGCGGGCCTCCTTAGCGGGTCCCCATCCAGTTCATCACCCTCATCTGTTTCAAGGCCGATGCTACCGCTCAGAGAAGTACCGAGTTATTGAAGTTGAGTGGGGTAGTTAAAAAATGGAAACCTAGAAATATTTTATTTACCCTTTTTTGTTTTTGTTTTTTTTTTGTTTTTGGGAGCGAATCAAGTAATGTTAACAGTTTTGTGGTAACGAGAAAAGGTTTTGCTGTAAAGTTTTTCTTTTAACAATCAGTAGCTCTAGCAATGAAGCATTACTAGAATCCCTTTGCGAATTTACATGTGTTTTCTGGCATCCTTTTTCTTTACATATTTTCTGGGGCATATGTTCATCAAACAATGAAATGACATATTCCTGATGGGTATTATACTTTGTATAATTGTCAAAAAAAAAAATGGGAAGAGTAATGTATACACTATTTGATGCGATAAGCGTAAATTGCTGGTACTAAAGTAGCATGTTATGGGTCTAGCACGAAAATGCAGGAATTTATGTGAAGGTGCGATCTCCTTCAATTGTATTAATTACTGAGTGATGCATGACCAGTGTTGTGGTGCCCATTAGACAGGCGGTAGTCAGACAACTTAAGACCTTATTTGGGTAGTGTGGTAGTTTCAAGAATTTAATAGGAATAATAGGAAGCAAAAATAATGATAAGGATAGATTTTTAGTTGGAAAATTTGAAATAAAGGATAGGATAATATGGAGTCTGGCTAGTACAGCATTAGTGTCATTTTAATCTATATAACACCAACTCCAAAATCTATCAAATTGACTTTAAACGGTGAATCCAAACCGATCTACTTTATTAGTTGTGCATTTACATGTAAAATTTTATAATTTTTTGAATTTATTTGTTATCAAGTCAAGCAGTCAAACGTGTGAGTTTTCAAGTTAATTTTAATACATTCATTTTTCAACATTTTTATCACTTGATTTGATACTAAAATAATTCAAAAATATAAAAAACTTGCATGTAAAAGCATCACTAATAAAGTAAATTTGTTTGAACGGTTTAAATTAGTCGTGAAGTTTATTTAATCAATTTTGAAGTTAGTTTCATGTGACACTGATATCATACTAGCTGGACTCGATAATATGAAATTAGGGATTAGAAATGTACAGAAGTAAAATATTTGGAAACATTTTTAAGAAGACAGTGAAGTAGAAAAAAAAAAGAAGCATCCTTTTAAGTATAAATGGAGATAACCTGTGATTGGAGAATGGAGAAGATGAGGCAAATTAAAGAAGGCTATCCAAACTCCAAAGGAATTGGCTGGCTAATGGCTGGATTCTGTATTATCCATCTGCTGATAGCTCCTTTCAATGACTTTGGTTGGCTGCTAGTATATGACAGCTATACATACTCTGCCTATGTAGTCATGTAGAGTAGAGATATTTCTATGGTCTTTTTTCTTTTGCTGGATGTTTGCCAGACTACAGACTTATCTTAAATTACAGTGTTCATGTTCATGCAGTAATAATGCATTCTCACATTTTTATTTTCAAACCCAAAAGTAATCAACTTAATTTTCACTAGAAAAAATTATGACATCTTTAACATATTTTTTTTTTCCTTTTTAATAAAAGAAAAGCGTATCTGAGTTCCGGGGTTTCTTTTCTAAATTCACAAAAAATTATAACAAGCAATCAAAACTACAAAATTATACTTATGGATATGAAGTAGGGGTGAAAACATAGCACATACGGAGCGGATAGTGATAAAAAAAAAAACATATCCATCTCTTTTTAATTTTTTATATATGAATACGGATCGGACATTAGACGGATATGGATACGGATACAGATTGAATCAAATAATTTTTTAAAAAAAATTTATTAAAAAATACTAAAGTAGTAATATTTATCTCTAAATATAATGGTGAATAACATAATTTATTAATAATATATACTAAACTATATAATCTACTATCTATTATTCAGATACATATAATTGAAACATAAAATCATATTTGTATTCAATATCCACACAGATATCAAATAATCACATCTAATTTTTCGAATATAATTATTCACATCGTTTTCATCTCTAATATGAACGCTTGAATATTTATCATTAATGAATAATTAGTAAAAATGTTTAGGACTATAGTCTATAGTGGCATGCCGACACGGTCACGAGTGAATATGATCATATGTGGCCACACTCTTGACACCAGTTTGTGATCCATTTCCTACCACCTTATAAATTATTTCGGACACCAGCGAAGATGAAAAGAAAAACAGGAGGGATAATATGTTTGTTTGACGTCGACAGCAGTTGATTGTATAGCGATCACCTTCACAATAATTAATCAAATATTATTGAAATATATATGCATCAAATAATTTTTCTTCGATAAAAAATGCACCGAAAATTCATTTTATAATGTTGTGTCGTGCTGTGACTTTGGTTATATGATGTGACTAAAATGTCGAGGAGGGTTACGATACGCGAATAGTTACATCACGGGAGTCATGCTATAACAAAACGTGACATGATTAATCACGTTTGGCCACGTTTGACTTTTTTTTTCATAATTTAAATTAGTTTATTCAAGATTCACTATTTCATCAAGATCTAATAATTCTAACTATACATGACTCCTGTGATTATGTGTCACGCTGTGCTAAATTTTCAAAAAAGATCACGGCACGTAACCAGGGGCGAAGCTACAGCCATGCAGGGTAGGCAGTTGTCTACCTTTGAATTTTCAAAAACGCTACCATACTCGTGTATACTTGGGTTAAATTTGAGTTTTGTCTAACCCTAAATTTAGATTTTGGGTTAAAACTCTACTATTTTGGAGAAGAATGAGGCGTTGGGAAAAGGTTCATTTGATTTTTTATTTTTGATTTTTGATTTTTGATTTTTGAGTAGACTTTTTTCACTATATTATTCTTGCAACACTTTTAAATATGTTGCATGGTTGACAATAGACTAGGTTCGTTGTTTAAACTAAGAACATTTGTTTTCTTATTCTATTTCTAAACGGTGCTTAGGTGCTCCCAACGTATATATAGTGGGTCAATTTCATATATTATCCTGAATTGCCACATTAGTGGTTATAAAAACGCACCATGCAATTAAAACATAATAAAAACTAGTGGATTCTTACATTTGTCCACTGACTTCTTTTATTTCCTATAGGTTAATTATATTTTCTTTAATTTAGAATGTTATATAGTTATGTATATGCTGTATATTAATTATCGATTAATTAGTATAATACTTTGTACGCTTGTATTTAATTATACTAGTGGATTGCATATTTTTTTAAAAAAAATAGTGATATTACCACCGATTTCATAGAAATCAAGCATATCTGATATGGTACCTAAAATAAGTACCAAAATCAAATATGAAAAGTCATACATCAAGTCACCATCATGAAACATAAAAGCATACACATAGGTATAGAGCAAAGCTAAAGTTGGAAATTAAAATGAATACTAAGCAAAAGAACAAGTCTAAAAAAACAATCATATCACAGGAGACTAGTAATCCAATAAATCCTTATCCGACATCTCTTCTCCAGACATATGATCTGGGGGGTTGCCGGCTCCAGGAGCTTGAGAGGGGTCCTCTTCCGCCTCCAAGAGCTGATCTGGAAGGTCCTTAACATCACATGGAAGCATTATACTTAATTGTAAGTATGAATTGTTTGAATTAGACTTACACCAAAAAGTAGCTAAAGAGATTATCTTAAAACCTAATGATTTAGCTGAGATAATAGTAGTACTATCATTAAAAATAACTCAATTTCGTTCTAACCATACATTCCATAAGATAGCTCATCTTAACAATTCTACAAGTAGTCTATCTTTTAAGGAGATAGAAGCATCAAGTAACCATAAATCATCTAAAGAATTACATGTAAAAGGGAATGAATTGTATGTTGCAATCCAATTCCATATCAAGCGTATATATGAACAATGTATAAATAAATGGTCAGCGCTCTCATGTTGGTCACAAAATGCACAAGTAAGATCTCCTGGCCATCCTTTTTTTGCCAAGTTAACCTTAATGAGAATTTTATCGCGTCGGACAAGCCAAAGAAATATTTTGATTTTTAAAGGGATGCGAGATCCAAATGGTATCATACTCAAAATTTGGAATACCACCATATTCTAACTATTTATAAAAAAAATGAACAGTAAAATGATCATCTTGTGACCATCACCATATCAATCTATTTTTCAAATGAGAAGACAAAGTAAAATGCTGAAATTTATGGTGCAAAGTAAGTAATTCTTCTCTATAAATACCAGTTATTTGCCTTTGAAAAGACAAATTTAAATGAGAAGTAAAGAATGCCTCAGCTACAGAAATAAATCTATCAGTAACAATAGAATAAATGTTTGGAAATTGATCTTTTAAGGTATTTTCACTACACCATCTATCCAACCAAAAGGAAGTTGTTTTACCGTTACCTATTTCTTTATTTAGCCCTAAATTGATAACCACATGATCTTTTAAGATTGATTGCCAAAATGGTGAACAAAGAGAAGGAGTAGTTCTAGTTCCATATTTACTAATCAAAATATTTTTTCATCTACCAGAAACAGAATTATCCAGAAACCGATACCACCATTTAGCCAGAAGGGCCTTATTCATACGCTGAAGGTCTAAAACCCCTAAGTCTCCCTGATCTTTACTTTTGCACACAATTCTCCATGAGTACTAGTGGATTGCATAAGTGACATTCTTTTGTCTCAATATATTTGAACAAATTATTATTATTTTCCTATTTTTTCCTATAATTTTAACACAACAATTTTTTTTATTTTGTGTGGAAATTCATCTAATTTTGATTTCTAGGTCAACTTATCGATTCTACTTGTAATTTCGATTTTAAAACCGTGATTTTGTCTTGACCTTTTGCCGAATTGTTTGAAAATAAAAGGAATCTTCATTAGAAATAGTGTGTTAGCAATTTTAGTATTTAAATAAGAAAAATAATAAATAATAAAATAATAATTAATTAATAATATTTTTTTGTCTATCCCAGCTGATTAAAATCCTGACTATGCCATTAACCATAACCGTGTTGTTCCGTAACGAAACCGGCTCCATCGTGCTATTTTTCTCACTCTACCTATGACCTTACACAAATGAGTTGAAAAATACATATATAAAAAATCAATGCTTAACTTGTTAATAGAACCAATATGATGATTTGTTTAATTAAGCGCACAAAATTTTGATGAGCAAGTACCCAGAACGTTGTGCTTCTAATTCTTCTCAGATCCAAGTGAATTGATATAACCATCGAATTCACATCTGCTGAAATTCCATTTCAGGACCTGCAATCCCCATCTCTGCCTATCTCTCTCCTCTCTCTCTTCTTTCTCTCTCATCAAAGAGTTGACGAAAGAGAAATAAGAGAGATAGGCAGAGAAGTGGATTGAAGGGTCTCTGAAATTTCGTTTGGAATTTCAGCAGATTGAGATGCATAACCATCAATTAGTAACTCCCGTCAATTTTAAATAGAGGGATCCAACACTCTTTTTTGGTGACACCGGATTACACTCTATATTTTCAAAGTCCAAACAGTTGATCCAAACCATTCAATACGATGAATATGTTAAAATGTACTTGTAGATCAAATTTTACATTTTTTGAATTTTTTTATTAAGATGAGTACAAAAATACTTAATAAATAGTAAAAAAGAAAAAAAAAAAAATTTGATTTGAAAGCACATTTTAATATATCTATCATGTTGAACGGTTTAGATTGATTGTTTGAAATTTGAAAACTTTGAAAATAAATAGTGTAATTTGATGTCACCAAAAAATAATGTAATTGAATCCCTCCTCTTTTAAATAATCATATACAAATGTATGCATGCATGATTCAGATTCAAATTAAATTGTGAAATACAATTACAAATAGGAAAACATACTAAAATAATTAAATTTATTTATTTATAATTTAACATTCTTGAGGTAATTTTTTAATTTAAAATTTTTAGAACGACATAACCGGGCCAGACTTCATTAGAAGAGGAATAAGATGTATTTGATCTCAATTTTCAGGTTTAGATGACAAAGACGGCCCATCTGGCCCATTGTCATTCATAAATTATTAAAAGCAACAATAGATCTCATAATTCAACGTGAATGTTTTTTGGGCCGAAAACTCGCTGTGGGCTGTGAATAAAACTTAAAAACCATTTTTTTTTTAAGAACAAAAAATGTTGCTCTAACAAGTAGAACTCAATTTGCGTAATCAAATTGTTTGCAATCGAGTTACTCTTTCAAAAATGAAAAATTAAACTTTGTATTAGAAGTCTGCACTTGGATTAGACTTTTAAAAAAAGAAAAAAGAAAAATCATCTAATAAATATGAGGTTTGCATGTTTGAGGTTCTTGAGATATATAATACATTATTTTTCATCCCATAAATAATAGAAATTTCAGAGAGTTTCACCGTTGATTGGGTCCTGTGGCATATATGATTTAGTTTTCTTAGATGGCCTATATTAATCTCCTTGTCTCCTGTAAAAAGTTAAAAACACTACAGATGCTCTAGAACAGAGGGGTAAACCTCTCATTAAAAGAAAGAAAGAGGACAGATTAGAGGTGGTCTTATCTCTGAACAGTGTTTTTACACTCCGATTTGAGGGTGATGAAATTTCTCAAAAATCAACACTTTGTAACTCCGCTCTTTCTTCTGAACAGTACGCTTTCACCTCTGCTCTCTCTCCCGTTCACCTGTTCTGAAACAGAAGAAATTATCGGCCAGCTGCGATATAAAATGAAACTCTCCTCCGTGCAATTTTTGCTCAACCATCATCAACATCATTATCTCATGGCATGATGAACTGTAGAAACAAATAAATTCGAGTTGCATATCGTCTCTATATATACCTTGCACATAACAACATCATTCCAAAATCCAAATATAGCATTATATTATTTGTACCGCTGTTTTGTTCTCTCTTCACGGAAATGTATGTGAAAATCCTAGATTTACTAGCACCATTTGTATTTTTTATTTTTTGAAAGAAAAAAAAAACAGCTTACTGCTGCCTGTTTCCATTAAAATATAGAAACAACAATACATCACAAAACAGTTAGGAGAGCTTAAGCACATCCATTTTCCAAATAATTCTTCAAAATATTAAATTAAATATTAACAGAGCTACTGAAATAATTACACAGAGACAAATCTCTCTGTGTTAGCTTACGGGCCTTTCATAAAAAAAAAATCTGTGTTTCAGCTGCACAATGGAAACCGACAGGAAAGACTGGTGTGGGTAGGTGCAGATTCAGAATTTTTGTCAGAGGCAAAAAAATATTGAATTGGATTTAAATAGCTAATTGAATAAACCCGTTAACTAATTGGGTACTCAATAAAAAAATAATACTTTGACTTATATTTGGGAGATGATATGAGTACCCGCACTCTCATCCCCCCATTGTACCCCCAATTTTATTTGTTCAATCTTGTTCACATTTCTCATGATCTATAAGAAATTTTGCAAATCTAAAACCACGAACGTCTTCTACACAATTTTATCTTTCAAATGAGATCCATGATGACATACTTTCGGGTTCGTCATCATACAAGTATTTATACCTCGTCATTTAAGTATTTATACCTAGTATTTTTCACATATGACACTGCTGACATTTAAAAGTATTAATATCAAGTATTACAAGTATTTATATCTATGCACTGAAGTATTTATACCTATGTGGTCAACTATTTTTATTAGAGAAAGGTTGACGCATGGACGATTAGGGAAATGTGATGCGGAGATGCGGGGTCCACGATTGGGGATAAATACTTACAAGTATAGGTATAAATACTTGTATGATGCTGTATAAATACTTGCACAATGAGGTATAAATACTTGTGTGACGATGAATCCGAAAGTACGTCATCATGAATCTCATTTGAAAGATAAAATTGCATAGAATACATTCGTGGTTTTAGATTCGCAAAATTCCTCATAGAACGTGAGAAATGTGGAAGATATTGAAAAAAAGAAAAAAAAATCCACCTCTAAAAATATGTATGATTCTTCTCCCCATGTAGTTTGAGTGGTCCCTCCATATAGTTATATCAAGTTAGACATACAAGTATTAATATCTTAATTTGCAAGTATTAATTTATTATCTTCAAGTATTTATACTAGTGTTTTGAATAAATTAGTTAGTTAAGTTAGTTTATGGGAAGTTAAAATCTGTTTAAGAGATGGAGGTACAATGAGGGTACTGGAGTGTGGGGATTGAAATAATTATTCTATTTTTCAATACTCTGACTTGTAATTTTTCATACTTTAACTTATAATTATAATTACCAATCATAATTCAAGAAATTTATTTTGATTTTAACACTAAATTTAATTTTAATTATAAATTAAACATTCAGAGGGAGGCAAAATTTTTTTTCAAAAAATAACAAAATCGATAAGTACCGATAGATCACCACTACACTAAAACTCAAAATTCAGGAGAGACAGCTGCCCCCCTGTTACATGCTGGGTCGTCCGCCCCTGAGTGTGGGAGTGGTATTATACGAACATGGGTCGCTAATTGAGGCGCACGGCAAGCATATGGCCGCCCGAAACCCATTGGAAGTAGAGGCGGTGGCGCTACTAACGACTATACAACACATCCAATCAGCAATATATAGAGGCAGGTCAAAACCAGGTACTTATGTGATATATATATACTGACTGCATGGTACTCATCAAAGCGGTACAAGAACGGAATTTCGATAACCTGCCGTGGTGGGCAGCAGCCAAGATGGCGGCACAATGCGCACACTTCTATCACCAAATCAGAGAAAGAGTATTGCTAATCTATGCTCCAAGGGAGGTGCTCCCCTCACCTCATCTGTTAGCAAATTGGACGAGATGAAACAATACCACTTTTCAGGATGTACCGGGTGCAAACTTCACGCAAGAACTCAAGCTTCCCACAACAATTGACACTGGTTTATTTCAAGTAGCAGGTTAAGATTTTCAGGGTGTACCAGGTGCAAATTCAAGTAGCAGGTTAAGATTTGGCAGAAAAGCAAAGATTGAGAATTTGAGATAGTGAAGAAAATTTATACTTGCTGTAAAGTCTGTCAGTTGACTCTAGGACTAGGATAGCTCATATTTTACTTGTTTGATAGTTAGTTATTTTATTTTCAGCTTTAATTTCATTCTGGCAATTGTAACAGATTATTTTTAGTAATGCAATTCAAGCGCCTTCTCTCAAAACTCAAAAGGAATGCTAGACTCAATAAATATAACTAGAGGCGCACTTAACCCCAAAATACTCAATTCTCAAATCCGGATCCAATTGTCTGATGGTTCTTATAGAGATCCGGATCGGGTCGGATCGTGGATCGCTAGCCCGTGTTAATAACAAAACAAAAGCAGCTTTGAACACGTCCGCCAGCCACGCTCCTGTTCAACGGATTCACATCCTCTCCAATACCTGATAAGGGAATCTTTTACAATTACTAGATCTGAACCGTACTTTTTAACTTGGCACGAATCTCAAAGCCCAAAAATGGGGCCCCCTACAGTGACCCGAATCCCAAGCCGGTTGAGATTTAATCTCAAACCGTAAAGTAAGTGATCCTCTGCAATAATTGTACAATACCTGAGAGGATACGGGTTCCCTGTCAACGTGGCACCTCACCAACCGTGTGGCCCGTTCTCCAGTTTTCTCCGCTCATTCTAGAACTTATTCCTTCTCGATTCTTCTAATCGGAACTCGGAAGCTAGAAAGCAAGGGAAAAAGGGTCCTCCAAAACTACTTTCCAAAGAGAAAAAAAAAAAAAGTAAACAAAAAGTAATGATGAACCAGGTTTATGGGAATGTTGAACACAAATGATTACCAGCAAAGGGTCCCCAGTTTGAGTCCCCACAAAGAATTCATTCAACAGCAATCCAAATACTGCCTCATGATCCGGATCTATCATAAACTTTAGGGTAAATTTCGTGGGAAGTCACTAAACTTTGTTCTTTGTTACGAATTGATCATTTAAGTTTGATTTATTTTTCTATAACCATTGAATTTTTAATTTGTTCCAATCAAGTCACTTTATAACTTTTTTCATTCAAAATATTAACGGAATATTCTCATTTTATCCAAAATATAACGGAATATGCTCATTCCATCTAAAGTTTTAGTAGAATATACTCATTCTGTCCAAAATACTAACGGAAAAGTTATATTTTATTAATTTTTTGAAATAAAAAGTTATAGATTGATTTGACTGGGATAAATTAAATATTTAGTGGCTATGGAGGAACAAATCAAACTTGAGTGATCAATTCGTAACAAAGAACAAAATCTAGTCACCTCCAACAAAATTTACCCTAAACTTTACTAGTGTTTAAATACATTTATTTTCTTAAAAAAAATTAATACTAAAAATTAAAAAGTTATACGATAAAATAAAATCGTTAACATAGTTATTTTCTCCACTTCCACATAAAACATTATTACTTTTCATTTTTATTTATACATGAAAAATAAATTATAAAATTAACATAAAAAACCCATATACATCATGTATTTTTACATATTCTTAATACTATTCAGCCAAAATGTCATAATTTTTACATAATTGAAAAATAATATATGTAATATCTAATAATTTTATTTTCATATTTGCAATTTTAATTTTAAAATATTAAAATATAATAAAATAATAAAACAAAAAGAAACATTTGAATCATTCATTTTTAATCGTTTTTGAGTAAAAATATATATTATATAATAATATAGCGGGATCCCGGTCCGGCAGTTTACGTGATTTTTTTTTAAATCATAAATAAAAAATTATTTTACTAAACCAATTTGACTGCTTTGGTTTTTACAGAAATCATAAGAACTGAAATGCTATTTCGGTCCGCATTTTTTTTTCTGGACCGAAATATTTTCACAAGTTTTACCATCATTTTTTTATCGAAATATGTGAAAATGATTCGGACCGAAATGTCATTTCTGTCCTGAAAAAAATATTCAAACTGAAATGGTATTTCGGTTCTTATGGTTTTTGTAAAAATCAAAGCAGTCAAGTTGGTTTGGTAAAATATTATTTTTTATTTATGGTTTAAAAAAAAAAAATCGGTTTTCGTAGACTCGTAGAGTCCATGGACACTTATAAATTGGCTAGCCTCGGTGCAAACCAGTCATGGGACCCAAGCACAGTAACTTAAAAAATATTATAAATCGGATACCATTTCTTTGTATTAATTTGTTAGAGCTCTTTTGCTAGTTTTTAAAGAGGAGGAAGGCAATTTTGCGTGCGCCGGCTCAGCGTTTTTTCTAGACTCTAGACTAGAGAGACAGAACACGAGAGAGGCTACAAGCAGGGGCGATTTTCCCAAAGCTTGACCTTCCCAATTCTATTCTAGATCTCAGATCTCGTCAATGGCGTCGTTCGCGGAAGCACCTCCTGGCAACCCCAAGGCCGGAGAGAAGATCTTCAAGACAAAGTGCGCTCAGTGCCATACCGTTGACAAAGGAGCTGGTCACAAGCAAGGTCTCTCTCTCTCTCTCTCTCTCTCTGATCCAGTATTTCACATGTGCAAATTCGTAAGCAATAATCTATGTTAATATTTTTCAAAAGTAAAAAATCTGTGTTACCTATACAGAAAATTATTGATCTGGTCCGTAAACTTCGAGGCAATTTTTCTGAAGAAATATTTAATGGTACCTTTTAGGATATCTGGTAATTGTTAATATTATCTGAAGAAATTCAGATGCATCCAGCAGTCAGAATTTATTTGTGAAGTTTCTTAATTTGTGGAATTTTCTTTCAACGGTTGGCCAAGGCTATGCTCCAAGTAAGGGTGGCAATGAGCTGGGCCCAGCTTGTAATCGGCTCGTTTATTTACCGAGAGAGCTGGACCGAACTGACTTTGTGGGTCCGAGCTGAAATCTCAGCTTGTAATCGCCACGAACCAGCTCGGTCCAGTAACGAGCGAGTCACGATTGAGCCACGAGCTTTTTTGCCACCCCTACCTCCAAGACTCAATATTACAAGGGGAAGGAAAAGGAGAGGGAATTACATACTTGTTCCATAACTTTATAATAGGGGGAATGTTGTTTTTCATCACTTTATAATAAAAGAGAAGGGAAGGGCAGCTAGTAGATGGCAAAGATATCACCACTCTACCATTCAAAGATTAATTTTGTTAATTTCCGAAATGGGGTGTGAAGGAAGTGAAAATAGTTCAACCACATTCTCCCTATTTAAGGTTTCTGGAGCACAGCCTTAAAATGACTATAATCTTCACCTTATTTCGGGTTTGAAAGACTAGGAACAAATATAGTGATATAAAGGTTAGAGAGGTGACCATGTCTTTTCAACTTTACCGTGGAACTGTTATTTGGATGATCCCTCTTAGGGTCTGCTTCCAAGTTCAGAATATGAGGAAAGGGAAGGGAAGGAAAGAAAATGAGGATAGGTTTAAGTTTGTTAATCTTCAAGTTGGGAAATAATAATTATTGAAGAAATGAGAAAGTGATATTCCCCCATGCCCCATCCATTTCCATTCGTTGTCCGAAATTAAGAACTTGGAAGGAAGTTTGATTTACTTCTTTTTTTTCCGCTTCTTTTTTGTTTCTTATAGAGCAACCTATGTTTTCCTTTGGATAATATCTTACTTTATAGTTTAAATTCCCATAAGAAAAATTGAGATCTAGATCTGCATCTAGTTCCTGTGTATTGGTCTATATGAAGTCATCTTAATCATACACTAAATACTTTGCTATGCATATTGTCATAATTCTCCTTTGATAACAAAAATGTTAACTTACATAGAGTAAGAACATACATGAGAGCATTAACCTATTGGTTGCAGAAGCTTCAGAATTTTGTGGAGTAAAATTTACAAGAAATTCCAAAGTTTTGTAATATAGTAAACTCATTTTAAATAATGTTGTTTTTTGTGAACAGGGCCAAATCTGAATGGTCTTTTTGGGAGGCAATCTGGTACCACAGCGGGTTACTCATACTCCGCTGCAAACAAAAACATGGCTGTGAATTGGGAGGAGAATACTCTCTATGACTACCTTCTGAACCCCAAAAAGGTTCTCATTACTTTTTTTTGCAATTATTATCTTCATCTTTGCATGCTATCTTTTTAATCTTACATTAGGGGTGGAAATGGTTTGATAAAATCCACAGCTCAAATTTTTACCTGTAGAAGTGCTGATTTAGACAGTAATATTCGTGTCTACACATATTGATTCCATGATGTACCAAAAAAAATACTTAATACTATGCAACTTAAGCATTTAGGGGCAGACAGAGACACTGGCCCTTCTCAGCTACAAGTTCTTGGGTATATTTATACGATTTAGTGTATTTAAAAAAAAAAAAATCTCTAGTTAATAAGGATATAATAATCAAATCTGAATTTATATCAAGAAAAGAAAATATGCATGCAAATGTGGTTATGTTGATCAGTGGTCCTTACATTTGTACTGCTTAATGGTAAATTATCGTATTGTTGCTTTGTATTCGGGTTTATATCTAAGACTTCTATCTGTTCATTTGATTTAATTAAAAATAAAATAAAAACAGTTTTCACAAAGTTGGAAATCATTTTTCTTAAATTATTGGATATCTTTGAAACACTGATAAGGATGTCTAGATCTGATTAAATTTGTGTTATCTGTTTTTACAGTACATTCCTGGAACAAAGATGGTGTTTCCTGGTCTGAAGAAGCCGCAAGATCGTGCTGACCTGATTGCCTATCTCAAGGAATCCACTGCTTGATTTCATCTTTAATCAATCTTCCTTTTCTTTTTCTTTTTCTATTTTGTTATGCAAGATAACAAATTTCTTTGAATTTATAACACAAATAAGCGGGCATTTCGCCTTATAGCTGTACTGTCGGACAATTGAGAGATTCTTTTTCTTATTTTTACAAAGGCTCTGGAAAATTCGTTTATATGGCAGATGTGATTGTTTGAACACTATTCAAAAAGGTTGTTTGTCTCTTAATATTACAGTAGTTCATACTTGATAGCTTGATCTGCGGCTATATTTTTTTATATTATATTTTTTTTGAGGAAAATTAAGGGTCCGGTTCTGACTTTGATTGATTTATGTTCTTTTTGAGTGAGACTATGGTATTATGCAGAGATTAATATTTTAACTTTCTTATAGAAGGGTAGAAAATCACTATTTTTAATTGGTCTAAAAATCATTAGATCAAATAATCTTCTGCTTGTCTTAGAAAAATAATAAAAAGTTTTTTAAAAATATAAAATTTGATCTTCAAGTACATGGTGCGAATGTTTGGATCAAGCTACTTGAATGAGATTGTTTACATTTTGGAACTTAATATCAGAAGTGTCGTTAACACCCTTCACCTGTGCTTGAACTAAGATTTGAATTTCATTGTGCTTTGGAAATTGGAATGACGGAAATCCATGTGACGCAAAAAGATGTTCTAGAGCTTGTAGCTGTAGCTTTACACAATTCTCAAATCTTTAAATTGTTGATGAACCACTGTGACAAGATTCGTGTTTTATTTGCATTTAATTTGTTAATAATTCATTTTTTTAGTGTTTCTGAACCGAACAACGTATTATATATTGACCGAACCTTTGACTGTATAAAACGCAAATTTTACGAATTATGCGCGTTCTTTTCAATAAAAATTTGTCTGGTATTATTCATGAGAACAAGCGTGAGGAGAGAGAAACGTCAAAACAAACTGAACCATGTGGGTCGTGCCAACGTGACTTTTATCTCAAAAGCTTGTCACTTTTAGACAATTTGAATGGATTTTAAGATCTTTTGTACTCAGGAATTATATAAATTTTGTATGACAACTTAAATTTGGGCGGTTCTTTTTTTTTTTTTTTTTTTCTGATTGTATTAAATCATTTTCGAACTATACCAGAATCACAATTTTTTATTCGGCCGAACCGAACCCGAACTTTTCGTTTATCACTATGGAAACAACTCCGTGATCCATCGTCTTGTGATGGCTCGTGCACATTTCTAAAAGGGGTGGACACAAATTTATCAGGGACTTGTCTTGAAAAATTGAAATCAATCACAGACGAGGATACGATTGCAAATATTTCTGTAGTGCCGGAAATTTCCATTCAAATTTCCTTGCAGGACTGGAACTTTTCAGTGCAGATCTGGTCCATTAAAATGCATGGAGATTTGTGCTCCACACTCAATGCACTTGAATGAATCAGATCTACTCCGAAAAATTCCAGCACGACAGAGGATACCTACTCGGAAGATACTGGTTCAAGAAGGACAGTTTTACAATACAGTTACATAGATTTCTATAAAAAAAAATTCAGATTCTCAGCTCAATTTTCCAACGGGGAATTCTTTTTATTTTTAGTTCAATTTTCCAACAAAGAACGCCATTACTAAACAACACATTTGATTTAAACTTTTTGCAATTCCACAGCGTTGCTCACGTTCGTCTATCGCCACTCTATTTGCATTAAGTCTTATAGGTGCTGTTCGGGAAACTCAGTTTAGGCTTCGTTAGAGCTCCTTGGTGTTCTAAGGAGTCTTAAGTTTACTGAACGGATGTTTTTTAGTGCAGTTAATCTCACCTTTCTAGTGTTCTTTTTGTCCATTTTTCTTAAGCTTGTCTAAGTTTAAGTCATTATTTCACATGGCAAGCATTTTGCCAGGCTTAAGCATTTCTTAAGAAAATTACTTTTAAACTTTATTGTCAAATAGGTGCGGATTAGTGCTGCTTAAAAATTAAGTCTCAACGAACAGCTCCCATATTGTTTGTATCTCATTTACACTTATTTATTTAATATTAATTACATCACTGTAATACATTCTTCTTACATTATTCGCGCTTGTTAGTACAAAATTTTGCTTTAAAGAAGGTGCTGCCTGACGAAAAATTATCTTAAATAAAAATTTGCCTACTGCGCCGATGGGCCTCGGCGAGAGAAAAAAACAGATTCGAAAAGCCCCCCAAATTCGTTTAATATTATGTTCTTATTTCATAGCTTGCTTCTATCCAATTTCCTTCTCACTGGTTTAAGCACATTATTTTGAAAGCATGTAAACGTAAAAGAAATATGTACAGATGTTCTGTTTTACCCAGCAATTTTACATGTAAGAAGTTGCATAATGGAGGATAAAATGCAACAGTAAACATAATGCTCCAGACACTGACACTAAACGCAATATAAGACAACACCAGATAAGCTTCAAAAGCCCCATAAGAAACATTATCCAAATAGAAAATTTTCATAACGAAGTAAAAGAAAGTTCACAAATAAGGAAAACTGTCAACCAAAAATTCAATACAACTAGGACAAGTCTAAGACCACAATCTGGCCTAAACATGCATGCACACTCTACCAAAGTGCAACAAACAATCAACCCTGCCACTGAGCCCCAGCTACTGGGGCTCCACTGGCCTGAGCTGTGGGCCCAGCAGCAGCAGCTGGTTGCACTGTTCCTTGATCATACCCCCCCTGACTCACTGGCTGTTCTTGCGCATAACCAGCCTGAGTAGCCGGCATCATCTGCCCATAGCCTGCTTGACTAGCACCCGCATTGTACCCAGTTGACGGATCGGCCACCCCACCTTGATACCCATAAGCTGTTTGATTGTATGCAACAGGCGCCACCTGACTATAACCGGCTGCAACCTGACCAGATTGCTGGGGATATTGCTGTGGGTACTGTTGACTGTATCCATCAGCCCCAGCCGGCTGACTGTACGCCTGCCCATACTGACCCATTGCATATGCATTCTGCTGCTGAGCTGCTGCACCGGATCCATAGGTACCACCTGGCACTTGCCCCTGAGCCTGCGGGTACATTGCTCCGTAAGTCTGCTGGTAGCCAGGCTGAGCCGCTTGTTGCCCATAGTATTGCTGAGATGGTGGCGCCTGCTGAGGTGGCACTGCATTCTGCTGGTACGGGTTGGGAGCCCCATAGCCATGAGGATGTTGTTGTTGACCATATCCACCGGCACCATATTGTGGTGGTGGTTGGTTTCCAGCATATGGAGCTCTTTGGTCCCAAGAGGAGCCCATTGCGGCCCCACGCCCACTACCCCGAGCAGGAGGATACTTGCCATAGCTCTGACGAGGGTTTTGGGGGAACTGCTGAGGATAGTTCTTACCTCTCTGGTTGGGGTACTTACTGTAGCTAGGGGAATGGGATTGGTGTTGGCGAGGTGGTCGTGAACCATAATTCTGTGAACCATATCCATGTGAACCAGGTCCTCGTGAACCATAGCTCTGACGATGCCCCGACCCACCGCGATTCTGTGAATATGACCTTCCAGTCTGTTCAAAATGAGAAATACTGTTAGTGGTAAAAGTAAAGCAAAGAAGGAAAAAACAGAGTCAATAGATGAAAAAGTCCGATAAATAGAGTACAACCAAATAAGAAGCAACAACAAACCATGGAGAGAATTAGCTTAACATCAAGCTACAAATTTTAATAAAATACGCACAAGAAATATTCTACAAAATAAATGAACACTATTTGTAAGGGAAGAATAGCTTCCAGCCTTCAAGTTCCATTGTTCCAGTTTCTAACAGACGATAAAACCAACTAAAGGAAAGAACCACTGTTAGCACTAAGCAGGATAACTGGCTTTAAGCCAAAACACTTAACTGGCACCAGTGCCCCAAACAAGGATTAAGCAAATGTACAAGTCAGTATTCTCGCTCTAAAACTACTAAAATACGATTTTTAATTATGATATCATCTGGTCCTTAATTTGCCATTTCAAAGGGAAAGAAAGAATAAAAGCAGTTGTACAGATCAATTCAAATTTATTCAGTTACATTCCCACAAGCTTTTCATCTTTATTATTAGGGGGACTTTCATGTATACGCCTCAAAAACCACAAAATTACGTATTTCCCCATCAAAAATTCATAATATCATATTTACCCTTCTAATTTTCAAAAACAAACAGATTTATTCAATTTATTTACTATTCTATTAAAGCTCATTTAACATTTATGAAGTATCCATTTTAAGCTTAGTTAAAAAGATAAAAAATATGTAACCTATTTCATAGTAATATTTAGTCTTCTAATTGGTCGGCTTTGAGAGCAAATGGTTCATTTTCTTGCTAATGACCACACACAAGCACATGCAAATGCTACCGAGTATGCATGACAAGTAGAGAAATGAACTATTTGTTTTCAGAAACCAATCAGTAAGAAGACAACATTTTTCTTACAAAGAATACATATTTTTATTTTTTAATAAAAGGGGAAAATGAGTACTTTATAAATTTAAAACGAGTTTTAATAAAATAGTCAATAATTTGGGTAAATTTGTGAGTCTTTGAAATTTATAAGGGCAAATAAGATACTATGAATTTAGAGGGGGGAATACTTTATTTTAAGATTTTTGAGGGGTATACATGAAATTCCCCCTTGTTATAATTTACTTTTCCACAAATAACAAAGCAAAATTAGCCAGTGCCAAAGTTACAGTTCCTAAAAATCTATCAATCTGGTAAAAAAACTAATATGAGAAAACAAAGTGGGGACAAGTAGGAAGACTGTGGCCCTGGTACACTAAACCAAAATTAGAATTTTGTAGAAAGCAAAAAAAGAAAAGGAGGAATTAGGCATAACCGTATGTTACTCCCATGTGAGAATAGAAATATGCGGTTAACCTTCAGCTCTTGAAGCAGCCCTACCCAAACCAACTAAAAGGTGGCTCGGTACACAGCCTCAATAACACCTTTTTTTGGTAGATAAAATACGTGATGGCGCTTCATCTGCATTTATGAAATCCAACCAATTCCAAATGCGGAACTTTGAGCATTGTTAAAACCATGGCATTATCTTGATTCCTTTTGGTTCATACTGCTAAGTCTTTGTCATTATGATCATCAAGACAATCGATAACAAATATTCCAATACTAAGATTACCATCTCATTCATGGTCATTCCATATAACGAATTGCATAATGATGTCTTGATCAGATAACCAAATGTCAGCACTAAGATATAACAAAACCAATGTTCCACAGAACTTGAAACATTACACTAATGCAAATGGGCTATGACTCAGCATTGCAACATTACATGGCGGAATATAGCAGGTAATTACCATACACTTTGTTAATAAGCATCAAGGGAGACCAGAGATAGCACCTCAAATGGATCTAATGTAAATTACAAAACAAATGGCTCAACAACAGGAGGAGAAGTAACTGAATTCGCCGAAATTTAATATTTTGTTTATACGAAACTTCACAGAATATTTATTGCTAAAGTACATAGAATAAGCATGTCTTGGTAAAATATTAAGTTAAGTCTGAGAAAATAAAACTAGAATAACATTTTTAACACGTTACAGTTTTCAGAATATCCTGGCAAGAACAACTGGGTCAGCATAACAAGACGGCACTAGAACTACAAAAGAACGAAAATTTCACTTCCTAAAAAACTCTAATTAAATATCTCAGATCTCCAACTGAACATAGTTCCATTTGCAGAATATATAAGATGATTTTCTACCAAAACTATTATATTGGTTAAAGCCCAGAGCTTATATCAATTTACAAATCTCTCTCAATTAAAAAAAAAATGGTATGGAGATTAATAAGTACCTGATTTATAACATCTTTTATCATATATTTGGCTGCCTCAACTTGTTGCTTATTTCCACTAAGTTTCACCGTTCTTTCCTTCACATCTTCCTCCTCCGAAGCTTCAATAGGTATTAGCTTCAAATAGAGAAATAGCACTAGATAAATACAGAGTAACCTCTTTGCACAAAATTTTAAAAGATGTACACTGTCAATAAAATACTTCAAGTATTAAAACAAACCAGAATGTGAGCACCAGAGCGTGCTTGAAGTTCCTTGATCATTTGACCTCCTTTTCCAATGATTGATCCAACCTACATTGTTTTTCCTTTCTAAACTGTCACTTCACCAATTAAGAAAAGGACCAAAACAAAGATATGGCTATCGACTGACCTTATCATTCGGAACTTGCATTTCAATTTCGCTGGTACTAGATTGTGAAGTATTGGATCCCCTACCATAGAGAGGGGGTGGACGACCAGCATCAGCCTTAATTTTAAAAAAAAAATCAACAAGGTAAATTATATTGTTATTTAGACAAAGAATTATGTACGGAAAGAAATTTCTTCAACAATTATATGCTCCCCACTTGATCAAACAGCCCAATTATAACAAACTGAGCACCAAATAAACTCAAAATATCTATCTATTGCCTCAATAAATGTTGCCTCAACTTACCCTCACTTGTGCAATTTAGCCCCACAATGCCAAGAAAAAAAAAACACAATTACTCTAGTCAGCCCCAAAACCACAAGTCAATACTCCATTTTTTTTTACAAATAAGAAAATTGTGGACCCAAATCACCTCTCAAGGGAAAACCATTTCAAGATTCTTAGAACTCATATGAAGTAAGATATCAATATAATATAAATTACCTCAGCTAGAACATCTCTAATAAGCTGTTCGGCCTTGTCGATGCTTTCAACTGAGCCCAAAATTTCAACAGCACGAGTGGTGGCATCGGGTGCTATATCAGAATCTTTGACAATTTGTATTCTAGCCCCCGACAATTTTTGCATGTTCCTTATGGTGTCCCCTGCTTTCCCTATTAGCACACCAACCTAAGATAATTGAAAAGGAAATCTTTATGAAACTGTCACTAGGACCCTATTCAGATTCCAATGCACCAACGGTCATTTCGAAATACAAGTTGATTTCCATATCTCATAAAACAGGCATACAACAAAAGGTCTTTGTCAATGCATGGTCTTTAAGTTTATTTTTATATATATGCAATTAGGAAAAGGAGTGAGAGAGCATGACTACTTAATACACTGGAATGTAAAATGGTTCTAACGTTAAGTACCAAACAATGTAAGAAACAACATATGGATTTGCATTACTAACCAATAGTGACGTTCATTTAGTATTTTTCGAATCAGGTATGTCTTTGAATTCCTTCTCATACATACAAAACAAGTACCCCAAAAAGCAGGTAGATGCTGGTGGGAGAACTCAAAATATGTTCAAGTTTGAAAACAAATTTTGCATTGTAAAGTTTAACCAGCAATTATACAAACAGTACCCTATGATTAGGAACTTCAATTTTACGGCAGGTATCCGATGAACCATCTTCAGTTTCAGTTTTGTCAGTGGTAAAATCATCTTTCTGCATGTCTCCTTCAGCTGTTTGTTCCAAGTTATTATTAGTATCGTGCTCTAAAGTCTCTGTCCCTCGAGGTTCCTCTTCAAGTGATTCTCCTTTAACAGGTACAGAAATAACAAGAAGAGAATGAAAATGCAAGTTCATTGACAATTCACAATTTGATCTTCTTCTCTTGCTTATTTATATTATTTGTTTCTATATTTGGGGATATATATTAGTTTTTGTTATTATTAATATTGTTCATACAATACTAAGAATTCTGGCAAGAAACAAAGAAACTAACAGAACAGATTGAATGAGAGAATATACCTGATTTTACAGCCTCCTCGGTCTCAGTTTTCTGTCGCTTGGCCTCAGTTCCTTCTCTCTCTTCTTCCCCTTCGTTTCCATCCTCTCCATTACCGGCTCCCTCTAGTTGCCTCTCCGTTTCCTCTTGCACCTCGAGCTTCCTCTTCAAATCTTGATTCGCCTCTCCAGCCTTCTCCTCACCACCAGCTACTTCTTCGATTTCGATCTCAACCTCCTTTTTCTCTTGCGTTTCCTTCACTTCTTTCTCCACCTCCTCCGCCGAATTATCTGGCACCGCCACCGCCGCCGCCGCCGCCGCCTCCTCAGACGGTGGTGCAGATTCTTGCGTTTGGCTATCCACTGGGGAGATCTCCGATGGGACAATTGCTCCGTCTGATTCCGCCATGGCGAACGGACCGAAGGTTAGGGTTTCTTGAACTTTCTCTCTCTCTCTCTCTTTTTTGTGTATTTATTTTCCCCCTTTTATTTTGGAAAGGAAGAGGCTAGGGTTTCGATCGGGAGATATTTGTCAGATCAGCGAGGTTTAAGGCAAAAGAAAGACTTGGGACTTGAGAGAACAGAATTTATTTATTGCAGGGTTTTGCTCGTTTTCTATGCGAGGGGTGGTCACGGCGAGTCCGTGTCCCACCAGGTACCTTGGAATTCATATCCTCTGAGATATCTCATATTTTGCGTCACCGACGTGTCCGGTGCCTATTCGGGGATACCGTAGGGGCCAGTATTATTTGAGCTTTGAGATTCGTGCAGAACGTATTTGAACGGTTGAGATTTTCCAAAAGTCACGCAAAATATGAGATATCTCAGAGGATATGAATTCCAAGGTACCTGACGTGCAATTTAAAATAATGAACGGTCCAGACTAATTCTATCCAAATCAAATTCAATCTAGTGCTTATTGAAACTGTAGGGTATGCTTTAAGATTCGTGCCATGTTAAAAGAACGGTTTAGATCTAACACTTGCACTTCAGTTACCTGGGTGAGACAGACAGATTCGGTCACGGCGTCTTTCCTTTTGGAAATGTAAGACCTTATTCTTTACTTTGAGCATAAATCTTTTTTTTTTCCTAATTAGTTTTTATTTTTATTATTTATTTTGTTGCAAGCCCTTATTCAAATTTAACGAGTCAAAAAACGTTCAAATTTTGACAGATTAATTTTATACTAAATTAATTTGAATATTTAAAATTTTCACATGTAAACGCATCACTCGTAAGGTAAACGGGTTTCAACGGTTTAGATTCGTCATTTAAAGTCGATTTGACAGGAGAACATCCTAGTTTTACTCAAAATTTAACTTTTATTTTATTCGAATACTTTATACATACCACTCAAAATTATAAAATTATGTATTTCTTCCCCTAAATTCTATAATAACATATCTATCATTTTAAATTCTAATAACTCACGTATTTACTCAATTAATAAAAAGATCAAATTAGTTATGTTTAATATATATATAATATAATTAAGTATCTAACTATGCTCGTTCCTTCTACGGTAAAATTTTGATTGCTCCTGCTTTAGTCTTTAGCGTTAAAATTGCATCCCTTCTCGCTCCACATGTACTAAACATCTCCTTTTGATTGTTTCTAACACTCTCCAACCCCAATTCAATCAGGGGCGGATTTATGTATAGATCAGGGGGTGCTAAGCCACCCAATGATTTTAAAATTCTTAATTATGTATATTAAACTTTAGTTTAACTTTTGAGTTTTTTTAAACTTTTATATAGTCTAGCACCTCTCATAACATAATTAATTCATATATTATATTTTATAGATTAGCCTGTTTAAATTTTTCTAGTTCCGCCTCTGAATCCAATTGTGCTTGTTGGAGATGATATTCGAGGAGAAAGAACCCTTGCAATCTAGATGAGAGCTTGGGTTCGAAAGAGATGAAAAATATAACACAAAAAAGAAGAGAGAGTGTGCATAGGAGAATAAGTTTTGTTTTAATTAATAAATTTTGATTAATTATTATTTCATAATCTTAAACATAATTAATTTGAATTTTAGGTATATTTGATATATATTTAAACTATATTGGAAAAATATATTAGCTATTTAAATCTAGGATGAAAAATATGTTGTTATAAAATTTGAATGGGATGGTAAGTAATTCAAAGTTTTTAAGTGGCACATATGAAATTTCCCCTATTTTTTATGCTTAATACTAATCGAGCAACTTTAAACCTTTTGGCTCTTTTGATTCTATTTTAATTTTTTTTTTTTAAATTGAACGTTAAGTTTGATGAAGAACATTAACGATTTAACGAGACATGATCTTGACATTTGATTTTTCCTGTTTAATTTCGGCTACTACTTTTTAAGTTTATTATTATATATTTCGATTCTTATCTAACAATTAAAAATTAAAAATATTTAATTAGAATTTTATATTTTCTAATTGGTAATTAATTTTTTTGTCAAAATGTACTATATGAAAAAAAATTAGAAGCAAATCTTAATGTTATTCATGTTCTATTTTTTAATATTAGTTTCACATAATTAAATTATCAAATACGAAAAGCTTCTCCTGAAGTAAAATATCATTTTTTTTTTCCAAATATGATAAAAGAGAAGGTAAGACTTAAAATAAAAGAGGAGGATTCTAACACCTCATGTTTTTCATACTTTATCATGATTCATATTTTATATCTTTATTTTTAAAATTCAAATTGACGATCCGAACTACTCAATATGATATCTATATTAAAATATATTTGGAGACCAAATTTTATAATTTTTAAAATTTTGTTACTATTTTTTAAATAAGTATAAATTATTATTTTTGAACGGTCCAGAAACAATAATTATGTATCTTACTTAAAAAATAGTAAATAAATTTCTAAAATTATAAAATTTCAACCCAAGCATATTTTAGTATGAATATCGTGTTGAGCAATTCAAATCAACAACTTAAACTTTAAAAACTAATATTAAATATAAAATTTAATAAAATATGAAAAACAACATTCTAAAAAAAAAAAAAAATACTCGACAACATTAATTTCCAACTTACGTAAGTAGGAGAGTGATTGTGACATTACCGAAAGTTTCGAGACTGTTCAAAATTGAATATTTTGGAGAGTAATATGTGTCACAAAGTGTAAGGTCCTGTTTTACAGTAATTTCGAAAGTACTGTTTACGTCGGAAAAAAAAAATTCACTCAAATTGAATTTTTTTTTCTCACGTGAACAATAAAATCCAGTTCAAAATTTTCAATTCTTATACCCATTTCTATTCCTTACTGGACTGCCGAACATCCCTAAATTTTGGATAACATTATCCCAAAAACCTGACTCGCTATACTAGGTAGCCATTATTCTTTGCCGATTTTTTTATTTATATCCAAAAAAATATATAAATTTAAAAAACTAACCAAACCGCTTGTCTTTTTCCAAAACTATCCAAACCGGAAATTTTTTTTCTGGTTTCAATACCAATTTCCGGAAAAAAATTTTTCGGAAATTGGATCCTAAATCCGGAATAATTTTTTCCGGATTTAATGATTTCTTTTTTTTTTTTTGCTAAATCCGGAATAATTTTTTCCGGATTTAGGATTTATTTTTTATTTTTTATTTATTATTTATTATTTTTTTTTTAGGAAATTTTATTTTCCGAAACATTTTTTTATTGGAATTTTTTTTCATTTTTCATTTATAATTTATTTATTTTTTTGTAATGAAGTATTACAAATATTTAATATATTTAAAAAAAAATTAGATGGAATACTATATAATTTGATTTATTCGAAAGACTGCTACAAATAATCTGGATCAACATTTTTCATGCCGGATTTTTTATGACCGTAAGAAAAATTAATATAATATAATATATGTATATGTATATGTATAGGTATATATAATATAATATATGTATATGTATATATAATATAATATATGTATATGTATTTATAATATAATATATGTATATAGAGGAGGGTTCAAATGCACTCAAATTTTTGTGCACCCAAATGCACCCTATCTTTCAAATCCTTTTTCTCCGTTTTCAAAGTCCAAATAGTCAATCCGAACCGTTAGATGCGATCTATATATTAAGATGTGCTTGGAGAACAAATTTTACATTTTTTGAAATTTTTTTACTATTTATTAAACCACTTTGAAAATCGCTGATCCAATGGTCCAGAAAATGTAAAATCAGTGATTTTTAAAGTGGCTTAATAAATAGTAAAAAAATTCAAAAAATGTAAAATTTGGTCTCCAAGCACATCTTAATATATAGATCGCATCTAATGGTTCGGATTGACTATTCGGACTTTGAAAACTGAGAAAAGGGATTTGAAAGATAGGGTGCATTTGGGTGCACAAAATTTTGGGTGCATTTGAACCCTCCTCATGTATATATATGTATATATAATATAATATATATGTTAAAATGTGCTTGCATATCAAATTTTATATTTTTTTGATTTTTTTTACTATTTATTAAGTATTTAACAAAATCGCTATCTATATTCAGACCATTGAATTTTTGTACCCATCTTAATAAATAGTAAATTTTTTTAGAAAAATGTAAAATTTGATCTGCAAGCACATTTTAAAATATCCATCATGTTGAACGGTTTGGATCGACTGTTTCGACTTTGAAAACTTTGAAAATACCGATCATTGAATGCCTACCGTTGAACGAAAACTTAAACTGAATTTTTGAGGCACTAAACGAGGGTTCCAATACCTCATTTTTTTATACCTCGTCATACCTCATATTTTATATCTTCATTTTCATATATATTATATTATATATACATATATATACATATATATACATATATTATATTATATATACATATACATATATTATATTATATATACATATACATATACATATATTATATTATTTTTTTTTTTTACGGCCGTAAAAAATCCGGCATGAAAAATATTGATCCGAATTATTTGTAGCAGTTTTTTGAATAAATCAAATTATATAGTATTCCATCTATTTTTTAAAAAATATATTAAATATTTGTAATACTTCGATACAAAAAATAAATAAATTATAAATAAAAACTGAAAAAAAAAATTCCTAAAAAAAAAAAATCCTAAATCTGGAAAAAATTATTCCGGATTTAGCAAAAAAAAAAAAAAAAGAAATCCTAAATCCGGAAAAAATTATTCCGGATTTAGGATCCAATTTTTGGAAAAAAAATTTCCGGAAATTTTTTTTCCGGTTTGGGTAGTTTTGGAAAATAACAAACGGTTTGGTTAGTTTTTTAAATTTATATATTTTTTTGGATATAAATAAAAAAATCGGGTTCTTTGATAAGTTCACACATAAAGAGGAATCCATATCCTATGAGGTAACATAATATTTTTGTTTAGATCACGACCATTTGATTCGTGAGGAGGATGGTCACGGCGTCTTTCCTTTGTAATTTGAAAATGTAACACCAGTTGATTATATATTGATGGTAAACTTTTTTTTTATTTTGTTGCGAGTTTAACGTTAGGTTTAGAGGATAATTTTGTTCAAGTTTAACGTTAGGTTTTATTGAGAACATTAGCGATTTAATGTGAAATGATTTTCAGATTTGATATTTCTTGTTAAATTTGGGCTACTACTTTTCAAGTTTTATTATTATTATTATTATTATTTATTTCGTTTCTTATCTAAAAAATAAAAATTATAAATATTTAAGTATAATTTTATATTTGAGTGAGGCTACGATACTATTCCAGTAAAACGCTCAATGTTATCTCCATAATTTTTAAGTTTTCAAATTTTAAGTTATTTAGAAATCCAACGGTAGAAAATCACTTGATCCAAAAATAGTGATTTTTCATCTTTTTTGCCGAATTGATTTTAGTATGTACCGGAGAGGATATGGATACTCGCTATACTAGGTAACCATTATTTTGTGACAAGTTTCCATCATAGTCATAAGATTCGCGAATTAAACTCAAATTAAATCTGAATAATTTATTTTTTTGGTGATTCCAAACCCAACGCCGAATTATTCGGTTGACCGAACTTTGACCGAATTAAACACTAATAATTCGCGAATTTTACGAATCATTCGCAAATTTTTTTCATAACATTTTTTTTTACTCTCTTGCAGGATTGAAATATCTGATCTGAATAATTCCGAATAAAAAATCTTTGACTTCGCCGAACCGAACCCGAATAATTCATTTGTACCTATGGTTCCCACAACTTGAGTGCAGCACGAATGAAAAGATCAGACTATTCGTTAAAAACTTCCACAACAAAACAAGATGGAACCGTTCTTTAATCTTCACTGCCGCTGCCTTGTCAAAATTTTTTGTTTGTCTTTGTTTTCACACAGTTTCTATTTCGAGAGACAGCAGACTATTCCTGTTGAGCACCAACAGTACCTGATATTCCCCGAGTTTTTTAAAAATACCCAAATTTATAAATATTTTATTATAAATAACCACATTTTTATCAAAATTTTATTTTTGCCCAAACCGTACAGATTATTTACGGTTTCAATTAAAAATTCAAACCGTAAATATTCCTTACGGTTTGAATTTTTTTTTATTTAAAAATTCGGACCGTATATATTCCTTACAATTTGAGTTTTTTTTTTTAAGCCCAACTTTGCACCTCTGATAACATATCAAAACACCTTCAAAAATCATGAAAATTTACCGACATGCATTTTTGACTTCATAGAATAAGACTGTGAAGTTTCATACAAAATCTCAAAACAGATCGTGAGATATCGGCTTCCAAAAATTGCCCAAACTGCTGAAGGAGTGCTTTTGAGCCCAAATTTGCACCTCTGATTAACATATCAAAACACCTTCAAAAATCATGAAAATTTACCGACATGCATTCTTGACTTTATAGAACAAGACTGTGAAGTTTCATACAATATCTCAGAACAGATCGTGAGATAATGAAACATAACAAAACTGAAAACTCAAACATAATAAAACATAATATAGCTAAACTGAACTAAAACTCAAACATAATAAAACATAACATATCTAAACTGAACTAAAACTTAAACATAATAAAATATAACATAGCTAAACTGAACTAAAACTATATAAAATATACATAGCTAAACTGAACTAAAACTTGTTCAATATTGGAATGAAATATAATCAGGGTTGAATGTCACTTTCATGATTCGGGCAATTTTTGAGAGCCGATATCTCACGATATGTTTTGTGATTTTATATGAAACTTCACAGTATTGTTCTATGAAGTCAAGAATGCATATTGGTAAATTTTCATGATTTTTGAAGGTGTTTTGATATGTTAATCAGAGGTGCAAATTTGGGCTAAGAAGCATTTCTTCAGCAGTTCGGGCAATTTTTGAGGGCGATATCTCACGATCTGTTTTGAGATTTTGTATGAAACTTCACAATCTTATTTTATGAAGTCAAAAATGCATGTTGGTAAATTTTCATAATTTTTGAAGGTGTTTTGATATGTTAACCAGAGGTGCAAAGTTGGGCTAAAAAAAAAAAAACTCAAACCGTAAGGAATATATACGGTCCGAATTTTTAAATCAAAAAAAAAAATTCAAACCGTAAGGAATATTTACAGTTTGAATTTTTAATTGAAACCATAAATAATCTGTATGGTTTGGGCAAAAATAAAATTCTGACAAAAATGTGGTTATTTATAAATTTGAGTATTTTTAAAAAACTCGGTGATATTCCTGTTGGGCGAATAATTAATATTTCAATTCATTACTAACTGTTTCATTTTGAGAAGAATTGATGAAGAAAGTTTGTTTCTGCTAATAGACAAGCTTTCGCTGTATTAGGTAGCAAAATGAATCTCGCTGCAATAATACTAATTTAAATTATCAAGGTCATGACAAAGCTGCAGCACAGTCAGGATTATATTGTACTACGTGAATCGTGATGCACTTTTATGAAAACAAATAAATGAAACAAAGTGTGCACAATTTTCTAGAATCTCTCAAAAAGATAAGAACTGGTATCTAGTGTTTTAAAATGCGGCCGCATGGACTGTATATGCTACCGTATATGTTTATGCAGTCGGCATAAGCTTTAGTTTCTATTTGAATTTTCTGTATTTTTTATTTCTATTTGTTCAAGGGTTTCACCACTCTCAAAATCCTAATTTTTTTTTTGTAACCAATTGTGGTTAATATAAATAGGGGCTAGACCGTTATTGTTTCTCAAAAATAATAATAATAATAATATCTTCAAACACACACACATAAAATCATCAATACATTACAATAGTAAATACCTTCAAATATACATGCATCAAATAGAAAACAACCTTATAATTAAAAACTACGTATCAAAATATACTTCTCACCAATGCAGTTCAAGGAATGGACCAAGGACTCTTTAGCGATCACTGAATTTTAGCGAGGGCCTGACAACACTGAAGCTGGAAAGGGAGCTGACTGATCCACTACACTAGGTAGATTCGCAACCATATAATTGAAGAAACAAAATTATAATCCAATAATGTTTCAACCTCCATTGCTCCCTCTAAAACATTAACCACTATTAACATTGAAGGCCTTCGGGTACTATCCCATTGCAAGCACCACATTGCAAGGTTCATCGCATTCACAATTCATATAATTCGACATCACCAATATTTTTGTCAATCAAATCTAATATTGCATTGCTCTTAGATTTTTCTTCTAACAGTTTAATCAGATGACAATTCCCTTCACTGTGGGAATCATCACTGTTTCTTCTTCCATATAGAATCTCCATTACCACCACACCAAAACTATAAACATCGACCTTCTCAGTGACCATTGATGTTTGCCATTCAGGTGCTAAATATACCGGAGTGTCCCTCATTTTTTTAGTCATTACTGTGCTGATGTCCCTGTCGATAAGCTTGGATAACCCAAAATAAAAAACTTTAGCATTAAATTTTTCATCTAAAGGATTATTTGCCGGCTTGATATCGAAATGCTTAATTTTTTGCTTATATTCTTCATGGAGATAACATAAACCCTTGGCTATATCGGTTATAATTTTGAACCTAATGGGCCAATCCAAATGAACTCTCCCATCTCTGCAGTAGATCCACTTATCCAACGACTCATTGTACATGTACTCATAAATTAATAGCCTATTCAACTTGTCAGCATAAAAACCGATCAGCCTCGCTAGATTGATGTGATGGATACCAGTGTTTTAAAATGCGACCGCATGGACCGCATATGCATATGCAGTCGGCATAAGCTTTAGTTTCTATTTGAATTTTCTGTATTTTTTATTTTTATTTGTTCAAGGGTTTCACCACTCTCAAAATCCTAATTTTTTTTTGTAACCAATTGTAGTTAGGGGCTAGACCGTTATTGTTTCTAAAAAAAAAACAATAACAATACCTTCAAACATACATGCATAAAATCATCCATACATTATAATAGTAAATACCTTCAAATATACATGCATCAAATAGAAAACAATCTTATAATTAAAAACTACGTACCGAAACACACTTCTCACCAATGCAGTTCAAGGATTGCACGAAGGACTCTTTCAGCTTGGAGTAAGAATGCTTAGATTAAAGGATCACTAGATTTTAGCGAGGGCTTGACAACATTGAAGCTGGAAAGGGAGCTGACTGATCCACTACGCTAGGTAGATTCGCAACCATTGGAATTGAAGAAACAAAATTATAATCCAATGATGTTTCAACCTCCATTGCTCCCTCTAAAATCTTAACCACTATTAACATTGAAGGTCTTCGGGTACTATCCCATTGCATGCTTCATAATTAGATGGCAATTCCCTTCACTATGGGAATCATCACTGTTTCTTCTTCCAGATAGAATCTCCATTACTACCACACCAAAACTATAAATATCGACCTTCTCAGTGACCGTTGATGTTTGCCATATAGGTGCTAAATATTCCGGAGTGCCCCGCATTTTTTTAGTCATTACTATGCTGATGTCCCTATCGATAAGCTTGGATAACCCAAAATCAAAAACTTTAGCATTAATTTTTTCATCTAAAATATTATTTGCCAGCTTGATATCGAAATGCACAATTTTTTGCCTGTATCCCTTATGAAGATAACATAAACCCTTAGCTATATCGGTTATAATTTTGAACCTGATGGGTCAATCCAAAGGAATTCTCCCATTTCTGCAGTAGATCCACTTATCCAATGAGCCATTGTACATGTACTCATAAACTCAAAGCCTATTCAACTTGTCAGCACAAAAACCGATCAGCCTCACCAGATTGATGTGATGCATACCATTGTTTTAAAATACGGTCGCATGAACCGCGTATGCTGCCGCATATGCTTATGCAGTCGGCATAAGGATATGCATATGCAGTCGGCATAAGCATATGCATATGCAGTCGGCATAAGCATATGCATATGCAGTCGGCATAAGCTTTAGTTTCTATTTGAATTTTTGTATTTCTATTTGTTCAAGGGTTTCAGCACTCTCGAAATCATAATTTTTTTTTGTAACCAATTGTGGTTAATATAAATAGGGACTAGATCGTTATTGTTTTTCTAAAAAAATAAAATAATAATAATACCTTGAAACATACATCCATAAAATCATCAATACATTACAATAGTAAATACCTTCAAATATACATGCATCAAATAGAAAATAACCTTATAATTAAAAACTACGTATCAAAACATACTTCTCACCAATGCAGTTCAAGGAATGCACCAAGGACTCTTTCATCTTGGAGTAAGAATGCTTAGAATAAACGATCACTAAATTTTAGCGAGGGCATGACAACACTGAAGCTGGAAAGGGAGCTGACTGATCCACTACGCTAGGTAGATTCGCAACCATTGGAATTGAAGAAACAAAATTATAATCCAATGATGTTTCAACCTCCATTGCTTCCTCTAAAACCTTAACTACTATTAACATTGAAGACTTTTGCGTACTATCCCATTGCAATCACCACATTGCAAGTTTCATCACATTCACAAATTTTTCTTCATATAATTCGACATCACCAACATTTTTGTCAATCAAATCTGATATTGCATTGCTCTTAGATTTTTCTTCTAACAGTTTAATCAGATGACAATTCCCTTCACTATGGGAATCATCACTGTTTCTTCTTCCATATAGAATCTCCATTACCACCACACCAAAACTATAAATATCGACCTTCTCAGTGACCATTGATGTTTGCCATTCAGGTACTAAATATTCCGGAGTGCCCCGCATTTTTTTAATCATTACTATGCTAATGTCCCTATCGATAAGATTGGATAATCCAAAATCAGAAACTTTAGCATTAAATTTTTCATCTAAAAGAATATTTGTCGCTTGATATCGAAATGCACAATTTTTTGCTTGCAATCCTCATGAAGATAACATAAACCCTTGGCTATATCGGTTATAATTTTGAATCTGATGGGCCAATCCAAAGGAACTCTCCCATCTCTGCAGTAGATCCACTAATCCAATGACCATTGTACATGTACTCATAAACTAAAAGCCTATTCAATTTGTTAGCACAAAAACCGATTAGCCTCACCAAATTGATGTGATAGATACTAGTGTTTTAAAATGCGACCGCATGGACCGCATATGCGGTCCAAATATGCGGATATGTGGATTAAAAACGTAATATGCAACGCATGTAATTAAAAGTTCATATGCATTATGCAGAGTTTTACTATCTAATCTCAAATTATTGTATTTTTTATATACAATAAGGCATACTTCATGTTGGTTATGTAGAAATAAATTCAACTATATGAATATGAATATATATACGTGAATTTTTATTTTAAAATCCGCATACCAAATAAATTTTAAAATCCGCATACCGCTTATGCGGTATGCAGTGGCCTTCCGCATGCATGAACAAAACCGCATTTTAAAACATTGCTGGTATCTGAATCTAACACAAGCCATTGCTCATATGTAAGTTGCCAAATGGAACTGGACTAAGCTACGATTATGATTAGATTGCACTATTAAGCAGGAAGGTACTAATAATGTACATGGCAAGGGAATCTATAAATCTCCTCATTATGATCTAGCAACTAACATTACAACATCTGAGCTGTGTGAATATCACCTGACACCACTATGGCTTCATAAAATGACTTCAATTCAAGGGATTTTTGTATTTTGTTCCCTGTTAGACAATTTGTTTTTGTTCTGCAAATGTCTCTCTTTTTAAACTCCTATAATTTGACACCGTCAATGAAAAGTTCATTCTGTCTTTGTAATCTTGTGCAAGCTTTAAAATGTCATAATGCTATTCATCAATGTCTTTCATCGCATCCTGCACAAAAAGAGAACAAACATGTCGTTACTATTTAAATAGACTTAAGAGGTTGGCAACTAGAAAATATTTATAACGTCTTTCTTTTTTCCTTTTTTTGGTTTATTTACATGGCCAGGTTACCCAAGACTTTATTCATATGTTCTGACACAAAACTAATAAGCAGCTTTTTACTGATGCGCGTCCGAGTTTGTATCAAAGTAGCACAGTACTGAACTGTACCACAATACCAGCCAGGATGTACCTTTACTGAGAAAAACGCATCTTTATTAAAGTAGCCCAGGATCTCAAATAACAACTCTTAAAAAACATGATTAATTTAATAAGTGCAAAAGGAAAGGAGAACATCACCTTACAAATTAACAAAAATGAAATTTAAAAATACAAAGCAAGAGCGTTACCTTTGCAAGACGAGTAACATAAGTTGCAGCTATAGCTGTAAAAACTAGACCAAGGCCTAATGTGACTAATTGCCCATTGCCACCTGGCAATCCTACCTCCGACTCTTCTTGCTAGAAAAGAAGGAAAATATCATCAAATCAGAAAGTAACCCACAATATAGGGGTACAATGAAATGATCAACTTATCAGAATGGAGTACACAGAGGGATCTATTAGCATCATTACTATTTCTATTGGTGACAACTGTTGCCAAGTTTAAATAAAAATAATAATAATAAATAATAGGCGAAAAGGAAATTAAAGCTTACAATAATGGCTCGACCAAATGCACCAGCACTAACATAAGCCCATGAACCAGGAAGCATCCCCAACCAACTGTGAACCAAAATTAAAGCAATTTGTTACTTAAAATAGAAATTTTTATTTATCTGTTCAATCAAAGCATTCTCCTTCTGAAGCGTATTATATTGTGGTATTTCCTCTTGTGCTTCCTTTTTTTTTTTTCTATTTTTGTTTTGAGGAAATCCTGTGGGATCCTCTTGTACTTTTACTTGTGTATTACCATTGTTGATTCCAGCTACTAGCGAAAGTATGATACTACAGCAGTATAGCTCAACAGCACAAAAGAAGGAAACTAAATAAATTTCAACCTCACCTGCCAAGAACATAAGGCAAAAATTTCACGGAGGTAAGGCCATAAAGGTAATTTCCAATAGAGAACGGTAACAAAGGGCTTAATCGCAAAAGCGTCACAACCTTAAAACCATTCTCTCCAATCGCTTTATCAATTGCCGCAAACTTCTTATTTCCTTCCACCAGTTTAAGAATGCGCTCTCTTGCAAAATATCTTGCAATAAGAAAAGCCACAGCTGCTGCCACCTGAAAATTCAAAAGAAATAGGAGTGGGGTATCTACCATGTTTTTGGTTCATACCAGCACAAATACAGAAATACAGTCCAGTACAGAACTTGTTCTTCTTTATTTTATTGAACTTTATTTTGGTGTTTGACTAATGAGATAATAAAACAGCAAAACAAAGTAAGAGAATTTTATAAAAGAAAAATATATAACACGGAATCAATCAGGACCTAATGATAACACTGCCAGTGCATATTATTGCCAGTAAGGATAAAGACAAAAAGAATTTCTGTTGTAACTTTCACAAATTCATGAGTAACGTACCGTTCCACTGATAGAAACAATGACGGTACCAGTAACAGGGCCAAATAGAAGCCCGGCTGACATGGTCAACGGAATTGCTGGAATCGCAAGAACCTACGGGGAGTAAAAATCTTGTCAGGTGCCACAATTAGTGAACATCTATTATGTTACCATTGGCATCCATAGAAACATGGATTTGAGAACAGGTTTGCTTGATTGTGAGGTTCTTCATGTGAATTCAAATGAAAGATATTGTTTCCACTTGCTAGATATGTTTATATGATTTGAGCCACAAGTTCTGAAAGCAAAGCTGATTTCTACACATACCTCTAATCCTGCGTAAACAAGCACAAATAGTGCGTATCCAGCCGGGCCATAACCTGATATCATAGAAAGTTCATAAAAATTGAATCCATATATACAGGAAAAAGAAGCTAGAAGGAACAAAACATCAAATTAAGAGCTCATACCGTCAATGTATTCTGAAAATTGTGTGAGAAACGCATTGATCTGATCTTTGTACACATATCCAACACCCCCAACTCCACCGATTACACCAACTAACAATAATCCAGCGAGAACAGTTCCTTTAACGGCCATACCATTGTCAGATTCTTCCTTCGATTCATCTTTCTCTGGCTTCTTTTGCCGGTCAAACTTCAAATTGTTCGGTATATTAGGCGAGGCTTTGCGCAGAGTCGCCTTCTTTGACTCTCTGAGCGAAGAAAAGAGCTTGAGCGAGTGGTGGTAGTGGCGGTGATGGCGGTGGCGAAGGAAGAGAGAGGGAGAGTAAGGGAGGGTTGGGGAGAGGAGAGAGAAGCGAGAGGTGAATGAAATGGAGGGCATTATGCGCGAACCGGGGGTAATGCCATGGAGCATGGAGAGAGAGTGTGTGGTGATAAGGGGAGGAGAGAGGAATGGAGGGATCGAGATGAAGGTTTGGGAGAGAGGCGTTTACCCACGTGGCATCATCATGATCAGTGCGATTATTCGTGGAAATGGATGTATCCAGTTCAAACTGGAACCCTGTTCAGTGTTCTAGACTTGTGTGATTCTGTCACTGTCAGTGTATAAACTGACGAAACAAATTTGATTCCGAATATCCGATTTCGAGACCTTGAATCCAGTTCCCTAGGCAATATTGAATATCCCTTCGGCTCAATGCAAAAATAAAAAATAAATAATATATCCGGCTAAATCTAACGAATATGGAAATAAATCAGCAAATTCCGAGATCGGGTACTGTTCATCCAGAAATTTTTGAAATTCGAAATTCAGCTATTGAATTTTTTCGAGAATGCATTTTGAAACAACTGGTTTTTTGCACGTATCTCGAAACAGTTTGATGGCTGGATTCGGATTGCAGATATTTCAGGGTGAACAGTACCGACTTTGAATTTCAGCAGATTCGGATCCAACGAATATCGGGTTCGGTTTTTCTGTTTTTTAAGAAAAAACATAAGAGTAGAACTAGGGTGTTCTTAAGTTCACCAAGTCTATTGATGATTGAAGTCTAAAATTCATCAAATCGGCTTCAAATGACGAATTTGAACTGTCGAAATCCGCCTACCTAATGAGTTACGAGTGATGCGTCTACATGTGAAAAATTTTAACATTTGAATTAATTTAGTATAAAGTCAAGCAGTCAAAATTAGAAGGTTAATAAATTAATTTTAATGCATTCATTATTTGAACATTTGACTTTATACTAAATTAATTCAAATGTTTAAAATTTTTACATGTAGACGCATCACTCGTAAGGTAGGCGGTTTTTAACAGTTCAAATTCGTTATTTGAAGCCAATTTAACAGATTTTAAATTTGAGTTCACTAAGAAACTTGATAAACTTAATAACACCCGAGTTCTACTCAAAACATAATCCGAAATTAAGAAATCATGTTTGACAAAAAAAAAAATTGTAACATTTTAGAACGGAATAGATTAGACTTTTAAAACCGGCCTTACTATAATTTATGATCGAAACTTTAACATTTTCCCAATTGCCATTCTAACTATATTACCTTTTGCCTGAATAAAAATGTTAATCCCAAACTCTATTGCACCAAAATGTTATCTTTTTATCCAACGTTATTGATACCAATTCAACCTGATGAATCTAAATCTTTTACATATTGATAATTTTCTTGTCAAATTTACAACTTTCTACGTGAAAAATATTATTCTTATCACTAAATTAAAGACTTGTATATATGTTAGTCATTTTGATTGATAAAGAAAAGAAAACATCCAATCTATTGAAAATTATTATGATCACGCTACTCTATTAATGGAACTTTGGAAAAAATAATCTATGCAGAATTTAATTTGCAAGTGGAAATGCTAAAGCAATTGATGTTGTGTCAATCGAGTAGAACTAGGTGTTTTTAAGCTCACCAAACACTTTGGTGAGCTTAACTTCAAAATCCATCAAATCGATTTCAAATGACGAATCCGAACCGTTGAAACGCGCATACCTTACGAGTGATGCATTTACATGTGAAAATTTAAAACATTCGAATTAATTTAGTATAAAGTCAAGCGGTCAAAAAACGTTCAAAAAATAAATGCACTAAAATTAGTTTATTAACCTTCTAATTTTGACCGATTGACTTTATACTAAATTAATTCAAATATTTAAAATTTTCACATGTAGACGCATCACTCGTAAAGTAGGCGGGTTCCAACGGTTCGGATTCATCATTTAAAACTAATTTGATGGATTTTAGAGTTAGACTAAACCCTAAACCCTAAACACCCTAGTTCTACTCCATGTCAATCATCTCTTTTTCTATTTTCTAAAAAATACAACCCTTTTTTGTCATGACTGCAGCTACAGTGCCGGCCTCTGCCTGAACACTGCCAACAATAATTGTGGGTGCATGCTGCTTTCTACCGGCCGCTGGCTTGCCATTTCGGCAGTAGCCGGTGCTGTAGTCTGCTACTGATGCATGTCTCGGTGGTTGTTGCTGCACCTTTTGATCGCTACAAGTAATTGAGTCAATTGACCCCCATTTATTTTTAAATTATTTATAATTATACACGATATTCAATATAGTTTAGAGTAAAATATTATGAATAATGTAAAATTGACCCTCATTCGTAGTACAAATATTTTATATGATTGATCTCTATTCACGTTTGATCCCCATAGTTCAAAAGTCTGGTTCCGCCCCTGGCTACTGGCACACTATCTTTCCCTGCCGCAGAGCAACGCCCGCTGCCCTGCTCTTTCCACCGCTGCTACTGTACTGATTATAGGCTTATTGATACTTGGCAAATGCTATTGTTGTTTCTGTACTGTAAACGTGGTAACTTTTAAACTGGAAAACATTTATACTCAACAGATTGAAACTAGTCATGATTAGCAGAAAGCTCTAATATTGCACTTGTAATCACCAAAAGTGGAAATGAAGCCCTAATCTTATTCCTAGAGTGTTTTCTAATTAATTTGTACAAATGATAAAGGCACGCCTAAAATTAAAATATTTCAATCAAATTTTGACCTACAACCTTGTCAGGATGGTGCCACAATGGCAAACTACAGAAAGGCAAATCTTTACATCCATGATCCATCCATATAAGGTATATAGAAAGAGACCGAATCGTCTGCCCCCAGAGTCTCTGCGGATGGGGTCCATTTAAAAACAGTAACAATAGTTAAACTCTTAAACAGTAACCGGTCCCACCCCGGTCCCACCCTACAGAGACTCTGGGGGCAGGAATTTCCTGCGCTCCGAGGGGCAGACGATTCGGTTTCATACAGAAAGCATTTTTCTGTATACCCTTTCCACGCTGAGGCCATAGCCATGTTGCAGGCGCTCCAACTGGTACGTAATACTTACCAGCAGGGTAACCCACAAGCAACCACTATCTTCTCTGATTGCAAAGTACTGGTTGATGCAATTAAGAATAGAAATGTGGAGGATCTACTCTCATGGAAAGCAATTGAAACAGTGGTGGAATGCATGACTGTGTTTGAAGAAATCGTCAATCAACTGGTATCAGTTTTGCAAGGAGATAGTTACTGGTACAGCCCCATTGCTTGGCGAACGGTTTCAGATGTGCTGTACAAGATACAAGGGGTATACTGGGAATGCAAATGGTGGCAGCGCAAGGAATTAAAACTCATCTCATGGAGCAGTTCTTCTTTTTTAGTTAAATGCTTTAGTTTACTCTTCTACTTCTTTTAAGTCTTTGATGACAATTTTAATGCTTTCATGTTTCATAAAATTTAAATTCTGATGTAACAATTTTAGTTTTCAATGAAATATACCTGCGGGTTTCTCTCAAAAAAAAAAAAAAAAGAAGTGCAACAGGCTACCCTCCAGCAAAAGTATATAGCTGAAAAAGTTTTTGATATCCTCAAGGTATGTCTGCCATTATCTCCATTTTGTTTACATAGTGAGAACAATAGAATGATGCATGTGTACTTGCCTCTTTGATGTGCTTGATATTTTTGAATAAAATATGCCATTTTGACAGGATAATGTTATTGTTTTTCACAATCATTTGACATGCAATTGATATCTTTTTTTGTACTGCAAATGATAAAATATGTTTAGAAAATATAGTTTTTGAAAGGAGCTTTGTAGGATGGTCATTGAGTAATTTGAGGAGCTCATCATTAAGTTAATAATATTCTTGCACCTAATGTAGTACTTGTTTAATTTTTTAACTTGCAAACAGTGAAATTATATATATATATATATTTTGAGTAAAGGTTGGAGGTTAATCCACCTAGCTATTTAATACACATGTTATTACAACAAATGATCTTCTCCATCCGAATTTTGAACCTATGATCTCTCACATAGAGAGACCATGTGCATTTGCCACTAGATCAAAGACTGGTTATTCTGTGAAATTTTATATAATTTCCTCTTATGTGAAATAGGAAGCATGGAAATTTTATATACTTTTCGTCGAATCGTGTTTGGTTGACAGAGTTGATAAGCCAAAATTGTATCTATTGAAACCTAGGGTTTGTTATGTAAATTAAGCCAAGTTTTGATTAAATTGGGTTTGATTAGGTTAGAAATGTCCAAAAGTTCAAGTTACTGCCCTAGTTATGTTTGTTCTACAGGTAATCAAGTGTTTGGAGCTAAACGAAGCAAAACGGGTGAGTTAGCACGAAGAAATGAGCTTCTGCCACATGCATTGCGGCCCGGAAGAGATCCTTTGCGGTCCACAACCAAGCAAGCCAGAACCAAGAACTCCAGAAGATTTCAGCACCATGCATTGCGGCCCGTAATGGGTATGATTGCGGCCCGCAATGGCCTTCAGAATTCTTCGCTGCAATATGTTAACTTTCACCATGCAATGCGGCCCGCAATGAATGTATTGCGGCCCGCAATTAGGTCGGTTCAGAGCCCGAATTTGCTATTTTTGGTTGGTTATTTCTAGGTTTTTGATTTGGGTATAAATAGGAACCTGTAGAACAGATTGAGTACGTTTTTTTTAGAGATAATTTCTGGTTTTGAACAAGGAAAAACAAGGAAAAGCAAGAAGAGAGAAGAAGGGAGAAGAGATCATTGATCAACCGGTTTTATTAATTTCTTTCCTTTGTGAACTCTTTTATTCTTTTGATTTCATTTGTGCTTTAGCCATGACTGGCTAAGGGCTTTTCTAGAGTTGATTAGGGTTGTACTTGAAACTTTTGTTATGATTTAGTTGGTTTTATTTTATATATTCTTGTTCTTTGTTATGATCTATTCTTTATTTTAATTGATTGTGAGGACTTAATCGAAATCACATGAAACTCTAGGATTTGGTATTTGCAATTGAGAAATTAAATATTAGGTCCAGACCATAAGGAATAGAGTATTTGATAGGCTAAGTACCGAGAGGTGACGCTTGTCTTATACGGGCTTCACCTAATAGTTTAGAAAATTGTGCCAAGTACCGAGAGGTGAAAGATAGTTTTCTAGATCAATTGGGACAGTAAGAACTTAATGACTTTAGATTAGAGTAGCCAAGTACCGAGAGGTGACGTTTATTCTAATTGAAAGATGATATTAATATAAAGTTATCACTTTGTACCTACAACACCCAACTGTGCCTTCATAAATATAAGAACAAAATTTACAAACCAATTAGTCGTAACACTAGTGGATAGGAACCCTAAGAAACCCTAATTTCTCATACTTGTTAAAAATCAGATTTTGCTTTAAAGACTTTAGTTTAATTCATTTTAATCGAAACCAAACCACTTGAACAAACACAAAACATTTTTACTTTCTTTTACTAAATTAAATTATTAGGTTAGAGTTAATATTCCAACTTGTCCCTGTGGAGACGATCCATAAGTACTACTTGACAAGGTTGTACACTTGCAACTGAATTGAGTATCAACTAGGATTTATTACTTGTATTGTAATAATTCACATCAAGAGTTATATCAAAGGTGAATGATACGGGAGGTGAAAGGTTTAACCTTGTATCATTGTAATTAATAGAATCGGTTTCCCTCCCAGTTTGAGGTGTAACGGATGAAAATAAATTTTGTTGCAAATATTTTTAGTAGACTGTATCTTCCCTTTGATAGAATCGGTCTACCAACAACAGAAGTCTACCGATATAAATTTATTTGATACGTCTCATGTAAATGTTGTTGGTGTAACACAAAATGTTGTTGGTAGACTGTTTCTTCCCTTTGAATCCGCTTGCAATATCATCACGAGACGTATTACAAAGGGTTGCAATCTTGTAGCATTGTTTCACCTGCTTTATACTTTTTTTTGTGAAGGTTCTTTTTGTTCTCCTTTGATATTTTTTAGTATGTATTGGTTTACCAGTGCCTAGGAACTGTATCTGTTTCGCCAGTTTCGATGTATATATTTTTAATGCAAACTCTTGGTTATCTGATTGAGGTCTGTTAATCCCAGGAGTGTGGTTGTTTTGAACGAACCTTTTACTTTTGTTTGAAATTTTATCCGTTTCACTTTCATGTGATCCGTTGGGGACGATCCAGATTTTTTTTTTTTTTAAATTCGGATTTAATAGATCAAGCAGAAGAGTAAGGCTTGGATGCTATGGATAACATAAGACCATTCATGCTACGATCCAAATTTTTTAAAAATATTATATTTCAAAAAAAAAAAAAAAATCAAATAATCATGAAATCCTGAAAATTTGAAAAATACCTGGCCGCATCCCCTAGATGCGGACCCTTTTCTGGGGGCTGCATCTATGAGAGGCGGTCATGTCAAAATTTGAATTTTTCAGAAAATATGGTTATTTATTTATTTTTTATTTTTTTGGGGGGGGGGGGGGGGGGGGGGGGTATGGTATGGTATATTTAAAAATTTCAGTGCTACGACTTCAAAAATCTATCAAATAAACTTTAAATTTCGATATATGTAGCTCATTAAATTGGTTATATAATGAACTTGTAGAATACTAATTTTTATTATTTTTGAAATATTTTTACTATTTTTATAATTTATAAAAGATGTCAAAAAAAGACTTAAAAATAAAAAAGTCAATATTTTAGTAATTTTTTTGTCATCTTTCATAAATCATAAAAAATAATAAAAATATTTTAAAAATAACAAAATTAATATTCTATAAATTCATTATATAACTAATTTACTGAGCTATTTAAATTAAAATTTAAAATTTATATGATAAATTTTCCAAACATTACACAAATAGCCTTATTTTATCCATAACACTCAAAGAATTGAATCGTGTCAAAACATAAATTAATACGCAGATGCGAGATGATCCAATCCAATGACTCATTAGTGCTGTTCTGCAAGAGCCTCCTTAAAACTAAAGTAACATCTTTTAATTTTCTTAGCCGTTTAATCTTATTAAATACCGATTCTTTAGCGTCTTAGACCTTCTTTAATTTCTTTTGTCCGAATCTTAATCCCCTACTTCCTTAGAGCATCTCTTCTTCTTTTAGCTATCGTAATCTCTTATCCCTTCTTTTAACTTACCGAACAACTCTTCCATAGCGCGGAATAAATCCGCATGTCCTGCGGAACAGCGCCATTGATTCACGGTACATCTTTCCGAGATGGCACGTCAGCTACTTTCCCCCGCTACCACACCACAAATAATTTCGCTGCACCCAGTTCACCCCACAGACAAGCGTAGTCTTTGTAAACGCTGAATCCGAACATCAATCCAGCAAACCACAATTTTAAATTACGAAATTTAATTACCATTTGATTAATTTTAAACCACAGACAAGCGTAGTCGCGAATTCTTACGCTGAACCCGAACCACAAATCCACAATCCAACCGAGGTTAAGATTAACCGTTTTCTTGTACGGTCATGCTCTGGTTTCAGCTAAAATTATGTATTTCGGTATTTGTCTTTTTAATGTACAAACGTTGGACATCTGTCACCCTCTCTTTCCGAATTCGTATCCCCTCAGGTTACATGATTGAGTAGAATTGAATCGGACGGTCTGAAAATGGCTTGGCACGGATCTTAAAGCCCAAATAATACTGACCTTACTGCCATCCGATCACCCACCAGCTGAAATTAAATCTGGGCCGTCTATTTCAATTGTGTTGAGTCAGGTACCTGGGAGGATACGATCCTCTCTTTCCTGAGTTTGTCCCTCTATTCGAAGAGAGACACCAAACTAACAAAGGACCGTCCTCCTCTCTCTGCTCTCTCTCTCTCTCTCTCTCTCTCTCTCTTTTGAAACCTTGGCAGAGGATCTCTCTCTCTCTCTCTCTCTCCATATGGATGAACTCAGCGAACTCCATGATTGGGATCTTTATCGCTCTTCCGATTCCCCTCCTAAGCCTATGAAAGAGCTTGAGTCGCCACGACTCGATTACGAATCTGATGCTGGTGCGATCAAGCCTGACTATTTCTGTCTCGATTCAGGCGCCAAGTATCCTAAAAGAGCTCCCAGTGAAGATGAAGAGACGCTTTATCACTCAGACAATCCAAGCTGGGTCGATCCAGAATCTTTCCCTATGAATCAACCCCGGGAATTCTGGTCTGATGAGTCGTATTACTCTGACAAGAGCAGCCGGGTAAGTGGCGAAAGATGTCCCTCTGAATTGGAAAGTGAAACCCGCAATTCGATTGCGGAAAATGGAGAGAAAGAGATAGAAAAGAGATGGGATGTGTGGTGGAAAGTTCCTTTTCAGATGATTAAACTATGTGTTTTGCGAATTAGACCTGTTTGGTCTCTTTCGGTTGCGGCTGCAATTTTAGGGGTTGTGATTTTGGGTGGAAAATTGGTTAAATCAAAGCACCAGTATAAGAGTAGGACTCCAATGCCATTGAAGATAGTTTCTGAAGAAAAGGTGAGCCTTTCTTTATGTCTACTAAAATTACACCATCTCAATTTCTTGTTATATTGTTTCAATTGTTATAGATATGGTTTAGTTGGTCATTCAATACTAATTGACTTCCAAACTTGTGGTCTTAATTATGGTTTGATTGGTCAATTTTGAATATATTTTATTACTCTGGCCATCATTGAAGCAATTGAGAAAAGTTGGTATGAAAATCTTAATCAATAAATTATTATTAAGTTTATGTCAACACTCAACAGCTGTTTATTGACTAAAGTTAGATATAGATCTTGACTATGAGTTAGAATTGTGATGCATGATATTGGGTATAATTGTAAGTTTCAAACTATGGTTGAATTTTGATCAATAAGATGCTTAATTCTTAATTCAGCAGGAATAAGAAAAATGAAGATATATTATGTTATTTTCGTGCTTCATATTAAAAGGAAGAAAAACATTTGAACTTTTTGGTCCACTCTAGATTTGGTCTGTCCCGAAGAAATCACAGGACATGCGACCACAAGCATGTGACAACATACACTTTTACAGTTGCAATATAGACTGCATGCACAAGATCACACAGCCTTGTGGCCACATAGAATTCCAGGCAGCCTTGTGATTTCTTTGGCACCAGGCATGTTGGGACAGTCCATAAAAGGAATATACTGTTCAATAATTCTTATGAAATAGTGAGAGATGCAATAGAAATGCAGTAAATAGTTAGTACTATGTTGTTATAGCTGTCGTTGTTATTGCACCTACTGTTCCAATTGTTGTGGTTCTTTTTGACTTAGCGGGATCACTTTAACAGTTTAACCTCAATAGAGCCAAGATATTTTATACTGCCTTTCTGGTACATAAGAACTGATATTAAACTGATTTTCAATTTTACTTTTTCTTCGCTAGATTAGCTTGAGCTTTAATAAAAACTCAAAACAAAATCAAATTAATAGAGGAATGGACCGGCAGAGATGTATGGTACTAAATGGAACCTAATGATACCTAATCTCTGACTGAGCTGGTAAAAATTGGTATTTGCCCGTAACGCTACTGGCTAATGGTTGCTGACCGAATTAGAGCATATATATTTTGCTAGTACCAAAGCTAATACTTTATTCATCCTATTTATATCTGTCACTGTTTATTTTTATTATATAATTTCCTTTTCATGTTTTGCAGAGGGCCACACAGTTAAAGACTCGTGCGGGCCGTCTGAATGAAGCCCTTTCGGTGGTGAAGCGCGTTCCTTCGATTCGGGCCTCTTTTCCGTCTGGTTCCATGACCCTTTGGCCTGTGCTTGGCCTGACTGAATAATCTTATGTTAGTACGTGTTTTTAATTAGAAATAAATAGGCATAAATTGTGTAGTGTGGTCGCCATATAGTTTGTGTGTTCTATGGATGGATCATTATGCCTTAGGATATTTACCTCTTTCTCCTTGTTTAAGTAGGGCTTAACTTGAATGTAAAGCATGATGAATTGCAATGTAATTATTAGGATGTCATGCTAATATGCTATGCTGCAGTATGTCAAGAGTGCTATTTTTCTGATACCTGGCCCCTATCTGGTCCCGAGCTGGACTTATACGAATCCTACCGGGAATTGTGGACCGAGTAAAAGTAGATAGGTTATGGTTTCTTTTCTAAAGTAGTAATTTAATAGCCTACTATAATTCATTAACCAAAGAAAAAAAAATCAGTACATAATTATAACCAAAAACCAAAGACTAACCATGGAGTACAAAATAATCTCTGCTATATTTGCCTATAACTTTTGCTAGAAAAAAGAACTGCTGGAAAAAATCAGTATATGGTTATATTTACAATGGATGAGAACGAAAGACAAATTGGAGTACAAAACAACTTCTGCTATGCAAGCCTGTTAACTTTTTATCAAGCTACTAAAATCATTTGATCTAAAGATTCTAGATCATTCGAAAATAGTGATTTTTTATCTATCTAAAAATATAGTAAAAGAAAGATCTACAAAATGTAAAATTTGGTCTTCGGGTAAATTTTTATGGAGATCATACAGAATGTTTCTAAATCGACTATTTAGATTTTGAAAATATATAAAGATATGAATTCACAGTACAGATCAAAGGATGCTATGCATAGTACCGTAGTCTCACTCTACATTTCTTATTGGATTAACCTTTTAAAGTATAAATAAGCTCTAATTTTCTAGTTTACCAAAAAAAAGTGCTGACATTACATAGAATTGATAGAATCTATACGGATCAAAGTATCTTTCGTCAAGTAATATAAAAATTTCACATCATTGCAATGGTGAAATTAGGAAATTAGATCAAGTAGTGTCGTTTCCTCGGAGAACAAGGCAGTCGGGTTGACGACAACATGTTCCAAACTATACTGTATATGTACATGTCTTGTTTAGTTTAGTGAGATATTAAATAATTTAAGATGAGAATTTAGACAAAGAAGAGAGAAAATATAAGATTATAAGAAAACATTTCATATATTATCCAAAATTTAGTCAGAAGAAAAAGACAGCATGCAATCTCTTTTTATAATACATCTTTCACATAATAAGTAACTTGAAAAAACTAAAAATCAAACTTAAAAACTAACAACACATAATAACTTACTATTGAAAACTCTAACAAAAATTCAGTTATACTAGATTTTCATCACGGATCTAGCAAAAATTCAGTTATACTAGATTTTCACAAAATCAACAAAAAGTTTGGTTTTTTGGTGGATTTGTTGCTTTGTCAGTATTTTCTGCATGAAATACTAACTTCCTATCCTAAGATAGATCGTAATTCGATATTTGAATTTTTGCATTGATGGAAATTTACTTGCTTATTATTCTTAAGTTTGTGCCATTAATTTTTTCTTTGTATACTTTTTAATAGTTTGTAAATGTGTCGAACCTCGTATTTATCAATATTGTAAGTAATTAGATGGACTGAAATATAAAAGGCCATCATCGAAAAACTATAAAATAGATTAGTAAATATGCTATTTAACACTAGTAGAGAGGCATTATAAAGGGCTGAAATGGCTTGATATATTGTTTGTTTTTTACAGCTTTGTAAAAGTATTTACTAAAGATAAAATTTCATTCGATGTCTGGTCAAAATTGTCTGATTTGTATTAAGATCTGTGTGTCAGTTTAGATCTATGGATTGAATTTTAAAATAAATCATCCATACAAATCATAAACCGAATCAAATAACTCTAATTGGATCAGTTCATTATGTTATTCATTTTGTTTAATAAGAATGTTTAAAAAAAAAAAAAAGAGCTGTTATTTTATTTAGTATATATATATATTTTGATATATTTCTTGAATTTCTAATTGGGTATGTATTTCTTTTGCGTGCCTCATAACTCATAATTAAGACATAACAATAGCGTGACTTGAGGGCACTTACTCGGAGATAGAATGAAGACCATACGTTAGCTGTTGCTTACCTGTATACAAAACACAAAAAACATTTATAAAATATCATAAACCGATGAGATTTATTTCGTGCAATATTAAATGCGATTTATAATCAATTATGTGATTTTTTTTATTATTAGATCCTGCAATATGTGGTACTTATTCTCAATTAATTTATATAACGTTTGTAAATTTGTAATAATTAAACCAAAAAAAAAATCTTTATTAGTTAGTAATAGCTGAGTCCGTGTTCCCCCAGGTATATGAGGTACAATCTAAAAAAATGGACGGTCCAGATTAATCTCAGCTGAGTCCAATTTGATCCGGTGCTTATGAAAATGGTACGAGTATGCTTTGAGATTCGTGCCACATAAAAAGAACGGTCTAGATTTAACACTTGCACCTCAGATACCTGGGCTGATTCGGATTCGTAATAGCTGGCCCATTAACGGCCCAAAAAAGTTGCTTCTCTTCTTCTCAGCAGCTTGTTTCTTCCTCGAATAGTGAAACCGACTCCTCACTATCCCAGACTCTCTCTTCCGATCATAAACCGCTCCGTCTCTGTTTAACAGTAGGGAGGTAGGGTTTTAGAGAAGCAATTTTTTTTTTTTGGGGGTGATTGTGAAAGACAACCACTTTTGATTAAAATCGTGCTTTTGTGATTTAGTCTTCGGGGCCTGTAGAGAAAATGGAATCAGGGGGCACATTTACATTGCACCAGCCTTCTTCTTTTTCTCAATCAGTGATTTTTAGAACTGGAAGGGATTCTGTTTTCTTGTTATAGATTAATTTGGATGAGTGTTGCAATATTGAGCTGAATTTAGTGGAAAGGAACACTAAATTCAGGTTTTTTACCAGTTCAATTTTGTGTTTACCCATCTAAAATCTGAAAATACCTGAGGACTGTTTATTTCTGAAGTTTTTTGAAATAGGCCAGATAGGTGATACTCCCAATGATTCCTGAGATATTCTCTTTTAGCTAGGGATATATATGAAAAAATTGGGCTTTTTGCTGGAGGGCAGAGGGTTATATAATTATTCTGATCATTACTTTCTTTTATTCTTTTCTGTAATATGTTATTTGAGATAATTACGCCTTTGATAAATTCAGTGGGAATTTGTAGGTCTGCAATGGGAAGGATAATAGATGACGATATGGGAGAGGACTTATGCTTTTCATGCAAAGATGGGGGGGACCTTCGTGTGTGCGATTTCAAGTTATATTCTCTTTTATTTCCCTTTTTTTTGGAATAAAATTGTCTTCAGTAAGTGTCATTTTCCATGTTAACTGGTTTTTGCACCAAATCAAATTGTGGGCTTATCATGTATTGAGACCTACGCCACAAAAATTCATGTTTTTAATAATTTGCTGTATCTTGTTAAAGTAATTTTGATTTTTAAAAAAGGTTTACCCCAAAAAGTTGATGATCAATGTTTATATTTTAATTTAATTTTCAGAAACTGTAGAAAGGCATACCATCCTAACTGCGTACAAAAGGACGAATCTTTCCTGGTGGATGATAATAAGTGGGAGTGTCGTGAGTAATTGTGTTAATTTCATTTTTTTTCAAGAAAAAAATGTGAAGTTTCGTCTTCTGAATTTGCTAGAAAGTTGGCCCTTCAAAAGAGAAAGATAAATATCAGAAGTACCCCTTAAAAGCATGGACAATATCTCTAGTAACCTCCTTGCTTGTTTTTAAAAGATGCCAAGACGCCCCTCCTTTCTCGTTCTTTTATGAAGAGAGGAGGGAGACTGGTTTGTTTGGGCATCTGTAGAGCAAGTTGGATTGGAAAGGCATGTGAAACATTTGTGGATACATTTGATATCTCTCTTTTTCAGGGGCATATTTATTTTGATAATTTTTTTTATTGAAACTTTAACAATGGTGTGCTCTCCTATTTGCCAACAGCCTGGCATTCATGTTCTATTTGCAACAAGGAGGCGGTTTTCCAGTGCTATTGCTGTCCCACCAGTTCTGTTTGCCGTACCTGTGTCAAAGAGGCTGAATTTGCACCAGTCAGAAACAATAACAAAGGTTTTTGCAGAATGTGTCTCAGACTCACCATTCTTATTGAAGAAATTACAGATAACAACTCTGATGGGGTAACCCTTTTTTTTTTTTTTTTTTTTTTTTATGTTTTGTATAATTGTTTACTTGAAGGTTGTAGAATTGTAGCGTAAGAATTACTCACAATGTAATGGTGGTGGTTTCCTTTGTTGATTTTTCTAACCTAGTGAAATTGAATGTATAATCAGTCAATTACTAAAGCAACTGCATTTACTGTGGCACTTCGGTCTGGTACACTCAAATTAGAGATTCCTATTTTTTGTTTTTTTGTGCTTCTCGTAGTTTTCTTGGACTTCGAGTGCTCATTTTTACTAACAAAAATAAATGTTTGACCTAAGGAAAAGATATGCCATCCTGAGCACCATTACATGCTCGCAAGGTTCACTTCTTCTATCGCTAACCTAGTTGTTGTTTACTTTCAGGAAAAAATTGATTTTGATGACCCAGAAAACCTCGCTGAGAACCTTTTTAGGGACTACTGGTACATCATCAAGGACAATGAGTTACTCACTCCGTCTGACCTCAAAGCAGCCAAAAGAAGATTCAATCAAACAGGCACTGAAAATAAAAGCATTTCTGAGGAGGATTATGATCCCACGCCAGAGCCTGATTCTAGTGCCTCCTTTTTGCCAGAAGAGGAATCCCGGAAACGAAAATCTAAACCCAAATTGAAGGTGGACTCTTCCTTGTCAAACAAGAAATGCAAGTCGAAGATGAGGAGTTTTACTAAGTGGGGCTCAGAAGAGCTAATTGGTTTTCTGGTATCTATTGGTAGGGAAGCCGAGGTGCCCTTGTCTCAAGGGGATGTTGAGACGGTGGTGAAGGAGTACACTCAGAGAAATAATCTGTATGAACCTGGGAAGAAGAAGAAGAAATTTGTTCTGTGTGATGAGAGGCTCAGAGCACTCTTTGGGAAAAGGAGAGTCAAGTTCAATAGGATTTACAAAATGCTGGATAAACATTTTCCAGGAGGCCAGGATGATGTAATACTATTTTCTGACAGCGATGAAGAACCGGAAGAGGAGTCTGTGTCTTTTAAGAAGAGGAAGGTCAATATGGGAGGGACTACTCGTTTGCAGCATGTCAGGTGTGTTGCTGTCCCAGTCTGGTATTTTGCATGATATGGGTTTCGTTTTGTTATATACTGTTTCTTTTAATTTTCTGGTTAGTTCTGTACCTGTAGTTGAGACTTGTGCTCACCTAGTCAGGTAAGATATCAATACTATAATATTATGGTAGGGGCGAAGCTATGGTACTATGCATAGCGCACTTGGTTCGTACTATGGATGCATATCTTCATTTTCAAAGTTCAAATAGATGATGTGTTCCGCTCACATAATCTACATATGAAAATGTTCTTGGATGCCAAATTTTACAATTTTTAGAATTTTTCTACTATTTTATTAGATAGGTAAAAAGTCACTTGATCTAAAGATTCCAGACCACCCGAAAGTAGTGATTTCTACATATCTAAAAAAATAGTAAAAAAAGTTCTAAAAAATGCAAAATTTGGTCACCAAGCACTTTATCATATGGAGATCATGATGAAAGGTTCGGATCGACTATTTAGACTTTGAAAATGAAGATATGAATTCGTAGTACGGACCAAAGTGCACTATGCATAGTATCATAGCCTCACTCCAGTGTTTCTTTTAATTTTCTGGTCAGTTCTGTACCTGTAGTTGAGAGTGGTGCTTTACCAGTCAGTAGGATATCAGTACTATAATATTATGGTAGATAGTAGCAAAATAAAATACAGCTGTTACTGTTCTGGTCTGGTAGGATATCTATACTAACCAGCTTGTATTACACTTCACTGGTCAGGTATAATCCCTTGAGTAGTGGCTTGTATAGGGATAGGAGTTTGCTGAAATGGAACAAAATGGTACAGAGCCAAGCCAATTGACCTAGTTTGATTTTTGATTCATACTGCTGCTAAAATTGTATATTTGTTATACCCTAGTTAAAAGGCCACTATGCATTGGCACTGCAAAACTCAAGGTCTAACTGGAATTATGTGGACTGTAGGGAACAAATTTCAGAAGATAAGAAAGCTTGTACAGCAACTCTTGTCAGAGGAAACATCAAGTTAATATACTTGAGACAGGCTTTAGTTCTACAATTTTTGAAAAATCCTGACACATTTGAACAAAAAATCATTGGATGCTTTGTGAGGGTCAAACATCACCCGAAGGAATTCTATGGAACCCCACCTAATCTGTATCAGATTGGCCAAGTGACTGGTAAACACACTTTTTAAATTATTCAGAAGTTTTGAAAGATATTGTGAGGCACTTATCCTCAAATCATTTAACGCTTCGTTTGACTAACGAAAAGAAAATAGAAAAAAAAAGCTCAGCTGTAATATATGTTGATTGAGGCTGGCCAGGCATTTAAGAGGAAAAAGACTATATATGACCAAAATATATTAAATGAGATGCTCTCAATTCTTAAATCAAGGAAGCTTTACAGCTATACTCAATGGTCATGCATTACAATGATGGAAGGGTCCTTTTATATAAACTAGGGTCTTGTCTGGACTCAATATATCTAAATCTCACCTAACTCTTGTGAGATATTATTTCCTAATAACTATATTATAATATTATAAATAAATAAAGCAAGCAACCAATTATTCTCTAGAAGATTCAACTAAATTTCGTCTTGATTATTCTTGATATGCCAAATATTCTCCAAACCTTTTGTGTTGCTTGGGGAAGAGGATTTGTGTGGTATCATATGTTGAGTAAATGGCACTCCTGAGTGAGAAGCCGGCGCAGTACCAAATATAAGACCTTAATGATTGGTCGAAACGAATCAACAATTTTGGTGTCAGTTAATTACAAGTCCTTTTCCGCTTTTTCTTCTTTTTATATATACATCACCCCCCAAAAGTTCAATTGCTTCCATATATAATAGTATTACTTTGTAGATGACCAGTTGATTCTTGTAATTATGTCAGATGTGAAAAAAGACACAGAGATGTACCAGGTTGGAGGCATGAGCACTGACATTGTAATACGTGTCTCCAATATTCATAAGGATATAAAATTATCGTCATTGGCTGATGACGATTTTGGTGATGTACTTATCTATCTATAGATTTTTATTTTATTATCGACCTCTTTGCACCATATTGATAAATAGTTTCAGTTCCATTCATTATAGATGTTCAGAGATCATTTGTAATTCTTGGTTTTGTTGGTGGCAAATAAAATATTGAGGATTTTTGATCTATATTGCTGTATGGTCCATCTTGGTATACTTAGCATCAAACTTTTATTGTCTTTATTGGCATAATGAATATGCAGAGAAGATTCAATGTAATAATTATTTGGTTGTTCATGTGCTGACATGGCAAAAACACACCCTTTGTTTCACAGGAAGATGTCGAAGATCTTCGGAAATTGGTTCAAAAGGGTCTCTACAAAATGCCTACTGTGGTAAGTTATTTTTGTGGATTTAATTTGACATATATTTTCTTATCTATTTACCAGGATTTATCCTTGAAAAGTATCCGTTATGTTTATGGTGAAGTTTTTTTTAGAATTTAATTTCATTTGTGGAGCTCATATACTGTCTGAACTACAAAACTATAATTTTTGTCTGGCATTTTTACATTCAAGAATTTAGTTCAGCTTATATACTGTCTAAACCTTAAAAGAAGCCCAAATTTTTTGCTCATCTTTCCAAAGTTGATAATCTGCTAGAATATCCAACTAGGGGTGTTCATTGGTTCTGGTTTAATCAGTTTTAATCCGAACTGAGAGAGTTTGGTTTAAACGGTTCGGTTTGGTTTGGTTTAGATATTTAAAATCGGTTAGATCGAATCAACCGAAATTTTTAAGCCCATCCTCCGTCTGAACCAAACATTTAAAAAAATTTAAAAATTACAGCATAATGTATAGTGCTTGGTTCGGTTTAAAACCGGTTAAACTGAACCAAACAAATATTTTAAATCCATTTTAAAAAAATTAACAAATTATGTTTATTTTTATGATTAATATCCTATTTCGGTTCAACCAAACAAACCGATATTTACTTCGGTTTGTTCGGTTCGGTTCTTATTCGGTTCTTATTCTATTTCGGTTCAGTTCGGTTTGATTTTTGAAAACCAAATAAAACTTTGGTTTGCCTATTTTAATTCAGTTTGGACCAAATCGAATCGATGAACACCCCTAAGTTGAACCTCCAACCATATATATTCATGGTTTGTCTTTCTCCTCAGCCTACACCTTTTGGCCTTAAAAAGAAGTTGACTTGTTTAAAAACTTGTTGTCTAGCATAGGTTGCACTATCTTTTGGCATGCCTTTTATAAAAGTTGAGTCCCTTTTGGCATTCCTCTTTGATTATTACAATGGTTTTTTTTGGCAGGGCGAAGTGGCTGAAAAGCTTAAATATGTACATGAAGACATCACAGGCTATGTAAGCATGAACAAATTTAAGATTCTTGTCTCTGTTTGTATTGAAATTATGAATGCCTTCCAGATCATATGTTAGTATCTAGGCTATCTATCTTGGATCCCTGTATGTGACATGACACATTCTCGCTAATACTTTGCAGTGGATAGAAAAGGAGCTAGCGAGGCTAACAAAATTGAAACAACTAGCAAGTGAGAAAGGGTGGCGCAGAGAATATCCTTTACTTCCTGATTTGTGATTAGCAAGACTGTTTATAAGTTGAGAAATCCGCAATTAAGCCAAATTTAATGCCTTATTTTTTTGTAACTCAGCTTCTGAATAGATGCTTGTTGAGCTATAATTCTGCCAAGTCCTTGTTGATTTCATTAGCTCAATTAATCCTTAAAAATGCAGTTATGCCTCGATTGAGGGTAAACTTAGCATCAATATATCTGTACAATTAGTGAACCTGCAACATATAGCTATAAAACATAATATCCTTGACTCTTTCATTTGTGCATTACAATGTTTGAATATATTAGTAGAATAGACTTGTTGCGAAAGCCAGAAGAACAGGAGCGACTTAAGAAAGAAATGCCACTTATACTTGCTGATTCTGAAGAAGAAAAAGATGAGAAGGAAGAGAAGGAAGAGGCAACTATCACCTCTTTATCCAATTCTCTGGCACAAAGTAAAGGCTAGTTTTATGGCCTTCAATGTTTAGCTTATTTTTTATTTCCAGTGTGAGATAGGTATTATGCCTTGTTTTTTTTGTCCTTGAACTTGATTACATTCTTAGAATAAGGTACGATAGATAGGGGCTCCCTTACAGAAAAAGTATTATTTTTTTATTCCCACTTATTGCCAGTCTGCTTTATCATTGTTTTTGTGTTTTGTTAGTTTCTTTTGTTCTTAGTTGTATCTTTATGAATGAGTTTACGAGTTGAATACAGAAATAGTGAACACAACAAACTGAAGTTAGCAAAAAAAGAAGTTTTTAAATTTTACTTGATGGATTGAAGGTATGGTAGATGTCAGTCAGTTCGTACTTTCATTTTTATGTTGGATATCTGGGTTAAGTTCACAAATAGAAAACTAGACAAACTGAAGTTAAGGAAAAGAAAATTCAAAATTTAATATTAATGTTGCACTAAGAAGGGTTTGTGACAGGCTGGTACTAGATCTGATTGTTGTTATAACTTGATTTCATTAGATGCAAAAACTGAAGCCAATCATCAAAAGCTAGCATTAGAAGGTAATTGTTTGATCAAATTTGATTTCTTTACAAGTTTTTTGCTTCCTCTTTAGGACCATGGACTGTGCTATTATACCAAACGTGATAGCATTTGGTCCTTATTGTATTAAATTTGGTTTTATATCCTGTAGCTCTTAGTTAGCATTGTTTGGCTGCAATATTATCTCATAATTTGCTTTCCTTTTTATTAAATTAATTCACACTGAAGTTTGTATCAAATTATAGTTTGCATAGCTGTTCCAAAAAGGGAAAAAGAATTGTACCTGCACCATACCGTAGCATATAGTTGCTGTTTTGTGAGCAGGAACCTATTATTTGCTCTAAAAGTTAAAATGCTCCAGGAGGTGAAAATGCATGGATTGCAGATAATGTTGGCATAGAACCTGAAACAAGTGGTAAATTTTCTTGGCAGTTACATTTTATACTTTATAATATTATCTTATGAAAGCTATCAGTGAAGGTTACAATGTAGATACATATAAGGACTTGTCTGGTGTATTGACAATTTCTTGTTTGAACCAGTTGCTTCTTGTTTTTTAGCTTGCTGCGATAGTTTGATTTTAGTGAACTACTGTTTTCACATGTGCATGTTTTTGGTGCCCATCATGACCATGCCCTTTTTTTCCAGTAATAATTCAACACTTAAATTCAGAACAAATAATAAGAATGTTCGTCTTGTTCTTTTGTAAAAGTAAACACACCAAACAAATAATAAGATTACACTTGCATTGCCTTTTGGCATCTCTAAATTAATTTAATATTTTCCTTAAAAGAAGAAACTTACCTTGCATTTGCTCTAAAAGTTGTTAAATGTTCCAGGAGGTGAAAATGCAAGGATTGCAGATAATGTTGGCATAGAACCTGAAACAAGTGGTAACTTTTCTTGACAGTTCTATTTTATACTTTGAAATATTATTTTATGGAATGCTATTGGTGAAGGTTACAATGTAGATTTATACAATGACCTGACTGGTGCATGACAATTTCTTGTTTGAACCAGTTGCTTCTTGTTTAAATTTGCTGCGACAGTTTGAATTTAGCGAACTACTGTTTCCACATGCGCATGTTTTTGGTGCCCATCATGACCATGTTCTTTATTTCCAGTAATAATTCAACACTTAAATTCAGAACAAATAATAAGAATGTTGATCTTGTTCCATCTTAAAAGTAAACACACCAAACAAATAATAAGATTACACACTTGCATTGCTTTTTGGTATCTCTAAATTAATTTATCTTTTTCTTAAAGAAGAAACTTACCTTGCATTTGATAGTGAAGTAAAAACAAAGTAGATACTAAGTCGCTTTAAATCATTCTTGTTTGGTAGTAATGAAGTATGTAGATACTAAGTTGCTTAAAGTGCACTAGTTTTTTTGTCTTTTTCCGGGAGATGAATACCTGGCAAGTCTAGAAGCAGTGCTTCTAGTTGCAATTCAAGTGCACTTTACCTTTGGTTTGTTCATGTGTTACTTGGTGTCTATGGCGTTTTGTATACATTCAAATCTTATAAACCTTTTTTTCACTATTGAATGCTATTTTTTGTAATCAACAGGCAATGGTGCCAGTGAAGTACCTGTGGAAGAGCTAGACTCTAAAGAAAGAATAGGTTTGTTTTGATCTTTTGCAACCTATTTTTTCTTTTTACCTTTGGCATTATTTTTACCTTTTAATCATTTTTGCTAGTATAGTGCACTTGTCATTAGCTGAATGGTCATCATGTTAATGATTATTCTAAAATATTGGGTAGGTATTGATGTTGTTGCACAATTTGAAAGTACGTGTTAGATGTTATTGCAATGATAGAAATATTGGGTGTTATTTGCAACTATGCTTAAAACATGATTATATTTTGCATTGGATAGCTCAGTTTGTTTTGTAAGGCTATGTTATAAATGGAAGAAATTGTATTTTAAGTAACGAGGTCTTGAATTCAATGATCATTTGGCTCTTGAGTAAAGTGCACTAGTTTTTTGTCTTTTTCTGGGAGATGAATGCCAAGCAAGTCGAGAAGCAGTGCCTCTAGTTCCAATTCAAGTGCACTTTACATCTACTTTTGGGAGGAGTTTTTTTTTGTTCATGTTAAAGAGGATTATACAGCAAACTTTCAAAGGGCTTTCGTTTTGTTTTTGGTCTGTTCATGTGTTACTTTGTGTCTGTGGTGTTTTGTATGACTAAATCCTAATATGATCAATTCTGATAGAAAATTTGGTGAACTTTCAAAGCTTATAAAACTTTTTTTTCTCACTATCAAATGTTATTTTTTGTAATCAACAGGCAATGGTGCTAGTGAAGTACCTGCGGAAGAGCTAGACTCCAAAGAAAAATTAGGTTTTTTTTATCTTTCTCAACCTATTTTTTCTTTTTACCTTTGTCATTATTTTTACCTTTTAATCATTTTTGCAATTATAGTGCACTTGTCATTAGCTGAATTTTCATCACGTTAATGATTATTCTAAAATATTGGGAAGGTGTTGATGTTATTGCACAATTTGAAAAATACGTTCTATATGTTATAGCATCGATAGAAATGTTGGGTGTTATTTGCAATTACACTTAAAACAAAATTATATTTTGCATTGGATAGCTCAGTGTGTTTGCAGGGGCGGACCCATGTGGAACCAGAGGGGGGCAGGCGCGCCCCCCCCCCCCCCCACCCCCGGATTTTGAGTTTTAGTGGTGATTTGTCGATTTCGATGGGCTCTGCCCCTCTCTGAAAATTTTTTTGCCCCTCTTTGGATGTTTAATTTCTAATTTGGGTTAAATATAGGGTTAAAATAAAAATAATTTTCTTAAATTATGATTGGTAATTAGAATTATAAGTTAGACGATCAGAAATTACAAGTCAGATTATTAGAAAATATAAGTCAAAGTATTATTTTTTATCAAGTACCCAATTAGTTAATGGATTTAAACCCGATTCGATAATTTTTTGCCCCCCCTTGATGAGAATTCTGGATCCGCCCAGTGTTTGTAAGGCTATACATGGCAGAAATTGTATTGTAAGTAATGAAGTCTTGAATTCCATGAGCATTTTGCTCTGAGTAAAGTGCACTTTTTTTTTGTCTTTTCCGGGAGATGAATACCAAGCAAGTGTAGTAGCAGTGCCTCTAGTTCCAATTCAAGTGCACTTTACCTCTACTTTTGAGAGGAGTTTTTTTGTTCATGTTAAAGAGGATTATACAGCAAAATTTCGAAGGGCTTTTATTTTGTTTTTGGTTCATGTGTTACTTCGTGTCTCTGGTGTTTTGTATACTTTCAAAGCTTATAAACCTTTTTTTCACTATTAAATGTTAGTTTTTGCAATCAACAGGCAACAGTGTAAGTGAAGTACCTGTGGAAGAGCTAGACTCTAAAGAAAAAATAGGTTTGTATTGATCTTGCTCAACCTATTTTTTTCTTTTTACCTTTGGCATTATGTTAAATTTTTAATCATTTTTGCAATTATAGTGTACTTGTCATTAGCTGAATTGTCATCACGTTAATGTTTATTCTAAAACATGGGGAAGGCGTTGATGTTATTGCACAATTTAAAAAAAAAAAAAAACCGTGTTAGATGTTATTGCAATGAGAGAAATATTGGGAGTTATTTGCAACTACGCTTAAAACATGACTATATTTTTACACAACTAATTGTTCTACACATCTATTTTGCATAATATTGATCTCATGTTCACACAATCACCTTGCAGAGGTTGGGTCACCGGGCTCGTTAAAATCTGATTCTAGCAGGGGCAACCATGCAATAGAACAACCTAACAATTGCTTTGAAACACCAATTCAACAACCTATCCAGCCAACCAAAGATGTGAAACCCAACACTGCTATGGCACCAGTTATTGACATTTCTGATTCAGACTCAGAGGATGCTGGGTCTGCACAGATGCCTTCTGAAAGTAAAACGGGATGGTACTACATGGACCCAGAGGGAAAGCAGCAAGGTCCCTTCTCCATGAACCTTCTGCGCGCTTGGGAACAAAAAGGCTTCTTTGATGAAAATTTCAAAGTCTGGCGGGTGGGGCAGTCGATTCAAGATGCCATATTGCTATCCGACATAACACAGTCTATATTTTACCCTGGTGTGCTATGAAGGGGTGGGAAGGCGGGGTGGTAATGGCAAGTTTGGTGGGACCGTCCCATGTTATAAGTGTGTTTGTGAGATATGTGGTTTTGTGATGGCGCTAGGTATTGGACATTTTGTTGCCCTTTCTTACTGCTTAGGCTCACAAGGTTGTGCTGGTTTTAAATCTCGTGCGCTACACTGTGTTGTGGGCCCTGTTTTACATTTTTGTCACAGCAGATGTTGATGGTAAGAGTACATAATATTTTTGGTAACTGTAAATTGGAGAGCTATAAACTTTCTCTGTAAACTTTGCTACTCAGCTAATTTAGTGCATACCAGTTAACCGATATCATTTTGATGGTATTTATATGTTTTGTTTGTAAGAATCTCTAAAAAGTAAGTGAATCCCTGCCTGAAATATCCTTCTGTTGAGTTCCTTCCAAATGGGTCCCCTAAAATAATCCTTTTTGAGTTTGGATCCCCTAAAGCATCCTTCTAAAAGTTAGTGGATCCCCTAAAGTAACTCAAAATTTGAGTTCGGATCCGGACCGTGGTGATAGAATTTGCGGGACCCTTTTAATATTTGTGCAGATACGGTTCGAATCCAAACTCAAACCATTTACTTTAGGGGATCCGAATTCGATGTTTGAGGTGGAGGCAAACAATGAGTCCAAAACTGTCTGTCTAATATGATGGTACCAGGGGCACTGTTCTAGTCATAGAACGCTGCAGGATATCCCGGTACCAGTCAGCGCTAGGTTGCTATTGTAGCGGGATAACAGAGGAAGAGTTGTGTGGTGTCATGATATTTTAATTTTCTACATTGTTATACTATCTTTCTCATTCACCTCATCTAGAGGCCTATAGAAATATTTTAATCCAAGAAAACTATTGGAGCTTCAACAAAATATGTTTAGCCTAATATCCAATTTATTATAAATGAGAAAACTTCCGTCATCAATTTATAGAAATATTTCGTATCTTTGCTTTACAAGATTATTAATTATGAAACTGATATATGCTAGATTTGGCCGAAATTTTTATCAATAGGAAATTAATTAAATAAATATCGACAATGGAGAACGAATCTGAGTTTTTTCGAGATATAGGAAAACTGTGATAGTTTATAATGTCCTTTGGATGCTATAGACTATCATGGTCAAGATTAACCGTAAATCTCCGCACTTACACTTAGTAATTAACTAAAAAAGCAAAAAAAAAAAAAAATCACTGGACGTGATTGTCCAGCAGGACTATGCATGATTTCTCATTTCATTCAAATTTTGAAGTGCAGCTGCTGGACGTGATTAATAATCACCTCCAGTGATTTTTTTTTAGTTAATTAATAAGTGTGTTAATTAGTTTATCACTAATTCTGACCGTGATAGTCTATAACGTCCAGAGAACGTTATACACTATCACGTTTTCCTTATATCTCGAAAAAACTCAGATTCGTTCTCCATTATCGATATTTATTTAATTAATTTCCTATTAATAAAAATTTCGGCTAGTTTTGGAGTTATTTATGAAAATACATAATGCTTATGATTATAGAGGATTCACGTATGCAACAATTTATATAATTTCTTTATTTAGGCTAGGTTATGCAAATTATTATTCATGCCATAATTATCTTATACACCCGTTATTTATTAATCTTAATAGATTAGACTAATTTTTAGTGATGAAGTGTAGAATACACAGAGAGATAAATTCTTAATTAATATAGATATAGATTTGGAAATACTTCCATTCGACCAATATTTGTTGACACCATAAATAAAATCTAAAAGTATTAAATTTTATCCCAATAAGATATCGGTGTGTAGATCACATTAAGATGACAATTCGGATCTTAAAATTCAATATTTGAACAATTGGATGCTAATCGCTAGGGATGCACAAAAAATTCGTAGTTTGTGATTCGATTCGAGTTTGATTCGAAAAAGTTCGATTCAAAATAATTCGAAATTAATTAAAACAAAATTCAAACTGGACCTGGTTCGTTAGAAATAGGTTCGCGAACTATTCTAGTTTGAATCTCAAATTAACGTGAACCGTTGATTTTCGCTGATGACTTAAAAGTTAAAACATTAGGTCGCTCAGCCATAAATCATAACTCGTAAGTCGTAACCCTCGTTGTCAGTTCTAAAATCCTAGACGACTTTCACCTTTCGCTTTTAGTGACTACGATCACTCTTCCTTGTCATAAAATAGTTCGTAAAATATTCGAAATTGAGTTCGTAAAAAATTCGATTCGAAATTAATTCAAACCAAACTTAGTTCGAAATTAATTCAAACCAAACTCAAACTATCATGATAGGTTTGGTTTGGTTCGATTCGTTTGTAGCCCTACTAATCGCACACAATTGCTTTTTTTTTTCTTTTTTTTTTCTGTGTATACAATGGTAGTTACGAAGCAAACTAGCACCAGTGTGTACACACTGGTAGTTGCAGAGCAATTGCGGCCATGTGCAGCGGATCATCAAAGAATCACGGCAGATCACGTACCATTCTAACCGTGACCTTCATTAATCATTGTAATTCTTACTAGTTAATGGGGCTTAATTTTTCCTTTCTATTATTTCAATCAAACCATCCAAAGAATGTCGTTAAGTAACTTCTTCACCACTAGAGGTTGGCAAAAACCCGGGTCAGGTATACCCGCCCGTACCCGCCGCCCGGGGTACCCGTGCCTGAGCCCAGGTATGGGTCGGGTACTCGGGTACGCGGGTACAGGCAAAAACCGGACCGGACCCGTTATTTTGGACCAATACCCGACCATACCCTACCCGAGTTTACCCGTACCCGACTAAACCCGTACCCGTATACCCGACCACTGTTCATCCCATTTCAAAATTAAAAAAATCTGATTTTTTTCCCTCCCAAACCAACAAAAAAAACCAGAAAAAAATAGAAAAAAACCAGAAAAAAACCAACAAAAAACCAACAAAAAAAAAAACAAAAAAACCAGCAAAAAAAAATACCCGTACCCGCCCCCGCTTTACCCGTCAAGGGTACACGGGTAAGGGTATAGGACGGGTAGGGTATGGGTTTTGAAAATTATACCCGCCATACCCGTACCCGAATACCCTTGTACCCGAGTATACCCGTACCCGAGACGGGTATACCCGGGGTACCCGTACCCGCCCGAGTTGCAACACACTATTCACCACTATGTGTTGTCACAAATTCCAAAGGATGATATTCTATATTCTCTGATAGCAGGTTTGACCGTTTATTCCGGTGCTCATGTTTCTTTATGATATAGATCTCAAGCAAAATGTTTAACAAATGGAAAAGAGCACGGAATGGCTTAATAAATTACAAAATTAAAAGTTAAAGAGGAAGGTGCCAAAGCAAATACGAACTTGAATATACATACTGAACAGAACATGAAGCCACACTCTGATAACCACAGAAAATCATGATTCTATTGGCGGTGTTATTATTTGCATTTCTCAGACCTTTCGGTGTAATGTTGGTGGCCATTATTTACGGAGTACATGTTCTCATGCCCTCTCAGACAAGTTCCAGTTGACTTATGCAAGAATCAAGTTATAATAATTAGCTTATCAAGTATATTAGTCAGATATTAGATACTAAGTTCATTTTTTAATAACACCAATTAATGTCATGTATGTATTTGTTGATATTAAATATGTTAATTTAATTTTTTTTAGTAAGTTTTTCTTTGAAAGAGTAAAATCATGTATGTATTTGTTGATATATATAGATACTAGCTAGTCTCAGCTTTGTAAAATAATATAGCAACCTAGCTTACTTTGCTGGACATATATCATCATTTTAAGAAATGCGAAAGCAGATATATAGCTTTAGTGACCTTTAAAAAAAAAGACATATAGCTTTAGTGTCTCTACATTCACCATTGCTCTTTAAATTTTCAAAGAAAACCACAAATTGGACCAACTTGAATTTTTTTTTTTTATAAATCTGTATTACTATCATCTCATAGGATTCATATGTACGATGAGTTATAGTTCGCAGAACATAAATTTATTGCTTCTATTATGCATGATCATCATTTTAGGGAAATAAAATGATTGTATGTAAATTTTCAAGAATATAATTGGGTTAATAGTTATTTGTTTATCCACTTGAGTGTATTATGAAGTAAAACATGATGATTCTAATACATGTCTCAAAAAGAAAGAGAAACAAAAAAAGAAAGAGGAAAAAAAGCAAAAAAAGAAGAGAAGGTTCAAGGTTGCAAATACAAAGATTGTAACAATTTTAAGAGCCCGGCCCAAATATTGTGTAGTTGGTAGGCCAGCCATTATAAGACATTGCATGTTTATGTGAAAAGAATCAATGGGAAGGAAATTAAAGAATAGCTAATTGACCTTAATTTATTGTCTTCATGATGATATTCTTTACCAATTCACATGGCCATTGATTTTTCTCATTTCTTTATTTGTAGAAGAGAAGATAGCGGTTTAGTCAGTTAGAACATCTTGCATGTATAAAATAGGTACTTGGTGCTAGTCTAAGGCATATCAACAAACATATTCATTCCTTGTTAAATTTAACTAATTGAGAAGAGATATGGAGAAGGCAATGAGATCAGCATTACTCCTGAGCTTGCTCCTTGCATTTGTTCAATGGAGAGGATCAATGGCTCAGTGGACATCAGCCACTGCCACCTTCTACGGCGGTGCCGATGCATCTGGGACCATGGGTCAGTATATATATATATATATTTTTTTTTTCTTTCTTCAATAAAACCAAAAACCATCAATTCATATACATCTATGATGCTCATGCCAAAGTTTTCTATTCTGGCAATATAATGCAGGTGGAGCATGTGGCTATGGTAACTTGTACAATGCCGGCTACGGTGTTATGACGACAGCCTTGAGCACGGCACTGTTCAATGATGGCGGTATGTGCGGGGCATGCTACCAAATTACATGCGATCAGAGCAAGTCTCAGTGGTGCAAGGCTGGCCAGTCAGTCACTGTCACCGCCACCAACTTCTGCCCACCAAATTACAACCTACCGAGTGACAACGGTGGCTGGTGTAATCCACCCAGGCAGCATTTTGATATGGCGCAGCCTGCTTGGGAAGTCATCGGAGTTTATAGTGCTGGAATCATCCCTGTTCAATACAGAAGGTACAAGCTCTGTTCCTATACACAGGCCCCTCACCTCCACCCCCAAAACAAAAACAAAAAACAGAAAATATGATTAATGTAAACAGTAATTATTAAATGGCAGGGTGTCTTGTCAACGGTCGGGAGGTATCAGGTTCACAGTTAACGGCAACTCGTACTTTGAGTTGGTGTCGATTAGCAATGTCGGCGGCAGTGGTGTTATTAGTGCAGTGTGGATTAAAGGCACCAACACAGACTGGATGCAAATGTCAAGAAATTGGGGCCAGAACTGGCAAAGCGGTGCGTACCTCAACGGCCAGAGTCTCTCCTTTCGCATCCAGACTGATGACTGGAAGACGGTGACCGCCTATGATGTGGCACCCAGTAATTGGTGGTTTAGTGGTACCTACAGTACCAGCTGGGTTAACTTCTAGCTTCTAATGTATATTGAAGTATTTATGTCAGGTGTTATGTTTGGTGCCGGGTCAAAATTTTGATCATTTTGTATAGTTATTTATGGTTAGTGTATTTCTTTACTTGGCGTTTGGAAAATATAGAATCTTTTTCCTTGACGGAGGAACTATTTTCTTATTCTTCCTTCATTGCGTTTTAAGCAAAATTTGAAGGCCAAGAAGAATTAAAGCAGAAATATACAGGGCCGTAGGATGGCAAACTGGCAAGCAGAAATATTTTGTTTTTGTTTTTATAATTATGACTATCATGTTTTCTAATTATGGATGCGGCTTAGATATCTGTTTATAATGGGCCCTCCTTGTAATTCAGCATGATTTTGTACCAACATTTGCAAGGGAAAAAAAAATTAAAGTTCACAGTACAATTTTTTACGCTTTCAAGATTGTTCTTCTAAAATAAAACAAATGTCCCTGCAAACTCAATATGATATTACTCTATCCTATTATAATTAGAAGAGAACTAGGGTGTTCTTTAAGTTCACCAAAATTCTTAATCAATTTAACTTTAAAATTTATATTGATTTTAAACGATGAATTCAAACCATTAAAACCAATCTATTTCACGAACAATACATTTAGATACAAAATTTATTAATTTTCGAATTAATTTAGTATAAAGTTAAGCGGTCAAAAAAGAAAATTTATAAGTTAATTTTAATACATTCATTTTTTTTTCTTTTTTTTTACAAACTAAATTAATTTGAAAATTTATAAATTTTGCATGAATGTATAGGTATCACTAGTATTGAAGTAGATCGGTTTCAATGATATATATTTGTTATTTAAAACCAATCTGATAAATTTTAGAATTAAGCTCATTAGTCATGTTTGGTTGTGGAGTAAGAGGTGGAGTAAACCCCTTACTCCACACTTAAGTAGCTAAATAAGGAGTAAAATAGAAGTAAGAAGTGACATAATCCGGAGTAACTTACTCCACCTATCTAGGTAGATTAACTTACTCCACTTATATGATCCACTATCACAAAAAAATAAAAACACATTTTCCAACATCTTACTCCACCAAATAGAGTAATTTTAAGTCATACCTTCAAATCTCCAACTATCAAACAAACTGTAAAATACGAAGAGTAACACAGAGTAAGCAATTTAATCTTCATTAATTTTACTCAACCAAATATGACCATTAAGTTAATCCGATATGTTTTGAAATATAAGTTCACCAAACCAATCTGATAGCTAAAATGATAACATATAATTAGATGGTTCCAAAGAAGTAATATGACACTTATTTTTGTAACACAATTCTTAGTTCTCGTTATGATTGTGACTAAATGAAAAAAATTGTTACTTCTCATTTATTGAAGTATTTTTTCATTTGACTTATAGTAGAATGGGTTTTTTAAAAAAAAAAAAAATAGAATCAATTTTAATTATTTTAACAGAACAAGCACCATTGAGTTGATTTTTATAAAAATTAGGTTCAGTGGAGGGAAGAATAGCTAGAAATAAACAATGCAGATTTCGTAGAACAAAAATTAAATTCTCCCTCCACCTAGAAATCGGTGGAGTTGCTTTTCATAAAAAAACAAATCAATAGTGTTTGTTTTATTAAAATAATTAAAATTGATTCTATTTTTTAAAAAATCGTCCAATGGTCTACAAAAATTATAAGTTCACACAAATTTATTTTGTAAATATAATAGAACACGCATTTAGATCCCTCACTATGAAAAATGTAGTTATTAAGTAATTTGAATGTATTTCTCAGTGTTCTAAATAGCGCGCTATAGCGTTTTTGGAGACCAAACGCTATGCTATGGCATTAAAACACGCTATTTGCGCTACAGACGCTATAGCGGTAATAGCGGTCCGCTATAGCATATAGCGTGTAGCGCAAATAGCGCGCGCTATGCAACATTTGCTCCTTTTTTTTCAATTTATATGAGTTTTAAAATAAATAAATTGTGAAGATATTGTTTAATTTTGATGAATATTACATTATATCAAATTCAAGTCCGCTATAATAATTTTTTCATTTTGCTCTTGGTTTTTTTTAACTGATGATAAATCAAATAAATAATTTCTAAATTATGAAAATTTTAGGGACTAACAAGAATTTCTTCAAGGATCATCTGTTTATTTTACTAGAAGTATGATTTTTTTTTTCTTTTCAATTTCTAGGTTATTTTGAAATTTAAATAGAAAAAAGATAAATTATGTTATGATGTTGAAGATATTTTAAATAGAAAAAGATCGATAGTTTATGATATTAGTATTACTATAGATATTTTGAGTTGCAATTTGGACTTTGTATTGGTTCAATATGAATATTATAATTTTTTAATCAATTTGATATTATTTATTGTTCTATGAGACTAAATAATGTTGATTTTAGTACAAATATATAATATAATTTTTATAAAAATAAAAAACGCTATTTGGAATAGCTTTCGCTATAGCGTCGCTATTCGCTATAGCTTTTTTTGGAGGCTCCCCGCTATGACGCGATAAACGCTATTTAGAACCTTGAGTATTACTATAGATATTTTGAGTCGCAATTTGGACTTTGTATTGGTTCAATATGAATATTATAATTTTTTAATCAATTTGATATTATTTATTGTTCTATGAGACTAAATAATGTTGATTTTAGTACAAATATATAATATAATTTTTATAAAAATAAAAAACGCTATTTGGAATAGCTTTCGCTATAGCGTCGCTATTCGCTATAGCTTTTTTTGGAGGCTCCCCGCTATGACGCGATAAACGCTATTTAGAACCTTGAGTATTACTATAGATATTTTGAGTCGCAATTTGGACTTTGTATTGGTTCAATATGAATATTATAATTTTTTAATCAATTTGATATTATTTATTGTTCTATGAGACTAAATAATGTTGATATTTAGTACAAATATATAATACAATTTTTATAAAAATAAAAAACCGCTATTTGGGATAGCTTTCGCTATAGCGTCGCTATTCGCTATAACTTTTTTTGGAGGCTCCCCGCTATGACGCGATAAACGCTATTTAGAACCTTGATTTCTATTTCTAATTAAAATTGATTTCATTTGATATGTCATATATGGAACTTTGAGAATTCGATGTTTCTGATTTAAGAAAAATAGATACGAATTAATTTTTGTTAAGATTCATTTACTTCGTTGTATAAAACTATAATTTCGAAACAAAAGTATGTCAGTAACTTATTGTGAAAGACCGAATAAATGAGCCGAAACAATACGAAATCCCACCTCAATTTATTTATATTCAGATGCCAGGGAACAAACAATAATAAAACAAACATATCGAATCGGGTTTAAATAGTTAATCAGATTTAAATCCATTAACTAATTGGGTACTTGATAAAAAAACAATGATGACTTGTATTTTCTAATGCTATGACTTGTAATTTCTAACGTTTTAACTTATAATTTTAATTAACAATCATAATTTATGAAATTTATTTTGATTTTAACACTAAATTTAACCCGAATTACAAATTAAACATGCAGAGGGGGGCAAAGTCGATCAATACCAATAGATCATTACTAAAACTCAATTTCCTATTTCAACTTATTTTGCTATCAATTAAAACAAAAAAGAGATTGACAGTAGAGAGTGTTAGGAGAAGAGCGAGCTCCAAGATAGATATCTAATAATATCCATTCTGAAGCTCCCTCTTCTCCCTGCTTTTTTTTACTGTTAATCTCCTTCAAACTTCTAGGGTAGAATCTTATATATAAAAATCTCTAATGCTTTTACTTATTCCTTAGTCCAGAATCCGGAATTCGGAATCCGGACATCAACATTTTTTTTATATAATTTGAGATGATTACGAATCTTAAATCTCAATTTTTTTTAATTATGATACAATTAATAAAAAATATAATACAATTTTTTTTTACGTAACGTAACATGATTAAAATAAAAAAAAATTATATCAAATGAATAATAACATCACGTGTGCTTATATGATCACATATTATGTGATTAAATATAATAAAATTGACACATTTAATTATTTTCCCAATATAAAGTTATTTATTAAAAAATTAGAAAATATGAACAAATTAAGAAATTAAAATAAAAAATAATGTTGAAGAAAATAATATCACGATATCTCAGGTAACATGATCAAATCAATTTACATAACGTACCATATCGTTATTTTTAATTGAACGAAAATTAGGGGCGGAGACAGAAATTCATGGAATGGGATCAAAAAATTTTTTTTAATAAGAATGATGAGTAAGAAAGATAATATAAAATAAAAAGTGCCATATGTGAGGTTTTGATATATATTTTTTCATTAAAGAAAGTTTTAAAATGCTAGAAATTTCTCAAATTATACACAATTTTTTTTTTTTAAAAGAATGGAAGTCAATAGTATAAAATTTCAAAAAAATATGGGGGTCAATTTCTTATACCCCTAGCATTTTACTATAATTTATATAAGAGAAGTATATTTTTAATAATAGTTTTTGAAAAAAAAATAGAGGTCAATCCATTTTGTATAGTAGGTCCGCCCTTAATGGAAACACATCACGCGATACATGTGTCATTTTACAGAGCCAGAGCCGCTCAAGGGCTTTTTCTCGAAAAGAAAAAACAAAACATAAATAATTTCCTTCACCGTAAATGGGCCGAATAAGAGCGTCTACATCCCAACAACTCAAATGAATTTTTAAATAACTATTAACTACTTTTTATAAATTATAGTCTCCAAATTTTCTAACTCTCGCATCCCTAAAATTAATTTTAAAGTTTTTATTAAGTCATGTCAGCAATAAAATTAAAAAGAGAAATAATTTCAACAAATTATTTAGCTAGCATAGAGTTTATAAATAGTTTCTTAATAAAAAACTCTCATACATAGTTTCTAAATAAGAAATTCTTCCACATCTCTAAAACTGAATTAAAAACCGCCACGTCACATTAAAAACTTTGTACTAGGCTCGGAGGAGCTGTTACAGCTCTATCCTTTTAAAGCGTGTAATATCTCGAATCCGTATCTCCGCATATTAGGATGCAATTAGAAAATCTTAACCTTTCTCGAAAAAAGAAAGAATGGGAACCGTTCTCTAACTCTGGCACGAATTTCAAATCGATCCTTTATAAAGTTCTTTGACCCTCGGAGAGTAAATCCAGACCGTTCCTTCGTAGTGTAGCCTCATGTACGGTACATGATGTACCTGAAGAATACAAATCCTAATATATTTATATGGATCCGTATCCTCCCAGGTACCTGAGTCAACACAATTGAAACGGACCGTTAAGATTTACTCTCAGCCGGTCAGGATTCGGGATAACAGAGGGGGCAGGATTATTTATGCTTTGAGATGCGTGCCAATCCATTTTCGGACCGTCCGATTCAATTCTGCTCAATCAGGTAACCTGAGGGGATACGAATTCTATTATATATCCCCATACACACTACAACACTTCAGTGTTTCTCAGATTGTCCCTCGAGTCTCTCGAATCTTTGTACATCGAAACCCTTCTCTCTTGCGGGAACAGCGATGTCACAAGAGAGAGAGATAACGCACGGTAAATTCTCTATCATCTGTCACAGAATTGTATGTGATTGTCCATTTAGAGACTCATGAAAGGCAAATTTAGACGAATTGTTTGCATTAGGCGAAGCAATTTAGGTTTCTGTGACTAATTTCGTTGATTTGGGTCAATTTGGTGGTTTGCCTGTCTGTTTGTTCTCACGATATCGATTTATTTCCATGATCGGTTATTAGATAGGTTTGCTTAAATTTGTTTTCAAAATTTTCTAGGTAAAATAGTCAATTTTAGGGTTGATTGATTGTGTCCATGGTTTCGTGAAGGTGGTGTAATGCCCTGTATGGATTTTGCTTATGATCAAAATTCAAGTGCACTTTACATCTACTTTTGGGAGGAGTTTTTTGTTCATGTTAAAGAGGGTTACACATTAAATTTTTTCTAAGGGCTTTTGTTTTGTCTATGGTGTTTTGTATACTTTGAAAGCTTATAGACCTTTTTCTCACTATTAATTGTTAGTTGTTGTAATCAACAGGCAACTGTGTTAGTGAAGTACCTGTGGAAAAGCTAGACTCTAAAGAAAGAATAGGATTGTTTTGATCTTTCTCAAACTATTTTTTCTTTTTACCTTTGGTATTATTTTTACCTTTTAATCATTTTTGCAATTATAATGCACTTGTCACTAGCTAAATTTCATCGTGTCAATGTTTATTTTAAAATGTCAGGAAGGTGTTGATGTTATTGCACAATTTAATAAATAAAACGTGTTAGATGTTATTGCAATGATAGAAATATTGGGTGTTATTTGCAATTACACTTAAAACATGATTATATTTTGCAAATTATAATAGATAATTTAAGAAGTTGACATAATATTGATCTCATGTTCTCACAATAACCTTGCAGAGGTTAGGTCACCGGGCTCGTTAAAATCTAACTCTGGTAGCAGACCTATGCAGCCAAACAAAGCTGTGAAACGGGTTACTGCTATGATACCAGTTATCGACATCTCTGACTCCGACTCCGACTCCGACTCAGAGGATGCTGGGTCTCCACAGATGCCTTCTGAAAATATAAGGGAATGGTACTATTTGGACCCAATGGGAATGCAACATGGTCCCTTCTCCATGAAACTTCTGCGCACTTGGGAACAAAAAGGCTTCTTTGATAAAAATTTCGAAGTCTGGCGGGTGGGGCAGTCGATTCGAGATGCCATATTGCTATCCGAAGCCAGTCGTAACACAATGTAAGTTTACCCTGGTGCTGTGAAGGGGTGGGAAGGCGGGGTGGTAATGGCGAGTTTTTGGTGGAACCGTCGCATGTTGTAAGTGTGCTTGTGTGATATGTGGTTTTCTGATGGTGCTAGGTATTTGACATTTTGTTGTCCTTTCTTACTATTTAGGCTCACAAGGTTGTGCGGGTTTTTGAATCATGTATGCTACACTATGTTGTGATATGTGGTTTCTACTAATGATATTGATAGTAAGAGTACATTATGCTTTGGTAACTTTAAATTAGAGTGCTATAAACTTTCTCTGTGAATTTTGCAACTTGCTAATTTAGTGCATATCAGTTAACCAATATCATGTTGATGGTGTATATATGTTTTGTTTGTAAGAATGAGGTGGAGGCAAACAATGAGTTCAAATGACCAAGTCAAAATCAACCTCTATCACCCCCAATTCTATTCCCGTTCCTGACACCAAAACTGTCTGTCTAAGATGATGGTACCCCCGTGCAGTATTCTGGAAGCGTATCCTATGCGGAGTTTTTCCGTGCGGAGCTTTTAATCTGGTCCGTTCGTTTCGAATCGGACGGATCAGATCAGATCTTGCCCGAATTTAAAAAAAAAAAAAAAAATTTCTCAAAATTTGCGGAATTTTTAATCCAATCCATCCGATCCGAAACGAACGGACCAAATTAAAAGCTCCGCACGGAAAAACTCCACAGAGGATATCATTTTGCAGTATTCTAGCATAGTGTCTTTGGTTTAGTCAGCAGTGAGCACTGCGGGATATCCCGGTAGGTACTAGTCGGTGCTAGGTTGTTATTGTTGCGGGATATGAGAGGACAAGTTGTGTGGTGTCATGATAGTTGAACTTTACTCTTAAGGTTGTACTCCAGAAGCGAGAGAGAAAACCCCCATTAAAGAAAAGGAAGGGGATTGATTGGAGGTGGCTTCACCTCCGAGCAGTGTTTTTACATCCCGATTTGAGGTGATAAAATTTGGAGAAAAACAACACTTTACAACCTTCTTCTTCTCTCCGAACAGTAAGTCTTCACCTCCTTTCCCTCTTCTGTTCACCTCTTCTGGAGCAGGAGAAATTATAGGGTAGCTACGGTCTGGAATGAGATTCTCCTCCGCACAGTACTTTTTCCTTTCTCTCTCTTCGCGTAATTGGAGCACAGCCTAATAGTTATACTCTCTTTCTTATTCACCTCGACTAGAGAGGCCTATAGTCTTTTTTTTTTTTGAGAAAATCATGGTAGATGCTACCAGATGCAGAGGCCTATAGTCATTATTTCAACAAGATGGAAAATAATATACATAGCGCTTTCTGAGTCTTGATATAAATCTGTTACGTGTTACATTTTTTAAGCCAGAATCGATCCAATTAGTAAAACGGAATTAATTTCTTGTGTCATGGCACAGAAGCAAGCTGAAGAAAGCTACGAGTGTCGAATGAATTCTATTGAAATTGACATTATTTCCGTTTAAATTCTAAAGCATTTCAACGGGAGAAGCAAGTCAAAAGGAAAAGTTGGATCAGAAGCGACCCAACTAATAAAAGAGTAAAACGACATAATACTTATTTATGATAGTTCCAAAAAAAAAAAAATAAGCAAAAGAATCAGGAGATCTTGTCCATCTGTTAGTTCTTTTGCGTTTTTGAATTTTTTTTCTCACAAATGGTGTCTTAATTTCTCCAGTTTGAATTTTTTCACGTATGAAATGACAATCCACCTCAGCTTTTTCATGAAATACTTGATTTGAGGTAATGTGTCGTGCAACTTTATTATCGCAGTGCATTTGCATCATTCCTTCACATGAGATCTTCTTGTCGCATAGCAATTGCTTGAGCCATATTACCGATTTTTTTTAATATCCAACATTAAATAAAAAAATATCAAATACATCCACCTTTGTTGAGTATTTTTAAAAATATTCAGATCGGTCATTTCTTGGATGTATTTGATATTTTTTATTTAATGTTGGATATTAAAAAAAAATTGGGCCATACTAGCTCACTTGTATAGCATCTGCGCTTGACTTGCGATTACATTTTGCTTCTTATTTTTTTTTTCATGTCACGAGATTTTCGCCTACAAATGTATAATATTATGTGGTTGATTTTCGATAAATATTTTTCAGTTCAATTTGCATAGAGTATGCGAGAATGTTATTAGCATTATTTTTATTCATCCATATTTCTTGTCCAGAAGATACCTTTACGTACATAATGAATCTATATGAGTAGTTCTTGGTGCATATATGAATATTTGACTTACAATCGGAGGCGGATTCAGAATTTTTGTCAGGGTATGACACTAATCGGGTTCAAACCTATTAACTTATCGGGTACACAATTGCGACCCAATCCCTATAACTATGTGTATTAAAAATATGTTATAATTATGAAATCGATTGACACCGTATTGAAATATTTTTTCTATGCTAATTAAAAATTCGTTTAGCACAGTTTAAAGTAGAACTATTCTTAGCAAATTAGCAAATCGAAGTTAAAACTTAGATAAAAATCTAACCGAAATATATGTATTGAATAATAAAATGTTCAAAAAGTTCTGCCAACCCATTTTCTTAGAATTGTAATGATAGTTTTCACCGTCAGACATTTCTTGTTCTCTTCTTCTCCCTCATTATATTTACAAAATAGAGCATGACAATCATAAAAAAAATATATGCAAAATCGAGCAAAGCACGCAAAGGAATCGGTTCAAGAATCAGACTAGCTCAGGCCAGAAGTAGGCACACTGAACAATTAGTACTAGATTGAAAATAAAAATTCAAATTCAGAAGTAGACACTTGCCTACCCCAATTCCTTCATGGGTCCGCCCATGCTTAATTACAATACCAATCTTTGATATTGCCATGTCTTTTAAAAGTTCACTACTTTATGTTATGGTTCAAAGTTTGTTGTTGGTACCCATAGGTATTAGTATAATTTAAGTTTACATGTCTTCTTTGACCTGTGTATTTTCTCGAGAGAAACAAAGCTTCATTTGAGTGAGCAATTACAAAAATACTTAAAAAAAATTCCTAGTCTTTAATATCAAATATTTCTTTTAAATATTTGTTTATAATGTTGATTATTCTTTATTATTGTCGGAAATCAATTGCACTCTTAACAAATTGTAGAAGTAAAAGAGAGTAGTTGAATTTTGTGTACCATGTTTGAGGAGGAAATTGTTTAAGTTCATAAATTGATTTATTAAACTTGAATAATTAGGTGGTAGGATCATACACGTTTTTTCTTAAAAATATATATATTTTTTTTCAAAACAAGAAAGTAATAATAATAATAATGAATTTAACTAATTTGTATTATAAAAAATTTAGTAGAATACAAAACTTTATTGTGTCATGTATTATCTTCATACAAATATATATCTATATATATAATTTTATTTTTAAAAATTATCTTATAGGATAATGGGTGAGATAATGAAAAAAAAACCTTCATTCGCAAGCATAGCATTAGTTGATATAGATGTCTAATCATGATTGATTTGAGTTCTCTGGAAGTAGGAGAAGATTTGTTGGAAACTGAGGCGTGCAAGGCTCACATTTCTTATGTGTTTACGCTTTTCATAGAAGCAAAATTAATTTATAATTATTTTTTCACCATATCTGATATCTCCCCCAACAAAATTTATTCCAAGACTCTCGCTCTGTATATATTCGCTAGGAAAACGAATTGAATATTTAATTACTAGATTATTAGTTATTAACATTTTTAAAGCCCGTTAATTTAGACAACTAAATTTTCAAGGGTTGAGATCATTATCTTTTGTTAAAAATAACATTATATTAAAAAAAATCATATTGAAATGTAAGCCATATTAAATCTATAACGTACGTTAAGAATTTGAAGGCGTGACCTCCATCTGATGTCCATATTAATTATATACCAATTTAATTTTTTTTAATTTTTTTTCTTTATTTTCTTTCTTTTAGTTCATTTATTTTTGTAAAATTGACACTTCTGATATCCATTTTAATGAAATTTGCAAACGTGACCTCCATCTTCTCTCAAAAAATATATATCATACGTCAAGCATAATAAAACTTGTATGAGGAGTTAGGCTGGGGTGCTATGGATAGCATAGAGGCCTCTATGCTACGGCTCAATATTCGAGTTTTCAAAATCCAAACGGTCGATCCGAACCGTTCATCTTATTCTCCATATTAATATCTGCTTGGAGACCAAATTTTACATTTTTCTGAATTTTTTTACTATTTATTAAGCCACTTTGAAAATCGCTAATCCAACGGTTTTACTGTTTTGTGCAGCCACCGTTGGATCAACAATTTTGTAAAATATTTAATAAATAGTAAAAAAATTCAGAAAAATGTAAAATTTGGTCTCCAAGCAGATATTAATATGGAGAATAAGATGAACGGTTCGGATCGACCGTTTGGATTTTGAAAACTCGAATATTGAGCTGTAGCATAGAGACCTCTATGCTATCCATAGCACCCCAGCCTAACTCCTTGTATGAGTATTATTGTTCGTCGAATACCTTGAAACTTGCAACAAGTTAATTATGTTTAATAACTTTTAATGAAATATCAAATACTACTATAATTTAAAAAATTATCATGTACAACCAACCTATAATGCTAATAACATGCTGAAAATATTTGTTTTTTTTGTTTGAAAAATACTATGAAATAAATATTGTCGAATTTTATTTAGAAACCATAAATAAAAAAATAGATTTTATCAAACCAATTTGGTTGCTTTAGTTTTTACAAAAATCATAAGAACCGAGATGTCATTTCGGTTCGAAATATTTTTTTTTTCAGACCGAATTGTCATTTTGGTTCGAGCTGTTTTCACAGATTTCGAAAAAAAAATGATGTTATAAAACTTGTGTAAATACCTTGGACTAAATTGCCATTTCGGTCCCGAAAAGAAAAAAGGTTCGGACCGAAATACCATTTCAGTTCTTATGATTTTTGTAAAAAAAAAAAAAGTGATCATGTTGGTTTCATAACAAAAAGAAAAAATTATGGTTTATAAAAAAAGTTCAATATTGTCAGATGAATCTCAGGCCCGAGTGGATTAAGGTCAGTACACATCAAAACGAAAATCATCCCTGATCAGCTGTATCTAAATTATAAATATTTAATAAGAAGATTTCATGTGAAAATTCTGCATTTTATATACGCAATCAAATGAAAAAATAGGCAAGACAACAATCCACGATGTTTATTTCCGTGATAATATTTTTGTATAATAGATATATTAACTGTAATGGAAAAGTTTAGAAACTACCTGTTAGCTAGCTTTGCTCATTATTATTTTTTAGGTTTGTTTTTTACCGGGCTCGCATCAAATTAGGCGCGCTATTTTCCAATAGTATATTGGGTGAGATTTTTTACATTGTGAGGATTGCTAAAAATTGTCTCTACCGAGCTTTAAAAAAAAAATTGCTAAAAAATTTCGCGAGAAAATCATTCGGTGATCATCGATATACCAAAAAGTCACGCGCTTTTTTATAATAAGAAAAAAAAAATTGGCACATTTGAATTTGTACATGTTTTTTTCGACAAATTAAAATTTACGTTAACAAACGTAATGCATCAATACTGGTGCCAGCGCCTGATTGAACGCTAGACTATTGTTTCTGAATTCAGATCCAGTGCAAAACCTGACCGTGTAGAATGAGATCTGAGTCGTCTGTTTTAATTTGGTATGAATATCAAAGCATACCTATATTTCAAATAGATACCGAATTAATTTTGACCTAACTGTAAGTTTTCTACAATTATATATATTTGTTTCTTCTGAATTTACTTGCGTTTTTTGTACATCAATTTATTGTAGATATTCTAGAAATAAATCTGTTGTTATTCTGATGGAATGTCAGGAACCTGTTATTTCGATCCCAACCGTTGAAATTTTTTCATGCACAAATCTTAATGAAAATCGACGGTTGGGATATGAATAACAGGTTCCTGTTATTCCTTGGGAATAACAGCAGATTTATTTCCAGACCCGTAGGTCAAGGTTGTATATATATATATACCCTATATATGATATACAATATGTACAACAGAGCAAAACATAGCAACTAGGAAAGTTAGAATGAAGATTGTTTCTTTGCTCTCTTCCTATTTCTAATCTCCATTATCTTTCTTGTATTTCTCATACTGCCTCTTCTCTCAATCGAAAAATCAACAAAATTGGTTTTTCTAAACTTGTAAGTACTTGGTACTACTTTTATCAGATATTATTTTCCTATTTTGCTTCTCTATTTTCCGATTGCAAAAATATCTATTTTTTTATCATCAAATTAGGATAAAACCTATTTTAAACCTTGTCTCCAATCTCCAACTATAGAATTCCTTTGATAAACAATTACTCCATTCTATAGTTTCCTTCAAGTCACAGAAACCAACTTCTCCAAATTTCAAAAAACATCAAGAAATGTCGAAAATGGCAATGATCCTCGTAGTAGCTTTTCTCTGTCTCTCATACATCAATCCAGTTTATCCATATAACGACAATATAACAGTTTATGAGATGTTAGAGAAATATAATTTCCCGAAAGGAATACTCCCGACCGGTGTTGATTCCTACAGGCTGAGTCCAAATGGGGAATTTGAGGTTCTACTGAAATCAGATTGCAAATTCAACGTCGGAGGTTATTTGCTGAACTACAAGAACAGAATATCTGGAAAGGTGGAATTTGGAGCATTGAAGAACTTAAATGGTGCCAGCGTGAGAATTTTCTTCATTTGGATTGAGATAAATGAGGTGGTAAGAAACAATGCTGATTTGAATTTCTATGTGGGCCCGTTGTCAGCGTCATTTTCCGCATCCAGTTTTGAGGAGAGTCCTCGGTGTAACTCGCAGTTTGTTGATGGTAATGGTGGTGTGATACAGACTATTTAATTTGATGCTTTAGTTGATATTTACTTCATTAATTAGTTCTTAGTTCATTTGTGTATGATAAACTTCATTAATTAGTTTTTAGTTCATTTCTGTATGATAAACTCGAGGGTATGTTTGGTTGGATTGAGAATTGGCTATTTTGGCATTAGACTATTCGGAATAGCCTATTTGGTGTTTGGTTGGATTATAATAGCTAGAATAGTAAATCCAAACTTTTTGTCTTATTAGAATAGACTATTCCTAAGAGTTTTGAAATTTGGCTATTCTAATAAGACAAACAATAAATTTTTTTAATTTGACTATTCTAACTATTCTTATTTTTGAACCAAACATACTCTCTAAGCTTTTGTTTTCCTTTATTCCTCTTCAATTTCCTTATACTTTATGCATATGGTTTGTGGTTTTTTATTCTAAAGGGGTAGTAGCTGTCATGTCCCGTGAAGACCATGACTTAAAATTTAGTTTACGCCTACTCCTAATTGAAAAGTGATAGAAGGAAATTTAGCTAAATTGCAGAATAATTGAGAACAGTAGAGTAAAAACGATAAAACTAAGAAGGAAGACAATACATTGACTCCTTTATCCATTCTCCTTGTATAAGAATATAAGAAACAACTTCAAAACTTGATTTCAAAACAGCCCATTCAATATCTATTTTAGCACAAAGTATTGAATTTGAGATCATGACAGTAGCCTTTGAGGAGTTGCTTCTCTTAATTGGCTGTGTTAAAAGTTAAAACCATAAACAGATATGGAATAAAAGGAAGATGTTTCCTTCAAATGAAAAGAAAATTCACAAAATGAATAAGAAGTTACACAAAACAGAACTTTCATAGAAGCATCCCATCATGGATTAGAGCATGTAGAAGTACTACAATGTAACAATTTAAAAGGGACAACTTGGGTGACCAATTAAGAGCATTAAATAGGCATAAAAGAACAAATACATGAATTGAACAATTTCTAGCACAAGCTTCTTTCTTAGGTTAACTTCAAACGTTCACACATCTCATCAATTTTCAAAAAATTGCAATACTTTACAAAATCTAGCAAAAGAAGAAAAAATATTGACGGCTGACATCATAATGCTATACAAAACTCCATTCATTTTTTTTTCCTTTTTACAAGGGAAATAACTCGAGGAACAAATTGCCTGAATGACCACTAGGTTATATATCTAGAAGCATCAAGAAGATGTTATGAATTAATCGGTAAAGAGACTCATAATTACACTAAACTTCTTAACAGCATGAAAAAGATCATTCAAAATGGATATAGCATTGGAGATCAACCCCTCCTTTGTCGCTGGTTTCTGAAGTAGCTTAAGAGAGCTTGCGCCTACATACATCATTTAAAAATAATATCAAAACAAAAGTTTAAAATTACAATTTAAGACAAAAATGTGGTTAAGTACCGCTTAGAAGAGGACTGCTTTCTTGGGTCCCAGTACCACAAACCAATTGGGTACAGTAGCACTATGTATCAGAGTCTAATAACAGCTATGAGCTGTGCCAGGATGCATCAGTCAGTTATGGTACAATTATATGCAAGGCCATGTGCGATCCCAGTATAACCACTAAAAAAATCCTAATTCATTCAACAAAACAAATCTCCAGTACAGAACTGGTAAATCCCAAACCATGAAAAAACCACAACACACACATACCTTCTCTTTTGCTCGTGGCGTACCGGACTGAGAGAGTGCAACCAGAGGTGGTACAGCTCCTTCCTGTAGCACCTGGCTACAAAACCGGTTACTGTTGGTACAAAGATGCAAGAGAGCTGCAGCTGCATTCTCCTTCCCTCTTGCTGACCCCAACTCCACCACCTCAACCAGCAGAGGTATGCCATCATTCTGGCCTATAGCATTACGCCCCTCTGGTATGGTTGCGAGGTTGGCAAGCACAGCCACTGCCTTGTCAACCATACCGGCAGCAGGATCCATCAAATCCACCAAGTGTTTCACTGCACCAGCTTGTACAATTCTCGCCTTATTCTCATGAAAAATCGAGAGGTTAAACAAAGCTGTGGCTGCATCTTTTTTGCCACGTGGTGTACCAGTTCCCAGAAGTTCAACCAAAGGTGCAACTGCGCCAGAACGGCCAATCCGTACCTTGTTTTCTTCAATAACAGAGAGACTAAATAGAGTCGCAGCTGAGTTCTCTTTTGCTTCGGAGCTCCCGGTTTGTAGCACATGAATTAAGGGTTCGATTGCATCAGCACTGGCAATGGCAATTTTGTTGTTATCATTAATTGACAGGTTGAGGAGTGCAGTCACAGCATGTTCTTGAGTGCCTGGATCGGAGGATTGAAGCAGCCCCACAAGGGGAGCTATCGCACCACAGTTGGCAATCACAATCCGGTTCTCCATATTGTGCTTGGCAAGGAGTCGCAGCTCCATTGAAGCAGCACGTTGAATATCCAGTGAGTCGGATTTCAACTCCTCAATTAGTTTTCGCACCTTGGCCTCAACCTCTGCCAGATCAGGCCGTGATTCAGATGACGGGGATGGTACGATGCGCGGTACCAGTCTGTCAGATGGGCGGGGCCACATGATGTGGCCTCTAGAAGAACCTGATGTTCCAGTACCAGCTGCCACACTGCTACCTTGCTGTGTTTGTACTGGAGGTGTTGCAGTTTGAGTTGAGTTTGTTCTTTCTTGGCTTGCTTCTGATGAGACATCACTATCGGTTGAGACCCGAGATACTGAGTTGACCCCACTACCTGATTCCAAGAGGCCATTATCATTTCTTGAAGCCAAATTGGCTGCATTGTTACTTGAACTTTGACCAGTCGAACCCTTGTCTTCATGGGTTGATGATGAATTGGATTCTGTTCCATTTACTGGTATGCTGTTATTGTTATTCTCACCCTTGGGGGAATTGGGCTTAGGGTTTGAATTTGAAGAAGGGGGAATAAAGATTTGAGGGAAATTCTGGGTCAAAAGAACATTAGGGTCTGGCAATTTAATGTCATTGGACTCGCACCAATTCGCAATCAGCTGTTTCACTGTGTAATTAGGGATCAAATTGGTGTGGGCAAGGGTGTTACGGGTCTTGGGACAGACTGTGTACCCCAAATCAAGCCATTTTCTAATAAAGACTCGTTCGTAGGTCTGACCTGATGAGACTATAACTGGGTCTGACATGAGGTTTAAAGAGAGGGGGCAACAGAAGTCGGCTGGTATGGGTATACCTCTTAGACTATGGGGTTGCGTTGACTTAATTAGTGTTTCATGCATTTGCTCAATTAGAGATATCACTGGGGCAATTTGATCAAAGTCTGATTTTGACTTGAGTTTCTCTAGGGCAACAGCCTCCATGAAGAGTTCAAGATTTGTCGAGAGATTCAGGGAGGTGGAGGTTGCTGCCAGAACTTCAGGGTTTGGAGCTATTTTTGATTCTACTTGTTTTGATGCTTCTTTGATGGAGTTCTTAATATGGTTGTACTTCACTTGCTCTAGTTTCTGTGGGCAACCAACACAAGAAAAACAATTTTCAAGGAGGATAACTAAAAAAATTAAAGGTAAAATTCATACAAGCTTCCTGCAAAGAAGTTTGTCTGGTTGAAAGCATGTTTAAAATAGTAAAAAATGACCTTGATTATGTTATTTAGAAGTATAATTAGAGGAACGTTCGCATCTTACAAGTGCAGTTGGTAACAACAACAACAGTGTATCTCGGTGTAAAACTTTCCTTGTCATGCACATGTCTATGTAATTGCAACTGTGTGTTGTTTATTTAACATTTAACAAAGAAGAAAGCTCTAGATGTTATTTTCGACCAAATCTTCAGTACAATAGTTATCTATGCAGGTGCGCATTAGGAAAAATGAAGTTTTATGCAAGTATAGGATTGCATAAATGGTGAAACAACAGATGAATATAAATTTATTACCTCAATTGAAAGAAAAGTATCGCTGGTAGCCGAGGATTCAGGTAATGATGCAATTGCTTGGCACAACTTGACTGAATATGTGTGAATATTTTCTACTAGTGGTTCAATTTGGAAAGCCTGCAAAAGCACAATATAATTTTTTCAATAAATGAAATGTATTGTATGTTTAGAATTTACATTATCAAGCTAGAAATAAGCTTTTCATAAAGAGAATTTCATCCAACACAAGATTTAAATTTTGGAGAACAATTTCTTACTGGGGCCAACTTCCCCCTAGCTCACCCACTAGCAGTTTACAAATTCTATTGTTGCTATTATTTCATATTCATGCATAATTTTGAAGAAACCAAAAGTAAAGATGGAAATTCATTTTGTCAGAACTTACAAAATAAATCTTGCTCATCAGAGAATTCCAGCTGCCAATAAGTTCTCTGGCCTCACTAACTACAGCTTGGAGCATTGCCACCTCTTCATTCAGCTTTTCATCAGGAGAAATTTCTGGGTCGATTTTGTCCAAAACAGGTTTCAAAATAGACAAAATATCACTTATTTCTAAGCAATATTTTTGAATAAGGTCAGTCCTTGCATTTTCACTAGAGCATAAGGATTCCAATTTTGAAATGGAGTCTTGTAGTTTGTAAAGTGCAGACAGCTCCATCCTGTTTGGTAAAGCCAAATGAGAAGTTTCTTTTAGTATATTTTCTTAGATGCTATTTTCTATAATTCTCCAACCTAAAATTAACAGAACATTGGATCTCATGACTGAAACACACCGCTCTACTAATGCTATGTACTGAAGCAGATGAACTAATGGTGGGTTTTCATTCATGCATATATTCATTTTATCTTTCTTTCTTGCTTTCTTCCACGCGGCTTAATTAGTTGGTTGGCATGCAATTTTAGCACAATCTAAAATTCTTTTTCCAGTGGTAATCCAAGATGTTTATGAATAGATGGTTCACAAGCATTGCTGGTACGGAACATGTAGTATTGGCAGGAATTGACGAATTGTCCGGTTATCATTATATGGTTCAGAAAGAATAAACAAATCCAAACTCAAATAATATAAGGGCAAAGTTCAAGACCATCCAATTTTGATAATGATGATCTGGCCTGAATAATGGTGCATTTCCCTATCAGTAGACTAATTGTAGTGATCAGGTACATGTATGCTATGGAGTATGGAATGAAGCATATAAAATTCAATTTTAAATAGAACTATTAGGGAAAATAAAAAAAGTTCGGTTATTGAAATCAAACATAAATCTCTACTTCTGGATATGTGCAACTTTGGCTCTTAGTTGAAACCAGAAACTAATCAGAACAATGGTGTGCAGAGATGGAGCGAGAGCCCCCCCTCTTCTCCCCCATTCCCCATTGTATAGTTTATTAAGTACCATACTTAAAGTTATGACCTTATAGCATTGGCATGCAATAGTCCATTGTTGCGTAGATACCATGGTTTGGAAAATCTATCCAAATTGCTAAACTGACTGGCCACATTTTGGGCGAAAGAACGCTTGATTCGGAAGAGACTCGCTGTCCGAGTTATGCTGATTCTTCCTTCTGGTTTTGTTTGTGACTAAACGATTCCTCGGATTTTGCTTTCTTTACCGATTCGAAGTATGTGTCGTTAATTAAAAGGAGAAAGAAAATGGGTTTGGGTTTGTCTGGTGGGATCCCGTGATTTCTTAACCATTTTTGCTTTTAATTGAACATTGAGGTATAGATTGAATTCAGTTAACGAAAAGAACAATTGAATTGAGCTAATACCTCATGCCTTGAAGAACCACCAGTAGAAAGCCAACTCAGCGCGATCGAAAGAGAAAGGTCAATGGGAGAGAAAGTTGTTGAGAAATTTGAGAAAAGAGTTGGGGTCAATAGTGTAAATGAGATCTAATTGGTTTATCGATTTTCCAAGGTTTCAAAACCCTAGACGAGGAAGAGAGGGATCCGGTTGGTTGGTGAGACCAGAGAGAGAGAGAGGGGGGGAGACAGAGACAGAGTCAGACTATTCGTTGGACTTGGTGCACCAGCTGTGGTACTACAGAAAATAGAGATGGCTTCAAAAATCATTTTTATTGTAGTTTGAAATTTTGAATAACTGTCTCAGTCAGCAAACAGATCATTTATTACTTTTGTTGCTAATATCGAAATACAGTTTGTAATATATGGATGTCATAAGAGGCGGAACTAAAAAAAATTAATAAAAAGAGGCTAAAAATTAAAATACATAATATAGCTTGTGAATAAAGCTCTAACCACTATACTATAATTAAATATTTAATTATTATTGAGAGAGCTATACTATATAGAAAGTTCTAAAAAAATAAAATATAAGAGTGACTTAGCCACCTTTCCAATACAGTACTGAGATTTATCCATAGATGTCATTTATTTTTAGTTAGCAATAAGACGTGTGAATAGAATATATAGGAGACAAATAACAAATAATCATCCTTCTGTGTTTATAACATTGTAAACTTATGTAGAACATGTTGTCCCCGCATTTGTTTACAACTTTACTCAGAAAAACTAGAAAGTTTTGATTCTTTTTCTTCTTCCTTTTTTTCAGAAGGAAGTTTTTTTTTTCTTCTATTTCCGCTTTTGTTCCTAGTTCTTTTTTCAAGTAATTATTTCTCGACATTTTATGTATATCTTAAAAGAGTTTCAAAATTTATGAAGTTGAATTTTTAAAGATATCCAATTAAAAAATTAAGAAGTACACTAAACTAATAAAGAATTAATTTTCACTTGATTATAATATACATATAACATACTTATGTATGAAACATATGCGAACAACCTAGCCAAATGTATATCACGTTTTAAAATACTACTTCTCACATAGTTAAAAGAATAATTAATATTTTTCAACAAATTTGACTTTATTATGTCAATCAATATTGCCTCGTAATTTCCAAGTATTATCTAATTGAGCGAATCCGTCAAGTAATGTGTTTACATGTTACATAGTACTTGAAATTTGAACTCATTGATTCTTCAAAATATATTCATATAAATTTATTATCTCTAAGTACATGTTGTAATTCGTCAACCGTTTTAATTAAAAGATAAAATTTTGTCCTTCGATCAAATATTTTATTCTATGCATCTTTTTTTTATGTGTAGAAGTCTAAATATGTACTCGTCACGCATACTCTCTACATACAAATTGTATCATATTTCTGATTGATCATGATAATTGATTGGTTATGTCTTCATTTCTCAATTGTTTTATTAATAACATTAAAATCAATCAAATTAAAGAAAATAACATCACTATTTGAAAAAAAAATCCAAATATGATATTTCTGTTGGATTATCCAGCATAATTAATGGCCAATTCTGTTGAATTATTCAGCGGAATTACATGGGCCCAATTCCGCTGGATTATTTAGCTAAATTAGTTTTTTTTTACCTAATTCTACTAGATTATGCAGCGAAATTAGGGATTTTTTTTGTACTAATTACCTTGGATTCCTACTCTTAAAAAAAAACTAGTTCCATTGTATTATGCATCGGAAATGTTGTTTCTGGAAATTCCAAAAAAGTGATATTATTTTTAAAATTTTATTGATTTTAATGTTATTAATAAAAAGTTCAGCTTCATTCTTTTGATTTTTTATATCATTTAAAAAATATTATTTGTCATTTAATATTTAATATGTAATTTTGTTTGAGATTTTTTTATAAAAATATGTCAAAAAAAAGCTATGTCATTTAATAAATATTATTTACGTGTAGATGTCATTTAAAAAATATTATTTCTCATTTAATCTAAATTTTTATAAGAATATATCATTTTATATGAGATTTTTTTTATTCTCTTATAATGCCAATTTTTTTAATTAAGGTAATATTTTATTTGTTGAATACTTAGAATTAGATTTCTATGAGTTGCATTAAGAATTATATAGGTCTTACTTTTCAGAGAAAAGACAAATTTAGCGAAGCTTTTATATGTTGTAAAAAAAAAATACAACGAAACTTAGAATAAATACACATTTAATTAATGAAAACCAATTGATAATCATTCTTTGTAAAATATCATTTGATTTGTACTTTATTTTATGGTATTTTTAAATAAAATTAATATATACAAACTAAGTTTAACGTCCATTTTAGTTTATAAAGTTTTATGGTTGACCACATACTTCTATTTAAAAAAATTTATATCTTAAAATACCATTACAAGACATTGACTTTATTAGATAAAATTCATGCCTTCGCTCTTGATGAAACTTTATAAAAAGAGGGTTTCGTATTCTCTTGACAAGCTACATTTCATATATAAAATGCATGTCATTATGTTCAGGGGCGGATTTAGAGTAGAACAGAGGAGCAGTCGCCTTCCTAGATTTTGAGTTTTAGTAGTGATCTATCGGTACCGATCGACTTTATCATTTTCTGTAAATTTTTTTGACCCCCTCTGGATGTATGATTTGTAATTCGGGTTAAATTTAGTATTAAAATCAAAATAAAATTTTTAAATTATAATTGATAATTAGAATTATAAATCATAGCATTGAAAAATATAAGTCAAAGTATATATATTTTTTTATCAAGTACTTTAAGTTTAAATCTGATAAATTATTTAAATTTGATTTAATATTTATTTGCCCGACGAAAATCGTGAATGTGCTCCTGATCTTGTTATAGAGTTAGGCTAATATGACATTGGTGTTATTTGAAACTAAATAACACCAAATCTTAAACCCTTAGATCTGCTTTAAGATTCGTACAAAATAAAGTGCTTGAACAGTAAAAGCGGATATTACGAATCTTAAAGCAGATCTAAGGGTTTAAGATTTGGTGTTATTTAGTTTCAAATAACATCAATGTCATATTAGCCTAACTCCTTGTTATATATGGATAATGATAATAACAACTTAACAAGGCTTTCATATTAAAAGCACCGGAAAGAGCGCTCACTAGTTTTCGGAATAACAAATTCACGACCAATTCAAAAAAATGAAAACCATAAACGGACCAAGTCCAGTAGTTTTGTACGGCGGCACGGCTCAAGAGGGAGAACGCATATAAATATTCTCTCTGGATTTGGAGCATAAAATAATATATAGACCGCTGACTCCTCTGGCTGGCTAAGTCCGCTTTAAACTAACGATAACAACTGGATTTTACATTTGTATAATAGTATGGATCATTGGCAATTCAGCACGTGTTTCGCTCAAATACTTTACTGGTCTTAACGGCAGTATAGATCCGGTAATTTTTTTTTCTAAAAAATGCAAAAAAAACCCATTTCATTGCTGAAATATAATAATTATAAATATTAGTTTTTATCTATCCAGCATAATGAGTTCCTTACAAAATAAAAATTGAGTAACATACAATATAACCACCAAAACTTGCTATTAGCAAGGTACAAAACATATGCTAAATTTGCTAAAACTAAGCTACAAAGTATTGGCTAAGGCTAAGTATAACTATACGACAAAATTGGTGAAGCATCTTCATTTTCCACTATGCAATATAGATCCGGTAATGTACGATTAAAATACTACGATTTAGATTAGATTAGATAATTTGTTTTTGAAAGGAGAAAAAATGTTATTTCCCCCCAACATTATTTGTCAGATTCATCCTCGTATATTTTTTAGAATCAATATCTGCTGTTTTTTTCAAAGAAAAAGCAAGAATCTACTGTTATTTTTACTCTTTATCTCTCACTTCAAAAATGAGGGAAGAAAATAGAGAGAAAAGCAGGGAATAATTAGAATTTGAAGAGCAGTTGATTTCATTTTTATTTTTTAACCAACGTCCTTATTTTTGACGATCCTTTGTCTTTATATTTGTTTGACACTTCTTCTTTTTTTAACGGACGTCTTCTTGCCTTTCTACCATTATTTTTAATTTTTTTTAACAAAATACTAAAATTTTAGCTAGTATAAACATCTGGCATTACAAGTACAAACAGAGGCGGATCCAAAATTTTCGTTAGGGCAAAAAATATTGAATCAGGTTTATACCCGTTAACTATTAGATACTCAATAAAAAATAATGCTTTAACTTGTACTTTCTAATACTTTAACTGCTAATTTCTGATTCTCTAACATATAACTCTAATTATCAATCATAATTAAAAAAATATATTTTAATTTTAACTCTAAATTAAACCCGAATTACAAATCAAACATTCAGATAGGGCAGAGAAACTTTCAAGAAGAGACAAAGTCGATCGAAACATCCAGATCTATACTACTTGAGTCCGCCCGTGAGTATAAACACCTATTTTATAATACAAGCATCGTTTCTGTAAGCATATACCCATATTTTATATGTTAGTATAAACACCTGTTTTTTTTAACATGCACAAATTTTTTTTTTACATGAAAAGATGTTTGTCTAGTACAAATACACATCTTTTTAAGAGAACGGATTTAAGAGAGATGAGAGTTGGACAATATATTGTTCGACGATATATTCTTTAGCCTTTTAATTTAATCCTCTAACATTTATAGTCGCTTAAAACATATGATCCTAAGTATAGATCAAGGCTATTTTTTTGCACAAATCTTAATTCCTTCCGGGAACCGAATCTCCTGCCCCCAGAGTTACTGCGGGGTGAGACCAGTTACTGTTAAAGAGTTTAATTATTGTTACTGTTTTTAAATTTGGGCCCACCCGCAGTGACTCTGGGGACAGACGATTCGGTCTCTTCCTTCCGTAAGGCGCTTCTGTGCTTGAATTAAAAGCCTCTTTAATTTATACTTGTAAAATAAGAAATTTAGATCCTCTAAAGCAACTCAAAGTTTGAGTTTGGATTCGGACCGTCTAGATCAGCTTTGACATAAATATTAAAGAGGCTCCGTGAATTTTAACTTTAACCTGATTAATTCGGATTCTGATCAAAGTCTGAATTCAAATATAAATTTTGAATTACTTTAGTGGATTTGGGACCTAAAATAAAGCTATCGGACCTTAAAACATCTTTGACTTTACATTAAGCCTTTTTTTTTTTCCCTTAACGGTCGTCAGCCAATAATTATATTAGAACATAAAAAATTGTACATTACCACATCCTAGTTCTTATGGGCGGATCTAAAGATTAGTCAGAAATAACTAAGGTACCTCTATAATTTCAATTTTCTAATTATATTTATTGAAATTTAAATGAATTTTATTTTCCTAAAGCTTTTCATCTAGTCTAGCCTTTTTCATATAAAATGTTAAATATTTACTTGTAATCTAGTGGTTAGAGTTCAATTTTATGAGTGTGAGAACTTGAATTCAAATCTCACATACCGCATATTACTTGTAATCGGATCTAACTAAAATTGTTTTCTTACTCTGTTACACCAAAAGATATAGTACAAAGTTTCAGTACAACAAGCTGTACTTTTTAACCTTAAATACGCTTTCGATTCGAATTGCAAGTGCACAATCCTATCATGTAGTATATCGTCGGGTATCGATCACAGGGACGGTTCAAGTCTAAACCAGACTCTACTTAAATCAATTAAAGACTAGAAGTGAGAAAATGTTGGTTTTGGTATTTAAGTTTCCTAAACAGTTCAATAACAGTAATTAAATAAAAGGAAGTAAATTAACATGGTTTAAATCAATAATAAAAGGCGTTTCCAGGGATTTCAGACTCATCTCAGTTCTGCCTCTTAGTCCTTGATACGGGCCGTGTAGTTTTCTACACGGGTCGTGTCAAGTTACACGGACCGGATACTTTCGTACACGGGTCCGTGTGGACTTCGAGTTAATGCACCAGTTACTGTTTCTTTGTATTGTTCCTTTGTATAGGGTTCTACTGACCAGACCTAATGTTCCTAAACCTCAACTTTCGTATATTGGTTCATAAAACTTGGTATGGAGTTGCAATATTTACCCTCGTAGGGTTCTAGACCACAACTTTCATGTTGGTCCGAATTACCTAGTTGCTTGTTTGATATTCTAAAGGTATTCTCTTATCTGTCGATAAGAGGAAATGTTCACCTTTTGGATCACTAAACCTACCTCATGTACTTAGCTTTGGTTGACATATTATAAAGGGGGAATGCGCTTTAGATGTAATCATGCATCTAGTGACAAACCAATAAAAATCAAACAACTTAATCTAAGCAATTAAAATCAAACACAATCAAACAAACACAAAAATCCAATAACTATCATGCAAAACAAAACATTCGATTACATCTTAACCCTAGAAACAAAAAGATCTAAAGTAACATAGATAAAGAGAAAACAAAACAAATAGAGAGATGAAAGAAATGATAAAACTCAAAGAAGACAAGCTCCAAGACAAGCCTCCTCTTTCCAAGCCCTCGAACCAAAGTGGAGAAGAATGGTGGTCTCTCAGAGATGGCCTCCCCAAAGGGGAGATCCCCTAAAAGGAAAGATATCCCCCTCCTCCTGCTGCATCCCTCTCTTTTATAGCTATTTTGTGATTTGGGGAGCAAGCAACCAAGGATGGAAGATGAATTGTCACACCCCGCGGCCACGGGATGCGGCAGTCCCCCGCCGTAAGCATACAACACCGTGTATACTTACAAGGCTTATTCAATTTATACTCAACAATTCAAAACAATTCAATATAAACTAAGTTTATATATATATACACAAATCAGAGTTCACAGTCTGGTCAGAATATAATACAACAAAGGTATCTCATCCGGATACCAACCATGAGGCCTACCCTAAAACTATACTCCAAAACATATCTAGGGTCATGAGATGGTAAGCTACTATGGCCTACTACTCGCGTGCCTCTCCAGAATCCATCGCACCCGTACCTGTAAAAATAACCCGGAGGGGTGGGGGTGAGAATAAATTCTCAGTGCGAATTTGCCACAGTTCAGACTATTGGACTTGCAATCAGACTCTATATTCAAAAATAAAACCCAAACAATAACAGTTCAAACAGATATATATATAATCATAAATAACAGAATGCCAATGCTCGACAACAATTTAATCAACCTGAAACACATTTTACGGAATTTCCAAGATGAATTTCAAACACAACATATATTTGGCTTAATTCGGATCATTAGGGCTTGTAGCAATTACAGATGTTCTTTCGAGCTGGACCTTTATCAAACCCACATCTGTAGGGTTACAGACGCCTACAGATGGCCAACCACTGGACCCTTTATCTGACACCCATCTGCAATCGCTTGGCTTAACAGTTTATTACGGTCTGGTTCAAATCATATAAAGAAAATCCTCTTTGGAATCATTCCAATAGTCGTAATATTCAATTGACCTTCAAAATGCATTAACCCGTAGGAGAATGCTACTGAGTCACAGACGTTACACATGTCACCCACGAGTTCCATTCACATCTCATAACATAATCACCTTTCCTCGTCCCAACCGGTACTGGGAATATCGAGGGCCGTTCACCTAAGGTCATTTAGGATCCTGGGAATCCAAGTCAGCATACAGCCCGACTTGGCAAATTCATTGGATCCAAGTGCTTAACTTCGTAAATCCATTCACATACATATCAAATCAAATCGTGGTGACTTTCAATCAAATCAGATCATAATAGATTGACACAACCTACAACCATACCAGCATGCAAATCACTCAAGTCACATCAATTCGAGTTTAATTTGATTGGGCTATGCAAATGCTATACACAATTCAATGATGCAATCAATGATATTCAACATGACAAACGAATACACAGTTTAATTCCTGAAAATAAAGTATCAAACAAGTCCAAGAATCCCGCACCTTAGTATGACGAGCGTACCGCTTAATTTAAGGATCGGACGTCTCCTATTGTCTCGCAAGTTCTTGCTCGACCGAGCCTACACCTATATTATACGTATACTTGGTTTAACATTGGTTCACTATTGGAAACATTTCCTCGAGTTACATCAGGCTTACACCTTAATCAATTTCCTATCCTTTGGTACCAATCCGTTCAATTCCTGATTTCTTACTTACAACCTTTCAAATCACACCATTTACCTCGGGTTCCTTCAAACCCTACACAATTATAATTAGGTAACCATTCAGTCACAGGTTCACTACTTTGGTTCTCGGTTCAATTCAATTCACCGTTTGGTTAATCCTAATTTGGTCAAAATCTCAAATTAACCGTTAAACGTTCTAAAAATTCAAGATCAGGAAGCAACCCTACCGATTACAAGTCTAATTGGTCGGGTTAAATAAATCAAATCACGATTATGCCAACTTTCAATTTTGGCACGAAACCCTAGAAATCAGATTTCACAAATCGGAAGAAATCGGGAAAAAGATTGACAAACAAACTAGTAAGGAGTGTAGAGGAACTAGTCCTCGAGCAATTTGAACACAAATCTCGAGTTTAAAACGAGAATCCGAGAAAATCGAGAAATCCGAGATTTTAGAGAGAAATGGGAAGAGAAAGAAATACCGAACAGGAGAGCTAGGAGAGATTCACGGCCGCTGACTCGGTTCCAGTTTTGATTTCTCGCAACAATCGGGGGTTTAAGTTAGACGGGAAACTCTCTCTTTCTTTTTCCTTCTCTTGGGACGAAAATGACTTAAAAATGGGGATGTGAGAGAGAGAGAGAGAAGCTTCAATTTGAGTTTTAGGGTTAAAATTACTCTGAATGCGGATGCACCCATCCGCACTGCGGGTGGCTTGACCCGCACTCAACACTTGGTCGTTTTTGAGAAGTGGAATTTAACACAGAAATCATACGCAGTGCGGGTCACTCACCCGCACTCGAGACTTAGTCAAGAGGTCAGGAAAAGTCCGAGCGTAGTGCGGATGAACTCCACCCGCAGTGCGGGTCAACCTCATCCGCACTCAGTACTTAGCCGATTTCAGGAAATTCAGTTCAATACAAGAATTCATGAGTGCGGATGAACCCATCCGCAGTGCGGGTCACTCACCCGCAATTCAGCACTTAGTCAATTTTCTACACAATTTCATAACAAGTCTAAGCCTAATGCGGATGCCTTCCACCCGCAGTGCGGGTCATCCATCCACACTCAGCACTTAAGAACATTCAAACCAACACAGAATTGTATGAGTGCGGATGCACCCACCCGCAGTGCGGGTCAATCCCATCCGCACTCAGCCTATAAAGTTCCAAAATCTCGAAATTTCAACGCGGTTTCGATTCACACTTAACTTACTTATTTAGGGGAACCTTAATTAAGGTTTAAACTTCCATTTTATTAGCACACTTTTCGATTCTTGCTTTTAAATCCTTTGACTTTAATTATTTAAAATTTTGTAACGTAACATGAATCAATCAAGATCTCGTGAGATATGGCAATAAATTTTAGCTGATGTCTTTCTAAAAAGGTTCTCGCGACTTGCACATTACAAATTCTGATTTATAACCTTCCTAGAATTGTAGATCTCATTGTCCTCTTTTCAGCAAGTCTTTATTTGCCTAAATCAGAGTTCGTATGACCAAGATATGGCTAAAATACGAAAAGATATCAAAATCTGGAATTTTCATATTCGCTCTGTCGGCTTTTTGTACGGTCTGTGTGGAGTCTGCACGGTCCGTGTACTGCCTCTTCTGTGAACCAGACTTCAAATGAGCATAACTCATTATCCGTAACTCCGTTTTCAGTGTTCTACTACTTTTCGAAAAGCTTGCGAGAAGATCTATAATTTGATCTATTTCCTGAAATTTAAATAGACTTGGGCAGTAACTTGATTCTTGGTATAATTCTAAACTAAATTAAACTAAATTAAACTAAATTAAACTAAATGCATGGAAATTTGTCAAGTTATTGATATAAAATCCTAGTCAAAAGTATACATAATTGGTGCTCATCATACTCCAAAAGAATATTTTTCCACCTCCAATTTGAAGTGTTTAAGTAAAATTGTTACTTCTTTTCTTCCATTTTCATTATTTTTCTTTTCTTTATTGAGTTGTTTCTCGAATACAACCTAAACCTAAACAATTTAATATGAATTCGCAATCGCAAATTAAAATTTAATTCCAGTTTCGTTGCCGAACAGACCCATCACGATTTGAAGAAAGTTGATTTATCAAATAATTTACGCGGCGTACTATATATAATTATGGAAAAATTTTTAGTGTGTCCATGGAAACTTTCAAAATAGCCAATTTTTCCATGAAAACACCATAATAGTCAATATCCCCATACAAACTTAACATTATTTCTTTTATCCCCTTTTATTTTTCTAACCTTTTATTTAGCTATTTAAAATATAAAATTGACAAATATACCCTCCTCCCTCTCCCCTTATCCTCCACTTTTGCTCTGCCATAAACTCTTCCAATATGATGGATGTTCTCTAATTTTTATTTCTTTTGCATATATGGATTTCACTTTTAAAATGGGTTGCATGTACACCTTCTCGCATACATATTTGGATGTAGCCTTGTGCACTAGTATTTCTGTATTAAATTTTGTTAGACATGAAATTATTGAAGATAACAGATCTTAATCTCGAAACAACAATAAATATTCAATGAATTATAAAAAGTGTGCCAAAGAAGTAAATGATCAAAAACTATCAAACTACAAACTCGATCTATACTCCAGATTCCCGTAAAGAAAACAAGTGTTCATATTGAGCAATTTCCTTTTGCACAAGAATTTAAGCCCAAAAAAAAAAAAAAAAACATGACATCAATCTAAATAGACACACTAAACTTAGAGATGGATAATATTGAATAGGTAAGTATTCTTATGTCTGTAATTCATTTGTTCACACCTGGTAGAGTGTCAAGAAAACAAATAAAATTTAGAGAGCTGTCATAGTGTCATGTCCGAAGATTTTGTTTTTTTTGTTTTTTTTAAGGTTCATAATCAAAGATTTTAAAAACAGAGGAAAAGTGAAGGAGAAGAGAGAGTAGAGAAGAGGGTATATTTGTCAATTTCGTTTTTATAACAAAATATAGTGTTAAATAAATGAAAGGAGATAAAAGAAAAAATATTAAATTTGTATGAAAATATTAGATATTATTGTGTTTTTATGGATACACTGGAAATTTTTCCTATAATTAACTTAATTATCTTGGTTTCATAACTACAATAGCAGATTTGAACTCATCTATCCAGTATGGATGTGCGGTCTACAAGCTCGTCTTTTATTATTCTGTTAAAAAGGGTACGACAAATTTAGTATACTCGCCTGAATCAACGGATCCACTTTAATACATGACTGAACAAAATTATTCAATAAATTCTTAAAGTTATTTATGAGGTTCAAATACTTTTATTTTTTGTGTCTTTATCATGCCTCTATTTTTAAAAACTTTAATAACTCAAAATTTAAATCTTAAACTTCATTTTGTGAAACCGTTGGATATGAATTACATCATTTTATCTATGCACGTTTAAAAAATTATGACATTTCAACTTTGTTTTGGTTGTCATCTTGAGCTTGTAAAAACGTATACTAATGACGATAATTTCTAGATGCTGACTTTTTAACTTATTGATTTATATAAAAGCAAAATTAAAATGTAATAATTTTTTATTGATACAGAGAGAAAATAACATATATCACATCTAACGGTTTTATTTTGACATTTAAGTTTTAAACTTTAATCTATTTAAGTTTTTAAAAAAAAGAGGCACAACAAATAAAATAAAGGCATTTGAACCCTTTCATCTGAACAATGAAAAAGAAAATTATGTTCAAACACACGTGGTCTTTCTAAATCCGATTATCCACGCGTCTAAAGTTTGAAAATTATTCTGGGGACGATTTTTTATAATTGGTTGTAACTAAGGCCCGTTCTCCGTTATTAGATAACTTATAGGCTTATAGCTTTCCAAGGAGGGCCCCTCAAAGTTCTTTCTAGAAGAGGGAACGGGGAACCAACAAAAATGGGGTAAAGATATTTAACTAAACAGTTTTCGTTTCAGGCAATTTTTGTATATATATACATAGAGGTTGGCTAAGATCAAAGTGGTAGTTCCTGAGTTTTAGTGCTACCAATTCGTTTTTTTAATTTTAAAGTTTAAAACGTCGATCCGAACCGTTCAAGTTGTTCTCCATATTAAATTATGCTTGGACACCAAATTTTACATTTTTCTGAATTTTTTTTACTATTTATTAAGCCACTTTGAAAATCGCTGATCCAACGGTGGCTTAACAAAACAGTAAAATCAGAAGCCACCGTTGGATCAGCTGTTTTCAAAGTGACTTAATAAATAGTAAAGAAATTCAGAAAAATGTAAAATTTGGTCTCCAAGCACAATTTATTATGGAGAACAACTTGAACAGTTCGGATCGACGTTTTAAACTTTGAAAATTGAAAAATGAATTGGTAGCACCAAAGCTCTGGAACTACCACTTTGATCTTAGCCAACCTCTATATATATATACTAGTAACTTGTCCCTGCGTTGCAACGGAAATATATTATAAGATTGAATATAATATAAAGAGACATTTTTGTTTGACATTCACACAAAATTAAGAAAAATATATTTAAATGAAAATAAAAGACACAAATGAGAAAAAATAGATATCAAAATAATAAAGAAACGACAACAAATGAAAAAAATAACAGATTAAATATAATATGAAAAAAAAAATTGAAGTATCGTTGCGATTTAATATCTAATTTTCTCCACAAGCAAGATATGATTTAAATAATGATTTTCTCTACATATAGATATGATTGTTTCCATCAGCACAAGATTTGTTATTCATCTATTCACAAAGATATATTAGCCCCAAACAAAATCCGAAAAGATATGATAGTTTCCATTTTTATTTTCGAAACTATGGAGGAAGAAGAAAAATGAAATGGAGAAAATAGAGAAATAATGAAATAATTTAATTGCAAGAATTTGAGAGGATACAAATTTTAATAGCTACAATTTTAATTTTCGCATATCTGAGGTGAGAGAATTTTTATTTTTGGACCAAACTATCTTTTCGTCAAAAAGGAAACAATAGAGAATTGGATTTCAAATCTTTTAAATTAGAAAGTTATCTTGGTGTGGACCCATGCACAGTGCACCCACATTTGTTCTTTGATTTTACTGTTAGGCTCATTTAGCTATACTATAGATATGATATATTTGATTAAGCATTCTATCGGAACAATTTTAAATTGATACATGTTACATCCAACCAGCCTAGCAAACACAAAGAGAATAAATAATTGATTTGCTTAGTGAAATGAGGTCAAATTTGAATAAGCAACTTTTGCTCAGTGTTATCGAATATCTCAATTTATGCTTTGAAAAGTTGTACAAACAATGTGAAAATATCAAAAATATGACTTTTGAATACTACAAACAATATGAAAAGTTGTACAAACTATTTGCACGGGAAATTTTGAGACAACGATGGATCTTCTATGTGCCCATAACATGATGAACTTCACAAACTCAATATTACATATGGATTTGGTTCATCTGCGATGAAGAACTGATAGAACACTTTTAGATACTTCACCAACCGACGCGGCTAATTATGTGGATAGTGAAATGCTGAGTTTACTTAATGAGTTTCAATTCAAGTATCGACAATAACCTATTCACAAAAGGAAGCTGCTAAAGAACTTATTACATGCCAACTCCTTTATCACCAATTATGAGTTGATACTCGAACTAAAAGTTTCATGCAACAAGTGTAGGCTTCAACGACAAAAAAAAACAAAGAGCATTAAGTTCTACCAAACGATATCCTTAGAAATTTAAATTTGTGAAAACATAAAAAAAAACACAAGTCATGTATAAACAATCAAATACTATGCTTAATTTAAATGATTTTTTTTTAAGTTTTTAGTTATTGTTAGAAGAATAATAAATTGTCTATCAAACACATTATTATTCGAATTTATGTTGTTAAAATTGTGTCTTTAGGAGTAGAGTTTTTAATTTTAGATCGCAAGCTTTTAAATATTTGTTTTTTTTTGTTTTTTTTATCTTTTTTATGTTTTGTTTGTTAAGTTGTTAATTTTATAGTTTGAATTTATATGAATTTTGATGAATTGATTATGTTATAGTTGTATGAATTTTTTTTATACTATCAAACAGGTAGTATTTTTTTATTTATTATAGTTGTGATTCTTAATTTGTTTATTTGAATTACATGTGATAATTATTGTTATTTTGTCTATTTAAAATATAACTTTTTTTCTAACTAACGTCAGCAGGTCCAAATAACTTCATAATGTTTTTGGAATTCAATTCTAAGTCAACGATCTGAATTGTTTTAGCAAGCAAATTTTTTATTCGGATCTAGTTATTTTTTATTTGAAATCCAATTCTATTAAAAAAATCCGAATAGAAAATTTGTTAGTCTTTTAAAGATTTGAAATCCAATTCTATTATTTCCTATTTTACTGTTTCCTTCTCCACCGAAGGATAATTTGGTCCAAAAATTATTTTTGTCTCACCTCATATCTGTGGGAATTAAAATTGTAGATGTTATAAAATCTGCAGCCAATTAAAGCTAGTTGTAACGAGAAATAAGGAAACGAATCGTTAGGGATTCATTCAATTTTAATAGTGACGAACTATGTAGCAGTTTTAGTGGCGAGTTTGTTTTAAACTAAATTTAGACTTCTACACATAAAATAGATGTATTTAATCAAAAGAAGATAGATTATGTGATTGAAGGGTTGATATTCAATTTGAAAGTTCATATTTAAATCTCAGCCGTTGGCGGATCAGGACAACTACGTGCATAATATAAGAATGGAGATATAGGAACATGCTAGCATGCTATGCATAGCATAGAACCCCCTATGCAACGGCTCAGATTTCGAGTTTTCAAAATTCTAACGGTCGATCCGAACCGTTCATCTTGTTCTCCATATTAATATGTATTTGGAGACCAAATTTTACATTTTTTGGAATTTTTTTACTATTTCTTTAGATTTATTGAAAATCGCTGTTTTTTTATGGTCCAGATTTGCTGAAAACATCGATTTTCAATAAATCTAAAAAAATAGTAAAAAAATTTCAAAAAATGTAAAATTTGGTCTCCAAACACATATTAATATAGAGAACAAGATGAACGGTTTGGATCAACCGTTAGGATTTTAAAAAGTCGAATATTGAGCCGTTACACGGAGGGGAGGTATGCTACGCGTAGCATGCTAGCATGTTCATATATATATATATATATATATATATATATATATCATGCATACGTAATGTATATATGCTAAAATTTAGACCTTTCTCAATTATATAGATATTACAGTCCTCATTGCATTATCAATTATAATATTACATAAAGTTTTATAGTCAATTACATTATGTTTAAAAATAGAAAAACGTTGGTGTGCTACATATAGCATAGTGACAGCCGTGCTACCTTTTCAAAAATTTATTGAATAGATTTCAATTGACAAATTTAAACCGTTGGAACCAATCTATTTCGCGAGTGATATATTTATATATAAAATTTATAAATTTTTGTATTTGTTTAGTGCAAAATCAAGCGAAATAATGAAAAAAAAAGAATGTATTTAAATTAACTATAAATCTTTATTTTTGACCGCTTGACTAATAGTGTTGTCAGATTTTGATACTCCGGAAAGGACAAGCTACCAATACTCTTTTCAAACTTTATTATTAATTATTGTTTTTTTGAATGAGAGTGTTAGAGGTCAAGCCATCAAACACTCTTTTCAAACTTCTATTATTATAACATAGGATTTTTTCCATTCAGATTTCAATCTTATGATTTCTTTCATGAGAGGACATGTATCTTTACCATTAGACCAGATAGTGGTTCTTATTATTAATTATTAATCGTGCATCAGAGGACATGTATCTTTAATTTGCATAGTTATTTAGGTAATTCTATTTTTGGTAGATAATTAAATGGTCTAATGTAGCGTAAGTTAATTATTGTTTAGTTGTTTAACAATGATTTGACAATTAATTAATACCTATTCATAGAGATGAATATATATATATATATATATATAGAGGTAGGCTAATATACAATCGATTGTTCCTGAGGTCCCGTACAACTAAGTCATTTTCTGATTTTTAAAGTCCAAATGATCAATCCAAACCGTTCATCTTGTTCTCCATATTAATATGTGTTTGGAGACCAAATTTTACATTTTTCTAAATTTTTTTACTATTTATTAAGCCACTTTGAAAACCGCTGATCCAACGGTGGCTTAACAAAACAGTAAAACCAGAAGCTACAGTTGGATGAGCGATTTTCAAAGTGGCTTAATAAATAGTAAAAAAATTTAAAAAAATGTAAAATTTGGTCTCCAAGCACATATTAATATGGAGAATAAGATGAACGGTTTGAATCGATCATTTGGACTTTAAAAATTAGAAAATGACTTGGTTGTACGGGACCTCAGGAACAATCGATTGTATATTAGCCTACCTCTATATATATATATATAGAGAGAGAGAGAGAGAGAGAGAGAGAGAGAGAGAGGTTGGCTAAGATCAAAGTGGTAGTTCCTAAGGTTTGATGATGCCAATTCGTTTTTCAATTTTCAAAGTTCAAAACGTCGATCCGAACCGTTCAAGTTGATCTCTATATTAAAATGTGCTTGGAGACCAAATTTTACATTTTTCTAAATTTTTTTACTATTTATTAAACCACTTTGAAAACCGCTGATCCAATGGTGGTTTAACAAAACATTAAAATTAGAAGCCACCGTTGGATCAGCGATTTTCAAAGTGGCTTAATAAATAACAAAAAAATTCAGAAAAATGTAAAATTTGGTCGCCAAGCACATATTAATATGGAGAACAAGATGAACGGTTCGGATCGATGTTTTGAACTTTAAAAATTGAAAAACAAATTGATAGCACCAAACCTCAGGAACTACTACTTTGATCTTAGCCAACCTCTATATATATATATATAGAAGGGAGCTGACACGGCAGGATAACTTTATTTAGAAAAAAGAGACATGAAGAGAACATTATAAATTAATTGTTCTTAATTAATTATATATTCAATCAAATTGACATTTAAAAATCACCAACTGATTTGTTCTAAAAATTTTGAACAAAGCAATTAAAGCAAGATCATGAAGATTGTTTTCATGAAGGTTGCTCTTCTACTTCTCTCTTTTTACACTCTTCCGGTATGTTGTTAATTATATATTACAGTGCCTTTTAACTAGGAAAATGAGAGCAAGTATCAAAGCAATCTTCAATCTTCAACAAAAATGTGCGACATTGTAATTAAGGATATGGCGACACCATGCCGTATCGAATGTTTCAACATGTGTTATTTATTCAGATGTCTACGCCGCTGCCGAAATTTTTATTTATACCATAATAAAAATAAAAATAAAATCAAAACACTATCCTTTCAAGAACTAGCCTTTGATTTAGTGGCAAAGACACATGATCTCTATATGAGAGGTAATGGGTTCGAAACCCAGGTGGAGAAAATCCTTTGTTGTATTACAAAGGTATTAAATAGTTTGGTGGTTTGACCTCCAACCTTTACTTAAAAAAAAAACACTCTAATTTTGAGAGAATTCTATATCTACGCGGGTCGCCAAGTTCATCTGCAGCCTCATTCTTGTGGGATCGCAGATTGGCTTGGCGGCCCTCAAAAGTAAACAAATGTACTGTAATATTAAATATATTTAGGTTTTGAGGGGTTTCCAAACTAATATGCGGTCTTCCAAGAATGAAGCCGCAAATTGGTTTGGAGGTCCTGGTACTTAGATATGAAATTCCCCATAATTTGAGGTGTTTTGGTTTTTTTTTTCTTGGAAGGTATAAATAAAAATATTGGATGGTGCTGAAAGTACTTGTTACGACTAGTGTTATAAAAAACGTTCGTTTATGCTGATTAATCGGTCTATTAATTATTTGGCGGTACCCTTCCCGTCACGGATATTCCCAGCTGATCGACCGATTATTTTTTATTATTCTCAATTAATTGCTGCGGTATCCTTCCCGTCCGACGAGTGCATACCGTTATTTACAACACTGGTTATTACAATGCATGTCATTGCCGTTTTCCTAACCGCAGTATTAAATAATTTTCTTTATATAAATCGACCATGATATATTAATAACGATTGAAATCAAATATAAGTATTAGTTTTTCTTTAATAAATTTTCTTTGTTGTCGAGCATTCCAACCTATAATCAGTACTATCAGTACTACTATATAATATCACCTTGAAAATTTTAGAACCCAAGCATCTATCTGTCCAAACAAAATCTGAACCGTACTTCAGTATCAGTACTACTATATAATATCACCTTGAAAATTTTAGAACCCAAGCATCTATCTGTCCAAACAAAATCTGAACCGTCCATTTAATAAATCTGAGCCTTTCATCAAGATATATTTCAATCTCAGCCTTTAATTACTAATCTCGATTTATGCATCTGTTTCATAGTATCAAATGTGTAGAAGTCAAAATTTAATTAAAAACATATCCGTTTCAATGCAACACATAATCTGAGCCATTATACTCGCCACATTATTTTCATTTTTCTTTCTTGGTTGTTGTGCGCATGACGCGCTTTCCTTCTTCACTTCCCGACGCAGATTGGAGCAATCTAAACTAACAATTAATTGGAGCAGTGGAGTAATGAGACACAGGAGAGAAGAGTGCGTATCCTCTGAGATATCTCAACTTTTGCGTGACCGACGTGTCCAGTGCCTATTCGGTGATAGCGCGGGGGGCCTGTATTGCTTTTGCTTTGAGATTCGTGCAGAACTTATTTAAACGGTTCAAATTGTCAGTAAAGTCACGCAAAGTTTGAGATATCTCAGAGGATGCGAATTCCAGGAGAGAAGGGGTCAGCCGGTCAGCTGTGTTATGCTCATTCGCTTTTCTAGACCGAGTGTTTGTGAGCCGCGTACAAGAGTGAACACAGGCGTTTGTGGGCCAAGAGTTCAGTCAAGAAGATGGAATTTCACTGGCTTGGGGGCCAAGAGCCGCACGCGCACTGAGCTGCCTGTCAAAATTTTCTGATTTTTCATTTCAATTTTTTTTTCTTTTCTATTATTTGCTCAGATAAAATAAATATTAAAATCATTAAAATTTTGATTTAAAATTATAATTATATTAAAAATGTATTTGTACTTATTTTTAACTATTAATCAGTTTTTGCTTATAAAGATAAATTGGATGTGTTCTCTAATTACTAGCAGAGTATGTAAACAAATTTAAATTAATTAAATTATTTTGGTCAAGAATCAAATTTATTGATTCGTAAGCCATTCTTGATGCATTTAATTAATTTGTTCGCAAGATATATATTTCATGAATGCTACATAAAAATTGTATTTAATTATTTGAGGATTTTTATTCATGTCAATAGTAATTTTGAAGGGAGGAGGCAATTGGTACTCTTATTAAAAATATGTCATATAATACTTCATTAGTGTCATAGTAGAAAGATTTGATTTATTAGTTTGGAGTTATTAATAACTAATTATCTTTAATAAAATTAATTACTGACAATGAAGACAAATAATATATTATCAAGCTCTAAGACTATCGTTTGCTCTCATTATATACTAATATATTATGAAGAAATCAAATAAAAATTAATCACATACAAAGAAAGTGATCAAAATAATATTTCAATTTCTGTTGCAATGCACGGACACTTAACTAGTTCTCTTAACATATTTCATGAGGTACGTTTACTTAATTAGTATATGAGTAATTATTTTTTTTGGGTTTCTCAATTGCAGAATACTCAAGAAATTAATAAAATAAATTCATTGATAAAACAATTGCAGAATATTGTACTTATAGATATGAAGTACTCACATTGATAAATCTCACGAGAGCAATATCACATATTTTATATGAAAATGAATCTTATAACATGTGTGTTTGTTTTCTTCATCAATCTTTATGTTTTGTATATCTTGAAATCAAAATCTAGAGAGAAGCCTACTCAAAAAGGCCCAATTTTTTTAATCTAATTGGAAAAGGGTCCAAAGAAGTATACCTAAAAGTTCCTGATATGATAAATAGGCCCATATTGACCCAACCCAAGAGCCTCTTATTACTGTTTTAATTAATTTGAATGTTATTTATTTTTTAGGAGGGTTCAAATGCCTCCATGTTTTTGTGCCTCCATCATGCCTCCATCTCTCTCCATCATTTTCAAAGTTCAAACAGTCGATCCGAACCGCTCAACCTAACCTCCATATTAAAATATGTTTGGAGACCAAATTTTATATTTTTAGGAATTTTTTTACTATTTTTTTAGACAGGTACAAAATCAGTAAATCTGAACCATCTAAAAACAGTATTTTTGTACCTATCTAAAAAAATAGTAAAAAAATTCCTAAAAATATAAAATTTGGTCTCCAAACATATTTTAGTATGGAGGTTAGATTGAGTGGTTCGGATCGACTGTTTGAACTTTGAAAATGATGAAAAGAGATGGAGGCATGATGGAGGCATTTGAACCCTCCTCTTTATTTTTTTATTTTGCTAAATGCATTTGTCATGCACTGCCTCAGAGAAGCTAATTCGAATTTGTCATGTATCTGGTATGACTATTATGTTGTAATTTGGTTATGTATAATTTTTTTTTATGTGATGTGATATAATATGATTAAAATAATGGAGAACAATCACGTTACATAAATGCTCATATCACGTGTGATTATGACATGATCAACGCAACGTAAATGATCACATTTAATTATTATATTTAGCAATAAAGTAGACGAGAAAAAAAATTCTTTTTAGAATTAAAATAGTTGCTACGTGAATAAAATAAAAAAGGTTGTCTATAAAATATTAGATGAGAAGATACACATAAAATTTAAGTTGAAATTGTTCTATAAAATAAAACGAAATTAGATTTTAAAAAAATACGAAATTACATCACGTGAATACATGATTTTTCAAAATTATTATTGAAAAATAAATTCAAACCGTTGCAAATGAAAGCTTGACTAATAATAATAGTAAATTACTAAGACAAAAAATTTGAAGGGTTCAAAGTCCAAGTTGTAATTAAGCATAGCTCGTGGGGATTACGATGGCCGAGAAAAAATATGCTGTCTATATTATAATATAATATCCATTTCTGCAAGACAAATTTTTAGGTTATGGATGGATGAAATGAGAATAACTAGAATAGAGGGCTATTTTAGAATAGGGGCTATTCAGAATAGCAATGTGTATTCAAATAATATTTTTGTTATTTGGAATAATTAAAATAGCTACTATTATTTATTTCTTGGAAATGTTGGAATAACTACTATTCGAGAGGAAAAAAATACTTTCTCTTCGGATTTCGACTAACACAGTCTCGAAATTATAAAATTAACATCACTTATGTTATCTCCACGTCGTGATAATTCATTTGAGACCCTACTTGCCTATCTTTTCTCTTAATTAGCACCTTATTAACACTATTTTTTTATCGGTTACAGCTATTCACTATTCCAAATATACAATCCAAATAACATTTTTACTGATCCGAATAGCACCATTTTTATACTAATCTGAAAATCACTATTTTTTTTTCTATTCTCATTTGCCATTTTTAAATTTCACCATTCTAGTTATTCTAACTTTCATCCAAACGTATAAGAGAAAGTAATTAATTAGGAAGATTCTTTGACTTTTTTTTTTTTTTTGAAAATTTGGTAGTAACCACCAAAGATTTATTAATAGCTTTGATTAGATTCTTTGACTTAATGGGACAATTTTGCTCATGACTCACTATTATTAAGAGTGTGTTAATTAGGTAATCATATGTGTCATATAGGTCGTGGCTCTCACTTTGTGGCAGGTTTATTTTTGCAAGCCTCATCTATGTAGAAGAATTTGTTTTTATTTAGAGAGAATAAAATGCTTCTTACGGGAAATATAATTATAAAGGTGGTTTTTCGAAAAAAATATCTTTACCGTACTATCAGTACAGTTGGAGATGGAAATGAGATTTTTTACTGTGTTAATTGCAGTGTTGTAAATAATGGTATGCGGTTGTCGAACTGACAGGGTATCGTTAAACGATTAATCGAGAATAATCGGAAATAATCGGTCGATTAGTCAAAAAAAATCTATGACGGTTTGATCACCGCCAATGACTAATCGGCTGATTAATCAGTCAAAACGGATGTTTTTTACAACACTGGTTAATTGTACGGTGGAGAATTTTTTCATCCAATCACAACTTCAGCACAATATTAATAGTTGAGTAAGAAACAGCTCTCTAATCTCACATCGCCAAAAAAAAAAAAAAAAAATTTAAGCCGGATAATAAAAATCAGTGATAATAAATTTTTTATTTGAATTTCGAACCTCTCACCAGCGATAGCCAACTTGAAGCTAAGGCCTAAGCTATTTATCAGCAGGGTTATGTGCTCCCAATAATTTTAAGAAAATTTATTGCACGACTACTAAGACATATTTTAAAATATGAGGACGGTTCAAATACCTCCATGTTTTTGTGTCTCCATCATGCCTCCATCTCTCTCCATCATTTTTAAAGTTCAAACAGTCGATCCGAACCGCTCAATCTAACCTCCATACTAAAATATGTTTGGAGACCAAATTTTATATTTTTAGGAATTTTTTTACTATTTTTTTAGATAGGTACAAAATCAGTAAATCTGAACCATCTAAAAACAATATTTTTGTATCTATCTAAAAAAATAGTAAAAAAAATCCTAAAAATATAAAATTTGGTCTCCAAACATATTTTAGTATGAAGGTTAGGTTGAGCGGTTCGAATCGACTGTTTGAACTTTGAAAATGATAGAGAAAGATAGAGGCACAAAAACATGGAGGCATTTGAACCCTCCTCTTTTAAAATATTATCTAGTGAAAGTTTCTCACGAAAGATGGCCTACCAATCGGAATATTTCAAGAAGTTTGCTGCAACAGTGTATGGGCTGCTGGAGAGTTGCTGAGTAGGTGGAGGAGAAATTTGTTATGTTTTGAAGACAAAATTAATGGGTCAAAACCATTGGCCTTTTGCTATCGGTTTGAGTTTGACCAATGCTACTTGGTGAATTTTCTATCGGCAGGAAGATCAAAAGAGTGTTCGGCAAGTTGGATTGGCTTAAACTTTAAGCTCCACTGAGGAAAAGGTGTTTGACAAATTTTTTTTTAAGAAAGTGAGTCTTTAGCTTTCTTAAGGAGGCTCAATTGCTTAAGTCATGTAGAATCGTGATTTAAAAATTGGAGGAAGTTTAAGAAAGTGGGCAGAAGGAGGCTTAAGAAAGTTATTTTAAGCTTTGCAAAGGAGCAAGTGTTTAGCAAGCTTAAGACTCCTTAGTCTCTTAAGAAGCTCTAAGGAGGGTGCGCCGAACACTACCCAATTGGTGCTTTGTATCTTTTCCATCGGTAAGAAGTCCAAGCCGACGGTGTTTCAATATAATTAAGAGGCTGTCGAAACTTCTCAGTCTTGGGTCAATTTGTGAGCTGCTTTCTTCTCTATCTCCAAACTTTGTTCTAGAGTTTGCTCTCTTGTAACAATCTAACAATTTATTGTATACACTTGATAATTTCTTTGATTAGTGTATGAGATTGTAAAAAAGTGTGAGAGAGAATGTTAATGGCTTGATTATCTCGTTGTATTTGTAAAGACTCTTTGATATAGTGAAGTTGCACTGTGTGCTTCCGTAGTTTTATATCGAAAGGGTGTCCACATAAAATCTTGTGTCTCTCTTTTATTTTCTTGTGCTTGATTGCTTATTTGTGTTGGCTTTTTAGTTTGACTTTCATATTTCTCCATTTGGTTTGGTATTGATGTATGCCTGCAAGGTGTTCGATAAAATTACTCCTTGATATAGTGAAGTTACCCCGCTGCCGTGGTTTTTTTTTCCGAAAGAGTTTTCACGTAAAATCTTGTATATCTCTATTTTTTGTGCTTGATTGTTTGTTTGTGTTAGCTTCTTGTTTGACTTTCATAATATTAATATTATGTTGAATGGTTCATATCGATTGTTTAAATTTTATAAACAAAATATTAATTCATAGGAGTAGAACTAGGGTGTTCCTAAGTTCACTGAGATATTTTGTGAACTCAACTGTAAACTATATCGAATTGACTTCAAACGAGAAATCTAAACCGTTGAAATCCTTCTACTTTATGAGTGATGTGTCTACATGTGAAATTTTTCAAATTTCAAATTAATTTTGTATTGTCGTGTGGTCAAAATTAAAAGGTTTATAAATTAATTTTAATGCATTCATTTTTTGGACGTCTTTTGACCACTTGACTATATACAAAATTAATTCAAAATTTTAAATTTTTTGTATGTAGACGCATCGCTCGTAAGGTAAAAGAATTTTAACGGTTTAGATTCGTCGTTTGAAACAAATCCAATAGATTTAAGAGTTGAGTTCACAAAAAGACTTGATGAACTTAGGAACACCCTAGTTCTACTCAATTCATAGCAGAAACATATGAGTAAAGCTATGGTATGATGTGCTCACCAAGAGAGTTTGGTGCACACAACTCCAAAAGTATATCAGATCGACGTTAAATGTCGAATCCAAACCGTTAAAATCCATGTACTTCATGAGTGATGCATATACATGCAAAATTTTGAAAGTTTCGAGTTTATTTGCTACAAGGTCAAGCGGTCAAAGAAATAATAAAAATTGAATATATAAAATAACTTATAAATTAACTTATAAAATGTTTATTTCTTTGACCACTTGACCGTGTAGCAAATAAACTGGAAACTTTCAAAATTTTGCATGTATATGCATCACTCATGAAGTACATGAATTTCAACGGTTTGAATTTGACGTATAGAGTCGATCCGATGAAGTTTTAGAGTTGTGCTCACTAAACTCTCTTGATGAGCACATCACACCCTAGCTTTACTCGAAACATATATAATTATGGCGTTCAAGTATTATATTAAAATGATTGTTACAGTAATCTGATACCAGATATGATGGAAAATTATTGGAAGTTGAAGTATAACATCAACGCGTAGGTGTCAGTCTTTGTAGATTACTTGATAATCCAGCTCTCATGATGGAGTATTGCTGTATTGGGACTTAGGAGTGCCAGTATACGTGGAGGTCGCTAGATAGCTACTGTTTATGATTGGAGAGGGAGGATTTATTTTAATAAATAAAAAAATGGAGAGTTCGGTGCTGTAATTTTTTTAACATTGTGTTTATTAGCACCCACATTTTACATATTAATTTTATTTTTAGCCACTTTTCTTAAGTAGAAATTAAAGGTAAAATTATCAAATTAATTTAATGAAGCACTAAGATGTCAAAAGATTAAAAAAAAAAAAATACTAAATTAGATGCATTATAGGTAGGGATGCATAGTAAATTAGTAATCAAGACCATGACCCGATGTAAATGATTAATGGATCAACAAAAAATGATGCAGGTAAGGTTTATTTATATATCTGGAAATCTTCGTGCTGTACTAGATATATATATATCGTATCTCGCAATTTACCAAAATATTGCGAAAACATAAAAATGATAAAGAATGCATAAACAAAAAAGAGGAGGGTTCTAATGCACCCAAAATTTTCTACTCCCATTTGCTCCCAATCCTGAACCGTACATCTCGTTCAAGACTAACGATCCAGATTAAAACGGAAATAGACCTTTCGTTTCTTTTACTAGCGCGCTCCATTATTTCCTGTCCTCTCCAGTGAAGGAAATTGGTGATCCCCTTCAGTTGGCTCTATTTCGCTCTCTCTCCCCATCCTCTCCGATTACCTCCTGTGGAGAAAGTTGCCATGTTCGCTTTTTCTCATTTTTTCGCTTCTCCTTCCTACAATGAAGAAGTGCCATTTTCTGTTTTCCCAGTGAACAAAGTCATGGCTCCATGCTTTGTCGAGCCGTCATCTCCACCATTTGAAGTGACCAACTTAAATTACTTCCTTTAAATTTCTGTTAAGTTTCTTTCAATTTGTCTTGAAAACTCATACTGGAAGAGCGATATGCTTTATTGTGAATGGTTCAATCTTATAATTAGTCACACCATTAAATAAAATAGCTGATAAAATCACTGCCATGTACCAATACAACTGCAATTCTGTATTGAACTCCCTCAAGTTGATTTTTTTTAATAACCAAAACTTGACAACTTGTAGCAATTATTTTTATTTGAGTTCTATACAGTATGTTATATCTCTTTATTGGTGAAATTTAGTTCCAAACTTTCCCTGACTGGTAACTATAGACTGAGTTTTCTACAATTGGTGAAGCTTTTTTTATTCAGTTACGAAATAATTTTCAGAATTTCTCTTTTTTTAAAAGGACGAGTTAATAAAACACTAACTTTTAAATTGATAAAACTGCAACATGCAAGAAGTTTGAAATTGATGGAAAGGCAAGAAGTTTGCGTCACTTGCGTCACAAGTATGCTATTTTGGAGGGATATATGGTATGGATAAGTTGGACCGTTAAATTTGACGTAGAGATAGAATTTGTTACTGTCAGTATGTATGCTCTACTTGTGGGCGAAGAAAATAGAATGATTTCTTTGGAGAATACACCAATTGATCAAGAGCCCTAGAGTGGGTACTGTTGGTATAAACAGCATAGATAGTATAGATAGGGTACTTTTCATATGCTCTTCAACTTTTGGCATTTTTAAGCAGTAATGGAAAGTGTATTTTTGTTAACTGAATTGGATGCCTAAATATAATTTATATGTTATTTGTTTGCTGCTGGGTTCAGTGTCCTTTTCAGTTTTATTCTAAATTGGAGATGAATGTAATGATATTTCTTATACTTGTGTTTTATGTTTCAAACATCAAGCATTCCATGATTTTCTAAGCATTTTAAAAGAAAATATAATAAGAAATAATAATAGGGACTTAGTTGCAGTTTTTGCACATTTTGTTCCGAGAAATGAAACTTTGCAATTTTAATCATTGGGAATCAATTTTCTAAATACCAGTTCCTTTGATTTCAAATTTTGATTGAATTTCTAATCAAAACAAACATATGTTCTAATCTAAACAAATCTTGTTGCCTATGGTACTGGTACCATTTAGTAATCATTTAGTAATTGATATTCGATAACTTAAAATGGTATTGGCCTTGACGAGACATACAAATTGAAATGAAAATTGGAACCATTTAGTAATCTGATACGCAATTTGGATCCATTTAGAAATTTGAAATGCAAATTAACATACACATATATAAGATAACTTGGAAACAAAAATTGCCTTCGAACAAGAAAAATCAATAAAATCAAACTAAGAAGCAAAGTCTTTCATCAATCACCCGATATGACATGATTTCACTATTCTTGAAATGTACAGCGTTACAAGATTTCATAACTACAAACATTCATATACAGCTTTTGCAATTTGCGTAAGTTGAGATTAAATTAGGTTAAATTAAGAATAGTGCCTCCCTACAACATCAGTACCAGCATTGTGATCAGCCGCATAATCAGTCTTTGTCAATCCAGCTTGGCACCAGCCGAGTTTAGCCCCATTCATTCAAGTTGAGTCTTTGTGAATCCAAGCTTAACCCAATTTGCTGATAGAGCTTGGTCAGTTCCTCAAATTAATGACCATTTTGCCTCTATGTTGGGTTATTTTCATTTGCATTAAACACAAATTGAAACTTTTAAAGGTGTCGAAGAGATTGATTGGTTAGTATAGTTACTAACATTATGGTTATTTTACTTTTAGAATTTAATAAATAAGATGTAAAAAAAATTGCATTATACACTACAAATAAGATGGATGTGTGTTAAGTGTAAGTATCTTCTAATTTGCACATTCATAATTTTCCCGTATGGCTCAAAATATCTCTCAATGTCACAGACCCTTGTGTAAACTGGGTCAAAGTGAATGACAAACAGGTTTTTCGTTGGCCTTGTGTTTGGTGGCAGTTAATCACATGCAGGGTCATCATCTCCTTGCTTATCTAAGAACAAAATTTCAAAATAGCTCCCAAAAATTTACAAATGCCTCTTAAAATAATAACAAAGCATATCCAATTTATCTAAAAATTTCAGTTTGAAATGTTCGGTATATCTTAAATTCTAGAATTGCATGCTTTCTTCGATTCTGAAAATTCTCAAGCACAAAGATAGGAGGGAGGAAGAGAGACTTACATGGTACTCTTTTGATGCCTTGCAGAGCAGAAGAGAGACAACCACCGAAACGTGCTGCGGTGAGGCTGACACGAGAGCGAGGGAGAGAGGTCTGATAGGAGAGATAGCAACGAAGATTGTGTGTGTGATCGACGGAGAGCGTGTGAGAGAGAGAGAGAAAGCGGTGAAGGGTGGTCCGAGCGCTGATGGGTTGGGAGGGAGCGACGAATGCGTTATTTTTGAAAGGAGATGGATCGCTCATCGCTGAGAGAGGGAGGGTAACAGGAGATGTCCAGTACTGGACATGAATTTTTTGCGCTCATCAGCGTTCTAATATACACTATTTTTGACGCAAATCTGATGGTGTAGATTTGGGAGCAAATGGGAGTAGAAAATTTTGGGTGTATTTGAACCCTCCAAAAAATAGTGATAATATATAGTCCGGTTAATATGTACAATATTATAACGAGTTAATTTTTGCAATTTAAGGCCCTATTCGGCGAAACCGATGGAATGGAAATAGGAACAGGAAAAGTTTGAACTGAAAATTATTGTTCAGGTGGGAAAAAAAAAATTCAGTCTGAGTGAATTTTTTTTTTCCCATGTGAACAGTAATTTCGTTGTTGCAGCTGAACAGGCCCTAAAAGTTCGAACAGTCGATTCAAACTGCTCAATATGATCTTCATATTAAAATGTGTATAGAAATCAAATTTTATATATATTTTTTTAATTTTTTTAGTACATTCTAAATAGATACAATATTAATTTTTGGATGGTTCATAATTATCTGAAAAGAATTTGGATTATTCATCCATTGTAGAATTCATATCCTCTGCATTAACTCAAAAGGGAATCTTTTGAGTTAATAAATATCAACCGTATGATTTATTTTAAAATTCGTGCAAATTATATCCGCACTAATATTAAAGAGCTCCATGTTATAGACACGATACGAATTAACTCAATTTATAATCAAACCAAACTGTTGATATTTATTAACTCAAAAATTCCTTTTTGAGTTAATGCAGAGGACACGCATTCTCCATTGTATGGGTACAGGTGTCATGTTGAAGTCCGATTCGTATCCGAGCCTTTTTTAATGGTCGAATAGATTGGATACTGACATAAATTGTTTCTCTGTTTCAGGTCAGGTCGGCTATGGAACCTGGCCTTATTTATGGAATTATGATTTGTTGAATTAAATTTGAAAAAATTAAGATTTATCATATAAGAAAAATAAACATGTTATACAAATACAGTCGGTTAATCCATGATCCGTTTGGATCAGATGTAAATCATATTAAATAATGCCAATTATCCTTTGACACCTGCTCCTATTTTTTAAGGTTGAATGGTTGATTGATTAGCTTGGAAAAACAATAATAGAAACTGGTACGACCAATATGCATATATTACAATTTTAATATGAGATTGTCATAATTTTTATTTTGAGATTTAAGTTATTATGATGAAATTATAAATGAGAATGATTTAGGGGTGTAAACGGTCAGATATGAATCGGCTAGTGGTCTTACCATATCTGTATTCGTTATAATTTTTTGGATACAGATACGGATCGGATATCGGACGGATACAAATATTTTTCATAATTAGATTGCTGGTTACGAAATATATTTTATATTATTAAAATATTAGTCACTAATTATGTCATAGTGTTATATTGTTCATCAAAATATATATATCTATATGCAATTTAATAAATTATTGGTACAATACAATTTAAGAACATATAGCACATTTGTTGTGGTTTAAAAGTTTAAATGGTCGGTTACGGAGAGTTAAAAGTCTTATCATATCCTTATCCGTTATAATTTTTTGGATACGGATACAGATACGAATACGAATACGGATTAGATAATTTAAGTAATTTTTCGAATTCAGATCCAGATAAAATCGGATAATATCTGATCCGTTTACAACCCTAGAATAATTGAAATGCCCTCAATTTTTTGTGCCACATTCAAGTGCCTTATCCTGTTCTTTGACCATAAAGGATATGCTTTCATGACTCATGAGAATGATTGAAATGCCTCCATTCTAAAAGAGATTGTCCCGAATGAAAGTATGTTTTTAACAAAAATATTAATCATTTTTTAACATTTTTTTTTGTCAACACTTAATAACTTTCTTTAGCATCTTTTGTTTAAATTGATACTTGTATATTTATAATGAGGAGAGATCCAATTACATCTATTTTGATGATATTGAATTATACTCTCCATTTATAAAGTTTTCAAAGTTCAAATAGTCGATCCAAACCGTTCAACATAATAGATATATTAAAATGCGCTTGCAGATCAAATTTTACATTTTTTCAAACTTTTTTTTACTATTTATTAAGTATTTAACAAAATCGCTATATTCAGACAATTAAATTTTTGTACCCATCTTAATAAAATCGCTATATTCAGACCATTAATCATTTTTAACAAAAAAAATTTGTCAACACTTAATAACTTTCTTTAGCATCTTTTGTTTCAATTGATACTTGTATATTTATAATTCCAAGATGTTTGAGAGTGCAATAATAACTATTTATGTGATTTCCGTACTATCAACAAATGTGTCATGAAATCATAATTATTTGTGTTAATAGAAACTAAAAAAGAATAGAAAAAAATGTAAGCGTTTATAAGAATAATATTTTTTTACAAAATAATTCTTTAATATTTTATAATATGCAAATTTTCCATGATTATAATTATAAGTAATTATTTTTTGTTAAAATCAGTTACCCAAATGTTTTTCATATACATAACATGAGGAGGGTTCAAATACCTCCATTTTGTGTGCCTCCATCATGCCTCTATTTATAAGAACTTTAATAACTCAAAATTTATAACTTAAAAATCAAAATAAAACCGTTAGATATGATCTACATCATTTTATCCATGCAAGTGTTAAAAATTATGACATTTCAACTTTGGTTTGATTGTCATTAAGGGCTTGTAGAGCATTAAAAAATACACAGAATTGACACAAATTTCAATTTATTTGGATTTTTCTACAATTAGTTATGAATTTTCAAAGTTCATCTTTTGAAAAAACTTTAAACAACCATAATTTCGGCTAGGAAAGTCGGATTTGCATGTATGACCACTTTTAAAAAAAACATCGTTTAGTGCCTCAAAAATTCAGTTTAATTTTTTGTTCGACGGTAGACATGCAACGATCGGTATTTTGTTTAATATAATTTAGGTTTTTGTAGTGTAATTATTAATTGTAGAATTTTTTATTTTGCATACAGAGTAACTTTTTGCATGTAGTATAAATTAATTATTGAATGATTTAATTTTCTAGTGGAATTTAAGTTTATGTAGTGTAATTATTAATTGTATAATTTTTTAGTTTGCATGTAGAGTAATTTAGCTTTTGACATGTAGTATAAATCAATTGTTGAATGATTTAATTTTTTTTAGTGTAATTTAGATTTTTGTAGTGTAATTGTAGAATAATGTAGAGTAATATAATAAATGTTAATATTTAATTGGATTTGTATGTTAATATATTTTTGGAGGGAGAAGAAGGGTATTAAAAAAAAATTATGGAGATCGAATTTCCAATTCGGTCTGGGGTTATTCAGATCTTCTGTGGCCACATCCACGAAAAAGGTAAAAAAACAGGGAGACCGAATTGGGGATTCGGTCCCAGAAAATGTAAAATGGGGAGACCGAATTCCCAATTCGGTCTTTATGGTTTTTGAAAAAAAAAAATAATCATACTGCTTTGCTAAATTTGATTTAATAAATTATGGTTTATAAAAAAAAAATTCTTTAAAACCTCCGTATATACATGAAAAAAAAAAAAAAAAAAAATGAATACGACAAAGGATAGACTTAAGGCGAACACCTGCCGGAATCATTTCATAGCTCACAAGGGAAAAGGAATTTAACTTTAGGTGGAAGTGTGGAACCGTGTCAGAAGCTTATCCTATGGTACTAGGATAATCTCATGAAAGCATATCCTTTTTTCCTCAAAAAAAAAGAAAGCATATCCGTTATGGTCAAAGAACAAGATAAGGCATTTGAATTCTATGATTCTATCCTTTGTCAACTATTAATCAATTGAAAATTACAGCACTTTATTACAATAAATGAAAGGAAGATAAAAACCATACATTACTTATGTGTTTTCATAATAGATGAAAGAATTTTTTTAAATAAACTATTTTAAAATTGGTAGCTGCTACCAAAGTTTCAAAAAAAAGATAGGGGTTGGCTGCTATTGTTGTTCCAAGATACCATTTTCAAATAATTGCAGGGTTTCACCTAGAATCCGCATCACTCCAGGTATCTGAGGTGCAAGTAGTGAATCTGAACCGTTCATTTCACCTGACACGAATCTCAAAGTAGACCCCCTACAGCCTCAACATACACCGGATTGAGATTGATATGAATGAAATTAATCTGGACCATCCGTTGTTTTCAATTGCACCTCTGGTAGCTGGGGGGATACAGACTCTTTCACCTATCAGGAGCTCTACATCATTTTCTGGTCCAATAGGAATTTAAATCCTTTAACTTATAATTAATATCACCAATCATAATTCAAGAAATTTATTTTGTTTTTAACACTAAATTTAACCCGAATTACAAATCAAACATTCACAGGGAGACAATTTTTTTTCCAGAGAGAGGCAAAGTTGATCGGTACCAATAGATCATTACTAAAACTCGAAATCTAAGGGGGGGGGGGGGGGGGCTGCCCCCCCTCTGTGCTACAGTAGATTCACCCATGTGTGGTGGAATAAATTAATCACGCTTCATTTATTTGATTAAATAAGGAGATAATGTAACTTATAATGCATATATGAAACATACAAATCAGATTAAAATCACTTTTGAAAATCATCTCTTCTATTTTTTTCCTATTGAATTGAAGTAAGATTTCTTTCATTTTGTTCCTATTAGAAGATTATTAAGTTAATTACTTTCTTGCAATTATTGTTTTGTGGTGATAATTCTTGGTTTAAGAAACATTATCCATTTATTAATTAAACCATCCATCTCATACAACTGTATTCAGAAATCTGTTTATTTGGAAATGTAGGCACCCATTAATTGTCCATTAGCTCAAAATCAATTGATTTGGAATTAGAACTTGGAAATTCCTAAACAACGGGAATAAATCAACAGTACATGCCAGAACTAAGAATTTTTTTTAGAAACCATAAATAAAAAAATAAATTTTACCAAACTAACTAGATTGTTTTTTTTTTTTTAAAAACATAAGAACCGAGATGCCATTTCGGTCCCTTTTTTTTTGAGATCGAATTGTCATTTCGATCCCAGCCGTTTTCATAGATTTCGAAAAAAAAATACGTTGAAAAATTATAAAAATGCCTGAGACCGAATTACCATTTCAGTCTCAAAAAAAAAAAAAAAAATCCAATTTTTAAAATTTTTGTAAAAAAAAATAATTATGTTGGTTTATAAATTTTTTTTTCTAATTATGATTTATAAAAAAAAATTTGCAGACCTATCCACTTTCCATCTCATTCTCACGTGTCAATTAACACCATTCAACGAATGACTTGAACATTTTCATTGTGTTCCCACACTTTCCAATCCTATGTCCTCAAATTTGTAACCTACTATATGACTAGTATATGACCAATGTAAGAAATGAAGGATGTTTCAATTTGCATTTTATAAAACGTGGCAAAATTAAATTGACAGTTTGACACCAAGTCACCACACGTGTAACTAAATTATTATGAACATATGTTAGGTAAACTGTAATAAATAAATAAACAAGTAGGGTAAATTTCACTGTAAGTCATTAAACTTTTTTTTTTGTCACAAATTGATTATTCAAGTTTAATTTATTTCTTTATAGTTACTGAATTTTTAATTTGTTTCAATTAAGTTATTCTGTAATTTTTCTATAAAAAAATTAATAAAATATAACTTTACCACTAGTATCTTAGACTGAATGAGTATATTTCGTTAAAATTTTGGACGGAGTGAGCATATTCAGTTAGTATTTGAATGGAATGAGTATATTCTGTTAATATTTTAGATGGAAAAGTTACAAAGTAACTTGTTTGAGACAAATGAAAAGTTTAGTGACTACAAATGGACAAATTAAAATTGAGTGATCAATTCGTGATAAAAGACAAAGTTTAGTACCTCTTGCTAAATTTACCCAAATAAATAGATACATAATTAATTAAATTATGAACTTATATGCTCTGAAAACAAACTGTAAAAACATTGAAATAAATATAATATATGAAATGTACAATACACATGATATATTTAACATCTTAATTAAAGTGTTCTTTTGAATAAATGAGTGTGGATTTCATATCACGGCTTGAAGCTTCTGTTTCATAACTCAAAAAGGAAAAGGAATTTAACTTTAGGTGGAACAGTGTTACAAGCTTATCCTTTGGTACTAGGATAATCTCATGAAAGCATAACATTTATGGTCAAAGAACAAGATAAGGCATTTGAGTTCTATCCTTTGTCAACTATTAATCAATTGAAAATTACATCACTTTATTACAATAAATGAAAGGAAGATAAAAAAAACCATACATTACTGATGTATTTTCGCAATAAATGAAAGATTTTTTGTTTTTCAAATTTCTTCATTTTTTGTGCCTCCACTATGCTTCCATATTTTAAGACTTTAATAACTAAAAATTTTAAATTTAAAAGTCAAAATAAAACTGTTAGATGTGATATATATTATTTTCTCTATGTGCTTATAATTATCACATTTCAATTTTTTTTTTTTTGTGAATCAATAAGTTGAAAAATGAACGTCTAGGAATTATCCACATTAGTACGTTTTTTAAAGCTCTTGATGACAACAAAAATAAAATTGAAATGTCATAATTTTTTACACATGCATAGATAAAATGATGTAGATCATATCCAACAGTTTTATTTTGACTTTTAAGTTTAACATTTTGAATTATTGGAGTTTTTTAAAAATGAAGACATGACGTAGACAAAAAATTGGAGGCATTTGGACCCTCCTCATTTTAAAATGATAGGGGACGGCTGCCAGTTTTTTTATTTATATAAAAAAAATTAAAATTTTTAAAAATAACCAGTTTGGTACTGGATTTCGAAAAGTACCCAAACCGCAAATTTTTTTTGCTGATTAAGAACCTAAAATCGCAAAATTTTTTTGCGGTTTTTCCAAAAACCAACGTTTTTTTTTTTAAAAAAAAACCGCAAAATTTTTTTGCGACTCCAACTCTTTTCCATTTTTTCAGATTTTATTTTTATTTAAATAGAAATATTTATAATTTATTTATTTTTTGTATTGAAATATTAGAAATATTTAATACATTTCTTTGAAAATAGATGAAATACTATATAATTTGATTTATTAGAAAGATTGCTATAAATAACTCGGATCAATAACTCAGAATTCAGTCATTTTTATTTATTTTTCCAATAACTCATAAAGAAATATATTAATTTTTCTTACAACCGCAAAAAATCCGGCATGAAAAATATTGATCCGGATTATTTGTAGCAGTCTTTCTAATAAATCCAATTATATAGTATTCCATCTATTTTCAAAGAAATATATTAAATATTTCTAATATTTCAATACAAAAAATAAATAAATTATAAATATTTATATTTAAATAAAAATAAAATCTGAAAAAATGGAAAGAGTTGGAGCCGCAAATTTTTTTTGCGGGTTTTTTTTTTAAAAGTTGGTTTTTGGAAAAACTGCAAAATTTTTTTGCGGTTTTAAAATGAATTACTACAAATTTTTTTTACGGTTTGGATAGATTTCGAAATCCAGTGCCAAACTGGTTATTTTTTAAAATAATTTTTTTTTTTGATATAAATAAAAAAATCGGGACGGCTGCTATTGTTGTTCTCAGATACCCTTTTCAAATAATTGTGGGGTTGCACCTATCAGGAGCACTACATCCTTTTCTGGTCCAATAGGAATTTAACTAATCTATTCTAAATGATATTTGATTTGATTTATGATATGACTTGTGACAATAAATATGATTAATTTGATTAAATCTCTTAATTTCTAGATTCCTTTCAATCTGATTATATTAACCATGATATGACTATTCCAGTTTGTCGTTTTAAACTTCAATTCATGGGTGGTGGAATAAAAGAAATGCAGCTTCATTTATTTGATTAAATAAGGAGATAATGTAACTTATAATGCATATCACACGCAAATCAGTATATCCGGTTAATGGTTTCCCGGATACAACTTTAAAATTTGAAATTAAACCATTTATCTCATACAACTTTATTGAGAAACTTGTTTATTTGAAATTGTAGGCGCCCATTAATTGTCCATTGACTAAAAATCAATTGATTTGGAATTAGAACTTGGTAATTCCTAAACAACAGGAATAAATCTAACAGTACATGCCAGAACCTAATGCCTATCCACTTTCCATCTCATTCTCACGTGTCAACTAACACCATTCAACGAATGACTTAAAACATTTTCATTGTGTTCCCACACTTTACTAACCTACTATATGACCAATGTAATAAATGATGAATGTTTCAACATTTCATAAAACGTGGCAATTTTATTTTTTGGATGGTTTGAGACCAAGTCAGCACACGTGTAACTAAATTATTATGAACATATGTTGTGTTAGGTAAACCGTAATAAATAAATAGGATGAATTTCGCTAGAAGTCATTAAACTTTGTCATTTGTCATAAATTGGTCACTGAATTTTTAATTTGTTTCAATTAAGTTAATCTATAACTTTTTCAACTAAAAAATTAATTAAATATAACTTTTCCGCTAGTATCTTGTACGGAATGAGCATATTCCGTTAAAAGTTTTGAATGAAATGAGCATATTCCGTTAAAAGTTTTGAATGAAATGAGCATATTCTATTAGTATTTTGAATGAAATGAGCATATTCCGTTAATATTTTAGATGAAAAAGTTACAAGATAACTTGATTGAGACAAATTAAAAGTTTAGTGACTACAAAGGGACAAATTAAAATTGAGTGGCCAATTCGTGACAAAAAACAAAGTTTAGTGACCTCCAGCTAAATTTTCCCAAATAAATAGATAGATAATTAATTAAATTATGAATTTATATGCTCTAAAACAAACTCTAAAAATATTGAAATAAATATAATATATGAAATGTACAATACACGTGATATATTTAACATCTTAATTAAATTGTTCTTTTGAATAAATGAGTGTGCATTTCATATCACGGCTTGAAGCTTCTTTTTTTACATTTTTTGAAAAAGATTGCATTAGTAATTAAAATTAAAAATACCATATTTAGTGTAATTTTTTTTTTCTATGATATGTTTATGTATTCTATTATATTTTGTATACAATAGCAGGTTAGGTCATGTTTCAAAAAGAGAGAGAGAGAAGATAAAAGAAAGTAACAATGTAAAGAGTTTACTTCATCTACATTCCGATTTGAAAATTACAAACTTTAAATCATTTGTGTATCGAGTTTATCTTTTCCGCCTTCAAAGTAATTTAAATAGTTTATACAGAATTCATCCTGTAGCAAATAAAATAATTTTTTACAAAATAATGAAATAGCACATTACAACATCACCAACACTTGTAACACCGTGATTTTTATTTGTAAGAAAATGAAAAAATAAAATATTAAAAATAAGAATGAATCGGAGGAAATTTCAAAAACAAGAAGGAATACATGGCTTATGGCGTCCCTGAGGGACGCCATTCCAAACTCACGTCCGACAAAAAAAAAAAAAAAAAAAAATGAAAACCCAGGGACGCCATGCTATTTGTAGTCCCCATGGGACGCCATGGCTTGGGTGAGGTCCGCGGAAAAAAAAAAAAAAAAATGAAAAACGCTGGGACGCCATGCGCTAACTTGGTCCGCTTAATAAAAACGCATCTCGTCTCTCCGCTCCACACAATTTGTTTTCTCCGAACTCCAACAGCGACAGAAGAGAATAAAAAAAAGAAAAAAAAGAAGCGACAACCCGTTGTTGCCGTTGATGGTCCCGATCTCCTTCGTCTAGGATTGTGGCGTCCCACTTCCTCCGCTGGTCCCCTGGTGCTGCTATTACTGTGGCGTCCCAAATATTACAAGTAAGTTTTTTTTTTTCATAATTATGCCGAATTAGTTAAAATTAGATAGTTTACTAAATAATTTAGTTCGATTTTATTTGTATGATTAAAATAGATTTGTATTTATTATATTAATAATTAGGTTAATTAATTTTAAAATGTGCTTAAGCATTGTATTTTAGGCATGTCAATTATAGTTAGAACAACTAGATAATTTATTATACAAAAGAAGTCTTTATTATTTAAGCAAAATAGATTAATTTAGTTATGAATGTCAATTATATGTCAATTTTTTTTTTAGGTATGTTATAAAATATATTAATTTAGTGAGCATGCATTGTTTTTTATGTTCATTTAGGGTTGGATTATGGATGTAAATAATATAGTGAGTACAATAATGAAATCTGTTGTATTTTATGTTATATTTTATTTTGGTTAGATTGTCCTCATTTAGGGTTAGATTAGTTGTACTATATAAATTATTTAAATGAATATATGCATGTTCGATATGATGATAAATTAATGAAAATATTATGCATGCAGGATGTCAGCCCCTCGTGGTGAGTATGGTTATCAAAACACTAATGATGTGTTTGAAGAAGATGTAGTGACTCAAACTCAATCATCAAATCATTTTAGTTCGTTATTGTGGATGCCACATCAACAACATCGGAGTTCATTAATTTCTACCGATGTAAGTCACTAAATTTTTTGTTTAACTTGTACTTTTTTTAATTCATGGTTTCATTGCTTTTTAAGTTAATTTTTATAACTATGGCAGCCTAACAATGGAGTGAGGGCTCGAGGGCACAAGCACATTATTCCGTACCATTGGCAATGTGAAAACATTTTAAAGAGTCTCGGCTTATATCAGGTATCTCAAATGAAGGTTGCAAACGTTGATTCTTCGCTTCTCAGTGGTCTCTTAGAGCGTTGGCGACCAGAGACTCATACATTTCATCTCCCTGTAGGTGAGATGACCATTACTTTAGAGGATGTTTCTTGTTTGTGGGCTTTGCCAATTACGGGGATACCGGTGACTGGTATGTCAGATGGTAATTGGGAGGGTTTAGTAAATGAGTGTCTTGGAGTTGGGGCATGGGATGAATTAATGAAACCGAAGAAAAGGCCTTCTGAGATTAAAAAATCTGGGTATGCCATAAACTTAAAAAGATTGCGAAATCGGTTTAAAGCCATGCCTTCGGGTCAGGGTGAGCCTACACCGGAGCAGATACATCAATATACAAGAGCTTACATACTCGATTTGTTTGGGTCTTTACTTTTTACCGATTCTTCTGGAGATTCAGTACCGGTGATGTATTTGCAATTCCTTAGGGATCTCAATACTCCTGGGCAATACAATTGGGGTGGGGCTGTTTTAGCATTGTTGTACAGGAATCTATGTTGGGGCGCCACCCGGAAAGCTAAAATGGTGAAAACGCTAGCGGGTCCAGTGGTACTTTTACAGCATTGGGCATGGTCGCGGTTGCAGACCGGACGTCCGTGTCCATACAAAGGTTGGGCTCCTGATTGGGGGAGACCGGATTCCCAGTCTTGCCCTGCATTTGGAGCTAAGTGGTGTGGTGCCATTGAATATAAACAACCTCATGGGAAGGCTGGAGTGAAATACTTTCGCAATCAGTTACAAGATTTGCGGGAGGGTAACATAGATTGGGAGCCATACAAACAGCTGTGGAGCCGTATGCCATCCCGAGTTCATCAAGATGCTGAGTTTTTTCGTGCCCGTGTGCCATTGGTACACTTCTGGATTATTGAACATCACTATCCTGATCGAGTGATGCGCCAGTTCGGGTATAGACAGGCCATTCCAGTACTCGAGCCACTCCCAGAGGATGATGTACGTAAATTACACAAGTATGTTCATAGTAGTATGTGTACTACTAATTGGTCGGTCGAGCATGAGACATACGTGACTCAGTCATCGGACCACAGTAGCAATATTGTCGCACCAGATGAACATTTTTCTTGCAATCAGATTGAGTCATATCAACGGTGGTTCCATCAAAATTGCATGTACAATATCTTTGAGGTACCTCAGGTGCTCGATGGTGTTATGTCGATGGATCTTGACGAAAATGATAACAATGAATATGGATACATAGCTAACGGGCCAAGAAATACACGTGAGGTACATATACTTGACTTAGACTCTTCATTATTAAATATACAAATGAGCTTATGTTTATATTTACTTGTTTAATATTTTATAGGCACATGCAGCTCTCGAGTTAGGAAAAAATGCCATCAATATGATTGCGAAAGGGATGAGAAAAGCAGGAAAGAAGCTCATTGAAGGGATTATTGTTTGTGTCAGAGACAATGGGATGGAACCCCGACTTCAAATGATGCTCGAGCAAGCTCACTTGCCAACAAACTATGAGGAGATCACATCGAATGAAAGTGAGGAGCACTTGGCCAATCATCAAGCAACCGTCGGTCCTCACTACACGTACACTGATTTTGTCAATACGGTATATTTTTTCTGTACCAACTTGAAGTCACAGAATTTAACCTATTTACTTGCAAAATTTCATAATTTTTGGGGTTCTTTTACTGTACCAAACATTACGTATAAATTTACCTTCAAATGTTATTCGTAGGGATTGGAGTCACAGAATGTTCCTAATTGGAGTGGCTCAGAGCCGCACGCAGAACCGAGTTATGTGAATCAGGTAAACAAGATATAACTTGAAGGGAGATTTGAGACTTAGTTGGGGTTAGGGGTTAAGTTTATTTAATTACATGTTATTCGTAGGGATTGGAGTCACAGAATGTGCCTAATTGGAGTGGCTCAGAGCTGCACGCAGAACCGAGTTATGTGAATCAGGTAAACAAGAAATAACTTCAAGGGATATTTGAGATTTAGTTAGGGTTAGGGGCTAAGTTTACTTAATTACATGTTTTCTGTAGGGATTGGAGTCGCAGAATGCGTTTAACAACTGGAGTGGCTCGCAGAATGCTTTTAACAGATTTGTAGGAGAGGTATATTTGAAACAACTTAAAAGTATAATTGAATATATATTTGAATGTATTTTTCACGGAAATTACTATTTTTTTGTAGGAGTTGGTGACTCACATATTTGATGCACCATTAAACACAGCCGATGTGGTCACACCACCAATAATGCCTACGCAATTTGATGACTCACAGACTTTTTCACATCTATTTGAGACACCACATCAGCAGCCATCTGATACTGAAATTCAGCGTGATGCGGTTGTTGAGAATCAGTTGCCCGTTGCCACTCCGAGTAGTAGAACGGGTTTGGTCTACCGAAGATGTAAAAGAGTCCGTAGGAAACCAGATAAATTTACCCCTAATTAAGTTTGGACTTGTGTGATGTAATTCAAACTTGTTATGTATTAAATTTTTAATTATGTTAGACAACCTTTTGTTATGCTATGTTCAACACTTCTCGGAATTTCTATAGTTGGTTTGCTTCTTATACTGTGATTTATGTTTTAATTTGTGAATTTTTTAAAATGTTGTGATTTTAGTTTTATCTATATGCATCTCTTGACCTGACTACGTTGCAATTTTAGTTTTATCTATATGCTATGTTCAACGCCATATTTCTTGACCGTCCATGAGTTTCTTCAAAAAGTAGCAATTAGATTACAAAACCAATAATAAATGCATTGACACGTACCAGCATCAAAATGTAAACATGCATTGAAAAGCTTACAAAAACAATAATAAATAAAACTTACAAAATAACCAATAAGAAAAGCTTACAAAACCACATCAGCAGAAAGAAACAATAGTAATAAAAAAAAGGATACAACACCATAATAAATAAAAAGGATAAATTACATTATAATAAATTTGTCTAAGTTTTGATACGATACAACACAATAATAAATTTGTCTACGTTGCAATTCCTCATCTTCCGCTCCTACTAGAAGATGCCCCTGTAAATGATAGCAAAATATAAAAATGTGCAAATTTAAAAAAATAATATATTGAAATAAATTTGTTGGAGTATAAACAACCTGTTGCATCTCTTGCATTCCTTGCATTTCTTGCATTTCTTTCAACAGTAGAACGTCTGGCTTGGTGTCCTGAACTCCTTCCTTGCATTTCGTCCATAGTCATTTTAATACGATTGTGTCTTCTCCGTCCCTTACTGATTAAATCTTTATCAGGAACAATAGTTGGTCCTGTGTATCTCGGCCATTCTGATTGATTTTTAAACCCATGGAATTGACCACTCCAAGTTTCGAGAAGCTTGTTCATGGAATAATAGTTGTTAATAAAGCAGTTTACGTTGAAATTCCTCTCCCGGCAAACAGCTAGTACATGAGCACAGGGTATACCTGTCAACTGCGGTTTTCGACATGTGCATTCTACTTTATTATCATCTCTCGTGATAACTGTGTATTTGAAGGTTTCAGTATCGATGAATTTAATCTGTCCCGTTACCTCATCGTACCAATGAACTTTTTCGTTTTTGGTCATGACATCGTACTCGCCCCGTGGCTCACCATAAGATATGGCAGTCATTGCAAGACAACGTTTTCCGCGTCTTACCAACAATGCTTCGACCCGCGCTGACCATTCATGTCTCTCCTTTATGCGAGTCATAGCTTTCTGCTTCCTTTCCCTAAACCAATCGACTAGTTTATAAAATGTATCTTCAACTAGTGCGACGACCGGTAGTCTTCGACTTCTCTGGAACACATTGTTCAATGATTCAGACCCATTAGTTGTCATAATCCCCCAACGGGAACCATTGTCAAATGTTTGAAATACCCTCCATGGTTTAGGAGCCTCAGTTTCATCGTTGTCCCGGTATTTACCGACTTTATCCAAGTACGGAATTGCTGCTGGACATTTTAGACGTAGAATTTGCATCCACTCTGCATACGCTCTTGGCTTCCTTTTCCTGACAAGTATTTTAAATATATCACAAACATCTTTATCATGGACCTTTTTCATTAAATTCTCAGCAACGTGTTGTGTACACAATGTCTGAATACACTCTTCGCCATCCTCCCACCACCCACCATGTCTATCTTTAAAAACCTTCCTTATTCCCAAGTGTCTATCTGAAACAACACACATGAACCTCCCAAAACCAATTACCTCTTGTCGCAACCACCTCATGAACCATCCCCAGTTCTCGAAACTCTCTTCCTGAACCAATCCGAAAGCCAGAGGTAGCAATTGATTCTCAGCATCATAACCGCAAGCTATAAGCAATCTCCCCTTGTACCTACCAGACAGGAAGCATGCATCAATGCTAATGATAGGCCTCAGATGAGGCACTGCCGCAATACATGGACCATAAGCCCACGCTGCTGCCTTAAACAACCGCTCTGTCTCTTTCGCGGTGGGTTCTGATCTAACTGTCCATTTTGTCCCTGGATTTTCTCTTGTTATTGCTTGTAAAAGTGGACTCAGGATTGCATATGAGTCCTTCCAACTACCAAACATTTGTTCAATTGCCAGCTCTCGGCCACGCCATAACCTGTTATATTTGGGAACAATTCCTTTGAAATGAGCACGAACTATCGATTTGAGGTCACTAATGCTTTTTGTAATATCTTCTCTAATATCATCCCTTATAACATTGGCAATCACTGCGGCTGTTAATTGTGCATGATCAGTACGATTAGTCGGGGCACAACATGTATGCGGTGTATTTAATGTTTTAATTGTCCACCGAGCTCCAAAATAAGAAGACGTGGCGTACAATCTCCAATTGCACCTGGTGTCTTTGCACTCAACTACAATTTTGGTTTTGCTACTTTCTTTCCAAAATACTTCAATATTCTTGCGTATGTGGAACTCCTTTATGGTTCTATTCATAACAACTTTTGACGAGAATACTTGCTCCACCGCAAGAGATTGATCATCAAAACGTGGGGTTGTACCGAAAAAACTTACATCTGCTTCCCGAAATCCTGATGTGTCATTGAAACTCGCTACAGGGTGACGGTCACTACGACCAGAAATGGGAAAATACTGAGTCTGCACAGCAGGTGTATGGGACTCTAACAAGACATCATCTTCAGAATCATCATCATCACATTCATCATCATCACAATAGTCTAGATCATTTTCATCATCACTTTGTGGTAAGTCGTCATCATCGGGACAAGGATCAACAAAAGTTGGCATATAAGGTGTATTGTTAGGATTATCATATTGTGTCCAATTCACCTCTGCTTGGACGGCTGGTGAAAACTCATTCATATTTGGAAAAGGTTCAGAATAAATATTTTGGGGCGGTGTATGTTCTCTCTGATGGGGTTGGACCCGACTGGAACCCGCATGTGGGTCACAATACCGGGATTGATGAGGTTCTGGCTGGGTCTCAGGTACCATACTATCAAAGTTCAACTGGAGTTGCGTTGTGCCCACAATTGGAACAAACTCAATGAAAAAATCAATGACACGGTATTCTCTTCCGGAATTTATTAATTGTTCAAAAATTATCATCCAACCACCATTGCAAATAAGTTCCACAACCTCATAATAACGACCAGTTGGCGTACCAACATTACATCGAGCATAAATTATTAGATTGTATTCACTCTCGGAATATCCAAAATGACCATAAATCATACCTTTCAAATCGTCAAAATTTTGATTAACGGTCGCACGAAATGAATACCGATGGCTAATACTATACTCCGCGCCCCTCGGACCGTATCGAATTTCACCACCGATAAACACATTTACTAAAACCATGATTGATTGTTTCCAAAAAAAATAACCTACATAATAGATATAAATTACAAAATGTAAATACTTTTTGTTTACAATAATAAATAAGTTCAACAGTATTGTAAATAAATTAACTAAAAAATTATTACCTGACAGATCTCAGAGCTCATCAGTTTTTAGAGATCTCAGAGCTCATCAGTTTTTAGAAATGATAATGAAACGAGCTGAGAGAAACATATGTGTCTGCATCTTTTTATGAGACGATGGTTGTCGTAATATGCCATGGCGTCCAACTTTTATTTTATTTAAATTTTTATGTTAGTCCGCATGGAAATTTTTTTTTTCTCACGGAATGGACATTTGTATGGCGTCCCAAGGGCCAAACTATGGCATGGCGTCCCAGCATTTTTCAATTTTTTTTTTTTTTTTTTTTTTTTTTTTTTTTCCGTCGGACCTCATCCAAGCCATGGCGTCCCTGGGTTTTCATTTTTTTTTTTTTTTTCTGACGGATATAAGTTTCAAATGGCGTCCCTCAGGGACGCCATAAGCCATGTACTCCTTCTTGTTTTTAAAATTTTCACCGATTCATTCTTATTTTTAATATTTTATTTTTCCATTTTCTTATATATAAAAATCACGGCTTGTAACATAATCATCATCCCATATAATTCCTTAAAATATGTTCTCTAAATTTAGTTTGTATGTGTAAACAAGTTGGATGGTGTTCTCGAACAATATTTTAAAAAATAATACATTACAACACCACTAACACTTATAACGTAATCATCATCCCATAAAGTATTGGTGCTATAAAATCAATGGCATGACACCACACAAAGGAACTAAAAGAACTGAAATGATGGCCACAGAAGATCTGGTCATACATTCCAAAGTTTATACCTAACTGAACTCATCGAGTCATCCTTATCCACGTCTTTTATTAATTTAATAAAGCAATTAAACCTGCCAGTAATAATTGTGTTTATTTCAGATAAAGAAAATAGCCTTTATACATTGAGTTCTTAGGCCTCTACGTGTCGAATTATAAACGGACAGTCGACCTTTCTGGTGGGACCCACTAGTGGTCCCAACTTCCCGAAACGGCACACCTGTCCACGTAAGCCACCATCCTTTGGGGCCCACAAATGGCTTCACCAGGTGGCAGCCGACGTGCAAGTACGTCCAAAAATAATGACGTAAGCAATGACTGCATTGGCGCAGCCACAACGACCCGTTGGATCTGCTCCACGTTTGATAGTCAAAGTTAACTTCAGTCGGTTACTGACCCATGTGTGACTCTCGAATGTGCCAGAATTTTCTAAAATAGACTTGGTGTACATTTAATAGATGTAACCAACAAATTACCATTACATTCAGTAATAATATCACAAATTATGTGCCTCACTTAGTTAGTAGTAATTTTTATATGATCTAGTGGATTGTATTTTCCGTATGAACCTTTTTTTTTTGTCGAATTGAGTTTTTCACTTTATTTTTTTTTCCTGCGATGCATTGAAGTTAAAGAGTGAAATATCACATCATTATTTTGTTAACGATGCAGTAATAATTTGATATGTCGATTGTTACTTGCTTAGCTGGTCTACATATTTATTGGTGAACTAATACCAACGAAGAATTGATATCTTTCTTTAACCGTAACGTGTCGAAATCTCAGAGCTCTATAAATCGCGAACTCCTCTCCGTTCCCAAGTTTTAAGCTTCTCCATTCTTGTATACCCCATAGAGAATAGAGATTAAAAACCAAAGATCTCTTGAGGAAGCTTTTGGAAAATTATATTTAAAAGAAGAAAATCGATCAAAGAGGAAAAGAGCATCAGAGAGACAATCAGCAGTATATCAGACGGTTGATATCAGAGATAAGAAAATGAGCGGCCACGATTTGAAGTTGCCACCTGGCTTCCGTTTCCATCCCACCGATGAAGAGCTGGTGACTCACTATCTCTGCCGAAAGTGCGCGTCTATGTCGATTTCTGTGCCGATTATAGCTGAGATTGATTTGTACAAGTTTGATCCATGGCAGTTACCTGGTATGTACTGATCTCTAGTCTTTACTGTGATCATATTTTCATCCAACTCCTGTTTAATTCTTAATCTTCCTATTTTTAATTGGTCGATGACTCTACTTTGCCTTTTGCTTGTTTAATTTTCCTGTTTAATATTGAGGGTTTAGTCTTAAAATAAGTCTGTACCTGAACCATGTTGATTTGGTACCAGATTTAATACTGATTGAATCCTTGAAGGTATTGAGATTAATCAGCTCTTGCTACAGTCCATGATTTATTTTGCATTATTTACTCATGGTCTATTATTTAATACAGAGCATATGGAAATGATATATATACAACTGGAATAACTAATAAAGGAATTGTGATATGTGTTCACAGAATTGGCATTGTATGGAGAAAAAGAGTGGTACTTCTTCTCACCAAGAGACCGAAAGTATCCAAATGGGTCGAGACCGAACCGGGCTGCCGGGTCTGGTTACTGGAAGGCAACTGGGGCAGACAAGCCAGTCGGTTCACCCAGACCAGTTGCCATTAAAAAGGCATTGGTTTTCTATGCTGGTAAGGCGCCAAAAGGAGAGAAAACTAATTGGATCATGCATGAGTATAGACTCGCCGACGTCGATCGATCCGCTCGAAAGAAGAATTCTCTAAGGGTATGTTCATCTTTTGTACTTGTTATTGTTTTATTATCATTTGTTGCCAGACTTGAAAAGTAGAAATATTTAGTTAAAAAAACTTTCTCAAGTTTGTGAGCTCTACAAAAGCAAAGAAAAAACGGAGCACAACCTCAACAATTAGCATTAATGTTAAACCATCAAATATTAGAAATTGCATGTACCTCCAATTGTTGCTATGTTTAAACAAATCATAATTTCATATTGAAAAACTTGTTCTTTTAATTAGACACCAGCTTTTGCTGATAACAGATAAGATATATCTTATTTTTTGTACATATCTAATTGATAGTCCATTCAAGGAAAAAAAAAAAAAACATTTTTAAGGATGGGTACGAACTACTATATATTGACAAGAGATAGATTATAATACTCGTCTGAATGTCTATTAAGAGGTCTGGGGGGGTTATAATTTTTAAGTGACTTATTCTTCTATCTGAAAAGATTTCCGATTATATTTTATTCAAGTGTCTTCATCTTGCATGCTGCATGAGCTCATATCTATGACCATTGCTGAAATTAATGAAGCAAAGAGAACATCTAACATTTCCAAAGATAAAATGTAAAATTCTGGGAACATATTAGTAAAAAAAATCAACTTTTTATATTTTATCTACAAATTTAACAAATAAACTTCTCATCTATATCAGTGTTGTAAAAAATGTCCGTTTAGGCCGATTAGTAGTTGGCGGTAATCAAACTGTCACAGATTTTTTCAATTAATCGGCTGATTATTCCCGATTGATCGCTTGGCGGTACCATGTCTGTCCGATAACCGCATACCGTTATTTACAACACTGTTCTATATAGCTGTGCACTATCAATCATCATTTGTACACTTTTTAGCCGTGTTGTAAAAAACGTCTGTTTAAGTCGATAAATCGGTTAATTAGTCGTTGGCGGTGATCAAACCGTGTTGTAAAAAACATCTGTTTATTTCTGATTATGCCTGATTATTCCTGATTAATCGTCTGTCCGTCCGACAACCGCGTACCGTTATTTACATCACTTTATTTTAGTGTTAAAACAAAATATTTAATTCTTGAGGATATTCATCAAAGTATCAACTAGTACCCAAAAAGTGGGCTCCACAGTAGCAAATCAGTGGGCCTTGGTAGGCCCAGAAAGGGATACATCAATGTGCCGACTTGTTGTTTTCAAATCTCGTCTCATTATTGGTTTGCTATTATGATATTTTATAATAATTTAGTGGGCCCAAGTGCCTAACTTAGAAAGTTCTTCGCGCGTTTTTTATTGGTACCACTAGTATCTTACGGCTTTAATTTACCCACTTGACCACTTGGTATAAATTATTACAACCTTTGCGGCTACTTTTACAAGAATAAATTAATAAATAATTGCACCTAATTATTTTTGTGGTACCCGTAATGCACTTGATATTATTTCTGTAACTACTTTCTTCTAATTCTTGAGGCTACTTTTTATAAAAATAAATTTAAAACGATATGTTTTGAGACTTTTTTTTTTCTCTGCATGACTATATCATTGAAAAAAAAATCTTTATATGCACATAAAATTTTCAAATAGAAATATATAAGTAAATTACTTTTTACTATTAAATGGGGAAAAAAAAGATTTTGCACTAGAAACTCAAAAATGAGGTGCATATATATATTTTTTCCATTGAAAGTCAGTAGACGATACAAACTAGTTGCTATACAAGATTAGACAATGAGTGTCTGTGAAAACATACCGCGGTAATCAAATAAAAACGTACATGATAAGTGCATTATGTGGGTACACAATTAGATTATCTTTCTTTGATTGGAGTGATAGGAGCTCAGCGATTGTTACCTAGCTGTAAATCTGTAATCAAATAAAATGAGGTGCATGCTGGTGTATCTGGGAGAAAGGAAGCTTCGTAATAAACAATTATTTTTTATATAAAAAAAAGGTTGCTGTCGATTGTGTGAACGCATTTGATTCTCACACTTCCTTTCAAGTACTTGTCGTTATGGGCGCTTGAAAATGGCCTTTAGGAGTCATTATTGGCAAATAGGGCTTTTATTATATTTTAGTTACTTTCCTTATCTCATCATCAGCATCGACATAAAGTAGAGAAAGTGATGTATATGTAATATCCACTTTATTATGGTAGTTCGTTGTATCAATTCCTAATCTTGATCATTGAGACCAATAAAATGCTTGTTTGTATTCCCCCCCAAACTGTAGAACAACTTGCTCTATATTTATTTGGATTTTAAATATTGCTCAAAACTGGATTTAATTTTTAAATTAATTGAGCTCTGTATTTATTTCAACCTCTCATATATTTGGAAACCTAACCCATGTTTTTATTACTTTTTTTTCTGTACAGCTGGATGACTGGGTACTATGCCGAATCTACAACAAGAAAGGCGGATCTGACAAACCCGAAAAATTTCAAGACCGAAAACCAGTAGGTCTTACACCAATGATGAACCAATCATGCCTGTCGCCTCCTGAGCAAAAACCCATTTTGCCCCTACACATGAAACACACACAACCTAACATGCCAAACAGAGCCGATTTCACATCCTTCGAGCCGCAATCCGATTCAATACCAAGACTCAACACCGACTCGAGCTGCTCAGAGCACGTGTTGTCTCCTGAGTTCACGTGCGAGAGAGAGGTGCAGAGTCAGCCCAGTAGGATGACGGATTGGGAGAGAACATTTGAAGACCCTCTTGTATCTGCTCCGATGTTGAATTCGCTTGAACCGACTAGTTCATTCGGGTTGGGTTCGAATGGGTTTGGTAATAATGACCCAATGTTGCAGGATATTTTGATGTATTTGGGGAAGCCCTTTTGAAGGATGTTTGTGTTCGGAACAGCTTGATCGACTTGGTGGGACCCGATGAGCCACAAATTGGTTGGAGAAAATTGGAGGGTATTGAGTATTGGAGAGAAGGAATATAACTGGATGGATATTACAAGAAATTTTTTTTTGAGATGATTACAAGAAGATAATTGGTCCAGTGCTCATGTGGGTTGATTAATGATATAGGAAGATATTATCATCACTGCCTTGTTGATGAAACTATGATATATCATTATTGTTGGTGACGATGATATCGGGTTGACGGGAGATGGTGGCGATGATATCGGGTTGGGCTGAGTCAGATCAGGTAGAGAAGTCGGTGTAAATATAACCGGTATATATTTTAGAAAAAATGTAGTAATTAAGGGAGAAAATTGGGGAAAAAAAAGAAGACATTTTGGTATATTTCTTTTGATGCAAATTACCAATGTTGGTAATTAATATATAAAAAGGTCGGTTGTTGGTTTGGTTTAGCCAATGTAGAAATACAAAGGTTCAATGCTACTATCATATTTATTTAGAAAAAAATGTTGTTTTTGTTTAGTCTTTGATCCTTTTCTTAAAAAATTTTGTTCTAGTTTTTCGGTGTATTTTGGAAAAGAATGGTCATTTTATTGTTTAATGGTTGTTGAATTTGGAATGTAAACATGTTGTTCAGATTTCAGTGAGATTGTTAATTCGATTTATTATAGTCGGTTATAAAATTTTTAATCTATATTTAATTAATTAAGATAAAATCATTCAATTTGAAATTTTGTGAAAAAAATCTTCAATAGAGATAAAATTTGGTTATGTACATAATTTCAATATGTAGATCAAATTTAGCTATTTGAATCAACCATTTAAATCTTCAAAAATTGATAGTATAAACTGTACAATACCGACAGAAAAGTGCTATATATAGTACTACAACCTCATTCTATAAATATATAATATAGTATATATATGAAAATTTCTATTCTTAAATTAGTATATTCCGGGATATCTTTTCTATCATTAGTATTCTTCGTTCATTTGTTCAAATAAAAGAGTTTTGAGATTATTTAGCTCATTGAAAATATCCCCAAAACAACCACACCCACTTTTTTGGCTTTGAACCACAAATTTGTTCTTCAAATTAGTTATTTTTTGTGTACTTAAACTTAGCTACATATAATTCATTTCACAAATAGAGAAAAATAGATCACCATAAAAATTTACTTTCTATACACTCCAATTTGAGGGTAACGACCATTAAAAATTACTGAGTAATTTGTTCAGCGACATCACCTCTTCTTTGTTCCTCTTCCATTTTGTTACTTTTTTTTTTTGTGAAAGAACTGATAGAGGCTATCAGTTGCATTTTGTTACTTTTTTAGTTTTCTCTTCTGAAACAAATAAACATATCTCATCAGATATGACCTCGTCACTTCTTCCCTTCCCTCCCCTTCTTTTTTAATACAAGCAAGATCAAACTATCCAATTTTTTTTTGTATTTTGTATTTTTACTTTTTACTGTTGAGAATGTCAAAATAATTAGATTGCATACATCATTAGAAATTGTCCAAATAAAAGATTCAAGTTGTGGATGTATTTGTCATCATACAAGAAACAAGATGTATCAAATTTGATTCGCTTCGGTAATTATTTGATTATTGAAGACTGTTGATAGTAAATAAATCTGATCAAATTTAATACATATCCGATATAAATGGTGAAATAATGTCTATATTTGATTCTTTTGATTTGGAAGCATTGTGATGTAGCTTACAAAGGAAATACATTTTATCGCATCAGATCCTGAAGCAAATTGGGTTTAAAATAATATTTTCTTATATAAATCCCTAACGAAGTTCTTTGTCAGTAATATCCTAGAGATACTTTTCCCCTGTTGGATGCGGTGACTTATTAGTTATTACATGTACTACATATGCATCAGAAATTCTCCGTAATTCAGTATAGATTGTGATTAAATTTTTGTCTCTGGCTCTCATATTAAAGATCTACAAATTTGAAAATTTAAACGAACAAATATATGCTTCTATTGACATTGAATAAGATGCAATGTTTTGATCTGTTCTTTGTAACAGTAAGCATTGTATGCAGTTTTTTTTTTGGTTTTTTACAATTTATGGAATACACCCACTTCAATTCCAGATAGGGATGGCCCATTCGGCCCGACGGCCCGGTAGTGCCTGCCTTGCCTGCCCATTACCTGGTCAGCCCGGCACTATAATGGGCCGGGTAAGGTCAGGCTTCGAAACAGGCCAGGCGAGGTTTGGAATTTTATCAAAGCCCAAAGGCTGCCTGATGGGCCTCTTTTTTATAATATGTATTCCAAATTTTTTAGCGCAGCCCAACCCGTTACAAAGGCATATATTTTCTCTGCTTTCCGAAAAAAAACCTAGCCGCTCTCAGTCAGCTTTCTCTCTTTCCGAAAATCAAAAGCCATCTCTAATTCTAAACCTAGCCGCTCTTCCTCGTTTTCTCCACGGCTCCACGCCTCCACCACAATCGATCAAAAACCACCGATCAAAAACTACCGATCTGAGCGGCTGCGCCTTTCTCCGAGAAGAACATTTGGAGATAAAGTGCCATCTTCAATACGAGCCCTCTTTGCTTTTACACTTGGAGATCTGAGCGGCTGCGCCTTTCTCCGAGAAGAGTAAAAAATGCTTTGCGGAGGTCAGAACGTTTGACTGTTTTTGGCTTTGCTCAGAACGTTTGACTATTTGAGGCATAATTAAATGAAACTTGAGGCTTAAAAGGATAAGTGAGCATAATCGTCCAAGTCACAACAATTCAGGTTGGTTTTTTAGCTTTGTTATTTTTTTTTTATTTTTTTATTTTTCAAGTCTGTTCAATTGATTACTGATACCATGTTACCAATATTTATCTGCAGAACCTGATATTGTTCAACTTAGTCTAACAGTAGTTCTCTTAGTCTAATTTTATGTTTTCTTAATAATTTGATTTTAAGCAGAGCTCTCTGTTATGAATGTAGTGGCTAGATAAGCATAAAAACGTGGTGATTCCTATTCTGGCAAGATCATACCAATCTTAACTCTTGAGATTGCTGCTGGTAATTTTTATTCTTTATCTTCTTTAAATAAAACATTTTTTACTATGTCAAGTATTGTCTAGCTATTACCTTGCTGTCACTGAGATGGAACTTGCTCACTTGAACTCTTGATTTACATTTTTTTTTCTATTGTTGTCAAGACAGTAGCTGTAAGACAACTATTAGCATGAACTCATCTTAGCATGAAGCAAATAGCTTAATAGTCTGGAAGAGCACCTGATACTTTCCGTAGGTATTATATTGTCTTAACCTTTATTTTAGTTGCAATGGTGGATGCTATTTGCATAGAGGGTACAGATCTGATGTTCAAATGAAAGAACACCAAAATTTGCTATTCTAGTTAGTTATGTAAAATAACTTGATATAATAAATGGTGCATACCCAAAGTCCAAAACGATGAGTCGGTCTTAACAGGAGAAGACAGATCATGCTGAAATCACAACCAAAACAATACAAGAGTGAAGGAATTACCTACACTTAGAACAAACTACAGAAACAAAAATTGACTTGAATTATGAAGATACTTTGTTACCCAGCTCACATGCAAGGGACTATAAAATATAGTAACGTAGTCTTGAGTTTGGTCTAGTACCGGTACCAAATTTGCATGCACAGCTCAGTAAGGACAGGCATAACTTGCTTTCTCTTACTTTTTCGTCTATTTCAAACTTTATTTTGTGGTTACAATTTTATCACTGGAGCCCTAGTGATTCAACCTGAGATTTTGTCCACTATATTTATAGAAAAGCTGGTATTATCAAAGTACCTATCAGGTCAGATGCAAATACCACGAGGTACATTACATATAGTTGCATACTAAGTTTCAAATTCAGTAAACTGACACGGCTGAAGCATTAAACCAAAAATTATATATTGTTGAAAGGACCAGATAAGGTAGGGTGGCACGAGTGACACTCTTAGTTATGGCAAGCAAAAAACTTTCCGTTTTGCACAAGCATATACTTCTTATGCTGTGTGCTTTACTGGGCTGCATATCAAATATTCTATAAAACTAAGGATCGCAAGTTCTTTGTATGCAAATTGTTGGTGTTGGTGATCATGTTGTATAATAAATTGAAAACGTGAAGTGCATTTCACAATTTACATACATTGAGGTAAGGAGGATTTCCTTTTATGCCAAGTTCTATATGCTTCGACTGGATCTTACAATAGAAGAGCTTCTTTGGTACATTCTGGGGAAGATCTATGTACATGTCCACCTCTTCTAGGGTTTGGTCCCATTCAAACACCTTCTGACCTGAATGAGCAAACAATGTACCATTTTTAGGTTAATGGCTGGTACTGGATCAACGCAACAACAAATAGTTATAAGGTTTGGTCTTATCCAAATAGTTATGCTACTTAACCAATTTATGTTGTCTATTGGCTCGTATGTTAAGCATAAATTACTCCTTGAACCCTAATAAATAATTGCAACCCCCCTCCCCCCCTCAAAACCAAAATAAATAAATAACTTGAGGAAAAACAAAATAGAGAGAGTAATCCTGTAACCCTCATTCTTTCCAATATATTTCTCCCTCTGTAATTACCCCAATTTTTTTAATGAACCTTCTGATCTCCAGTTCTCTCTATTATTGATCCAACTCTTTTAGTTCTTTGGCATTGAATTAAGATCTGTTTTTACCGTTGTGCACGAATTTATGCCTCTTCTCTGGTGCTAGCTTCTCCGCTAAACCTGTAATTACCCTCATTCTTTCCTGCTCTTTGGCTCTGATCAGAAGCTAAACCTGTAAGAATTGAATCAATTTTAGTAAAATAGAATAGATTGAAGTTGATTTAGAATCGACTTAATTTGATCGGAAACAGTGTTGCGAGAAGAATAAATCTTTTTAGATAAAAAAAAATATATATCTATTTACTACCGTTGCCTTGAAATGTTTATTAGGGTTTGACGGTTACAGTTAAAATGAAAATGATTTTTGAATGTTAAAATCGGAAAGAGAGGACTGCAAGCACCTTGTCGGAGAGGAGAAGAGCTGAACAAAGACGGGGGCAGAAGGGTCTTTCGCCGCCTCCAACTCCAACTCTCCAAGTTCAATTCTCGTCCGTACGAAATCTCTTTTGATCAGGCGAGCAGCGTCAATCTCTTTTTCTGTTTAGCGTTTGTGCCAAAAAAAATCTTGATCAGACTGTTGTAAAAAACATTACAAGATAACTCGCAAATGCAAATGCAAATGCAATAGACGAGAATATTTTTGTTTCATTAAGAAAGTAGTGCATTGGGTCTAGTCGTGTAGACCATTTAGGGATGACAATAGGCCGCGTCCACAGGTATTTTACTTATCCCATACCCGGCTTGCCTGATAAAAATCTATACCTGATCTCTTACCCGGCCTGGCCCGACCATGCCTGATCTCTGCCACAGCTCATGGGCTGCCTTACCCGACCTGGCCCGACCATGCCTGGTCTCATTTAATATCCCCAAATATCCTCAAATATTCCCAACAACAATTTAACATTTAAATATTCACAACAACAATTTAACAATCGATTATAACAGCCAATTCAACAAATATAACAGCTAATTCAGCCAATATAACAAATATAACAACCAATTCAGCAAATATAACATTCAAATTACAAAATATAGCAAATATAACAAATATAGCAGCCACAAATCAGCAACCAATTCAGCAGCAAATCAGCAACCTTCACTTCAAGAGTTGATAGCCTCTAACTGCAATTGATCAATTGATAATCCATTACAAAATTACAAAATCATACTATTTCAAAATTTGCAATAGTTGGGTTCGTAAAGCTAACCTTATTTCACAAATGTTTGAAAAATAATGGTTGGCTGTTGTGTATTTTCTCTCCGAAAATAATTCTGTTGTAGTGTAAAAAATCTTTAATTTTTCAAATATATTCCTGGCATTCTCCCAATCAGCCTCAGAAGGCACGGTTTTGTATTGCGTATCACGTATTTTCACATGAGAGAAAACATTCTTATATGTTAAAGCTATTTGTAACATATTATAGGTTGAATTCCATCGTGTTTTCACATCATAACACAATTTTTTGGTATTGGTAATACGCAATTGCCGCGTCGTCTCTTCAAATTTTTCAATTTTTTTAGGAGTAGATGACCAATATACACAATTACCACGAATTTTTTCTTAACTTGGAGCAATTACAACTAATCCATCCTTTACGATTAAGTTCAAGATATGCGCGCAACAACGCATGTGCAAAACTGACCCACCTAGCAAGAGTTGTGCAACGTCTAGTTTATGGACTAAACTTTCAATAACTCCATCATTAGTACTACAATTATCTACAGTTATTGTAGACAACTTACTATCTATATTCCAATTTAAAAAAACATTCATCAATTGTTCCGCAAATACATCCATGGTGTGGGGAGAAAGTAAATGTTGGAACCTACAATTAAATTTCAGCACATAAATTCAGCACCTAACTATGCATAACACGAATTCAGATTTCAGCAAGGGTCCATTCACTATATGATTCAACAGCTAGTATAACATAAAATTTACTATCTAACTTCAGCAGCTTACAGTTCAGCACCTAACAATTCAGCACCTAATTTAGCACCTAACAATTCAGCAGCCAATTCAGCAAATTTAAAACAACTTAATTTCAGTACCTTAAAAGTCGTTGTTGTAGATTCCATGAATCATCTACAAAATGTGCCGTCACCGCCATATAGGACTTCTTTTGATTGTTTGCCGTCCACATGTCGGATGTAATAGCCACTCTCCCTTGATTGCTCTCCGATAGGGTCATAGTCTTCTTCATTCGTTCCTTGTATAGTTTTAAAACATCGCTTCTCACAGTACTACGGGTTGGACAATTGAATAATAGCTGCAAGGTGTTGACAAAAGCCTTGAATCCCCCTTGGTCAACAATTGAGAGAGGGTGCTCGTGCAACACTACCATCTCCACAAGTGTTCTTCTATATGCTTCTTGATCAAAAGTGTAATTTGCTATAGTAGTTTTCCCCTCTAGTTTTTTAGTAACTAATATTTTTTGGAAAGTTACTGGGAATATTTGCTATTTTTTTCTTAAACAAGATTCTATGTGGAATTCTATGTGTAATGGGCTCGGCCCATTGCCATCCCTAAATGTTCTAGACGACTAGACTCAGTCCACCACTATTAATGGAACAAAAATATTCTCATCTTGTGCATTTGCATTTGCGGGTTATCTTGTAGTGTTTCTTACAATAGTCTGATTAAGGGTTTTTTTGGCGCAAACGCTAAACAGAAGAAGAGATTGACGCTGCTCGCCTGATCGGAAGAGATTTCGTACGGACGAGAATTGAACTTGGAGAGTTGGAGTTGGAGGCGGCGAAAGATCCTTCTGCCCCCGTCTTCGTTCAGTTCTTCTCCTCTCCGACAAGGTGCTTGCAGTCCTCTCTTTCCGATTTTAACATTCAGAAATCATCTTCATTTTAACTGTAGCCGTGAAATCCTAATAAACATTTCACGTCAATGGTAGTAAATAGATATATATTTTTTTTTATCTAAAAGAATTTTTTCTTCTCTCAACACTGTTTGCGATCAAATTAAATCAATTCTAAATAACTCCATTCTATTCTATTTTACTGAAATCGATTCAATTCTTACAGGTTTAGCTTCTGATCAGAGCCAAAGAGCAGGAAACAATGGCGGAGAAGCTAGCACCAGAGAAGAGGCATAAATTCGTGCACAACGGTAAAAACAGATCTTAATTCAATGCCAAAGAACTAAAAGAGTCTGGATCAATAATAGAGAGAACTGGAGACTGGAGGGTTCATAAAAAAAATTGGGGTAATTACAGAGGGAGATATATATTGGAAAGAATGAGGGTTACAGGATTACTCTCTCTATTTTGTTTTTCCTCTTGTTATTTATTAATTTTAGTTTTTGGGGGGAGGGGTTGCAATTATTTCTGGTTTCTTTTGCCCTTGAACAATGTTTATTATGGTTCAGGGAGTAATTTATGCTTAACATACGAGCCAATAGACAACATAAATTGGTTCAGTAGCATAACTATTTGGATAAGACCAAACCTTATAACTATTTGTTGTTGCGTTGATCCAGTACCAACCATTAACCTAAAAATGGTACATTGTTTGCTCATTCAGGTCAGAAGGTGTTTGAATGGGACCAAACCCTAGAAGAGGTGGACATGTACATAGATCTTCCCCAGAATGTACCAAAGAAGCTCTTCTATTGTAAGATCCAGTCGAAGCATATAGAACTTGGCATAAAAGGAAATCCTCCTTACCTCAATGTATGTAAATTGTGAATTGCACTTCACGTTTTCAATTTATTATACAACATGATCACCAACACCAACAATTTGCATACAAAGAACTTGCGATCCTTTGCTTTATAGGCAATTTGATATGCAGCCCAGTAAAGCACACAGCATAAGAAGTATTTGCTTGTGCAAAACGGGAAGTTTTTTGCTTGCCATAACTAAGAGTGTCACTCGTGCCATCCTACCTTATCTGGTCCTTTCAACAATATATAATTTTTGGTTTAATGCTTCAGCCGTGTCAGTTTACTAAATTTGAAACTTAGTATGCAACTATATGTAATGTACCTCGTGGTATTTGCATCTGACCTGATGGGTACTTTGATAATACCATGTTTTCTATAAATATAGTGGGCAAAATCTCAGGTTGAATCACTAGGGCTCCAGTGATAAAATTGTAACCACAAAATAAAGTTTGAAATAGACGGAAAAGTAAGAGAAAGCAAGTTATGCCTGTCCTTAGTGAGCTGTGCATGCAGATTTGGTACCGGTACTAGACCAAACTCAAGACTACGTGACTATATATTTTATAGTCCCTTGCATGTGAGCTGGGTAACAAAGTATCTCCATAATTCAAGTTGATTTTTGTTTCTGTAGTTTGTTCTAAGTGTAGGTAATTCCTTCACTCTTGTATTGTTTTGGTTGTGATTTCAGCATGATCTGTCTTCTCCTGTGAAGACCGACTCATCGTTTTGGACTTTGGGTATGCACCATTTATTATATGAAGTTATTTTATATAACTAACTAGAATAGCAAATTTCGGTGTTCTTTCATTTGAACATCAGATCTGTACCCTCTATGCAAATAGCATCCACCATTGCCGATATTTCTGTTATTTGCAAACATTGCAACTAAAATAAAGGTTAAGACTATAATACCTACGGAAAGTATCAGGTGCTCTTCCAGATGAGATGAGTTCATGCTAACTGGTGTATCTTTTTGTGCATTAAAGAGGATGATATAATGCACGTGACACTCCAGAAAAGAGACAAGGGGCAAACATGGGCATCACCAATTCCAGGGCAAGGTGACCTAGACGCATATTCAGCAGATGTTGAACAGAAGCGCCTTATGCTTCAGAGATTTCAAGAAGAGGTTTGCACATAGAATTAGGCTAAATTCTCAAATTTTGGTAATGCAATATGTCAGTCAGGTTCATCACTGACAAGATTTTTGTGTATCAGTTCGGGTCGCTGGACCTACTGATTGGATTATAGTATGCAAAGATACAGTGATGATGTTAAAAAAAAATATATATAATATATGACTTGTAGCCCCACCCAAAAATTTTCCATTGTACCAATGCCTGAATTACCCCCTCATTTCTCTGTACTACAAATGAGGATGAAAAGGGGTAGTTTGTGTAGTTTTGAATAAATTAGCTGCTGAACAAAATTGATTAGTTTTTCCCAGCTTTAAAGGGGGCAATGTAAGTACTTATATTATAATAGGGTTATGGGGAATTTTTGATGTGCTGTATGGTACAATAAGGTTTCCTCACATTCGGTTTAAGGAACTCTTACCGTTAGCATTATTTTAGCTTATTCTCTCCTTTTGTGATGATGTGCAGAACCCAGGATTTGACTTTTCTCAAGCTCAATTCACTGGAGGTTGTCCTGATCCTAGAACTTTCATGGGCGGAATTCGTAATGATTGACACGTCTTCTTGTAATTTGTGACACCCTCTTGATAATATGCAAATTAACATCCCAATAGTTAAAGCAGAGAAAAACAAAATTTTAAAAAAGAGGAGAGTGCTAAAGGAGGGTTGCTATCCAATTGTTGTATTGTTTAGCCAAGTGTAGTTTGTATAACATACTAGATTGCTTGGAATTTACCTGAACTCTCAAGAAACTCAGTTCTCTTATAATCGATTTTTTTTTCTTCTACTCATAAGGTATCCAAAAATGTAAGCATTACTTAAAATGTAATGCTGTATTGTTATACAATATTTTATCACTATCAGATGTAATATTAAGCATATATTAAAAACTGCATTCAAAATTGTCATACAGCAGCATATAATTAGCTACGATCAGACACTAATAAGTGAGTTGTGACAACTTATTAGAGAGTCAAGACCATTAATAATAATATAAAATATGGTTTATAGGGTCGTAATTAATCATGTATCAGGTTGGGACTATCCTTTTATAAGATGATGAATTTTAAAGGTTCGTCTTGTTCTTTCTGTGGAATTGTGCAAACAGCCTTCGAAATGAAAGAAATTTCAGTTGCAAGTCCTTTTTTATAGAAGACGTTGGTCTTCTTTCAAAAGAAAGATGGTTCCATTCCAAATTTACCCAGCGAATGCTGGATCCGTACACAATTGAAACGGACGGTTTAGATTTATTCTCAGTCGGTGCTTATTGGGGATGGTGCAGGGGGTAATATTATTTGTGCTTTGAGATTCATGCCAAGTTGAAAGACGGATCTTGGACTGTCCGTTTCAATTGTACTCAGTCAGGTAACCTGAGGGAATGTGAATTCACGAATGCCAGTATAAGCAGCAGTTTAACAAAAAGAGAGGTGCGGTAGTGAGCTGAATTGCTTTTAGTTAGGAAGTGTAATGCAACCAACATTTGTAAAAGAAGGCAACCCGGTTTTAATCAGTCTGTGGCCCGACTAAGTCCAAGTAAGACAAGACTTGCCAAGATCGCTTAGCATCATGCCACTTGCAGTGAATTTGTTGTAAGTGATGTCTCGGCGCCAGGCATTTAGTCAGCCAGAAATTGCACCTGTCGTGTGCTAATAAGTCACACAGTATAGAGATTGGACACCACACGGATATCAACACAGCACAGGATGATATATCGTGTTTTAGAGTATCTAAAAGTGTTAGAACGTATATTTTTTATTTGGAATTTCTGTTAAATGTTTTTCAAAGTGTTTAGAAAGAGGAGGGTTCAAATGCCTTCATTTTTTGTGTCTTTACCGTGTTTCTATTTTTACAAGCGTTAATAAATCAAAATTTAAATCATAAACATTAAAATAAAACCGTTAGATGTGATCTATGTTATTTTCTCTGCGTTCATAAAAAAATATCACATTTCAATTTTGTTTTTATGTGAATGAATCATTTGAAAAATCAAAGTCTAGAAATTATCCACATTAGTACGTTTTTATAAGCTCTTGATGACAACCAAAACAAAGTTGAAATGTCATAATTTTTTACACGTGCATAAATAAAATGATAAATATCATATCCAACGGTTTTATTTTAATTTTTAAGTTTTAAATTTTGAGTTATTAAAGTTTTTAAAAATAGAGGCATGATGGAGGCACAAAAAATGGAGGCATTTGAATCCTCGTTTAAAAAAAGTTTAAATAATTTAAAAAAATATGGAAAAATGTTCAAACAATTGGGAATAAAGTAAGTTTCTATTTTGGTAATCTCCATTTTTTTCTTTCTTTGCGCTGTGCTTTTTTGGTTTAGTTTTTACATTTTATGTGTTATTTTCGGTTTTTTAAAAATTTCGTTACATGTATTAATTAAATAGAAAAAATATGAAACATTGTGTCAGAATAGGGAACTTACTCAAAAAATATATTGCTAATATTCATTTTTTTCCAGGCTTCGGAACGGTTCCGTTTAACATCATAGGTAAAGTTAAAAAAATGAAAATTAGTTATTATATTGCTTTCAAAACTTATAAATTGGCTACAAGTTATAATTACAACATAAACTTCCCTATGCAAATAATTTGGTAATTTTTTTAGAATTATTAGAATTATAATTCCCTCCCAAAAAAAAAACTAATTGACGGCTAAGATTAAACGCACAAAACACAAATAATGCAATACGCGGCAAATAGTTGGAGTTCACTCAGAGATGTCATGCGGCAAGAGTATTGTGTCCTCTCAGGAACCAAACTTAAGTACAATACTCCCATCCGGGCCAAAAGAAATAAGGTGCTTCTAATTGGCCAGTTTTGAAATAAAGAGAACTTGAGAAACGGGCATTTAATTTGGTAGCACAGAAGCGAGGCCTTGCATGGTCCAATCAAAAGGCTTTCGATTTACAAATTAAGAAACCACATGGAGCGAGGGATTGAACATCAAAAATAAAAATAAAAAAAAACCGTGCCGTGTTTCATATTATCCCTTGCCACTGGTGTTAATTTGCACTGTATTGACAAGTCTTGTTTGTACCATGTTAAACCGTACCGATTTTATCATTTTCCAGAACATCCTTACAAATACAACACAGACACATTCAGACACAACACGTCTAACACCACATATCGTGTTTAGCCATGTCCTTGCGTGGGCACGACCGTCATGCCCCATTCAGATGTTAAGTGTTTACAATTCACAATGCACCAACATGTTCGAAGGGACCACACAACCCCCAGAAAGTATTTTTAAAGAAACCCAATACGTTTCGTTCATGTTCTCTCAAGAACCACACCAAGTGTCTCATTTACATGAATAGATCAATTAACACGAGATAAAAAAAAAAAAAAACTAATCCCAATATGTCGCATACCAATCTCAAACTCTCCCAACAAACAAAGGTTTATCATGAAGGTACAAAGGATGATTACATGTACAAATGCCTATAGCTTTTGGAGGCCCAACAAAAAAAACTGCAGCTCTCCAAAGGTGCAATTTTATACATAAACACACAAAACCAAGTTGGCAGCTGCAAATAGCTTTTCTATTAAAAAAAGTTACCCAGGAAAAGCGCCCCCTCTCAACTTATTAGCAACATGCAAAAGATGGTCCATATTTGACAGAGGATAATTCTGTAGAAGTTTCAAATTTGCAGTGAAATCACCTGCCAAGAGGCGCCTTCTGACGAGTATCAGCATTGCACAACAAATTCGTAACAATGTTTCCTTCACAATTAAAAACAAAAGGAGAACAATGAGCAGATGACTAAGCAGCCGATAATTCAGTTATTGTAAAGGTATGTTAAACACTGTATATACTCAAAATTTCCCCACTTTTTTGTTTCATATATTTAGAAGAAATAAAAAAGGTTTGATTATACAATTCAGAAAAAAATAACATATATACCTTGGTTACATGAACTCAAATTGAAGTCTCGATCAATACAATTGAGATTTTAATATTACATGAGGCTAAGATTCCATAATTGAAGGAATTGGTGATGGATAAAAAAAAAGTGCGATTAATTGGTTGTAGCAAACAAATTGACTTCTAAAAGTGAAATCACTGTGACATCCACAATTTGAAGCCTTTCCTTTTTGACTTCTAAAAAGTTAATGCCAAACTAGTCTTAACAGTCCAAATAATCACCGTGACATCCACAAGACCAGAAGGAATCCAAAAGGACAATTAAACAAACCTGAGGTCCCTCAGGGTCTCCTAAAAGAGTGTCCCAGATACGCAGGCACTCGATGAAATCAAATTCCTGTGTTAAAAGCAATGTAATCCATCGAAATGCATAGAACTGAGGGTTCACCTGGAAGTACAACAGAACAAGATAACAAGAAAGCAATTACACCAACTTCAATATAATACATGCAGGTATGTCCACTAAACTCGTCTAGTTCTTATTTTAGATAAGTTGAAGCTCAGTACAAATGAGATTTAATTGAGAGCTTTGGTAATTTTCCAGCCAGAAAAAAATAACTCCCTAGTTTTGCTATTTCAGACTTTGCTAGGGGAATGAGGAATGCAAGGAATAAAATAACCTTTCCATCCCCGTAAGTTTGACAAGGGTATAGGTATTAAATTTTATATGAGAATTTCATCCTTTAAAATCAGAGAGGATACAGACATGAGAAAGACCGAATGAGAAAGAAACATCCACTATAAACAAGGTAATCAAAATTTTTTTAATTAATCGGCTGATTATTCCCGATTGATCGCTTGGCGGTACCATGTCTGTCCGATAACCGCATACCGTTATTTACAACATTGTTCTATATAGTTGTGCACTATCAATCATCATTTGTACACTTTTAAGCGTGTTGTAAAAAACGTCTGTTTAAGTCAATTAATTGGTTAATTAGTCGTTGGCGGTGATCAAACCGTGTTGTAAAAAACATTTGTTTATTTCTGATTATGCCTGATTATTCCTGATTAATCGCCTGTCCGTCCGACAACCGCGTACCTTTATTTACATCACTGTTTTTTAGTGTTAAAACAAAATATTTAATTCTTGAGGATATTCATCTAAGTATCAACTAGTACCCAAAAAGTGGGCTCCACAGTAGCAAATCAGTGGGCCTTGTTAGGCCCAGAAAGGGATACATCAATGTGCCGACTTGTTGTTTTCAAATTGCGTCAAGTGGGGCCAGGGACCCACTAATATATATCGTCTCATTATTGGTTTGCTATTATGATATTTTATAATAATTTAGTGGGCCCAAGTGCCTAACTTAGAAAGTTCTTCGCGTTTTATCACTGTATTTTATTGGTACCACTAGTATCTTACGGCTTTAATTTACCCACTTGACCACTTGGTATAAATTATTACAACCTTTGCGGCTACTTTTACAAGAATAAATTAATAAATAATTGCACCTAATTATTTTTGTGGTACCCGTAATGCACTTGATATTATTTCTGTAACTACTTTCTACTAATTCTTGAGGCTACTTTTTAGAAAAATAAATTTAAAACGATATGTTTTGAGACTTTTTTTTCTCTGCATGACTATATCATTGAAAAAAAAATCTTTATATGCACATAAAATTTTCAAATAGAAATATATAAGTAAATTACTTTTTACTATTAAATGGGGAAAAAAAAGATTTTGCACTAGAAACTCAAAAATGAGGTGCATATATATATTTTTTCCATTGAAAGTCAATAGACGATACAAACTAGTTGCTATACAAGATTAGACAATCAGTGTCTGTGAAAACATACAGCGGTAATCAAATAAAAACGTACATGATAAGTGCATTATGTGGGTACACAATTAGATTATCTTTCTTTGATTGGAGTGATAGGAGCTCAGCGATTGTTACCTAGCTGTAAATCTGTAATCAAATAAAATGAGGTGCATGCTGGTGTATCTGGGAGAAAGGAAGCTTCGTAATAAACAATTATTTTTTATATAAAAAAAAGGTTGCTGTCGATTGTGTGAACGCATTTGATTCTCACACCTCCTTTCAAGTACTTGTCGTTATGGGCTCTTGAAAATGGCCTTTAGGAGTCATTATTGGCAAATAGGGCTTTTATTATATTTTAGTTACTTTCCTTATCTCATCATCAGCATCGACATAAAGTAGAGAAAGTGATGTATATGTAATATCCACTTTATTATGGTAGTTCGTTGTATCAATTCCTAATCTTGATCATTGAGACCAATAAAATGCTTGTTTGTATTCCCCCCCAAACTGTAGAACAACTTGCTCTATATTTATTTGGATTTTAAATATTGCTCAAAACTGGATTTAATTTTTAAATTAATTGAGCTCTGTATTTATTTCAACCTCTCATATATTTGGAAACCTAACCCATGTTTTTATTACTTTTTTTCTGTACAGCTGGATGACTGGGTACTATGCCGAATCTACAACAAGAAAGGCGGATCTGACAAACCCGAAAAATTTCAAGACCGAAAACCAGTAGGTCTTACACCAATGATGAACCAATCATGCCTGTCGCCTCCTGAGCAAAAACCCATTTTGCCCCTACACATGAAACACACACAACCTAACATGCCAAACAGAGCCGATTTCACATCCTTCGAGCCGCAATCCGATTCAATACCAAGACTCAACACCGACTCGAGCTGCTCAGAGCACGTGTTGTCTCCTGAGTTCACGTGCGAGAGAGAGGTGCAGAGTCAGCCCAGTAGGATGACGGATTGGGAGAGAACATTTGAAGACCCTCTTGTATCTGCTCCGATGTTGAATTCGCTTGAACCGACTAGTTCATTCGGGTTGGGTTCGAATGGGTTTGGTAATAATGACCCAATGTTGCAGGATATTTTGATGTATTTGGGGAAGCCCTTTTGAAGGATGTTTGTGTTCGGAACAGCTTGATCGACTTGGTGGGACCCGATGAGCCACAAATTGGTTGGAGAAAATTGGAGGGTATTGAGTATTGGAGAGAAGGAATATAACTGGATGGATATTACAAGAAATTTTTTTTTGAGATGATTACAAGAAGATAATTGGTCCAGTGCTCATGTGGGTTGATTAATGATATAGCAAGATATTATCATCACTGCCTTGTTGATGAAACTATGATATATCATTATTGTTGGTGACGATGATATCGGGTTGACGGGAGATGGTGGCGATGATATCGGGTTGGGCTGAGTCAGATCAGGTAGAGAAGTCGGTGTAAATATAACCGGTATATATTTTAGAAAAAATGTAGTAATTAAGGGAGAAAATTGGGGGAAAAAAAGAAGAAGACATTTTGGTATATGTCTTTTGATGCAAATTACCAATGTTGGTAATTAATATATAAAAAGGTCGGTTGTTGGTTTGGTTTATTAGCCAATGTAGAAATACAAAGGTTCAATGCTACTATCATATTTATTTAGAAAAAAATGTTGTTTTTGTTTAGTCTTTGATCCTTTTCTTAAAAATTTTTGTTCTAGTTTTTCGGTGTATTTTGGAAAAGAATGGTCATTTTATTGTTTAATGGTTGTTGAATTTGGAATGTAAACATGTTGTTCAGATTTCAGTGAGATTGTTAATTCGATTTATTATAGTCGGTTATAAAATTTTTAATCTATATTTAATTAATTAAGATAAAATCATTCAATTTGAAATTTTGTGAAAAAATCTTCAATAGAGATAAAATTTGGTTATGTACATAATTTCAATATGTCGATCAAATTTAGCTATTTGAATCAACCATTTAAATCTTCAAAAATTGATAGTATAAACTTTGAACCATAAAAGTTCGCGAACCCATTTTGATCGAACCAGGCTAGGTTTGAGTTTAGTTTGAATTAATTTCGAACCGAACCTGGTTTGGTTCGTTTCAATTCGAACCCATTTCGAATCGAATTAAACTCGAATCAAACCCGAATCGAATCACAAACTACGAATTTTTTTGCCGGTCCTAATAATTTGGTGCATGTTTTTACAATTGTAAGTTCGTGAAAAGTAAAAAAAATATTACCAAAATAAATAAAATTAAAATTGTGAAAACTTTTTTAATAATATATTTACATTATACATAAATACGGTGCAATTTTTTTAAAAAAAAAGTTGTTATAATCAGGTGGGTTTCAAGGATTAAAGGTTTTGTTTGGGATATATATTTGATCTTCTTCTTTTCTTCTTCTTTTAATGATGGTTTTTCTCACCGTATTGGACAAAAGTTGAATCTAATAATTTATCACTTGAGCTATTAAAATATACGATGAAGTAACTTTTAAATTGCAACAAAACTTAATATACAATATATCTAAACTATAGATAACATATTTATAATTTTATTTCTTTTATTTTGATAACTGTTGTGCCATTTTCAATTAGATATTATTGTCAAAGGTTAAATGGAGCTCTCCGTTGCCTTTTAAATTTTAATTAAGAAGATACAGGGTGGTACGACCTCCACGGAATAATGGAGGCGCGAGGCAAATTAATCAATGACTAAAGACCAATTGAGCCGATTTTTCTATTAATAGGAAAATAAATAAAAAATAACGAGAAGGATGAATGATTTTGGAGAAATTTTGAAATTTAAGAACACTGTATGATTTATAATGGTAATCTTCCCGACATCGCTAATTTAAAAAAGAAAAAAAACGGATGCTATGATCCATAATATCCAACACTAGCAAAAAAATTTCTCATTTCACATATTGTAACTGTTTGAAAATGTGAAATTATGAAGTTTGTTTTTTTATGTCGGACATTTGTATTGTATAACTTAAAAATATGAAGCTCAATTGTAAATCAGTATTTGAGACAAATGAAAAGATTTCGTTAGTTTTTTCTAGTTCTCAAATGTATTCTTTGATTGTAAATTTAGAGAGTGCAGAGACTATTTTTTTATTGTAAATAAATAAAATTAAAGCTGTGTATGTATTAAAATCTATAGAGAGCAGGCACTCTTGGTTTGAAATGTAATACGATAAAAATAAAAAAAATAAAAAAATGTCTATGTATTAAAATCTATATATAGATGTCCACTCTAAAATATATTGGTGTGGTTTCAAACGATAAATTCTAACTGTTGAAATCCTTTAACTTACGAATGATGAGTTTACATGCAAACAAAAAAAAAATTAAATTATTTTTTTATAGAGTCAAGTGGTCAAAATTAGAAGGTGTATAAATTCATTTTTTAAACGCCTTTTTAACCACTTGACTCTATAATTTTTTTTTTTTTTAAGTTATACATTACAAATGTCCGACATAAAAAACAAACTTCATAACTTCACATTTTCAAACAGTTACAATATGCGAAATGAGAATTTTTTTTTGCTAGTGTTGGACATTATGGATCATAACGTCCATTTTTTTTTAAAAAATTAGCGATGTTGAGAAGATTACAAGTTAGATTATAAAGACGTTATAGTCCATAACATCCCGCAGAAATTATAAATCATAATATTTCAGAAATATTTTGTTACCTTAGAGGATATAGATTCTATGTGACTATACAGAGTGCATATTGAAGTACTATGAATTAATATGTTCATTTTTAAAGTTCAAACAATTGATTTGAACTGTTTAACATGATTTTCATATGGAATGTACTTGCTGATTAAAGTTTATATATTTTTTAGAATTTTTTGCTATTTTTTATGACTGATAGAAAATCACTACTTTTAATGGTCTATTAATTTTCTTTAGATTAAGTGGTTTTCGAACTATCTAAAAAATAGTAAAAAATTTCTAAAAAATGTAAAATTTGATTACAGGTACATTTTCATATGGAGATTATGTTAAATGGTACAAACCGACTATTTGAACTTTGAAAATAAAGATATTGCATTTATAATACTGATTAATTTTGTGCTATGCATAGGTTATACTGTAGCCTCACACCATACTTGTATATATCAAATTGAGAAAAAATTAATTATAAATATTATCTACAAAATATACACAATTAAAATTATTGTCTAATCGATTGTATTGCGCACTGAACTTAAAGTACTATGGTTCTCTCGTGATGCAAATTTAGAGATGAGATGATCAATTGATCAATCTGGTTCTGCCACGGTTGGATTCTACGAAACATCTTTGCTAGCATGCAATTGTATGTTGAAAACTAATCTCTCAAATTAAGATAATTCTACTATACCTATAACTTTTATAGAACCCATTAATTTAATACTCTGAAAAATATTGCATAATAATAATATTAGAAGTGTCATGCAATTTGATTTGGGAAAAAGTAGTTGAAAAAAAAAATCTTGAATAGAGATAAAATTTGGTTACGTAGGTACATAATTTCAATATGTAGATCAAATTTAGCTATTTGAATCAACTATTTAAATCTTCAAAAATTGATAGTATAAACTGTACAATACCAATACCGACAGAAAAGTGATATATATAGTACTACAACCTCATTCTATAAATATATAATATAGTATATATATGAAATTTTTTATTCTTAAATTAGTATATTCCGAGATACCTTTTCTATTGTTAGTATTCTTTGTTCATTTTTTTTTCAAATAAAAGAGTTTTGAGATTATTTAGTTCATTGAATACCCCCCCCCCCCCCCCCCCCCCCCCCCCCCCCCCCACACACACACACACACACACACTTATTGATTATGATCTCTTTCTATGTGCCCACTCTTTGGCTCTGAACCACAAGTTTGTTCTCCAAATTAATCATTTTTTTATGTATTTAGACTTAGCTACATATAACTCATTGCACAAATAGAGAAAAAAAAAAATCACCATAAAAATTTACTTTTTATACACTCCGATTTGAGAGTGACGACCATAAAAAATTACCGAGTAATATGTTCAGCGACATCACCTCTTCTTCATTCCTCTCCCATTCTGTTACTTTTTTATTTTTCTCTTTTGGAACAAATAAACATATCTCATCAGGTATGACCTCGTCACTTCTTCCCTTCCCTCCCCTCCCCTTTTTTTTTTTTAATACAAGCAAGACCAAACTATTCAATTTCTTTTCACAATTTTTTTTGTATTTTTGTATTTTTACTTTTTACTGTTGAGAATGTCAAAATAATTTGATTGCATACAACAATAGAAATTGTCATAATAAAAGATTCAAGTTGTGGATGTATTTGTCATCATGTAAGATGTATCAAATTTGATTCGCTTCGGAAATTATTTGATTATTGAAGACTGTTATTGCTAGTAAATAAATCTGATCAAATTTAATACATATTCAATATAAATTGTGAAATAACGTCTATATTTGTTTCTTTTGATTTGGAAGCATTGTGATGTAGCTTACAAAGGAAATACTTTTTATCGTATCAGATCCTGAAGAAAATTGGGTTTAAAATAATATTTTCTTATATAAATCCCTAACAAAGTTCTTTGTCAGTAATATCCTAGAGATACTTTTCCCCTGTTGCATCAGAAATTCTTCGTAATTCAGCATAGATTGTGATTAAATTTTTGTCTCTGGCTCTCATATTAAAGAACTACAAATTTGAAAATTTAAAAGAACAAATATATGCTTCTATTGACATTGAATAAGATGCAATGTTTTGATCAGTTCTTTGTAACAGTAAGCATTGTATGCAGGGGTTGTTCTTTTTTTTTTTTTTACAATTTATGGAATACGCCCACTTCAGTTCCAGACCAATATAATAATATTTTTTTGGATTGAAACTTTCTAATTAACTCCTAAAATAGTTCCTAAAATAGTGGCAGGTTAAAGGTACAACGGCACCTTCAGTTATCGTTGCGAATTTTCCAAGACCATTCAGTTCTCATCTGAGTTCCTACTTGCACGAGTAGATGTCGATTGCACAACTCGACTTGTAATTTTTCATAAAATGACTGAATCTCAACTTAAGGAAGCAATTACTTCTGATGATGATATTATTAGCAGTCTTCCTGAATACATTAGAGAGAAATTTCTTGTTCACTTACCAGTAAAAGAAGCTGTGAGAACATGCATCTTATCCAAAGATTGGAGGTACACTTGGTCAACAATTCCGGATTTGGTTGTAGATGTTGGTAGAAGCTCAAATTCTGATCAATTGATAGCCGACGATGAGAATACAAAGATAATTAGATTTGTCGATCAGCTTCTCGCACGTCATAATGGTAATATACGCAAATTCAAGATCTATGGAATAACATATAGTCATATGGTTTTCGAAAACTGGATGTTTACCTTGTCAAAAAAGTACATCAGTGAAATAATTGTGCAGGGTGTTAATGAGAAGGAAACCCATATATTGCCTTATCATTTTTCCACTTGTTCAAACTTGAAATTTGTGGCATTGAGTTGTTGTCTAATCCTTGTGGACAAGGGGATGAACTTCAATGGATTTAAATTTCTACGTACTCTCGAGTTGAGGGATTGTATGATATTTGAAGATGAGCTAGCTGAACTCATCTCCAGCTGTCCTATGTTAGAGGAACTAACATTTTTTCAATCTAAACCTTATTATTGGGATATTATAATTTGTGCACCCAACCTCCGAGAACTGACAATTTGTAGCTGCATTGAACATATCTCTTTGCTAACTCCCAAGTTGATGAAAGCGAATTTTACTGTACCGTGCAGTCTGGAAGGGGTTACCACCAGTAATCTTATACAGTCACTTGGTTCGATATCTCATGTTCAGTCTCTTGGTATACACTGTGATTTTTTTTGGGTAAGATTGCATTAACTCGGACCCCTTTCTTATTTAGATCATTTTTTAAAATTGGTTGACAATCACAAATTATTATTTTCTTTGTACAAAACAAAAGTTTACCTAAAAAATTTACATTAGTGAGCCAAATAACAATAATTTTTCTAGCATGATGTCATTCTTGGATTTCTAGTATCAAGTCATTAAAAATCATTCTCTGCTTCTTTTTTTTCTTCCAATAATGGTGATCACCTGTTTCATTAATGCTGAAACACCTTGTTACCTTTAAAATTTACATCATTTATCTTAGAAACCGTAAACAAAAGTTCATTTTGCAAACACTGCTATCATATTTGGATTATAAAAATATGGAGAAATATCTTACTGTTATTTTTTTTGGTAATATAGGAGTCATGGACTGGGAAGTATCCACCAGCACCGAAATTTTACCACCTAATGATAATTGTCATGATTTTAGACCCGTTGAAGCGGCACTTGAATACTATGCTTTACTTGTTTCAGAATGTTCCAAAACTACGCAAACTCATAGTATTTGTTAGTCAAATTTAAACTTTTTCAATTTTTAATTTTTATCCTTCTTCATATATATATATACATATATATATGAGGAAGGTTCAAATGCCTCCATGTTTTTGTGCCTCCATCATGCCTCCATCTCTCTTCATCATTTTCAAAGTTCAAACAGTCGATCCGAACCGCTCAACCTAACCTCCATACTAAAATATGTTTGGAGACTAAAAGATGGGTATCAGAAAAGATGGGTATCAGAAAAGAAACTGAAGAAATCAAATTCGATTCTGAAAAGTTAGGTGCTTCATGGGCTGGGCCAGTGAATAAGGAAAACACTGAATTCAGGTTTTTTGTTTTTGGATAAAAGTGGGCATAACCCACCAATTTTATTATTGAAATCAGAAAATAGCTATAAAATACTTATTTTAGTAGAATTGTTCTTACAAGATCTATAGGAAAAAAAAAAAGAGAAATGTTCCTGTACCCTGAGCCATCAAACCCATCTATAGGAAAAAAAAACACTTGATTTCAGATGTTAACAAATTTCACTATTTTTTGATGGGATGATGAAATATGCAAACTTGAAAAATCAGTTTCTATTTTTAGAACAAAAAACCATTAATGAAAAATATCTTTATTTTTGAACACACTCATTTTTACACAGTTCTTGATATAAATATGCATACCAATTTTATTAATATAATAAACAAAATATATACAGTTATTATATAATGTTATTTCACCATTCATCATTTCATGTAATTGACTAGAAAAAAACAATAAATGCAAAATTTAAAAGAAAATGTTTTACATTAGAGAAGAAACACTTTTACTTTTCTTGTTTATAAAGGGAAATAATCAAAAATCGATAATTAAAAATTTAAATGCAAAACCTATTAACAAAAATTGAATATCAAATAAGCTTTTTCAAAATAATATACGACTAGTTAACAACAAGAGCTTACCCTACTCAAAAACTAAATGTCATGTTGATTAAAACTTTAAAACTTAATATTTTCTTAATTTTTATAATTAATTAATGGGGTTGGGCTTAGATTTTTTTAGTTTATTTTATTTATCTTATTTTGGATTAATTTTGGAGAACCATATAATTCAAATGTCCACTCAAAAATATTTTAAAAAGTTTAGCAATTTTAATCAGTCATATTTTGTTATTATTCTCTAATATCTTGTTGTTAAGTAAGCTTGAAGTAAATATTTTTCAATTTGTGTTTTTGTTTACTGATTTTTTTAATTATTTATAGGCCAAAAGATAATACTAGCCAAAATTTCATATGTATATATTATATGGTTATAATATTCTGTATGTGGATTTTTATATTTGTAACTCATAACTTATGTATGAGCTCCTCACATAAAACTCTCCATAAAGACATGCATTTGAAATGAGTCTTTAAGTAATACATGGACAATACAAGTGTACGTATTTAAAACGATAATAAAATAATATTGTACATATATAATATATTAACAAGCTTAATGACGGTAAATATTATAAAAAAAGAGTAAAAATGTTATAAATAATAATTTTTTGCAACAATTAAATTGTGAAGTAATGGTTATACAATAAGTCATCAATTTTTTTTTCTCTACGGAAAATGAAAATAATGGACTTAACTATAAAAAATAATAAAAACTATAAAAATTGCTCGCATCGGTTAATGCTTAGTGAAACAAATGCATTTTTTTGCATTACTTGATATAATTAATTTCTCTATGTAAATAGTACAATTTTCTATATATTACTTTGAGTTGATACTCCATGAAATGTAAAACAGGTTGGGCAATTGAGACTAACGCCTAGAGTATTAGTTGGCCACAGCTTTGGTGGAAAAGATACTTCAATATTTGAATACACATATCCAATTGCCTTTTAGTACATCCAAAACCAAAGCATACAGGAGCGTAGTATTTGATAAACAGGAAAAGCAAAAAATTAGAACACCTATTTTTAGTACATGCAAACAACATTAATATTTGAAATTTTTTAAAAACAAAATACTCATATCCAGTAATTTTGTGCAAAAATTTGTCACAGCACACTTGGACCTGCACTACTGAACTAAAACACTACTTGGACCTGCACTTATGAGTCCCTTCATGGTTTCTACAGCACGTCCAATTTTGTTAACCTCACTCTCAAACTCATCAATCAAAGCCTTTTTTTTATTTTTCACCTTTGAGTACTTGTCAATTAGTTTGGAGCAGTTTGCATTCGCTTTGTTGAGTTGTTTTATGTAGTAACTAACATCATTATTGAGCTTAGATTTTTTTAGTTTATTTTATTTATCTTATTTTGGATTAGTTTTGAAGAACCATATAATTCAAATGTCCACTCAAAAATATTTTAAAAAGTTTAGCAATTTTAATCTAGTCATATTTTTTGATTATCCTCTAATATCTTGTTGTTAAGTAAGCTTGAAATAAATATTTTTCAATTTGTGTTTTTGTTTACTGATTTTTTTTATTATTTATACGGCAAAAGATAATACTAGCCAAAATTTCATATGTATATATTATATGGTTATAATATTATGTATGTGGATTTTTATATTTTTAACTCATAACTTATGTATGAGCTCCTCACATAAAACTCTTCATATGTGGATCATGTCTATGAAAGACATGCATTTGAAATGAATCTTAAGTAATACATGGACAATACAAGTGTACGTATTTAAAACAATAATAAAATAATATTGTACATATATAATATATTGAACAAGCTTAATGACGGTAAATATTAAAAAAAAGAAGTAAAAATGTTATAAATAATAATTTTTTGCAACAATTAAATTGACAAGGTAATTGCTTCACAGAAAATTGCTTGATAGTCAATACGCCATAGAGAAATCACACTGGAACATGAAATGTTGCACATCCCCAACACAATTGCCATAGGTCTGACATATAGGATCTCCCCTCCCAATTCTTGAAGTCAATATACCCGATAGAGGAAGGGCATTATTGGGAACTTTCCAAAGAAAAATTCTAAGTCTAGGTAATACCTCACCTTTGTGCCAAACATCCCGCCACAGTTGTACTGCAGATTGTGAAGATCCCTGATTTCTTAAGCAGAGATAGGCCTTCTTGACAAGGTAATTTTCATTTATGGAGGGGGAGAAAATTAGAGCATCCTTACTAGTAAACCCTTGCTTATTTACTTATTCTATTTCTTGAAATGAGTTGATTTACACTTTTCATACAAGTAATGTATTATCCCTCAATTATTCACTGTTGATCCAGGGGTACAACCATACAAAGGGTATGTAAACTGATACTGGTTCTAAATTGTCTCTCTCTTCTTCTTTTTTCTTTTTTTTTTCACGAGTACCAGAGAATGTAAAATGAATATGTTAGTTAATTTCAAACATTAAAATACAACTTAATTATGTAAATATGATTAGGAGAATAACAGAAATGCAAAAAAAAATGCATGTAGATTCTTATAAGTGCTGAAATTTATGAATGCAAAAGTATATCACTTGTAAAATTTTCCCTAATAATATTTTCAGATGTGCATGATTTATGAAACCAGTAAATTAGTGAAGAATATGTTTCAATTTGTTGATTATTCTCTAATATCTTATTGTTAAGTAAGCTTGAAGTAAATATTTTTCAATTTGTGCTTTTGTTTACTGGATATTTTTACTATTTATTAGGCCAAATAGATAATATTAGCCAAAATTTCATATGTATATATGGTTATAGTATTCTGTATGTGGATTTAAATATTTTTAACTCATAACTTATGTATGAGCTCCTCACATAAAACTCTTCATATGCGGTTCATGTCTATGAAAGACATGCATTTGAAATGAGTATTAAGTAATACATAGACAATACAAGTGTACGTATTTAAAACGATAATAAAATAATATTGTAGATATATAATATATTGAACAAGCTTAATGACGGTAAATATTAAAAAAAAAGTAAAAATGTTATAAATAATAATTTTTTGCAACAATTAAATTGAGAAGTAATGGTTATACAATAAGTCATCAATTTTTCCTTTCCCTATGGACAATGAAAACAATGGACTTAACTAGTATAAATTTGATTATACAAAATATCTTCTCTATTTGTAAATTAAAAAAAAAATTATTGACATGATAAATCTACAATAAGAAAAGTTTTATCACAAGTTTTAAATAAAAAGTTAGTGTTACCTGTAGATCCTATATCACCAAACGCAATCAAGTGTCAATCATGTATCTTTTTTTTCTTTTCTTTTTTTAACAAAGATCAACCTTGTATAATATGAATATGTGTATAATTGTTGCTACATTGATAAGCCGTAAAATATCATATCATTTGACCCAAGATTGACTCTAAAACCAGTATATTTTCCCAATTTTGATGCATTTCATTTATTTATTTTCTTCTAAGATCATGAAAATAAATTATCATGATCAAATTAATTTTATACACGTTTTCACTAGAGGTGTATACTAATTATTACGGTAAATTTCGCTGGAGGTCACTAAACTTTGTTATTTGTCTCGAATTGGCCACTCAAGTTTGATTTGTCAATTTTTAGTCACTCAACTTTGTTATTTGTTTCAATCAAGTCACTCTATAATTTTCTATCCAAAATATTAACGGAATATTCCCATTCCATCCAAAATATTAACAGAATATACTCATTCCATCCAAAATATTAACATAATGAGCATATTACATCCAAAATACTAACGGAATGGACATATTCCGTTAGCATTTTGGATGAAAAAGTATAGAGGGACTTTATTGGGACAAATAATAAAATTGAGTGACTAAAAATGAACAAATCAAATTTGAATAACCAATTCGTGACAAATAACAAAGTTTAGTGACCTATGACGAGATTTACCCTAATTATTAGGTTAGTCAGGTTTGGTTTTCATTGAGGTCGTCAATCTATTTCATTACAGACAGGTCATACAAATTAAAGAGGAACCATGCATTTCACTTTGAGCCGGATTGATCCGAATCCTAATCAGACGGCCGAGCTGCATAAACTAGTTTGAGTTAATGCAGAGAATACAGATTCAGAAATAAGGGTGTGTTCGGATGTCACGGGATTACGAAATGGAAATAGAAATGAGAATGAGAATTCACTTTTGAAAAAGTGAGAACTCACGGTTACGGAATGCATGAAATTAATGATGGGAATATGAGAAAATGAGTGTTCATTTGTATCACGGGATTAATTGTGAGAAATCTTTATTTATTTTGAAATATGTATATTTATTTAATTGTTTTTGTTTAGTTTAGTTATAAATGATTTTTTATTTTATTATTGTTTTTGAATAGTATAGCGTCTTGTTCTGTATTGATTTTAACCAATTAATTTAAAGTCAGCTTAATATAAAAAAGTAATTAAATATAAAATTATAATGAAAAAAAAACTTTTATGCCACCCATTTATTTAGACCAATAATATGTTGTAAATTTAATATTTTAATGGGTCATAAATTATAGCATTTGATAAACATAATTTTTCCACAAATTATATTAATGAAATTAAATAAAATTGATTAAATAATAATATTAAAAAGATGAACCATTTCTAATAAAAATACTACTAGAATGGTAATATTTGATATTACTAGATGAACCATTTCTAATAAGAAATATTACTAGAACCGTTTCTTCTAAAATATTTGATATTATACAACTTTTTTTATTAATAAATTATAATAATACAATTAAATGAAATAGGTTAAATAATAACATTAAATAGATTAAACATTACTAAAATGGATACAATAAAATAAGGATATTTTTTATAAATAAATACAGACCAATATGAAATAACAACTAAAAATATTTTCAGAAAATGTACATATAAAAGAATATTATAAAATTTTAAAAAAATTACTAAAATGGATACAATAAAATAAGAACTTTTTAATAAATAAATACAAACCAATATGAAATAACAATTAAAAATATTTAAAATGAACGTATAAAAAAGTATTATAAAATATGTAAAATGTGTGCATTCAAGTTTTTTCTGATACAAAATATTTTTGTCATTCTTGAAATCCATGGATAAATGTACACATACAATTAAAGATACACTCAATTATTTCCATATAGAAGCGAAGGTCAACTAGCTTTGTTATTGATTAAATGATTAATTAAAATAAAAAAGTGCTAGAATCCGGTTGCATCAGTTAGTCCCACAAGCAAAAAAAAAAAAAAATACAAGGGAACTAGTTATATATATCCTATATCTGTTTTATTAAATTTACGTGTAAAGTAGAATGATGACAGATGATAGAGGAGAGAGAGTACATATAAAAAATAGAGTGCGTGACTTGGGAAAATAAAAATGAAATCTGAGTAGATAATTTTTTTACCATCAAATTGAAGGGAACCAAAATGAGAAATAAAAAGATAAGAAGTGGGAATAAATATGTCATTCGAATAGCTGCAGAAAAAAATTTTGGGATGTGCCAAAAATCCAACTCATTTCCACAATCCCATCTGCAGCTGAACAGGTCCTAAGTCTGTTGTGATTCCAATAGAATAACATGGTCCTGTTATTCCGATTTCAACCATTAAATTTTGTTGAGATTTGTGCATGAAAAAGTTTTTTCATTGAAATTCGTACTTGGAAAATTTTGAATGGTTGAAATCGGAAAAACAGAACCGCGTTATTCCATTGGAATCACAGCAGATTTATTTCCTACGGATTCTGTCCATTCACTTTTCTATGCCAATGTTGATTATGTTGTACCCGTGAAACGAAATCACCGTGTAAAATATGTTATAACAGTTGATCCACACTGTCCTTCCCTCACCGTCTCAAATATGTCATTACATTTTGACAGAGGCGATGCCTCTCTCTCTCTCTCACCCCTCTCGGCAGAGGCGATGCCTCCTCTCGCTCATGTCCTTCCTTCTCCTTTCGACTCTCTCGTTATCCCCTTATTCGATTCAGATCTTCACGACACCGCTTATGACACATCCGGGTGTCAGACCTCAGTTGGCTCCCATTTGCTCACGCACAATCCATAATATGAGCGTTCCACGTCAGGATCACGGTCCCTCTTCTCTGCCTCGTCAGCATCTGCTCTGTCCAGCTCGCCCTTCTTACAACGATCGCTCACCTTAGCGGCGGCTTGCAAGATGAAGAAGGCGCTGGTGTTGAAATCCATTAGCCAAAAAGGAAGGGATGAAAATAAAACTTCCATCAAGAAAACGACTACCAGTGTCATTGGGAGCACATAGATATCCACATGCGAATGATTCATACCAGTCAATTCAGGTACCTTACCACTAATTGCGAAGTTCAGACTTCGATGATTTAACATTTCAAGTTCTTGAACGAGGTAAATAGCTCTTATCACTTCATGTAGTAATGTTTTACCTGCTATAAGTATATCCATAGCTGTCATTTCAGGCACAGTACTAGTATGTATAGTTAATTGCATAGTTAAGGTTTCTTTGATGCTTTAATATTCATGCTTCAATGAGAAAAATGAAAATACTGGTATTTATGTTTTGGTTTGATATATGATCGGAACTAAACCAGTTGGTTGGTCTGGTATTATATTAGATGGTCCAGATACACCACCTAAGGTGGTAGATCAGACAATTGACCTATTTGGTGAGCTTTATGTACATGATTATGATGAGAAAGTGGAACATAATTTTTCATTCGGATGGGCTAATTTTCAAGGTAATTACTCTTTTCATGCTACATAGCATCCAAATATAGATTGCTAGTAGCATGTGACAATCAAGCGTGCATGGTATCTTGAATGGTACTAGCAATCTATATTATAAGAACTTTTGTTTTCCGATCTCTCTTTCTCTCTTCACAAAAACAAAAGTTCTAGCGGTGAGAAGAACCAATCAATTGAAGTTCTTTGACGGTTCTCCTCTCCTCAACCCCTTCCCTCTGACGACCTCTCCTTTGACGGTCTCCTCTTCGACGGGTTCTTGATCGTGCAGATCTGAATGGCCTCCTCTCCTATAGTTCATTTTTCAACGGCAACCAGTGGCGAAGCCACAGTGGCACAGAGGTAGGCAGCTGCCTACCCCTGGAATTTTTTTTCTTTTGACTAGTTTCTTCGATAGGTCTTGCCTACCCCTGAATTTGATTCTGCCTACCTCTGGATTCAATTCGGAGTACCAATTGTCAGTTCAGATTTCAGAGATAGTTTGTGAGTTGTTTAATCTAATTAGGAAAGAAATGTATTTTTAAATCTTTGTTCAATTCGGAAATGCACATGCAATTTTACAACTGATTCGATAGGCAGAATGCAATTTGGTAGGTAGACGAAGGCGGAAAGAGAATTATGAAGGCGATTCGAATCCGAACCCGTTTAAAAAAATATTCGAATCCGATTTCTACCCACCCCTAACTCAAATCCTAGCTACGCCACTGACGACAACACCACTACTTGCCGCTCACTGGTGCCATTACTCATCGGCGCTTTCTTCTTTCCGACGGACTTCTCCGGCATCTCTCTTAGATTCTAATGGAGAGAGAAGATCTAAGAGAGGCAATTTGGAGGAGCAATCTGGTGGAGAGAGATGAAAGCGAGGCGATATGGAGAAGAAAGATAAGAGCTAGGCGATCTGGAGCATAATCGGGTTATTTTACAGTATTCACTTTGTAGTTTTACAATATGCATCTTGTGGTTTTACAGTATTCAAAACAACTTGTTTATTTACTAATCTATTTAAGTTTCGTTCCTTCTATTGATTTGAATTGATAATCATGATTTCCTTGCTTCTATTGAAGTTTCATTTGAATTAATGTAGTCTCAGGCGTGTATGCATTATATGAACATTGATTTGAATTTTAATTGTATCATTTAATGTTCAATAACGGATCTCGCATTATCTGATGGTCTGATTTGAAATGCATAGTTTGTTTTCTTTATGTCGTTGTTTTAAATTATCTGATGTACGAAATTACATGATTCTATATTTTGTTTTACAGTATTCGATTTCACCTTTGAAAGAAGAACACGACGAGATTTTGTCGTCTCTGAAGTAGTCAATTAACATATACCACTTCAGATCTGGTGAAATATGTAGAGTATTTTTACAGGATATAGTTCACATTTTTACATGATATATGCACTATTTTATAGTATATATTATTATTGATGTTTACAGGTTTACAATATATAGTTCACAATTTTACATGATATAGTTCATTGTTTTAGATGATACATAGTGTTTTATAGGATATAGTTCACAGTTTTACAGTACCTACATGTAATAAATCCAATTTGTTACATTGTTTATTTTATTTGTATGCAGGATGATATCTCCCCAGAACGTGTGGTTCTTGTGATGAGGTTTCTTACTCATTCAAACAATGTTCACAGGAGGTTAATGTAGAAGTTTTATTTTTCCATAGTTTGTTTGATGCTATTTTGGATGTTGAATGATATGCTTATGGATATGTTGAATAGATGTTGTTGAATTGATGTGTTTTGTTGAGCAATTATGTATTACAGTTTGGAATTGTTATATTTGTAGTTAAGATGTGTCATTTTACAGTATTGAGCTATTGTTGTTTTTTTATTTTTTGACTTTTTATTTTGAATGTTCTAGATGTTGTATAGATGCAATTGTTTTATAGTTTAGATATAACAATTTGAGTAAAGCTAGGGTGTGATGTGCTCACGAAGAGGGTTTGGTGGGCACAACTCCAAAAGTATATTGGGTCAACTTTAAACTCTGAATCCAAACCGTTGAAATTCATGTACTTCATGAGTGATGTATGTATATATAAAATTTTGAAAGTTTTGAGTTTATTTGCTACACGGTCAAGCTGTCAAAGAAATGATAAAAAATAAATATATAAAACAACTTATAAATTAAGTTATAAAAAGTTTATTTCTTTGACCGCTTGACCTTGTAACAATAAACTCAAAATTTTCAAAAATTTGCATGTACATGCATCACTCATGAAGTACAAGGATTTCAACGGTTTCGATTTGGCGTTTGAAGTCGATTCGATATATTTTTGGACTTGTGCTCACCAAACCCTCTTGGTGAGCGCATCACACCCTAGCTTTGCTCTAACAATTTTACAGTATTAGTTTTTGTAGGTTGTATGTTTTGTTTTTATAGTTTAAGTTGACAATTTTATAGTATTGAAATTTGGTATTTTTTACATTTTGTTTTATCGTTTTCATCTGCTTATTTTACATTATTAAAATTTTATAGTTTTTACGTTTTGTTTTCACAGTTTAAGTTGACAATTTTACAGTATTGAAAATTGATACTTTTTAAATTTTATTTAATCATTTTCATATGCTAATTTTACATTGTTAAAAATTTATAGTTTTTACGTGTTATTTTTACAGTTTAACTTGATATTTTTACAGTATTGAAAATTGATATTTTTTAACATTATATTTTATCGTTTTCATCTGTGAATTTTGCATGTCTGTAATTTTATAGTTTGTACATTTTATTTTTATAGGTAAATTGGTCAATTTTACAGTATTCAATATTTTGATGATTTATTTGTGTGTTTATTAAATCGAGAAAAAAAATAAAAAAAATAAATCGGAAAATTTAATTTTGCCTTTTTATCACGTTTTTTGTCAAAATAACTGCTAATAACTAACATTAACTGCCAATAACTTCCTATAACTGTAATATCCGAAAGTACAATCTGTTTTTAACTATCATGGGACCACTTCAAATAGTTGCTGGATGTTTTGTGATTAATTGATATATTTTATGTGATATATTGTATAATTATATAGCATGTAGAAGTAGTTTTACAGTATTCGCGCAAGTCAAAACTGTAGACAAATGATGGACAAAAGTCTGTGGACAATTAGACACTTCCTTTTATTAACTATATAGAGAGCTCACAGAGTCATAGGTACTATCATGACTCGCGAATGGAGATTCCGATATGCAATTACGATAATGTCCTGCATCGCCTCATGTCTCATGAGCTTGGGAAGCGTATCCTCTGCGGAGCCAATCGCTGCGAAGCTGTGCAGAGCTTTTAATTTGATCCGTTCGTTTTGGATCGAATGGACCAGATTAGATCTTGTCCGAATTGAAAAAAAAAATATTATCAAAATTTGTAAGATATGATATGGTCCATTCAATCAGAAACAAACGGATCAAATTAAAAGCTCCGCAGCGCTTGGCTCCGCAGATAATACACTTCTTATGAGCTTGGACCAGTTGGACCCGATTGTGCCACTTACCGCTACCAAACCGCAGCGTGTGAGAACCAATGGTCCATCCAAGTCCAAAGCTCGTTAAACGACCAGCAAGTACTCCGTACTGCATGATTGGATTTCTCAAATTAAGATCTCTCAACCCAAATAATTAAAAACCCTCTCTCTCTCTCATTCTCCTTAGTTTGCCATCATATTGTAGAGATCCAGAGATGGGTGCCGGTGGGCGCATGGCTGCAACTGAGCGTGCTGCTAAGGAGAAGGATGATTTGGTGGCACCGACATCTGGGGCCCGCTCCAATTCTAACCAAATTAAGAAGTCGCCGAGCGATCCACCGCCATTCACCCTGGGCCAGATCAAAAGAGCCATCCCGCCTCACTGCTTCAAACGCTCCGTTCTCCGCTCCTTCTCCTATGTTGTCCATGACCTTCTCATCTCCTCTGTCCTTCTCTACCTCGCTCTCAAATGGATCCCCACAATTCCAGATTATGCTGCGTTGGCGTGGCCGCTTTACTGGGCCGCGCAGGGATGCGTGCTTACTGGCGTCTGGGTCATAGCGCATGAGTGTGGCCACCATGCCTTTTCTGACTACTCGCTTCTCGATGATGTCGTCGGGCTGGTGCTCCACTCGGCTCTCCTCGTGCCATACTTCTCTTGGAAATACAGCCATCGCCGCCACCACTCCAATACTGGCTCCCTCGATCGTGACGAGGTTTTTGTTCCAAAGACGAAATCTGGCTTGGCGTGGTACACCAAGTATCTCACTAACAACCCGGTCGGCCGGCTTGTTAAATTGGTTGTTCAGCTGACCCTTGGGTGGCCATTGTATCTGGCATTTAATGTTACAGGTCGTCCGTACCCGAGATTCACATGTCATTACAATCCGAATAGCCCGATCTATTCTGACCGTGAATGGGTCCAGATTATCATCTCCGATGTTGGTGTGCTCACGGCTGCATTTGCTCTTTACCGCCTTTCTGCCCTTTTTGGTTTCTGGTCAATGGTACGTGTGTATGGTGTGCCGCTTTTGATTGTTAATGGTTGGTTAGTTTTGATCACATTCTTGCAACACACCCACCCGGCTTTGCCGCATTACGACTCGTCCGAGTGGGACTGGCTGCGTGGTGCGCTTGCCACTATGGATCGGGACTATGGGTTCCTAAACAAGGTCTTTCATAATATCACCGATACACATGTGGCACACCATTTGTTCTCAACCATGCCACATTACCATGCCATGGAGGCTACCAAGGCGATCAAGCCCATTTTGGGTGAGTACTACCAGTTTGACAGTACTCCAGTAATCAAGGCCATGTTTCGTGAGACCAAGGAGTGTGTCTATGTCGAACCGGAGAATGGCGGTGAAGGTGGTAAGATGAGGGGTGTATTCTGGTACAACAACAAGTTCTGAAATGAACGGTAACAATTTTGCTAAAACAACCTCTGAATCATAAAAGAAGAAATATTTTGGACTGGTATTTGGCATAGAATTAGGTAATTTGCTGTTGGTCGTTTAGACATGGCCGGAGTCTTGAGTCCTCTATTGGTACCAGTGGGGAATGCTCGTCCCCAAATTATCATGTTTACTTGTTTAGAGTTTTCATTCATTCATTCATTTCTTTTTCTTTGGTTGTGGACCTTTGCTTTGTGTTATGTGGTCTTTTGCGCAGTAGTAAATGTATCAGTTGTGTGCTGTATCCTTTCAGCCTTATCTGGTAGAAGGTATTGGAAGGAATAATTATTAAGATCTCAATGAGGGAAAATAAATATTTTAAATAACAGAGAAATAAGGCTTTCTTAGATTTGAATATTTGATGAATAGTTGTAATTGTTCCAATATTGTTCTATATTGAGTTTCATCTGGTAGTTAAAGTACAAATTTCCTTGCTTAAGATATACAAAAATTCTGTAGTCAGTTGGTCCAATGCAACTAGTTTAAGTAATAAGTAATTGTATGATCTGTAATTTCAGAAAATAAATAATAATAAAATAATTTCAAGATCTTTCGATCTGGTCTTAGAACCGAATCTGCATGCTTGTTGTTTGCACTCTGGGTCCATGGCAATGCACTCATGATTTAAAGGTTAGCTGTGGATTGCCAACCACCAAATTTTCATGAAATAAAAAATTCTTAATAAATATAATTAAAACAGCAGAGATATCTCCGTTGACGATTTTCTTCTATTATTTTTTCCCTTTTATAATATTTAACAGCCTCAGCCCTCAGCACAAGAACATGATCTGTACTGAATACTGGTGGTTAGCAGGCATGCTCCCTATTTTGTGGGGTCCATGCTTCAGTCCTTTTCATCTTGTGGCCCCACAAAAAAGGGAGCGCGCAACAAATCCCAGTTTCTGGGTTCAAATGTGACCCAATTTGTTAATGTGATTAATTACGATAACTGGACCTTTTTGCTGTTGATTGCGATTGATAACTTCCTGGTTTTTTTTTGCTTTGTGAATTTGTATTTAAATTTTTTTGATATAAGCCATTTTTTTGCTTGAATTATACTCTCAATGTACAGCGTTTGTCATGCAAACTTCTGTTGAAAATTATTCCTAGTCTGAAGACATTTTCATTGGTACCAGTAATCATTGACCATAACATATGAACATTCAATGAAATGAATGAAGTTCAAATTTTTTACCCCTAAAGTCAGATTTAATATTAACTGCTTATGTAGCGAAATATTGATATTCTTATATTTCAAAAAAGAGTTTTACTTGTATAATCCCTCCATGGTTATTTATCTGACAGTGTTGTGTAATGGGTTTAGAAAACAATATATTCAGTACAACCAATTTGGGCATGGATCCGCTCTTTTGGCGGGACTTATTGTAATCGCTGATCTTTTGGTACCAGTACAATATTCTGGTACTGGATCACTATATTGGTTTTTCTTAGCTTCATTTTGTTGGGACTTTTAGGAGTAAGAATAAGGTGGTGGTGATATTATGACGATTGTGGTACAATTCCGGTACCAAATTGTTGAGTACCAGATTCTCTGGTTAATGGGTAATAGGGATTTTATGGTATTAGTAGATTGTAAGTAGATTGGTGGTCATAATATTTTGTTTTCACGAATGAGATAAGGTTCATCTCTTGTATATAACACTTGATTAATAAATCCAGATCCAAGTATCAACTTTTCTGCATTACTAAGCTCAGTAAGCAGGGTTCTCCTTTGAAACTAATTTATTTTAGGAAAAAAAAATAGAGGATCATGAATGTTACCTTCTTAATTGATTAAAATTTGTTTCCAAAAGATAAAAGTATAAATAAAAAAAAAAATTAACATCGCTCAAAAGGTTTGAACTTTGAACCAATGAAAAAATATTTTTCAATAAGAAATCAAAATAAGACGTCATCGTCCGAATTAATATCAAATGCTACATCCTACAAGGAACAATTATGTGGCCAAATTTTGATACTGGTATATTTTCAAACAAGTTTTACTGAAAGAATGTATAAATTGCCCTCTATTTCAAACTAACAAACAAAATATCATCTTCATAAATTATTAACAAAATGTCCTTGTGATTCCACTTTCTCATCCCTTTTCTTTTCTTTTCACTTCTCCTCATTTACTCTCTATTATTTTTATTTAAACTAGAGGGTTATGCAATATACCAACAAATATAAAACACATTTCCTTGTTGGATAATCTGTTGTGTTTTATTTAAGAAACCAATCTCCTTATACAATTTTTTATTTCAAATGGAGGAGATTATACAATAGACCATAAAATATAAAATGTATCAAGATTGGTTTCTTATTTGATGTTTGTGATTAAATTGCTTTCAATGTAAAGATTGTAGTAAAATTATTTTTTATTATGTTATTAATATTTTCTACTAGATTCATAAAGTCTGTAGTGAATATTTTTTTTTAATATTTTGTACTTTATCCATATTAGTATTTGCGGCACATAAAGGACAATCTTAAGAATTTTTATAAAATAGGATATATGCATCATATATATCATATTTATAACATTTGATTGTAAATTTAGTTTCGTTTTATAAATTATCATAATTATCATAATTGTCAAAATTGAAAATTTATTAAATGAACTTCTTAACAGCATCTGTTATGGAACTTCTCAAAAAAAAAGAAAAAAGAAAAAAGAGATAGAACTTCATAACAAGATCATGCTAAATCTGAAATTTTAGTAAATTTTTGTATTTTTTGTTGTTATTATGTTTTTTATTGTTAATGCTCAATACTCACGGTCTGTATAGAGCAGGAACAAAGTTTGCATTTATTGTTATTATTATGTTTTATTTTTATTTTTTGTTATATCATTTTTTCAAGCTTGTGTACAGGAACAAATTTTTTTATATCATTATTTATATGCATCCTTTTATATCATGTTTTTAATCATCCTTTTACTACTGTTATTATGATAAATTCAACTATTTAAATTTCAATTGTCGTTTCTAGTACAATATTTTTTTTCCTACTGCACATTTCAAACTAGTACAAAAAATGTATAGGGTTGTTATTCATTTTAATTCATGCAATGGAGCTAATTTAAAACATCATGAAACAATCTCAATGCAATTTAATCAACAACAAAAAAATTAATAAGCATCTACTACAGCCTACAAAATAAAGTACAAAATATTAAGAAAATAATATTCGCTATGTACATACTTCATGGATCTAGTAGAAAATATTAATAACATAATAATAAATAATTTTACTACAATCTTTACATTGAAAGCAATTTAATCACCATCATCAAATAAGAAATCAATCTTGATGTGTTATATATTTTATGGTCTGTTGTATAATTCTCCATTTGAAATAAAAAATTGTATAAGGAGATTGGTTTCTTAAATAAAACACAATAAATTATGCAAAAGGAAATGTGTTTTATATTTGTTGGTATGTTGCATAACCTTCTATTTTAAATAAAAATTATGGAGAGTAAATGGGGAGAAGTGAGAGATAGAGGAAAGGGAGGAGAAAGTGGAGTCCACAAGAGTATTTTGTTAATAACTTATGAAGAGATGTATTTTATTTGTTAGTTTGAAAATGGAAAGCAATTTGTACATTCTCCCAGTTTTACTTGTATAATTAGCGAGTGGCTGCTAATTCTTTCTTAAAGTAGATAATTAAGTATGAAAAATAGTTTAATAAATACAGTTCAGGTCAATAATTGGTACCGGGTCTTATATAGGTTCTGTTATGTTCATTTTTTTTTCAGTGTTTCTAACTGAATAAAGTGGTTATTGGGTATTGGATCCTCTGGTTAATGGGTAATAGGGAGATTATGATAATAGTAGATTGCAAATGAATTAATGTCTGTAATGAAATTTGCTATTTAAAAGCAAAATAACACGTTATCATCAAAGCAGAAGGGCTTCCGTTCGGAATAATAGTCCTAAAAAAAAAAAGTTTTTTTTGTCTGTTGCAAAAAAAATTGAAGGTTAAGTCACAAAACTATCTAATATTTACTGAAAATTTTCATGTATTCAAGCTTCAAATATGCGACCTCCTTCTCAAAAAACATTCTCTCTTCCTTTTGCTGATCAAGTAGTGATGGACTAAAAAAAAATTTTGTTACATGAGCCAATAATTACAAGAAATTTTTGAAATAAAAGTTATAATTTTTGAATTTTTATATATATATATATATATAGAGTAGGGTTAAAATACACCATTGGTTTTGTGCCCCAACCATACCCCATTTCTATATCTTCGTTTACAAAGTTCAAACAGTCGATCCGAACCGTTCATCTTGTTCTACATATTAAAATGTGCTTAGAGACCAAATTTTATATTTTTTGGAATTTTTTTACTATTTTTTTATATAGGTACAAAATCACTACATCTGGACCATCCAAAAACGGTAATTTTGTACCTATCTAAAAAATAGTAAAAAAATTCCAAAAAATATAAAATTTGGTCTCTAAGTACATTTTAATATGTAGAACAAGATGAACGGTTCGGATCGACTGTTTGAACTTTGTAAACGGAGATATAGACATGGGGTATGGTTGGGGCACAAACCAATGGTGCATTTTAACCCTACTCATATATATATATATATATATAGAGTTAGGCTGGGGTGCTATGGATAGCATAGTGGCCTCTATGCTACGGCTCAATATTCGAGTTTTTAAAATCCAAACGGTCGATCCGAACCGTTCATCTTATTCTCCATATTAATATCTGCTTGGAGACCAAATTTTATAATTTTCTGAATTTTTTTACTATTTATTAAGCCACTTTGAAAATCGCTAATCCAACGGTTTTACTGTTTTGTGCAGCCACCGTTGGATCAACAATTTTGTAAAATACTTAGTAAAAAAATTCAGAAAAATGTAAAATTTGGTCTCCAAGCATATATTAATATGGAGAATAAGATGAACGGTTCGGATCGACCGTTTGGATTTTGAAAACTCGAATATTGAGCCGTAGCATAGAGGCTTCTATGCTATCCATAGCACCCCAGCCTAACTCTCTATATATATATATATATAGATGGGCTACGGTGAGTTACGAATTAAAACGCGTTTCTACTTCACACCGTATTTTTATTTTGAAAGTCCAAACAACCGATCCGAACCGTTAGATGTTTAATCTATATTGAAATGTGCTTGGAGACCAAATTTTACATTTTTTGGAATTTTTTTACTATTTATTAAGCATTTTTGAAAATTGCTATTTTGCTATGAACAGTAAAAAACAGTAAAAAATTTCTGGACCATCAGATCAGCGACTTTCAAAATTGCTTAATAAATAGTAAAAAAATTCCAAAAAATGTAAAATTTGGTCTCCAAGCACATTTCAATATGGAGAACAAGATGAACGGTTCGGATCGACGTTTTGAACTTTAAAATCACAAAATATGAGCGTGAAGTAAAATAGTCGCTTTACTTCGCAACTCACCGTAGCCCATCTCTCTCTCTCTCTCTCTATATATATATATATATAGAGGAGGGATCAAGTTACAACATTTTTTGAGTTACAACAAATTACAACAAGCATTTTCTACATTTTGAAAGTCCAAATCGTCGATCCAAACCGTTAGATGTGATCTCTACAATAAAATGTGCTTGGAGACCAAATTTTATATTTTTTGGAATTTTTTACTATTTATTAAGATGAGTACAAAATTCAATGGTTTGAATTTGCTAGTTTTTGTACCCATCTTAATAAATAGTAAAAAAATTTAAAAAAATGTAAAATTTGTTCTCCAAGCACATTTTATTGTAGAGATCACATCTAACGGTTTGGATCAACGATTTTGACTTTCAAAATGTAGAAAATGTTTGTTGTAACTTGTTGTAACTCAAAAATTGTTGTAACTTGATCCCTCCTCATATCTCCCTACCTTATTAAGGAGCTTAATGTCTAGATCGTTGTGATTAAAAGTTAAATTTTCGGAATTAATATCAGCCATTCAATTTTCAGATCACATACAGCAGAATTTTCTAAATTTTACTCTTCAACACATAAGTCCCCACTGTTCGCGCCACATAGGATCCCTAAAAACCTAAAACACTTCCTGGCGCTCCATCTTCACCCCGTTCTCTTCCTTCCGCTCCGTCTCTTCACCCCTCTTGCCTCCTCTCACTTCCACGCTCCTTCTCCCTCTGATTTCCGACCCCACTCGGTCTATCTCTCTCTCTTTGTTGCTTCTTGGAGAAAGGAATGGAGGAGGCCGCCTGTATTGAATTCGAATTGACGCGGATCTTGTCCATGGCAGAGAAGGGTACGGTTTGGGGCGCCTCTCTCTTCTCCTCGAGTATTTGTACCTCTTTCTCTCTCTCGTTTTGGATTTGCTTGCTTGCTTGTTGTTTATTTGTGCTCATGTGCTGAGATTTTTGCCCTATTCCCCTCTATTTTCTGGTTTTCGTTGATTGAGAGAGAGAGATCGAAGCTTTAAAGCTTTCGATTGCGATTCTTGATCGAGGCCCTTGCTGTCCTGGTGCTTGGTTGTTGCCGTTCTGGTGTTAGTTGTTGCCGTTCTGATGCTGGCTTTGTGCTGTTCTGGTGCTTGATTTTCTGACGGCCGTTTTGTTGTTCTCTTCGGTGCTAGCTGACTTGCCATGCATCTATTAAATTTACAAAAATATCCTAATTTCTTCCTCTCCACAGACTCTGCTAGCATGAATATTTGAAATGTTAATTTAATTTGTGAAGAACAATCAATCGGCATAGCTTTCGACCTTTGGCCATCCATTATCAGCCTGTGACTTGACAAACTCTGCAAAAAACCTGATCTCTTCCTCTTGTAAGCGGGGCCCGAATGTGCACTGACCTCTCGGCATGCATTTCTCTCCAAAACCCTATATCAATATCCGCATTATCATCAGTGTACCAGTACACTGCAGTTTAGAACAGGTACCAGTTGGGTACTGACCAAGCATATTTAGGTTTCAGCAAAACATGCCCAATTATAATACTGGTAATCCTAATCCAGACTGGTACCAGTCAATCATAAGAAGAATGCAATGCGTGAATTACGTACCGGCATTCTTCCTTTTCCATAGTAATGTTGTATATATCCTCCTCTGTTACAATCCCATTCCTACAAGAGATCAAATTATTGGTTCTGTCATAAGTTGTTTTCTACCAGTATTTCTGAAAAAAGAAATTTCAGATGCATTACCTTTGTAGATCGTTTGTGAAAAGAGTGGCACCCTGAAAAAAGATACATTTGAATAAATTGAAGTTTGTAAATATTGCTTATAATTCCTAATTAGAAGTATTAAAAAAATTACAGGTTGTATGATGTTGACTCCCATGTCATGGCAACCAATGCAAGCTTTTTGAAACAGCGTTGCTCCTCGGGCCATCGGCTGTGCAATTGAGACTGTGTCAATCAAAATTAAAATAAAAAAATCAGAATATGTTTGAAATTCAAGGTAATATATGCATGCTTAAAAAGGAAATTAATATTGCCTGAGGGAGAAACCAAGTTTGGTGTGGATAAGGTTAGAATGGCTGTCAAGAGAGGAGCACCAACTTTTAAATTTATCATGATTTATAATTGTTTAATGAAGTAATCAAAGGAGTTGTATAAATTAATTTGGGAGAAATTGAGGGGGTTTAGTGGATATACTGCCATGGCAAGCACGACAAGTGAAGATGAATTAAATATTAAACAGAGATAAGATTCATGAAAATTTCATTCCTCTGCAATACATTCCATAGAATGGGCATACAATCTTCACTATCTACAAAGGAAGGAAGATGTCTCATTTAAGGTGTGTTTTGTGGTTAGTGAAGAAAATTAGTTCATTATCAATTTCGTCACGTGCCGTTAGCGTAAATTGATTCACTAAATTGAAAAGTAAATTGATTCATTATCGTGTTACGTGATACGTTAAACTATTTTTTTAATATTATTCTTTTATCATTTATTTTTGTAATAATTTCTTACTTTTTAGTATATCTGGTTATCTGGTTATTATTTTTAATATGAATTAACTCAAAACTTAAAAAAAAATATATAATTTGTCACATCATGTGTGTTATGTTTTCTATTATTTTAGTTGTATTACGTCACATTATATATGTGAAAATAAATTTTGATAACTTATGTAAGGGTGAAAATGAAGTGGATCCGGAGCGGGTAATGCTAATATCATATCTGTATCAGTAGCTTTTAGGTTGTTTGTTTTGTTTTAGCTTTGTATGTTTATGACTTTTATTAGAGAATGCTATATTTTTTTCTTTCTATATTCAATTCAAAAATAATATCTTTGGTTTACATTTAGCGATATTTTTTCTCTCTATTTTTTATGATAAAAAAATACTTTAGTAAATTAGATTTTCTACTACATAATTTGCTCCCGTTGCTGTGCACGGGCACGATTACTAGTATATATATATATATATATATATATATATATATATATATATATATATATATATAGGATTTGGCTAATATGCTATGGGTAGCTAAGAGGCCTCCCGTGCTACGGCTCAATATTAATATGCTAATTATGAACAAATTTTTGTTCAAAATCCTAACGGTCGATCCGAACCGTTTATCTTGTTCTCCATATTAATATGTGTTTGGAGACCAAATTTTACATTTTTTGGAAATTTTTTACTACTTGTTTAGATTTATTGAAAATCACTGTTTTCAGACAAATGTGGGCCATAAAAAAAAAAGCGATTTTCAATAAATCTAAAAAAATAGTAAATTTTTTTCAAAAAAATGTAAAATTTGATTTTATGCTAATTATGAACAATATTTTTCTCTAGATGCTAAATTAGAAATTATTAGTATACATTAAATTGCTATCACCATTGCATTGTCAATCATTTACGTGACCTCAATCAAATAACGACGTGGATTAATACGCATGTAGAAAAATAGGTACGCAGTTAATACTCACGCCCAAAAACACCGACGATCTTGAATATGCACGGAGAATAATAAGCATGCAATTAATATCCATGCCCAAAAAACACCGATGAAGAGAAACAGACACACTGTTAATACCCACGAGCTTGAATACACACGGAAAAAAATAGACACACATTTAATACCCACGCAAATGACGTCATACACAGTGATGGGTATAACTGTAAAAACCGCGGTTAAAATATATCCATTGGCAGTTTTTTTATTTTAAACTGCCTCTCTTGGGGCCTCTACCTACAGAGATAATAACCATGGAGATGTAGTACTCTAAGTAGAAATTACCCTTGGAGTTGTTGATGTTTACTCCGTCGGTAAGATTGGAGCCAAATTATTTGGCAGGAAGAGGTTTTCGCGTCCGTATATATCTTATTGCGTTGGTAGTCTAACTCAGATCCACCTGCTGTAGCGTTGCAGATGAGCGCAATTACACGGACTGAGGTCCATTTTCTCTGTGGATATTCCCACAGAGGAGATGGGATTGGTAACCATGTAAATACTCATCTCCGTCGGGCTCACAAGGTTACGAGTATTAGGTGAGTGGTTTACTCTATCGGAGTGATTTGTGTGGATAGATGCACGCAGAAAGCTTAGTGACAAAGTAAGCCCTCTTGTGGACCACGAAAATAAACCAAATTATGTTAATGATAGGAGTCAAATAACTCGTTATTTTCACTATCACTTGGTCTAAATTATTGTCATTTATCGAGTTACAATTACTTATTTTATATAGAATTAGATTTTTTTTTGTTATTTCACTTGATTTTAGAGAATTACAGATTTTCAATGATATTGGAGCAAAAACAACTATAAAACACGTAATTATGACATCTCAGCCTCAGCGCACGGATACCTTCATCCGCATGCTACTCAGAAGAGTTATCGCAGACGGTTATAACCGCCCGTGCGGATCTCAGCCAAACTACATGCTATTCCGGCATCCGCACGCAGAAACTGCCAGAACAGCAGTTACAGGTCTAACTTCCCAATCAAGGCCTATTTAAGCAAATAGACGCCTGAAAAAGATCTCTCTCTGAAATCTCTGGAACCACAGAAGAAAATACACATCTGAGAGCACTTAAAACTAGGATTTCACTATGGTGGAGGCTATGCAAAGGAGAAATTACTAAGGAATAACAAGGTCTCTACTAAAAGAGGGGGAAGAAACAAGGCGTAAAGATGACGTGCATGAGATAAATGGCAGCATAGGTGTTCTCCCTCCATCTAATCTCTTTATTGCTATCTTTCTTTATGTACTTTGTTTTTTTGTTGTTGAACCCGCCATGAGTGGCTAAGCAACTCTATTCTAGAGTGAAAACATGTAATCTTGATTTTTATGAGTTTAATCTAGTTGTTCATTTATATTATCTTTGCACATTGATCTGAATTCTTACTGAGATTTTATGCCTTGTGTTCTTGTTTATTGTGTGCTTTTTCTCCAGTGAACGAAATTGCCACTGTAGTTGCTCCCTCCGCCATGCCCACCACCGAACTAGTCATGCTTCCAATCTCCGTCGAACCTTCATCGCCACCATCTTCGTTCTCTGACGTAATATACTTTTTTTTTTAAATTTCAATTAAATTTCTTCAAAATGCAAGATAACGAAATTTAATTATCAATCAGGATGCTTAATTTTATCTTTTTTTAAATGCCAAGATGCTTAATTTTATCAACACATGGAATTCCCTATGAGAGCACTTGAAAAATTTCTTTCAATTTACTCTCTGTGTGCACTGTGCAAAGCTGCGAAGGAATCATGCCAGTCTAATTCTATCGCAAGCATTTCATGACCTCAGGAAAGGTTTGATACAACCTTACTGGAACAATGCATCAATAATCAGGTTAATTAGCCAGTTTACCTGTTATGTTGATGGATCTTGGGATCAAACGGGTTGGGCAGGAATGGGATTGTGCTTAATGCATAACGATAATGTCGTATGGTTGGTATCGAAGACTGCGCAGGTGCTTACATCAGCTCAGGCTGAAGCAGTGGCAGTGTTGGAGGGACTTAGAATACTAATGCAATTTGCAAATGGACAAGGGTGCGTTATGTCCGATTCTAAGGAGACTGTGCTGGCAATTGAGGTAAGGCAGCCAATAATCTCTGTCTGGAGATGCTTTATGGAGGTTTGGCTATCTTGGAAATTGAGAGTTCAAATCAACTAAAAAATAAGTGGTTCACAACAAGAATGATGACACTTTTTACGAGGATAAAAAAATGACTTTTTGCGATGGACTATCCTCATTGTTTAGCTTTTTCTTTTTGTAACGATACTTTTTGCAACGGACTACCGTCATAAATGCATTTTTTCCCTCGCAAAAAATGTCTACTTTGTTGTAGTGACTGTGACAGTAGTAATGAAAACCTTACTATAGCGCATAGATTAGCAAACTTAGGAAGGGAATATGGATGGGATAGAAGTGTGGAATAGTGATGCTGATATATGTGTGAATATATTGATGTAGGCCAACGGGACATGTAAGAAACAAAAAATAAAAATAAAAAAGTTGAAAAATCAATATTTAAAAATTATCCACATTAGTGTATTTTTGTAAGTTCTTTGTAACAATCAAAACAAAATTAAGCTAGGTTGTGATGTGCTCACCAAGAGAGTTTGGTGAGCACAACTCTAAAAGTATATCGGATCGATGTCAAATGCGGAATCCAAACCGTTGAAATCCATGTACTTTACGAGTGATGCATATACATGCAAAAATTTGAAAATTTCGAGTTTATTTGCTACAAGGTCAAGCAGTCAAAGAAATAATAAAAATTGAATATATAAAATAACTTATAAATTAACTTATAAAATATTGTTCATTTCTTTGACCGTTTGACCGTGTAGCAAATACACTCGAAACTTTTAAAATTTTGCATGTATATGCATCACTCATGAAGTACATGGATTTCAACGGTTTTGATTCCGCATTTGACATTGATCCGATATACTTTTAGGGTTGTGCTCATCAAACTCTCTTGATGAGCACATCACAACCTAACCTTACTCTTAATTTTTTAAGTTAAGTGATTTTGTTGTTTAGATTTATAAAAAAAAGAGGAGGGTTAAAATGCACCCTCCTTTTTGTGCTTCTAACGTGCACCCTCTACTCATATCTTCATTTTCAAAGTTCAAATAGTCGATTCGAATCTTCTAACGTGTTCTTCATATTAAAATGTGCTTGGAGGCCAAATTTTACATTTTTTGGAAATTTTTTACTATTTTTTCAGAATTTTTGAAAATCATCACTTTGCTGAATTTTTTATTATTGTTTAGTTTAATCAAAAATTCTGAAAAAATAGTAAAAATTTTTCAAAAAATGTAAAATTTGGTCTCCAAGCACATTTTAATATGAAGAACATGTTGGAAGGTTCGAATCGACTATTTGAACTTTGAAAATGAAAATATGAGGAGAGGGTGCACGTTAGGAGCACAAAAAGGAGGGTGCATTTTAACCCTCCTCTAAAAAAAAAAGTATTTATAACAGTGATTCTAATTTCTAAATTTACTTTTTTATTATTTAAATAACTCAATATTACTCTACCATTTTACTAGATATACTCTTTTAATTCTACTTATATATCCACATAATTACTCTAATATTTTAATCTTCATCTCGCACCAGGATTTACTTCTTCGACCTCGACACTCCGACAATGATTGAATCTACTCACTATCCTGCTCCGATCGAGATAAAACTCTAACGATACTGTACTCTCAATTTCAATCGGCTTTAATCGGTTCTGTTCTTTCCCCTCTCCTTTATTCTTCTCTCCGGTCAAATAGGTAGAGCTGAGAGAAAAAAATATGTATGATGGCTGCTCTAAAGTTTACTTCTGTCTCCTTAAGAATCACTTTTTCAAAAGAGCGAAAGTTGGCTCCAAGATCGCGATCACATTTTATTATTAGAAACATTTCGTACTATCTAGCTACCTACTTACATGTTCATAGATCCAATTGTCACTTATTTGCAAACCATCCAAAAACAAAATATATATATATATATATATATATATATATTTAAAATGATAGTAAAAAAAATTAAAAAAAATTATCAAAAATTGTCTTCCAAGCACATTTTAATATGGATATCATATTGAATAATTTGAATAGATTATTTAAATTTTGAAAACAAAAATAAGAATGTGGAATATTACTAGGATAGAAAATAATAATGCATTTTAGTCCTCAATAAAAATTTAATTGATTTTATTATCTTAAAAAAATTAGTTCAGTTTTTGTAAAATATTAAATGTGTGTTTGAAGCAGCTAAATGACATGGCCACTGTAACAAATTATTTTGATTTTTTTTTAATTTCTAAATGGCATTTCAAGAATAAAAAAGGGTCAAATTCACTAAAAATATATATATTTTTTTGGATATTTGTCTGTTTATTTTTTTTTCAGCCTTTTTTTCAATTATTTCTCTTTTCTAACTTTCTTTTCCCATCTCAATGGAGTAGAAAGTCAAACAAAGGAAAGAAGAAGAGCCTATTAATTAGCAGCCCTTCTTAATTATCCCACTGCTTGGTGGGACCTCTTGTCAGGCATTCGACCCCTCATCCTTGGTTTCCTGTGCATCAAGGACCAGCTCCTCTTGCCTGAATTCCGATCCCCTAAAGTAACTCAATTTCTGAGTTTGAGTTCAATCTACTCTGGTACAAATATTGAAGGGGTTACGTGCATTTTAACTCAAGCTGAATTAGTCCGAATTCTAATTGAACAGCCGGATTCAAACCCAAAATTTGAGTTACTTTACAGGAAAAAAAAACCAGGCTATTAAATTAATTTTTCTTTTTTTATAAACAGATACTTCTGATATGTGGTTCAATGAAATTTAAAAGTGTGACATTCATCTTTCTTTCAGACTAAAAGAATTATGGTACATTCTGAATATATAACTTTCAGATGTTATTGATGAGAATTGAACATGCGTCTCTATGTAGAGGCACGAAACTCGTGTCACTACGCAGCCTACGCCAAGTCCGTAGTTCTTATATAGCAAGATACATAATTTAGTTTTATATCATAACACAATTTGGTGATGGCTAGAGGTGTTATTTTTATTTGATTATTCAGTTTCAATTCGGAGCTAACCAGATCCGATTTAATTGATGGAGTGTGATTTTAAAACTATACTCGACTATAGAGGTCCATTTTTTTTATCTGATTATTCAGTTCCAATTCGGTGCAGTCCATTTTTTTTTGTAATAATAATGACTAATAGTTAACTAGAGGTCCGTAAAAAAAAATAAAGAAATAATTCAAAACATGTCACTCTAAATAAAAATATGTTCTAGTATCACGTAAAAAGTATATAGGTTCATGTATAAAATGCTTAATTATTACAATAGTTCATAAGTGAATCACATCAGTTGTAAATTTTGCGATATGCTTTTATGATATATGCCATCTAATTTTTTGATAGCAAATACTACTTTCCTCAAGATCTTTATTATAATATCAAAGTTTTCACAATTAACATAAAATTTTGAAGGAAACCAAAAGTAATTGATAGCTACAAAAATCATGATTAAATACAAATGAAAAATAAATAACTCATTCAAAACCTGTCACTCAAAATAAAATATGTTCTCGTATCACATAAAAAGTACCATAGGCTCATGTATAAAATGCTCATTACTATATATAGTTTTCATCAACGATTTCAAATACAATATACACATTATATGTACTTAACAGCCAATTTATGTTAATAACTGTTGGGTTTTGTGGAACGGTTCAAACCCATTAGTTTAGCTTAACAGCGGAAGTGTGTAAAACAAAAATTTTACGGTTAAGTTAAGCTAAAAATTAAACGAGGTATGTCAGGAAACCTTCCAAGGCGGTCCACCTTCAATATTCCTTCGGCATCAAAACCTCATTTAATTCATTTACAGATCTACTCCATAATTGATTTTCTAAAGCATTAAATATATTTACAAATTAAATAGATTAATATAACAATTTATACCTTGATTCCAAATCTCAGTTGGAATGCAGACCGAGCGAGTAGAGCCTCACCAGGGATGGAATCGACTCGCAGTATCACACGTGTGATACCTCTATTGGTTATTCACCAGGACTAACCGGAGAGCGATTTATTTCTTCTGCCAGAAATACCGTAAACCGCGGAATTCTGCAGAAATACTATTCACCGAAACCGAGAAAGAGAGAAAATAGAAACTCGAATCGATCAGACAGATCAGATACGATATATGTGAATTAGTAATTTCTCTTTCACCTCACCCCTCTATTTATAGCTTTCAATATGCATGAAATTACCAAAATGCCCTCAACACCTTGCATGACACCTATTAGAGTCGGTTGGCAAAATTACCAAAATGCCATTATATGGCGGTTCGGCAATTGAGAAAATCAATTTGATTTTCATCTCATGGCCGACATTCAACATATATATCTTGAATATATATATATATATATTTGATTTTGCCAACTCATGGCCGACATGCATATGTATATTATTTTGATTCTCATAAATGGCCGACATGCATATTGATTTGTATATATATTTTGATTTTTGGATTTAATTTTTAATTAAGGTTTTAATTTTGCTAATGATTATTAGCTCAAAATCATAATTAATATTTAAAATCTAAATCAAATATATATATAATTGTTCTAAACAATTATATTTCTCACGGTTTGGTTTCGGTTGTTGTTCGGTAACTTTTATACAACGTAACGTGTACGTTTATAAATTAACCGTTGTTTCTGCTTGTCAATTTTATATGACATTTATAATTTAATTATATCACGTATAATTAATTATAACCATCTTACTATTAATTATAATCAATTTATAATTAATCAGTAAGATTCTCCGAGTAGCTCCTATATGGTGTGACCCAATAGGATCTGTGTTATGTTGGTAAACAGAGTTAAAACTGTTTTAACTTCTGTAATCATGAGCGGCATCTGGCAACACATCATGACCATCCAATTACACAGATGATGCTGTACTGTACAATATCACGATCCAGTAAACAATTTACCTGTGTCTGTTCTTCTGTCTCATAGCTATCAGATCAGTTTCAAGGTAGATATGTGTCATCCTTGCTTACTGTATCTTTTCTTGATCTTGAGTAGATTATCAAATATAATTACTCTTGTAATTATACCGCATGCAGATAATCTAACTCTACCAAGGGGCCCAGTGATGTTATAGCTCGTATAGAGATACGAGGGACAAATAGTATTCTTGGCAGACTATCACTTCCTCAGCTAAGCTATACATATGGAAATGCTACCGTTATGACTGCTTTTTACGGACAGCGTTAGATAACACTTACTCATATATATTTCTTAGTGGGAACGATAAATACCTCATACTGTATAACTTTGACACTGAATGAAAACATTAATGACACGAACACAATTCTATTTAATGTTTCATTCGGGGTCTGTCAAATACCATGTTCCTAGAACATGTATCTATGTGATTAAAATGACATCTCGTGTCAGGTGGTTTGTAAAACTTAACTATCTTTTAATCCACATACTAACCTTATAGCGGTAATTAGTGTTCCTGTTAATTACCTTGGTCAGTGACCTTTTAAGAGTATATATTATCTATATTATGGAGTTTCACAATTTCAGTCATGAACTCGAAATGATCCATAAATACAATAATACTCAAGGCAACAAAATGATATATAAATAAACATTCAATTCATGAACAAAGCTTTATGATTAATTTATCGTATTATTGACTTCTAGATTATTACAAACTAACAATAACAATACTAAAGATAAATTCCATAGCTCGTGAGTCATGACCTCATATTTTTCAGATTTTCAATCTGTCACTTTCTCTCTCTCTCATCTCAACAGCTTCATTCGAGCTGAATTTAACTCCTTCACTACTTCTTTGATCCCAATGCGCTTTTTTGGAGAAACCTCGGAGCACAAGAGACCACATCGAATCACCGAAACCAAGCAATTGTGAATGTTCTCTGCATTTTCATTCTCTCCTCCATCATTGATTGGGAACAATTTGTGATCAATAATCTCAGTAACATGATCTGAGAAAGCCATCTCCACATGCATGTGGAGGCTCAATCCGTCTCTGAATCTTTCGTCGGTGGGGCTTATGCCAGTAAACATCTCAAGCAGAAGAATGCCATAGCTATATGCATCTCCTTCAACCGATGCCTGACCTCCCATGCCATATTCTAAAGAAAAATGACAAATTACAATCATACCCTTTTACAAATTATGCAGCAACATTTATAGTGTTGTTTTTCCTTTTCAATTCAAGCATACGAGCAGTGCCAAATATTGTGGGAAAAAAGGAATTGATCTCCCTTTTTTTCAATATGTATGATTTAATTTGGAGTTCTGAAAGCTTGTGGTCACTTCCTATTTTTTTTTTTTTTTGGGGAATCAAGGCAGAAGCTGCCAGTTTATATTATATGTAATGAAGGTTACATATAGAAAAATACATCCATGCACAAACAAAAAAAACCCTAAAGTATTTAGATTACAGCTACAAAAAGAGCAGCTAACAATATTTCAACCACAAACTGCATTCTCTATAGGTAGGAGTTAACTATAGAGAATGAAAAGAGCAGCTAACAATATTTCAACCACTTACTATTCACATATCAATTTAACAGGTAGGAGCTAACTATAGGTTTGGTACCATCTATTAAGATAATGAAAAAAAGAACATATGAGACAAAGCAAACTTTGTTGAAACTATTAAAAAAGTTAAAAAATAAATAATAAACACACAAACACTTCTGTAAGTTGGAACGTAACTACTTAATTATACACACACACACACACACACATGCACTAATACACAAAATTAATTTCTCATAAGAATATATAAGCTTGTACCTGGGGGAATATAACCGATGGAACCTCTAAGTCCAGTTGTACTTCCTGCCAATAGAGAAGACATAGAATCAGGTTGAACTAGAAATCTGGCAAGCCCGAAATCACCCACATGTGCAGTCATGTCTTCATTCAAAAGCACATTGCTAGGTTTAAGATCACAATGCACAATTAGAGCGGGACCGTGGTTATGAAGATAATCCAAAGCTGTGGCGACATCGATTGCTATATTCAGCCTCTCGATAAGGCTGAGACTCCTAAATGGCCTATTTGTACACGTGTCAGGATGCAACCATGTTTCTAAGCTGCCATTAGGCATGAACTCAAAAATCAAAGCTTTAAAATCATTACCTTGGTGGTCTATGCTAGAGCATGAACTTAAAACTTTGATAAGGTTTCTGTGTCTGACTTTTCTTAGTACCTCACATTCAGAGAAGAAACTTCTAGAAGCACCACGCTGCTTGAGATTTAGTACCTTCACGGCAACAATTGCCACATTCTCAAATTTCATAGGAGCTTTGTAAACAGCTCCAAAAGTACCTCTTCCAATTAGATTCTCTGATGAAAAATGATCCGTATCCCTGAGAATGTCATTGTATGACACTATTTGATACTCAGAATTTTTGGCCACAAATGGTAGGGGATTATTCTGAGATCCCTTTTTCCAACAAAAGCAGGCTATCAAAAACATGATTGTACAAAGGCATATAATTCCACCAATGCAACAAATTATTACAATGATAATTTTGGAATAGTGCTTCTTCTTTTGGTTATCTAAAATGCATTTGGGTAGATGCATTTCAGGTACTCCGCCACAAAGTTTTGAATTTCCTCTTATGTCCACTGCACTAGCATTCCTGAAAACGCCTTCTTTTGGCAATTCCCCCTCAAAATTATTGAAAGAAATATTCAAATACTGGAGTTTCATCTGACCAATAAAATCAGGTACTGGACCAGATAAAGCATTGTTTGAGATATCAAGATCTTGCAACCCTATAATGTTGCTCAAAGAGAAGGGAATAGACCCATTCAACTGGTTTCCATCAAGATGAAGTATTTGAAGTAGCTGGCACCCACCGATTGTGCTAGGAATTTGACCAGATAAGTTGTTATTTGATAGGTAAACTTCTGCTACATTGTTTAATTGACCAATTTCTGGTGGTAGTGATCCATTCAAATAGTTATTTGACAAGTCGAGGTCGATAGAAAGTGAATGAAGATTGAAAAGTTTCTTTGGGATTGAGCCTATAAATTTATTATTTGTAAGATTCAAGATATTTAGTAGTTGCATATTGCCTAATTCTTCTGGTATACTCCCAGTGAATGCATTGAACTCGAGATAGAGCTTATTCATCATGGTGAGATTACCCAAAGTTGATGGGATATCACCTGATAACATGTTTCCCGCTAGGTCTAACAATCCCAAATTCAAAAGATGGCCTATTTCATTTGGGATAGTGCCTTCAATAAATGTTAGACTTAGTTCTAAGCTAATAAGGTTGGTTAGTTTTCCTATGTCTGCGGGAATATTTCCCGAAATTGGATTGAAGCCAAGCCCTAAATATGTAAGACTAGTTGAGAGATTTGCTATAGAACCAGGTAGCATACCTTGGAGTTGGTTGTCCCCAAGTTCTAATGCTTGTAGATTTGTACAGTTGATTAAAGAATCAAAGAATCTCCAATCGTCATGGGTGGCCTTAATTTGATTGCTAGCGATGTTAAGCCAATTAAGGTTTTGTAAGGTTCCTATACTATCTGGTATTGTGCCTATGAAATTGTTGTAGCTTAAATCAATTTCAATCATGTTTGAACAATTAGATATGGATATTGGAATCTGCCCGTTAAATTGATTTATACACAAAAGTAGTCTCTGTAGATTCTGAAATGAATCACAAAAGTTAGAAGGAAGATTTCCATCAAGCTGATTGAAACCGAAATCCAACATAACCATGGCTGAGAGGTTGTAAATGGAACGTGGTATCTTGCCCGACAAATTGTTTTTACTGAGGGATAGGTACTCGAGAGCCTTTAATTGGCCGAGTGAAGGAGGGATGAAGCCATCTAAATTATTTCCATCAAGATAAAGAGTTGATAGATGTGTAAGGTTGCCTAAGGTGCTTGGGATAGATTTTGTAAAATTATTTTTACTTATATCCAATAACTCGAGTAACTCTAGGAAACCAAACTGCGGAGGTATGCCTCCTACAAGAAAGTTATATCTCAAATTGATAAATCTCAATTTTTTACATTGCATTAGATTGGAAGGGATGGTTCCTTGGAAATTATTGTGTCTCATATTAAGAAATTCTAAATTGGAACAATTACCAAGAGTTGATGGAATATTTCCGGCAAGGTTATTCACACTCAAATTGAGAAATTGCAATCTACTCAAATGACCAAACTCTGTTGGGATGTTACCAGTAAGCAGGTTATCTGAAAGATTCAAACTTTTGAGAAATGTCAGATTTGCCAAAGAGGGTGATATACGGCCTGACAAACTTAATGAACCCAGAGAGAGAGCGATTACTCTGTCAGGATGGCGGTTGCCACACCTTACGCCTTGCCATTGACAATAGTGGAGAGAATCATTCCATGATGATAATGCTCCAAACGGGCTAATGGATATGAGAGACTTGAAGGAGAGAAGTGCAAACTTATCAGTTTCATTTGTTGCAAAGCAGTTTGATGGAAGATGGAAGAAGAGCAAGTATATGAAAAGTAAGAGATGTAAACCTCTCATTTTTTTTGGGGATTATCAAGTGTTATAAGAGGATATATTAATTAAATGAGCTGGTGGAAGAAGACTGAAATCCTATTTATAATTCAAATAAGTTGGTGGAAGAAGACTACCAGAGTTGACCACAAGTCAAGATATGCAAGTCATTGCCCATATATTTTCCATTATATCATCCTCAAATTAAAAATTAAAAGTTAAAAACTAGAAACAAAATTTGAAGAGAAAATCTATTGCCCATATATTTTACATAATTAAAAACTAGAAACAAGACTTGTCTGTTAACTTATATGTTAAATTTTAGCTAGTCTGCCTCTCCTTGCTTGTCTATACATCCAATTGTCCACTTGTCCACTTGCCATTGATACATTCTGAACCACTTGTCAACTTGCCATGGATACATTCTGAACCATCTAAGAAAATAGTAACAAAACTATAAAAAATAAAAATAAAAATAAAAATTGATTTTTAAGTATTTTTAATATGACGATCATATTGAGTAGTTCGGATTGACTATTTAGATTTTGAAAACGAAATAAAAATGCGCAATATAATTGAGACATAAAATTAAATAATGAAGCATTTATGTCCTTCTCAATAAAAATATAATTAAATTTTATTATCTTAAAAGTTTTTATATAGTTGAGTCTTTTCTCATAAAATATTAAATATGTACTTGTAATTTGATAACTTAGTTGCTAGCATTATATTTTTTAATTATGGAAATTTTGATTAAAATTAATTCTAGCCGTTAAATGTTATACATTTACATTTTAGCCTTCTCAATCTAAATTTTATAATTTGGTCTATTCTAGAAGACACAAAAATGATACTGGTTTTCTGCATGAAACAATTACGATGATTGAAACACGTAAAAAATGTTAAAATACATTTTAGTCATGTGATAAATCAAGAATATATTGAAGAATTAACTAAATACATTAATTCAACTTTTAAGATAATAAATTTTATTAATAGACTGAAAGATGGTATTATGTTTAGTAAATCTTGATTCTCATCAAATATTATAGTAGTTATATAATTACATTTATGTCCTTGTACGAAAATAATCTCCATTCTTATATTATGCACGTAGTTGTCCTGATCCATCAACGATTGAGATTGAAAGATGAATTTTCAGATTAAATATCAGCCCTCCAATTACATAATTTGTCTCTTTTGATTAAATACATCTACTTTATACATAGAAGTCTAAATTTAGTTAAAATCATACTCGCCACACAGACTGCTACATGGTTGTCACAATTAAAATTGAATGTACCCCTAACGATCTGTTTCCTTATTTCTTCTTATAGCTATATTTGATTCATGCAATTCAATTATTTCCTTATTTCTCCGATTCTTTGCAAAATTGTCCTCTATATTTTTGATAATGAAAATAGAAATTATTCAATCTTTCTAAATCTGTAGAGAAAATCAATTTTTCATATGTGAAGAGGAGAAATAGTCTTTATTAGAGCTACTAATATGCTTTCACAATTTCTTAATTTGTTGCTTGTTATAAATATGCATTTCACTATTTCTCTTCACATACTATTAAATCCATTAATATGTTCATGTTCTCGTTGCAACGCACGGACACGATACTAGTTTCATTCTATACATAAAAAGGATTACAAGGATGACTTGGTTTACACGCTCAGAGGGACCCTCAGAGTTTTCTATTCAAATAAGCTGGTGGAAGAAGACTATCAGAGTTGACCACAAGTCATGCAAGATTTTCCTATTTATCATTCAAATAAGTTTGATTAGAATAGATACAGAAGGCTAAATTTGATTGGAATATGCTTGAAATTTTGATAACTAATTAATAATTTCGAGGAAAAATTATTGAATGGCGGGCCCCACTTGTGGAAAAAATTGGGATATGGCTTGAAGAGTTGCTCTCCAACAGTCAAGTCAAAATTGGTTTGTCATGGATACAACATTCCATGTCTATACATCCAATCCAATTGTTCACTTGTCTGTTAACATATGTGTTAAATGAAGATTTTGAACCATCTAAGTATCTATCTAAAACAATAGTGACGAAATTACAAAATATATAAAATTTGATTTCCTAAGTACATTTTTAATATGGAGATCATGTTAAGTAGTTCGAATTGATTATTTATACTTAAAAAACGAAAATGAAAATACAGGATATAATTGAGACATAAAAATATATAATGAAGCATTTGAGTCATTCTCTATAAAAATGTAATAAAATTTCATTATCTTAAAAGTTTTTATATAGTTTAGTCTTTTCTCATAAAATATTGATCAATATGTACTTGTAATTTGATAGCTTGGTTGTTATAATTATTTTTTTTAATGGAAATTTTGATTAAAAATAATTCTAACCGTCAAATATTATATATTTTACATTTTAACTTTCTCAATCTAAATTTTATAATTTGGTCTATGCTAGATGACACAAAAATGATACTGGGTTTCTGCATGAAACAATTACCATGATTGAAATACGCAAAAAATGTTAACATATATTTTTAGTCATATGATAAATCAAGAATATATTGAAAAACTAAATACAATTCAACTTATAAGATACATCTTATTAATAGACTGAAAGAGGGGATTATTTTATTTTTAGTAAATCTTGATTCTCATCAAATATTATAGTTATATAATTACATTTATGTCCTTGTATGAAAATACTTTCATTCTTACATAAAATGGATAAAAAGGATGGCTTGGTTTACACGCTAGCTGCAAGTAGCCAAAGGGAAGTATATATTTTATTTCGAAGTGAATAACTACGTACTTAAAATTCCTTTATTTTTTTTTTAGATGAATCGATCAAACTTGTGACGCTTCATATCAAAATTTTATTATTGGTATTTTTTATAAAAAAAAATAACATTGTGATAATTCATGATAGAAGTACTAAAATTAAAAAAGAACAATATATTGTTGGTGGAAATTGAATCCAAATTCTTCACAACCATAGTTCTAACAACTAGGTTACAAGTAGACACGTGATATTTTATGAGAGGGAGCTAAGCTATATAAAAAGTTCTAAAAAAAAAATTAATTAAATTTCAATATATATATAACTAAAGTTTTAAAATCATAGGGTCACTTAGCACCCGTACAGATAAATGTAGATCCACCTCTCATAACTATTTGATAATGCACATACACATAATTATTTAAAAAAACAAGTTGGACAACACAAAAGACAAGACATAATATTCCGGCCAATTTTTTTATTGTTTCCGGTTTACATGCTTATCTGGTCTTTCATCCGAACCAAACCTGATATGAGCCTGTTTTGCTATTAGTTCGGTCCGATTTTATTTTTTAATAACAATGACTAGTAGTTAACTACAAATCCCAAAAAGAAAAATAAAGAACTTATTCAAAACATGCACTCTAAATAAAAATATGTTCTTGTATCATGTAAAAAGAATAAACATGAACTGGTGCTTGTACTCTAAAAACATGCACTCTAAATAATCATGCACCTTGTTTATTGTTTTCCTATTCTAAAATGAACTGAGGATATTCATTAGTATTTATTTATATTTTGTTTGCTTACCAATATGATAGTACAAGCAGCATCCAAGTAACCATTCTTCTGAAATTATTTTCTATTTTTTTCTGAAAAGAGTATTACCCAAAATCAAGTTTACCGTCTAAAGGCTGGATGAGTTGATCGAGTCTGCATCCTATTGAGGTAACAAAATGTTTGTGTTTAGATCCGGATTTTCCAATTAGAATCCGTACCAATCTAGCCCGAGATGAAAAGCATGGTCCCTTTAATATTCATGACAAAGCAGATCAGACGGTTTGAATCTAAATTCAAAATTTCTGTTACCTCAGGTGATATGAATTCGGATGAGTTGGGACATGTGAGAGAAGACGATTTAAAAAATAAGAAAGGGTGAAATTTACAAATTATATTTTTTGGATATTTCTATCTTTATTATTTTTTCAATCCTTTCTATTATGTCTTTTCCAACTTTCTTTTCTCATCTCGATATAAAGGAAATTAAGGCAAACAAAGGAAAGAAGAAGGGCCTATTTAGCAGCCCTTCTTAATTATCTCACTGCTTGGTGGGACCTCTTGTCAGACATTCCGTCCCTCATGAGATGGTATCTTACAAAAGTTTTAGACTTTTTGCTAGTTATTTGGTTGTTTAACCGTATTGGTATCTTTACTTTTTAACATGATTTTGTTGTTGTCATGTAGATGCACAATTTTTTTTTTTTATGGATAGATGAAAATTAAATATCTGAATGGTGCAGAATTTTTTAGATCAATTGATTTTCTACCTAGCTAAAAAAAATAGTAAAATATTTTCAAAAGATGTAAAATTTGGTCTCCAAATACATATTAATATGGAGAACAAGATAAACGGTTCGGATAAACCATCAGGATTTTAAAAACTCGAATATTGAGCCGTAGCACCGTTGCCCTCTGTGATATCCATAGCACCCAGCGGGCCTTACTCACGCTGGGTCTACCGCAGAAAAATATATAACATATAGAAGCACACATAATTCACCTAATACATACATATATAAGGAGAATACGTACGGTATATGAACTTTTAGGCACGTGGGTATATAAAACTTTTCCTTGGTAAGTTACTGTAACAAAGTAACACCTAAGGCTAAGGCTTCCGTAATTTTAATATTTAAACATGGTAAATAAAATAAATAAGAAACGCTGCATTTCTTATTGATTTGAGGAGCCGTGACCAGTTGGGCTTAAACAGGGAATTTTTTTGATAAACCATAATTAAAAAAATGATTTTTACTAATCCAGCATGATTGTTTTTTTTTTTCAAAAACAAGAAGGACCGGAGGAGCCCTCCGGTCTCAAATTTTTCCTTTCCTCAAGACCGGATGAGCCCTCCGGTCTTAACAATTTGTCACATTTTTTTTAATTGATGGTGTGGCGGACTGTGCAGCGACTCATTTTTTTTTTCACTTTTTTTTTTTCAAGACCTGGAGGTTCCGATCTCACCAATTTTTATACTTTTTGGGTGCGTCGGTGCGGTGACTGTGCAGCCACGTTTTTTTCTCTTTTCTTTTTTCTATAAATCATCTTATCTCCCCTCAGTCTAACATAAATTCAGAAAACTTAATCTTGTAAATTTTTTCTTCTCCGTCATTTTAAGCTGATAATCAAGCTCCACTTAAATATTGTGTTGTTACAGATTGGCCTCTTCTATGTTGGTAGCTTTCATCTAAAGATTGTAGTAAGTTTTTTTTTCAATTACAGTAGTTATAAGGTTGTAAAATTAAAAATTAGTTACTAAAATGGCTAAATTTAATCGCTTTGGATGGTATGGATTTGATATGTTAGGTTTTACAATGTCGATGAGTTTTGTTTACAATTTGTATGTAGTAGTGTTAAAGTATGGATTTGATCACTCTGTAAAATTGCGAAATAAAAAATTTTAGAATCTTTTTTTTTATTATTTATATGTTTAGGCTTTAAAGTATTATAGTGTCGAGAAGTCTGTTTTACAGTATGTATGTAGTAGTCTTAAAATTAAAAATGATATCGATGATTGATTGTTAATTTTTTTTTTCAAATAATGTCTGGAGTAATAATAAATGTTTATCATAGATGCGAAATTTCAGACGCACCGACCTGCACATTTCCTGTTACTAACTCAACAAGTTTTGATGAGCTAAGAAAACACATATATGTTGGCATTCGTTTGCTCCCTAGCCAGTTCGATCTGACAATCAGGGCTCGTTTGAACACGGCACCACCTGACTTAGCAGAACAATACCAGTTATTTAACATAGACCGCGAAGACATATGGCACATTATTGAATTATTGATCTGTGGTGCGGTGCTACACCAATTATATTGTAAATTAATTATTTAGGCTATGTGAATTAATTATTTAGGCTATGTGCGGTGCTACACCAATATAATTGTAAATTAATTATTTAGGCTAAGACCGGACCGGCCATCCGGTCTTGAATTTTTTTTGGGTAGAGACCGGACCGGCCATCCGGTCTTGAATTATTTTAAACTTTTGGATTCTCTGTGCCACCCGAATTATAATGCAATTGTAATGGGTCAAACCGGTTAAAATTATGAGAGACCGGAGGGCTCCTCCGGTCTTGATTAAAGGAAAATTTTGAGACCGGAGGGCTCCTCCGGTCCTTCTGGTTTTTGAAAAAAAAAAGTAATCATGCTGAATTAGTAAAAATCTTTTTCTTAATTATGGTTTATCAAAAAAATTCTTAAACAGGCCGTAGGGTCCAAAATTTGATAACGAGAATATAGACAGGGATTCTGCCGACATCTATTTTATATATTTAATTTGGGATGAGTTTTGCACTGTTCATTGCAGTGCTGGCTATTTCTGAACCATCCGATTTGGATCCGACGGTTCTCAGATGAAATACCACCAGTGTTATAAGTGAATCTTGTCTATTGTTTTTCTATTTTTGTTAAAATTTGTAAGAGAGAATAGATGTAAGAAAATAATTTTTATTACTGCAATCTTAATTTGAGCTTTACATATATTTTTATTTATAGAAGAATTTAAAAACTAGCTGTTGCACATTAATTATAATTACCAACTACTACCACTAACTTCTATCTCCTAATTTATTTATCACAATACATAATTTTCTAAACTAGACGTTATACACATCTCCCTAAACTAGCCGTTATAATAATAATTAGTAATTTATTTTCAACACTCCCCCTCAAGCTAGGAATGTAAATATCGTACAATCCTAGCTTGCTTGTAATTTTTTCAAATGGACCCGGATCCAAGCTTTAGTGAAGACATCCGCGAGTTGATCTTCACTTTTAACGTATGGTGTTTCAATTTCTCTTGCTTGAATCTTTTCTCTAACAATGTGGCAATCCACATCTATATGCCAAATTTGTGCGTTCATGAAACACGGGATTAGAAGCTGTGTCGTGCCGAATTGTTGTCACAATATATTTTCATTGGAGCTTGAGTTCTAAATCCCATGTCTAATAGGAGTTGTTTGATCCAAGTTAATTTGCTTACGGTTGATGCTATGGCACGATGATAGTTTTAGAGACAGAGAGAGTTGAAAGAAAGTTGTATTATTTCTATTTTTTCTGCTTTTTGTTGTTGTATCTCTTACAATATGTACCAGCTGTATTTATAGTTTCCACTGGAGGTATTTATAGTCTCCTTTCTCATTTTACCGTTGATATTCAAACGGTACACTTCTAATTGATCTAAATTTACAGATTTGCCCTTCTCTTTATTTTGCAACTTAACCCTCCTAATTTATTATATTCTTCAACACTCCCCCTCAAGCTAGGATTATAAATGTCAATTAATCCTAGCTTGCTTGTTATTTCTTCGAATGCTTTCGGAATGAGACCTTTAGTGAAGATATCGGCGAGTTGATCTTGACTCTTCACATAAGGGGTTTCAATCTCTTTTGCTTGCACCTTTTCTCTTATGAAATGACAATCAATTTCAATATGCTTTGTTCTTTCATGAAATACGGCATTTGAAGCGATGTGTCTTGCCGCATTGTTATCACAAAACATCTTCATTGGCTTAACAACTTTGAAGTTCAATTCTTCAAGCAATTGTTTAATCCACGTGAGTTCACTCGCGGTGGATGCCATGGCACGATATTCCGCTTCCGCACTTGATCGTGCCACGACATTTTGCTTCTTTCTTTTCCATGTGACTAAGTTTCCGCCTACAAACGTGCAATAGCCGGTTGTTGATTTTCTATCAAAGCTTCCGGCCCAGTCTGCATCGGAATAGCCACACACGTCATTAGATTTATTGTTTTTCATCAACACACCCTTGCCGGGTGATTTCTTTAAGTATCTTAAAATTCTATCAATTGCATCAAGATGAGGTTTTCTTGGTAAGTGCATAAATTTACTAATTTGGCTTACCGCAAATGATATGTCCGGCCAGTTACTGTTAAGTAAATTAACTTACCCACAAGCCGTTGGAATTGGTTGATATCTTCCAACGGTTCCCCTTCTTCGGAATTAAATTTACAATTATTATCAATTGGTGTTGAGGCCGGTTTGGATCCTAATTTTCCGGTTTCTTTTAGAAGGTCAATGGTATATTTTCTTTGTGAGATAAATAAACCTTTGATAGAATGAGCTATTTCAATTCCTAAAAAATATTTAAGTCTACCAAGGTCTTTAATTTCGAATTTTTCTTTCAAGTGTTTTTTAACATTGTTAATTTTTTCACAATTGTTTCCGGTTATAATTATGTCATCAACATAAACAAGAACAATAGTGGTATCATTATTCTCATGTTTTGAAAATAGTGAGGTATCCGATTGGCTTACTTTAAAACCAAGAAAAATTAAAAATTGAGAAAGTTTTTCATACCATGCCCTTGGAGATTGTTTAAGTCCATAAATTGATTTTTTTAACCTACAAACAAGGTTAGTGTTTTTTTCTTTTACATGACCCGGTGGTAGGGTCATATAAACCTCTTCCTCAAGTGTTCCTTGAAGGAATGCATTTTTAACATCCATTTGATATAAATTCCATCCATTATTTACCGCTATGGAAAGTAAAATTCTTATGGTGTTCATCTTTGCTACCGGAGCAAAGGTCTCTTGGTAATCAATACCATATGTTTGGGTATACCCTTTGGCAACTAGCCGGGCTTTATACCGTTCTATGGATCCATCGCTTTGGTATTTTATTTTATAAACTCATTTGCATCCAACGGGTTTTTTATTTTTTGGTAATGGTACAATGGTCCATGTGTCATTTTTTTCTAAGGCTTGAAGTTCTTCTTCCATAGCCTTATACCACACCGGTTGGTTAATGGCTTCTTCAAAATTTCTTGGTTCTTCTATTTTAGAAATTGAACTAAGAAATGTACGGTGGTTTTTTGAAATATTTTTATATGAAATAAAATTTTCAATAGGATATTGAACCTTATATGTTACGAAATCTTGTAACCCTGTTGATGGTTGTCTATGACGAGTTGACCTCCTTCTAGGTTGTTCTTCAATATTTTCATTTTCTTCCTCCTCGGCTCCACTTTGAGGAGTATTATCATTTTCTTCTTCTCCTTCTCCTTCTCCTTCTCCTTCTACTTCTTCTTCGTCATTTCCTACAATTCTTTGCTCAATAATTTGATTAGTAGACATGGGAATGACAAAGTCATTTGTGATAATTTGATTATCAATCTCATCTTTATTTTTAAAATACGGCTCATTTTTAAAAAAAGTTACATCTCTAGAAATATAAAGTTTTTTATTTATAGGATCATAATATTTATAACCCTTTTTTTGAGATGAATATCCTAAAAAAATAGCTTTTATAGAAGTATGATCTAATTTATCTCTTTTATTTTGGTGTACATAACATGTACATCCAAATATTCTTAAGTGGTTAAAAATTATTTTTCTTTGATAAATAATTTCTAATGGACTCTTATTTTTTAAAACGACACTTGGTAACCTATTTATCAAATAAGTTGCGGTGAGAACGGCATCCGACCAATAAATTTTTGGAACATTGGTTTGAAACATAAGTGCTCTTGTCATTTCAAGTAAATGACGGTTTTTTCTTTCGGACATCCCATTTTGTTGTGGAGTATAAACACAAGTTGTTTGATGTATGATTCCCTTTTGTTTTAAAATTTTGAAAAATTTTGATTTACATATTATGTTCCATTATCGGTTCTAAGAGTTTTAATCCTAACATTGTATTGATTTTCAACTAAATTTGAAAAATCTTGAAAGTAAGAACCTCACTTTTATTTTTTAATAAATATAAGTATGTTAGTCGTGAAAAATCATCTATAAATGTAACAAAATATTTGAAATCATTATATGAGTTTACGGGAGCGGGTCCCCAAACATCGGAATGAACAAGTTCAAATATATGATTACTCTTTGAATTTGAGGTTACAAAAGGTAGTCTTGTATGCTTAGCGAGTTTGCATACTTCACAATTACTACAATCTAATTTAGAAAAATCAAAAATACATTTTAAAGTTTTATCGGAAGGATGCCCAATTCTTCTATGCCACAAGTGTCCCATGTCTTGTACTTGAGTGTTGAAATTATATTTGTGGCTATACAAAAAATATAATCCATTTGTGAAAACACCTTAACCAATCATCCTCTTGGATATTAAATCCTGAAAAGTCACATTTTGAGATGAGAAAATAATTTCACAATTTAATTCTTTTGAAAGTTTACCTATAGATAATAGATTGACAGTGCAATTTTTTACATGCATGACATTTTTAATTTCTTTTGAAAAAACACTAATAGAGCCATAGCCACAAATTTTCATTTTTTCGCCATTTGCAACATAGACAAATCCGTGACCTTTTCCTATTTTATAATTTTGTAATAGATTTTTATTTCCGGTCATGTGATCGGTTGCACCGGAATCTAAAATCCAATCTAAATTACTTTTGCAAAATTCATTATTTAAATTTCCTAAATTTGTACATTTTATTTCCATTGTCTCAATCTCAATTTTATTTCGGCTTATACCATTTCTTTTGTTTGGTATAATATATAGATTCTGGTTTGGGCTTCTACTGTTTTGATCTACAAATAAATTCTGAAATTTAGAAGAACCTGAATTGGGCCTGTTTAGAAGCCCACTCAATTGAGATAAAATGGAGCCCAGTTCAGATCTGGTTGGGGCTGCACCAGATGTGGATCCAAATGGGTGCTGTGGCGGACCCTTTAAGGAGTTCCCTGCAAACCCTTGGTGTTGTGGCGGACCCAACAGAGAGGGAGCGGATCCAATTGTGTAAACAACAGGAGCGGACCTGCTTGCCTCTTCTATTCTGTTTTCTTCTTCGCGAGACAGCGCCGTCCCAGCGAAGGTTTTCTCCCCCTTAGGGTTTTTTCCCTTGCCACCTTTTCCACTATTGCCCCACCATTTCGGCCTCAATTCGGGATGGAGAAACCAGCACTTGCTCTTCTCATGCCCCTCTTTCTTGCAATGTTCACACTTTCCGGTGATTCCTCCTCTTTTCTCTGAATTAGGATTTCGGTCAGAATTTGGAAAGTTTAATTTTTTGGCCATGGCAAATCCGTGGGTCTCATCTCCCTCGCAAACAACTTGTGAACCTCCCATGGCTTCCCTCCTACTCTCTTCTTGTTGAATCATATTTTGATTTGGGAATAGGAAGGAAGAGGGATCGTATTCATTATCTGAGCTCTTACTGCCTCATAACTCGGGTTTAATCCCGCAAGAAACTCAAATATATCATCTTCTTCTTCCCGTTTTCTGATTACGGCCAGATCAGCGATTTGCGGCAGATACAGGCGAAGCTCATCTTTTTTCTTTTGAAGAGCACCGAGGTACTCTACAAACTTTCTCTCGCCTTGTTTTTCTTGCTGAATTTCTTGTTTGAGTTGATAAATGCGAGAGTAATTATTTTCTTGACCATACATGGCTTTGACGGCTTCCCATAGTTCAAAAGCCGTGTCGGGAAGAAGAAATAGCTCCGCAATGGACGACTCCATAGAATTTGTGAGCCACGTTATGATTTTATCGTTTTGGGTTCTCCATTTTCTCATCTTTTTTTTTTCTGCTTTGGTCAGCGACAGGGGACTTGCGACTTCGGGAACTTTATTGTCTCCCGTGATGTATTCTCACATTTCTCGACCGCTGAGTGCTCTTGCCGCAGCCTTAGCCCATGTGAGATAGTTTATGCCGTTGAGCAAAGCATTGGTGAGCTTGGAAGCATTGTTGGAACCCTCGTTAGCCATTCTTGCTTTATTTTTCTTTGCTGTTACGGGTTTTTGTGTGTGTTTTTTCTGATCTCAGGAGCTTAGAGCTCTGATACCATGATAGTTTTAGAGACAGAGAGAGTTGAAAGAAAGTTGTATTATTTCTATTTTTTCTGTTTTTTGTTGTTGTATCTCTTACAATATGTACCAGCTGTATTTATAGTCTCCACTGGAGGTATTTATAGTCTCCTTTCTCATTTTACCGTTGATATTCAAACGGTACACTTCTAATTGATCTAAATTTACAGATTTGCCCTTCTCTTTATTTTGCAACTTAACCCTCCTAATTTATTCTATTCTTCAACACACGATATTTGGCTTCGGCGCTTGATCGTGCTACAACATTTTATTTCTTGCTTTTCCATGTGACTAGATTTTCACCTACAAATGTTCAAAACCCGGTTGTTGATTTTCTATCAAAACTTCCGGCCCAATCTGCATCGGAATAGCCACATATATCATTAGAATTATTACTTTTTTCATTCAAATACATTTGCCGGGATTATTTTTTTTAAATCTCAAAATTCTATTTACGGCCTCTAAATGTGGTGTTCTTGATGAGTGCATAAATTTACTAATTTGACTTACGGAAAAAAAAATATCCAGACGTGTAACCGTTAGGTATATCAATTTTCCTACAAGTCTTTGAAATTAATTTCTATCTTTTAAAGATTCACCATCTTCATTATTTAATTTGCATTTGTTGTCAATTGGGGTAGAGGCCGGTTTACATCCTAAATTACTGATTTCTTTTAACAAGTCAAGTGTATATTTTCTTTGACAAATAAAAAGTCATTTATCCGAAGTGGCTACCTCTATTCCTAAATTTTTTATGTCAAATTTTTTCTTGAGTTGTTTCTTAATGTTTTGAATTTTCTTGAAATTATTTCTGGTAATTATGATGTCATCTACATATACTAAGATAATATTAATATTGAAATCGTCACATTTTGTAAATAAAGAATGATCGATATTACTGATTTTAAAATTGCAAGAAATTAAATAAGAGCTAAGCTTGCCATACCATGCCCGTGGAGATTGCTTCAATTCATAAATTAATTTATTAAGCCTACAAGCCAAGTTAGAATTCGTTTCTAATCTATGACCGGGTGATAATGTCATATACAGCTCTTCTTCAAGTGTTCCTTGAAGGAATGCATTTTTAACATCCATTTAGTAGAGGTCCCAACCATTGTTTACGGTAATATAAAATAAAATCCATACGGTATTCATTTTTGCAACCGGTGCAAAGGTTTCGCTATAGTCTATGCTATAGGTTTGGGTAAATTCTTTAGCTACAAGTCTTGCTTTATATCTTTCTACGGTTCCATCACTATTGTATTTGATTTTATACACCCATTTACAACCAATCGGTTTTTTATTTTTTTGGTAGGGAAACAATTTTCCAAGTTTCATTTTGTTCTAAGGCTTTTAATTCCTTATCCATAGCCTTACACCATATTGGACTTTTAATTGCTTCTTGGTAATTTTTTGGCTCTAATACTTTTTCAATACTAGTGAGAAATGTATGGTACTCCATTGAGATGTTGTCATATGAAACAAAATCTTCAATTGGGTATTGTATCGAATATGTTACATAATCTCTAAGTCTAGTTAATGGTTGTCGTTCTCTAGATGATATTCATCTAATCGGTAAATTTTATTCCCTTTCATTTTCATTTATGTCATCATTAGTTTTATTTTCTTGAATATTTTCAACTTTATGATTATTTTTAGGAATGAAACTCAAATCATCTAAGTAAGGTAAAACTATATTGTCATTTTGATTATTTAAATATGGTTGATGAAGTATTTCTTTTTCTTTGAAATATGGTTTATTTTCAAAGAAAGAAACGTTTCTAGAAAGATATAATTTCTTATTAATTGGATCATAGCATTTATAGCCTTTTTTTTATAATATGAATATCCTAAGAAAATAGTTTTTTGTGATACAAAATCAAGTTTGCCATTCCTTTTGATATGTACGTAACTTGTACAACCAAATACTCTCATATGGTCATAAGTGATTTTTTGTTGATAAAGAATTTCTAATGGACTTTTGTTTTCTAAATTAACACTAGGTAATCTATTGATTAAATGAGTGGCACAAAGTACGGCATCCGACCAATAAATTTTAGAAACATTATTTTGAAACAATAAAGATCGTGTCATTTCTAATAAATGTCTATATTTTCTTTCCGATACACCATTTTGTTCAGGAGTATTTATATAAGTTGTTTGATGTATAATATATTTTTCTCTAAAGAGACTTGAAAACTTTCTATTTATAAAGTCAGTTCCATTATCCGATCTAAAGATTTTTAATTTTGCATTAAATTGTGTTTCTTTGAGACATAAAAATTCATAAAAACAATCAAATATTTCATCTTTAAATTTAAGTAAATATAACCAAGTTGCTTTTGTAAAATCATCAATAAATAAAAGAAAATATTTGAATCCATTATATGACTCTATTGGAGCCGGTCCCTATACATCGGAATGTATTAAATCAAAACGAGCTTTACTTTTGCTAGTAGAAAGAGAAAAAGGAAGCTTTGATTGTTTTGCTAACTTGCAAATTTCACAATTAGTACAATTTAAATTTTTAAAATCTAAAATACTATTTAAAATCTTGTCAGAAGGATGTCCAAGTCTCTTAACGACTTTTGCGGAAGCACAGAAATTTAATTTGGAGTTCAAAAGATAATGTTCATTTTTTAGAAATCCTTCACCAATCTTGACCCTGGTTTTCCGGTCCTGAAATACAACGTTTTTACAAGAAAATATTGCATTACAATTTAATTCTTGTGTTAATTTATTTACATAAATTAAATTTACGGGAAATGTTTCTAAATATAAATTAAATTTGCCTTCATTCCATTTGCAACAATACAAAATTATTACCATTAGTCGGGTTGAGGTTTGACAGTAGTTGTTCATTCCCAAACATATGATCTGTTGCACCACTATCTATAATAATTTGATTAAAAAAGAAATTTTCTGAGTTAGAAGCAATGCCACATATGCTAGGAGTGTTTTGATTGTTCATCATTGAACAAAACTGCTAAAAATAGTGCTGCATTTGATCTCCAGGTCTTAACCCGCTTGAAAATGACCCATTTGTGCCAAAATTAGCCTCTGACCCGCCAGTGCCTGACCCATTCCAAAGTGACCCGCCAGTGCCCGACACGTTCCAGAGTGACCCGCCAGCGCCTGACCTGTTCCAAGATGACCCGCCAGCGCCTGGAATGAAGAGTCCATTAGGGGTCTCCTTATTGGGTCTGCCAGGGTGGTAATTGGATCCATTAGTAGTTTGGCTAGTTTTATTGGGTCCGAATCCATTTCCAGACGAACCTACTAGCCCATTAAACCCTTTCTCTTCAACATAAGCAACAAAACTTCTGTTTTTTTCACCGTTTTTTCCAAAATTTTGATTTTGATCATTTCCTTTCCATTTTTTGGGTCTAAGATGGGGATAAAGATGCCAACATCTATCTTGAGTGTGGCCATCTTTTTTACAATGGTTACATTTTTTATTTTTTGATTGATTTGGGCGAATTTGAAAGCTAGGGTTTTGATTAAAAATGGAATTTTTGACGGCTAGGCCATGGGTCTCGTGTCCCTCATGGCTTACAATCTAACCATTCATGGCAATTCTCCTACTTTCCTCTTGTTGAATTAAACTTTTAATTTGAGAATAAGAGGGAAGTGGTACCATGGTCATGATTTGAGATCTTACGGCTTCATAACTCGGGTTTAGACCCGCGGGATACTGAAAAATATCGTCCTCCTCAGGCCGTCTCTGAAGTGTGGCCAAATCTGTTGTAATCGGCCGGTAAGATTGAAGCTCATTGTGTTTTTTCTCAAGGGCACTAAGGTACTCAGTATAACTTCTTAACCCTTGTTTTTCTTGTTGGATTTCCTGCATAAGTTGATAAATGTGAGAAAAATTATTTTGTTGACCATACATACTCTTTAACGATTCCCATAGTTCATGTGCGGTTTTGGCCAACGTGAAGAGCTCAGATATGGCTGGTTCCATGGAGTTGAGTAGTAAGGTAACAATTCTATCATTTGTAGTTCTCCACTTTTTTGTTGCTACTGTTTCTTCGAGTGTTATCTTGTTTGTGTCTGCAATTTATGGTTTCTTCTCTTCACCCGTAATGAATTCTAACATTTCTCGACCACTCAGGGCCCTGGATGCTGCTCTTGCCCATGACACATAATTTTTGCCATTGAGCAAGTTATTTGTTAGCTTCGAGAAGTTCGATGCTTCTTCTTGAGCCATTTTCTTGTGCTGAAATTTATCGCGCTTTTTCAATTTGTCAGTCACAGAGTCTTGAGCTCTGATACCATGTTAAAATTTGTAAGAGAGAATAGATGTAAGAAAGCAATTTTTATTATTGCAATCTTAATTTGAGCTTTACATGTATTCCTATTTATAGAAAAATTCAAAAACTAGCCGTTGCACATTAATTACAATTACCAACTACTATCACTAACTTCTATCTCCTAATTTATTTATTCCAATACACAATTTTCTAAACTAGCCGTTATATACATCTCCCTAAACTAGCCGTTATAATAATAATTAGTTATTTATTTTCAACAATTTTAAAATGAACTGGGGATATTCATTAGTATTTATTTATATTTTGTTTGCTTACCAATATGAGAGTACAAGCAGCATCCAAGTAATCATTCCTTTGAAATTATTTTCTATTTTTTCTTAAAAGAGTATTCCTTTAAATCAACTTTACCGTCTAAAAGGCCAGATGAGTTGAGTCTACATCCTATGAGGTAACATAATATTTGAGTTTAGATCCGGACTGTTTAATTAGAATATGTACCAATCTAGCCCGAGATGGAATGCATGGCCCCCTTTAATATCAGATGGGCTTTGGACCTACTCTTAGATCCGATGGGCACCAGAGCCGTTAGATGCACTTTAAAATTCGTGCCCACAAATCTGATAGTGATGCTGCATGAATATTAAAGTACATCGGATGGCTCATGTGCCCATTGGACTAAAAGATAGGTCCAACTCCCATCGGACCTACATTTTTCTCAATTTTCATTGAGCAATTTAGAAAGGTAAAATCTTGGCGTATACTTTTATTAAGACCAAAATTAATCAGTCCAAGATAGAGTCTCCCTCAATTAACTGTTTATGATGTGATTATCAGTAATTAATCAAACAAAAATATCACCTTGTCATCACTATATCAGTCCAGAATCTGGCCATAAGAAGTATGGTTTATTTGACTGAGAATAGTATTTTTGTCTTTTAAGGGTGGAATTTTATTAAAAACTAATCCTACTTTTGTTTGGACTTAGGATAGGTAAACAATTTGAGCTAGAAACAT